>NC_063342.1:37061089-37111648 GCF_021869965.1 Rhincodon typus | reverse complement strand
CTTCAGAAACATTTCTGAAGAAGGGTCTAGGCCCGAAACGTCAGCCTTCCTGCTCCTCTGGTGCTGCTTGGCCTGCTGTGTTCATCCAGATCTACACCTTGTTATCTCAGATTCTCCAGCATCTGCAGTTCCTACTATCCCTCAAATCACAAACTGGTCTAGTGAACATTGTACAAACTACTTCCAACACAACAATATCATTCCTTAGATAGGAGAGCAAAACTGCACACAGTCCTCTTAATGCCCACCAATGTTCTGTATAGTTGCAGGAAAACCTCTTTACCTTGATACTCCAATTTATTTGTAACAAAAACCAATGCACCATTTGGTTTCCTAATTGCTTATTTTATCTGTACATTAAGTCTTCGACAATTTGGGAACAAGGACACCCAAGATGTTTCTGAATGTAATAATTTCCAATCTCTCACCATTCAAAATTTGTCTTATTGTTATTTTCCTAAATGAAAAACTTCATACTTTGCCCTATTGTGTTCCATCTTTCCATTCACCACTCAGTATACCTCCTTCTTAAACTTTTCATATCCTCCTCCTAGATTTGTAGTGGAGTTCCCCAGGGATTGGTACAGTCACCCTTGCTTTCCTGATAAATATTGATGATCCAGATCTTAGTATGCAGGGGAGAATGTCAATGTTTTCAGATGATGTGAAACTTGGGAAAATTGTAATTTATGAGGAGGACAGTGTAGAACTCCAAAAGGACACTGACATGTGGTGGAGTGGATAGATAAATGGCACATGGGGTTCAATGCCCAGAAGTGTGAGGTGGTGCATTTTGTTAGGGCGAACACTGAAAGGCAATATAAAATAGGGTGTACAATTCTAAAGGGGTTAAGGAGCAGAGAGAAACTTGGTGAATTTGCGCACAGATCACTGAAGGTACAGGTCAGGTTGAGACAGCAATGAACAAAGCGTATTGTATCCTTGGCTTTATTAATAGGGACATGGAGTGCAAAAGCAAGGACATGAAGTTGAACTTATACAAGACATTTGTTAGACCTCAATTGGAATATAGTTTTATGTAACTCATTATAAGAAGAATGTGAACACATTGCATTCCTGCAAATGCAATTTACATGAATGAATCCAGGGATGAGAAATTTCAGTTATGAGAATAAATTAAAGATGTTGGGGCACTCACCTTGGAGAGAAGGAAGCTAAGAGCAGGTCGATGGAGGTCTTCAAAATTATGAAGGGATTGGATAGAGTACATAAGGAGAAACTTTTCCTGGTCATTAAAAAATCAAGTAGCAGAGGACACAGATTTAGAGTGAATTATAAAAGACGCAATGCGAGGTGAGAAAAAGACTTTTTCACACAAAGTGTGATCAGGGTCTAGAATGCATCACATGGAAGTCTGGTGGAGGTAGATTCAGTTGAGGCAGTCAAGAGAGTATTTGAATAGAGAGAATGTTCAAGACATGGGGAAAAGTCAGGAGATTGACATCAGGAAGTGAAGCTTGTTTTAAGAGCCAGTGCAGGCACGATTGGCCAAATGGCCTCCTTTTGTGTTGCAACACTACACTGATTTTGCAACTCATCATTCATAGTCCCACCTAACTTTGCATAATCAACAAACCTGGATACTATACACTCAGTAACCTGACCTCATCTAGACCAAAAACAGATAAAGACCAGACCAACAGGGGACCTCAGACCACTATAAATCTGAATTGGTTCCAGTATAGTAACAGACTATGGATGGAATCTTATAGGTGTCTGAGATGATGGGTTATGGAATGTATAGCATCATAGAATTTTTCATTACAGAAGCATGCAATTCAGCCCATCATTTCTCTACTGGTTGCTGAAAGAGCTACCAAACTTGTCACATTCTCAAGCCTTATCTCCATGGAATTAGCCCAATTTCTCTAACCTTTCATTGTGCCTAAAATCCCTCATTCCTGGTATCATTCAAGTAAATCCCCTTTACACTCTTTCCAAGGCTTTAACCTTCTTCCCTAAATCAGGTGAATGCAACACTCCAAATAAGGTCTAACCAATGACTTGTAGAGGTTTTGCATTACTTCCTTGTTTTCATACTCTATGCCATGTATAAATGCAAGGATTATATATACCTTCATAACATTACAGTCTTGGTTTAAACATGGACAAAAGACCTGAATTCCGACGGTGAGGCAGAGTGACAGCCCTTGACATCAAGTCTGTATTCAACGGAGTGTGGCATCAAGGAGCTGTAGAGAAACTGGAAACAATGGCCATCAGGCAAACTCTCCACTAGTTGGAGTCATACCTGGCATATAGGAAGATGGCTGTGGTTGTTGGAGGTCATTCATCTCAACTCCAGGACATCTCTTCAGGAGTACTGCAGAGCAGTATCCTGGGCCCAACTATCTTCAGCTGCTTCATCAGTGACCTTTCCTCCAACATAAGGTCTGAAGTGAGGATGTTCACTGATGATTGTACAGTGTTCGGTACAATTTGAAACTCCTCAGATACTGAAGCAGTCCATGTTCAAATACAACAAGACTGGATGATATTCCAGGCTTGGGCTGACAAGTGGGAAGTAACATTCATGCAACACAAATTCCAGGCAATGATTATCTCCAATAAGAGACAATCTAACCACTGCTCCTTGACATCCAATGGTGTTACCATAAATGAATCCTCCACTATCAACATCCTTGGGGTTATCATTGACCAGAAACTCAACTGGACTCGTCGCATGCACAGAGTGGCTACAAGAGTAGATCAGAGGATAGGAATACTGGGCAAGTAACTCACCTCCTGACTCCCCAGAGCCTGTCCACAATCTACAAAGCACAAGTCAAGAATTTGATGCAATACTCCCCACTTGCCTGAATGGATCAGCTCCATCAACATGATCCAGGACAAAACAGTCACTTGATTCACAACCACCCACACCCTTCACTACTGACACTCAGTAGCAGCGGTCTGTATAGTGTACTATAAGGGGCACTGCAGAATTTCACCAAGGGTCCTTAGACAGCAACTTCCAAATCCAAAACCACTTCCATCTAGATGGACAAGAGCAGCAGATACATGGGAACATCACCACCTGCAAGTTCCCTTCCAAGCCACTCACCATCCTGACTTGGAAATATATTCCTGTTCTTTCATTATCGCTAGGTCAAAATCTTGGAATTCCCTCACTAAGGACATTGTGGACCAACCCACAGCATGTGGACTGCAGCGGTTCAAGAAGACAGCTTGCCACCACCTTCACAAGGACAGGCAATAAAATACTGGCCAGCCAGCAATATCTGTGTCCCACGAGTGAATTAAGAAAAACAACTGTTTCAACTTGCCCATCCACCTTCAAAGAGTTATGCACTTGAACATGTACTCTCTTCAAAATTGTACAATTGAACTTCTATTGTCTATCCATGTTTCTTCTACCGAAATGCATTATCTCACATTTCTCTGCATTGGAATTCATCTGCCAGCTGTCTGCCCATTTGACCAACTTGTCAATGTCTCCCTGAAATTGCTCAGTATCATCATCACAATTCACATTCTCCTTAACTTAGCATCATCTGCAAATTTAGAAATTTTACCTCAACATCCACCCATAAATCGTTTTTATACATCAGAAAAAGCAGGGATCCAACACTGATCCTTGGTGAGCACCACTTTCAACTTATCTCCAATCTGAGAAATGCCCATCTATACCTACACTCTGTTTCCTATCTTTTAGCCATCTTCTAATACATGCTGCCAAGGACAATCAATTGCAAGCATTTCTAATTTGCTAATCGACCTGCCATGTGGCACCATAGCAAATGCTTTATAGAAGTATAAATATACAATATCTACAGCAATACCCTCATCCACTGCCTGAGTCAGCTCTTCCAAGAACTCAATAAAATCAGTCATGACCTACCCTTGACAAAGCCATATTGATTATCCAGTATTAGCTTATTTTTCCTTACGGGTATATTTATCTTATCCTCTGCCCTATTCTTAAACAGTGGTGCTACATTTGCAATCCTTCTATCCCCCAAGATTAATTCTGTGTTCAGAAAGGCCTAGAAAATTTCTGTCAATAGTCCCATGATTTGCTCCCTTAACTCTTTTATCAATCTAGAATCCCATTGCTTCCAGCAACTTCTCTACTTGAAGTGCTTCCAGCCTTCTTAGTACCTCTTCTTTATCTATCATTACACTGCTCAGTTGCTTATCAACCACATTATCACCATCTTTTACAACAAGAACAGAAATTTCTGGAGAAACTCAGCAGGTTTGGCAGCATCTATGGGAAGAAAGCAGAATTAACATTTGAGTCTGGTGACTCTTCATCAGATGCAAACCATGAAATCGTCGTAGAGAGTGGATATGGTGTGTAAGATTATATCCATGTATTTATTATCCTGATGACAAAATAAAAATGACAATCCTGGATTGCTTTGCAAATAAAGTCACTTTTTGGTTCAAAGAAAGCCTGCACTTGCCAAGTCTTTCTGCAAGGCAAAGGTATCTGGAATGTGTCTGATTTGTTGTGCTTGATACAATGTTAGAAAGACAAGAATACTGCTATAGAACATGCACCTCAAATAATCTGCACCAAAAGACAAGGAGTAAAACCAACAATTCAAATAAATATGGCTTCATCTTTTCTCAAAATTATGAGTGTCTAGCCCCAAATTCAATCTGCACATATAGTTAACCAATACTCCATGCTGGCACTCCCATTCTTCCTCATCCATGGTTGAATGTTATAATCTGCATCTTTATACTCATTGGGGAGTTGCAAAAGAATGCAGGTCATTTCTCATTTATTGCACTGCAGCAAGATGCTTTCAGTGGTTGTGCTACAGAAATCAAACAATAAGCTGCTAAATTGCTTCCATACATCAGACAGCAAAACAACAGATTTCAACCTACAGAATTTTCACATGGACTCTTCTGCACAACTGACATTTCCAAAATCAAAATGAAAATATATTGAATTTAAAGGTTTGTTTTGCAAATGTTCCAGATAATTTGAGCTCTGACAGAATTGCATTGTTTATGGATGTTTGTTGCTAGTTTGTTTGAATCTCTTGTAGTTTTGTGACATACATGATTGAATTCTTCATTGGGTAGGGTTCAAAGCACTATGAAGAACCATAAATTTAAATATATAACAGTAAATCAAACTATGATTGAAATAGAAAGTTATGAAGGTCGCCTGATAGCTATAGTTTCATTATAAATGGCTGATTGTTACAGGTAACTCCCTTGGTATACTGTAGTTCAGCTATGTCATGCTAAGATAACTATTAGATAGGTATCAAAAATAGAAAGTGTTGGAGAAACTCAGCAGGTCTAACAGCATCTGTAGGAAGAAAACAGAGTTAATGCTTTGAGTTCAGTGATGCTCCATCAGAGGAAGGGTCACTGGATTAGAAATGTTAACTCTGATTTTCTCTTCATGGATGCTGCCAGACCTGCTGAGTTGCTCCAGCACTTCCTGTTTATGTTTCAGATTTCCAGCATATGCAGCTCTTCATGCTTATATAAAGATAAGTATTGTGTGGGAAATATTGAGCCTTGGTGCCAATGCTAGAGAAGCCATGAAATGAGAAAGTGTTACATACAACACTTAAAGCCATTTTTGGTGCAGCTTGTGCGGTGTCCCACACAGGGAAATGTGTGAGTGTGGACACGCAGCGTGAAGACTTTGTCTAGCAGAGGTCTGGTTGTAGCCTCACGGAGCCAGTCCAACTAATTTGCTGTATGTTCTGGACACGTTTGCTTACAGAGAATACTGTTGGCAGTGTGAGTCGTGAATACACTGTGGTTACCATTCATTGGCACTTTGCAATGTCAGTTTTAGCTATAAACTAAATAATCTATATTTTTGGCCTCAGGGCCTCAAAAAATAAAAAGGAAATGACTAAATTTCAAGTTCTGCATAAACAGTTGAAAAATAAAGGAGGCAGGGAAGAAAGGCTCTTTAAAATAGTCATTTTCATTCTAGTATGTCAAAAATATATTTTTATGATGATACAATTAAACATTGTTGCTTGGATATTAAACACAATCAGAAAGTTTTCATTCACCCCTGGCTTCCATTCAAGAAATGCAGCAGTCTCCCAGGATCTGAACACAGTAGGGGTCAAAAATATCTTCGCAATATCACCTTTTTCCTTTGATCTCTGAAAGTTACACTGACCATTTAGACACTTTGACCACTAAATAAATGTGACTTCTGTGGCTTTCCCAATATAATAAACAACGTAAAAGTAATTTTACAATTTTGAAATATTTTCCTTTTTAAACATAATTTTATTTTCTAAAGACTAATAAAGTATCAAAAGCATCACTCCCTTCTCTCCTTGATACACAAAGTCCAATGATTTGGTCTCTGGGTTGTCTTGACTCAGGACTATATTGTAGGTACATTTACAGAAAGGTTCGTCAGGGTGTCAACATTGGAGCAGTTCATTTGAGAAATTAGAGTGCTCATTCATAAACAAAATTCAACATTGTTCAAAGGCTTTATTGATTCAACAGAAGTTAATTATAAAAAGAAAAATCAAGGATAGTTAGTCTCTCCAGCAAACAGTTGCATTTACTGTTTTGACTGCAAAATCTTTTAAGCATCATTGGCAGCATTAACGAGCGATGGCAAAACCCTACTGGAATTCACAATCATGAGAATCTCTTACACATCGTTGATAAATTTTATTTGTATCCTTGATGAGGCAAAGTGGTTAATCTTGGATTTACACCTAAAGGAACAGCTGAGAAAAGTACTGAAGGCATGTACTTGAACATGTTATTGTAGTCGCATGCACATTGACAGAATTTTGACTAGCTTTTAAAGAGGCAATGGAAAGTTTGGGTCTTCACATAATGGGAACCTCCTTGACATGATAGAACTCATTGCTAAGTTTGATCCATTTCTTGACAATCATATAAAACATGATGGTAGCAGTGAATCTGAGAAGCCTTCATTTTTATGTAAAACAATATGTGTTGAACGCATCCAGCATATGGCTGAAAAAATAAGATCTATTTTGCATGACTTGAGAAAAGCAGAATACTTCAGCTTGTTTGTTTACTCTACACCAGATCTTTCTCAGGTTGGTCAACTAATTGTTTTTGTAAGACATATGTCCCCAGTGATGGTTTCCCATTGAAGAATTGTTAACCTTTCTTGAATTAGGAAAACAGTGGTGAAAGGTGGCCAACATGGTGCTGGATTATTAAGACAGTGACTACAAAGTTGACTTTAGTAAGTGCAGAGGATGATTATATGATAATGCAGCCAATATGGCAGGAAGACACAATGACATGCTGCAAAAACATGCAGAGAAAATCAGCATGTTCTATATATTCCATCTTCTGGACATTCATTGAAACTTATTGGCCATATTGCAGTTGATTGCTGCCTAGATGCTGCAATTTTCTTTTGCCATTGTGCAACAAAGATTCATATTCTTCTCTGCCTCTATGACATGCTGGACATACTTAATTTGGTCCTGATTCCATAAGCATTTCCCACACTAGGTGGGAAGCACATACAAAGACTATGTGAGCCAAAACTGAGAATTATGAATCAATTATTAATGCTTTTACTCATCTTCTAACGAATGACAGTAAAAAAAGGGTCTTACAAGGAAAGAAGCAAGCATTCTGCAAGGAAAATAGAGGAATTCAAACATATGGTCATGTTATAACTTAGGAAATGTTTATTGGGTCATTTCCACAAAACCAGCAAAGCCCCACAGGATGCACAGATTGTCCTTAGTTCACATGCAAAGCTTTATGTGTCACTCCACAATGTCTTGAAAGATGCCTGAGAATATTTTGGTGAAATTAAATTTAAAGCAAAGAAAATCTGCCTGATGTAGACTACAAGTTGCAAGGGCACAAGTTGCAATGGTGGCTCAGTGGTGAGCATTGCTGCCTCATAACACCAGGGACCTGGGTTCAACTCCAGCCTTTGGCAGCTGTCTTTGCACATTTGCCCTGTGTCTGGGTGGGTGTTTTCTGGTTTCCTCCCACAGTCCAATGATGTGCAGATTAGGTGGATTGGCTATGTTAAATTGCCCTTGGTGTCCAGGGATGTATAGGTTAGGTGGATTAGCTATGGGAAAAAAATACAAAGTTACAAGGGATAGGGTAGGGGGTGAGCCTGGGTGGGATGCTTCTTGGAGAGTCAGTGTGGACTTGTTGAGCTACATGGCCTATTTCCACCCTGTAAGGATTCTATGAAATGTATGAATAAAACAGAAAAGAATAAAAAAAATGTCAAGATGGTGACACTTCTAATGTTGATGAGCTGCCTTCTCCAAGATACACGTTTTAATTGAAAGTATTCCCATGGTGGATGCATTTGAAATGAATTTAAAGAAAAGTCAAACATCTTCAAAAAATATGGCAAACAATTTTTCATTTTTGTTTGGTTTAGGAGCATCAGAAAACCAGCAGTGTGAAGGTATAATGTTTCTGATGAAAGATTATCCTGACAATGTTGTTGTTAATTGCATTGGAAAGATAAAGCACATCTCAGCTTATATCAAGGAAAACTATTCAGATATGCCACTAGGATCTGAATCAAATCATAATTGAAGATACGATTCAATTGGCATTCCCAAAAGCCAGAGCACTGATTGTCATTTATATAAATGATTTTGGATGAGAATGTAGGAAGCATGGTTAGTAAGTTTGCAGATGATACCAAAATTGGTTCTATAGTAGATAGTGAGGAAGATTATCTAAGATTGCAAAGGCACCTTGATCAATTGAGCCAGTGGGCTGAGGAGTAACAGATGGAGTTTGATTTAGATAAATGCAAGGTGTTGCATTTTGGTAAGATGAACACAGGCAGGATTTACACAGTTAATGACAGGGCATTAAGAAGTGTTGTAAAACAGAGAGATCTAGGGGTTCAGGTCATAGTTCATTGAAAGTTGTGTTACAGGTATACAGGTGGTAAGGTGTCTGGCATGCTTGCCTTCATTACTCAGACCAGTGAGTAAAGGAGTTGGGACATCATATTGCTCTTGTACATGTGTTGGTGAGGCCACTTTTGGAGTAATATATACAGATCTGGTCACCCTGCTGTAGGAAGGATATTATTAAATTGGAGATGGTGCAGAAAAAAGTTACAAGGATGCTACTTGAACTGGAGGGTTTGATTTATAAGGAGAGGCTAGATAAGCTGGGACCTTTTTTCACTGGAACATAAGAGATTGAGGGGTGATCTTATACAAGTTTATAAAATCTCAAGGGGCTTTTAGATAAGGTATATAGCAAAAGTTTTTTTCCCTAGGGTTGGAGAGTTCGAAACTAGAGGCTATAATTTTAAGGTGAGAGGAGAAAGATTTAAAAGGGATATGAGCATTATGGTAGCTCCTGGGTACTGTGCTCCTAAGAAGGGGTACTGATGATCACAGGTAACTTGCACATCGGTGGAATGGAAACTCTCTTTCTGTTGATAAACTCAGCTTAGGTATGATATGGACCTCTCAGTGTGACATGTATGGAGTCTATTGCACCCTACCCATGGGTGAAGTCAGTTATGTGCCTGAATCTGACTGCCCAGGCTGCAGCACTGACATTGTCACATGGGAATGAGATAAAGTAGTATGATCTGAACAAGCTGCATCAGTAACTGTCTTGACATATGTGAGTTCAGGATTGTGAGATCCCACACATGTCCTCAATGGCTTCTTAGAAGGAGCCAGTTGCAGAAGGATTCAGCGCAGATGAGACCTTGACTGTCATAGGGACACACTGGCATCCCATTCCTTCAGGTCCCTAGAGGTCCCACTCCAGCATGTGGCATTGTTTTGAGACAGTGTCCAGGGACATCCTCAGCTTGCTATGACACTGTGTCTTGCTTATCTGGAAGAGATGGCAAAATGGCTTCCAGGATGATAAATTCTGGCCTTCCTATGCATCCAGGGGGTCCTTCAGATGTGACCTCTTCACGTGGAGGCTGTTTGGCATCAGCCGGAGGATTGCTGCTAGCCCTGGGCTTGCTGGTACATGTGTTGCTCTTCAATTTTTCTAAGCCTTCATTGCTTCACAGCAAGAGCAATGGTAGCCCCTGATGTGGCTGGATCTATCAGTTACAGTTGCAATTAATTTGTGGGGAACATAAGAAACAGAACAGGCCCTTAGTAATGCGAGCACTCAGCATTCACATCATGCACATAATCCTCCGGAGCACCACTTGGACATGGAATGTCTCCACATGGTTCTTTAACATTGCACCTTATTTCAATAATTGCATTAGCAGTCACATTGCAATGCACCATTAGGACGTTGTTAATGCTGCATGAGATCTTATGCTCCCATCCCTACATCACCCAAAAAAGGGATAAGGGTGTCACTGGCTAGGCAGCATTTATTGCCCATCCCTAATTGCCCTGAGGGCAGTTAAGAGTCAACCACATTGCTGTGGGTCTGGAGTCACATGTAAGCCAGACCAGGTAAGGATGGCAGTTTCCTTCCCTAAAGGGCATGAGTGAACCAGATGGGTGTTTCCAACAATTGACAATGGGTTCACAGTGGTCATTAGACCCTTAATTTCAGATGTTTATTGAATTCAAATTCCACCATCTGCTGTGGTGGGATTTGAACCCAGGTCCCCAGAATGTTATCTGGGTCACTGGATTAACAGTCCAGTGATAATATCACTAGGCCATCGCCTCCCTCTATCCTGATACCTTAAGCCACTGGTTAACATGCTCACCAAGGTCCCTCTGACCCTTGTTGCTTCCCAGTGTCCCACCATTCATCATGTATTCCCTTGCCTTATTTAGTGAGAGGAATCAATCCCATGCCCCAATGTAGTCAATGAGATCTTGCATTATCTTTGTGTGCTTTGTGACCCACAGAAGTCACTTGTAAGGTCTCCTGTGATTACTTCTGCTTCACAGAGATGACTATCTTCAATTTGCAATGGCCACGGACATGGTTGATATTGCTTTTGATCTGCTTTTGCATCCCACACAGTTATACAATGCATGTCAGAGATAGTAAGAACTGCAGATGCTGGAGTCAGAGATAACACAGTGTGGAGCTGGAGGAATACGGCTGGCTAGGCAGCATTAGAGGAGCAGGAAAACTGACGTTTTGGGTCGGGACCCTTCTTCAGAAATACATTGCATGTATTTCCCATGCACATTGATATAATTGCAAATGACAGCAAGCTGTACGCGGCAATTGAACGACTGATGCTATTTGCTTTGAAGGGCCTCCCTTCCACAACAGTGAAGCCCATGTGTTGGGACTGAAAACAGGCAAACATCCACTAACTATAGAATCCCCTACCACTACTACTTCTCTGTTTGCTCCCCCTGCTTGAACGTTTTCCTGTGCCATCATTTTCTGTTCATTGTCTACATTGATTTGCATTTAGAAGTTGAGAAAACATGGAAGGCAATGCAGGTCATCTTTGCCATTATGAGTCACTGGCTCAGCCCGGTACTTAAGGCATCCCCATGAACCTTCACGTCCTTTTCTATCTGTGAGTTCTTAGACAGTTCATCACTTCTGGTCCCCATATGTTCTCACCCACCACTTTGAATTACGACTCCAAATCTCATCCTTACCTGTGAGCCTCTGCCCAATAGTTTAGTCCTTCCCACCACAATGACGTACCCTCCCCCTGTTGAGGCCACAATGGTGGTTGATTGCCAGTAGCAACCCCTTCTGCATCAACCCATGTCCTCCCATACACTCCTGCTTCTCCCTGATACATCAAGGCCTCTCCTTCAATCTTTGTCCCTTCTGCATGTAAGGTTGCTGCCTCCAAACCTCAGCATGAGTTTCTCCACTTCCCTACGATTGTCTATTGGCAAGTCCCCTTGACTTTCATTCCTCTCACCCACAGGGACTGACATGGCTAAACTCTGAATGGCTTGGACAGACAGCCCCAACTGATAACTGACCAGACCCTTGACGAGTCTGCATGCAGCTCTCTGACTGACAAACTGCAAATTTGCTGTCTGCTTACATTGGGCCTGTAGGACTGACCATGGCTCACTTCCCGAACTGTAGCGAGACAGTGAAATTGAGCAAAATGCATACAAATATTTCCCTTACTGCTCATCGCATTGTTATGAGATGAGAATCTCATCTCACTGTCAACACTTGGCTGAAAAATTGGACTTTTTGATCTCAACACTGGGAAGGTCCTCACTGGTGATCTCACTCAATTTTCCAAACTTTCTCACCATGATCCACATTGTGCAGGGGCTTGGAAGATTCTGCCCACAATTCTTTATGATTAACAATATCTTGTGGCATATTATTTGTAATAATGAAACTTCATCAAATACGTCTAATTCTTCTTTAGTTTAAATATGTTATAGTAAATCAATTGCCTGCAGTTTTGCTGTTTACAGTAGTTTTCTATCATATTTGAATGAAATGTATCCCCTCATATTTATGTTAGTCATTCCAGACACGCTTAGTGCAACATTGGTACCCCAGACCCTGGATAAAGTTGAAGATGACTCTCTGGAACTGGTCTGTGAAGTGTCTAAACAAACATCACAGCACACACACGTGGCTGTCACATGGTTCATACAGAAGGGAAATCAGAGTCTCAAAGTCATCTCTCTCACACGAGATTTTGTTCTGGGTTCTGAAGCAAGATATAAACAAAGGCAGGAATCAGGAGATGTACGTCTGGACAAGATTGGGGTGACTTCATTCAAACTCACCATCTCCAAACTACAGGTGTTTGATCAGGGAGAGTTTTACTGTGAGGGTACAGAATGGATCCAAGACCCAGATAAATCCTGGTGTAACATTTCCCATAAAATCACTGAACATACAACAGTTCATATAGAACCAGCAGGAATACAGGGTATGTATTTGGATAAATATTATTCTGGCAATAGCTGGTGAATATCAATTATATCGTTGTTCCAATATTTGAAAATATGTGTATTTTTAAAGTACTTACAGATATCAGAATATATATATATGCTATGCTGTATGATTAGTAATAGTGTAAAATTCATAACCATACTGTATAAACCATCCCATACTTTTAATAATGTAATTTGTACTAAAGATGCCAACTCTACTGTGACTAAATTTGATTTTGACCAAGTACAGGCTTTAGTCCACAGAAGCATTGAGGATAAACAGCTTTTCAGAGTTCACTTTATATTACAACATTGCCCATTCATCTTGTTTTATTTTTATCTGACTCTGTTTCAGTAAGTGATTTTCCTTTGGAAATCAGATCTTAATTAACCTGAACTGATCAATGTTTCAAGGCCTCTGTTAAACAAGGTCAAATCTGAAATCTAAATTATTCAGACCTGTGGAGATTGGAACCAGTTGGATCTTGTTGACTACGAGATCCTTGGTTAGGGTTGTTAACCTGGGCCAATCAGGAAACCCCTGCTGACCAATATAACCAGGAGATTTAGCATCTCCTCAGTTCAGAGGACTGATGTTGAGTTGACTGGCCACAGCCAGTGTACTGTGCACAAGTAAATAAAGGGTGACTTAGTGATGGGATACTGGCCTCTGTGCAGTTATTTCAAGTACAAATCTAGCCATGTTTAATTTTTAAATCACAACTGCACATATAGGAGGTTCATGCAACCAGCAAGCCACACCTATTTGGTTACAGCATTTTCTTTACTGCATACGGTTGAGATGAATGGTTTTACATCTGAAAAATATACTTGTCTTCTAAAATGTCATTGCTCCTTTAGGGTATTAATAGCTAATATTTCAAATCTGTTGATCTATCTAAAGGGCTGCCGAGCAAAAATATTTCAAAGCTAGATGAGAATTAGAATAAAATTAAACTGGCTACAGCCAGTGTAGGTTCGTGGTGTGCTATAACTGATCTAATGAGTTGTCACCCCTCCACAAATGGAAAGTTGACTTTTTGAAGCTCAGTTTTAAGGTAGGAATAAGCCAACTAATCTCCCTCAAATCCTGGCATCCAACAGAACACTCACGTTGATAATTTGATGGCATTGAAAGATGAGAAGATTGCTCTTATAAACCCAATGCAGTAACTTTGTTATCTTCGATTCATCCTCATTGCCTTCCCTCTGAAAAATCACAATTGTAATTATTTTCTGACCAGAATACAAAATTATTTCTGAAAGGAATACGAAAAAGAAAACCAGATTACAATGTTTTAGTAAGCAACTAACTGCTGCTGGCATAGTTTGTGAAATCTAAATTTGCATTTTATATAATCCATTGATAATGAGTTCAAAAAAGGCAGAAATGGACGTAAGTTTAGTTGCTGAATTAAGTTTTAACTGGCAAATTTACCAATTAATAAAATATAGGAATTATATTTTTTAAACAGTCCATGCATTCATCTGTGTGATACATAATTTCAGAAAACCTATTTCTTGCATCTATTTTCTGGAAGCCACTAGGCTATTGTACATATTTACACCAAGTATATAACTGACCCTAGTTTACACATGTTATTTTGAGATATTATCTTCGTCTTTATTTCAATGTTCGTTGTGGACAAAGAAAAAACATGATTCTGAGGTTTATGCAGGTTATGATCATTCCCATGTGCAAGTAGTGATATTCTGGCACAACTTCACTATCCTATCATCCATTTAAAGAAAACAATCCTGCTAATATTTCCTTTCTTTACACAGTGGTGCAGTTCCATAGCTGATGATTGCGCTTCAGCATCTTCCCCAAATGACCAATGTTCACGCAGAAGTCTGGATCATTAGCGCAGAATTAAACTAGAGAGAATCCCATCTTTATTTAATATCTATTTTCTTGTCCTTCCAGCAAGAATTATAGATCATAACAATAGGAGTAGACCATTCAGCTCCCTCAAGCTTGCTCAACTATTTGATTAGATCAAGGCTAACTTTAGCTATATTTACCTGATTTGGTACCATATCCTGTGATACCCTTGTCTTACAAAAATCTCTCCAACTCTATTTTTATGTTTTCATTAGGCCCAGCCCCAACAGCTTTTTGAAGGAGAGAGCTGCAATTTTGCACTATTCTTTGTTTATAGAAGCAACTTCTGATGTGTAGTGCAAAGTTTGAAGTTACCCTTCCCTTGTCTTACCCATTTTTAAAAAACAAATGACATTGGTAAAGCAGCACCTGGTAGAGTATTGTAACAAAATATCAAAAAGTCGAAGGACCCTTCTCATATTTAAAGTAGAATGTAATTTCTGGGAGAATGGTTTACCCCAGACCTACTGAGACCACTCCTTGTTCCAAGCTTCCAAGGAAATAAGTTCTATCTGCCCAATCAAATCCTTTAAGCTCTTGCAATATCTCAGTTACATTGCCTGTTAATTTTCAAATTAGAGGGCATGGAAAAATTGTCTAAAGGGCTGTCACGGTGTCGTGGTATATCCCTTCCTCTGAGCCAGGAGATCAGGGTGGCAGAGTGGCATGGTGGCTCAGTGGTTAGCACTACTTCCTTGCAGCACCAGGGACCTGGGTTCGATTCCGCCCTCAGGTGACTGTCTGTGTGGAGTTTGCATGCTCTCCCTGTGTCTATGTGAGGTTCCTCCCAGAGTCCAAAGATGTGCAGGTTAGGTGGATTAGCCATGGGAAATTCAGGGATAAGGAGGGGGGGAGGTGGAATGGTCTTTGGGGGGGCAGTGTGAACATGATGGGCTGAATGGCCAGCTTCCACACTGTAGGTTTCTAATGATCTATGATCCAATCTGGGTTCCCAAATGCTCCAAATATGTGTAACCATCTCTGAACAGGGTGATTAGAAAATAGAGAAACATCGACTATAAGGCTCTTGCGGCTGTAGTGGTAGTGTCTCTTCCTCTGAGCCAGGAGGCCTGGGTTCACATCCCACCTGCTCCAGAGGTATGTAATAACATCTCTGAACAGGGTGATTAGGAAACATCTAGAAACCTTGTGTATGTGATTAAACAAATGATTTGATTTAAACTATAGCGAATTAGACAGCCATAAAAGACCTCCTTAGACATAGGCTATTGTGGTGAAGTGGTAGTGCCCCTAACAGTGTCCAGCTTCTAGCCCTGGACATATACTATAACATGCCTGAATAGTTTGAGTAAAATTTGATCATTTGGTCTAAGCAGGCAAGAGGATCAGTAGAACTCGAGTAAAATGACAGCACATATCCAGCCAGATTTGTCTGGCTGTATCCTATATGATCTTAATCGACAATGGTGGAGGGAGGGTATGCAAAATTAATTCAGAAAATGAACAAGTGTGAAATAGGAATTGAAATAAGACTACTTAGTTCATCTTCTACTCATGAAAATCTTTCCATCTTAGATGTGCAGTCCAGAAGGATTATAACTCTGATCCAAAAATAACATGTATTTGTGGAGCTGATGTGTCATCTTGATGAATTGGCTTGTCAGCAATCTTAAATTTGATCCATGGCTATATATCACCGCAATTAGCTTTCTGTCTAATTTCAAAAAAGAAGTGGAACTGATCATTTCAACCGCTTCTTCTTTGTATTAATAAGGCAAATCGCAAAAAGTCATTTCCAAACATTAGCTCTGCCTGAGAGAGAAATTAATAAGATTAGTCAATTTATTCATCCTAGAGTCAGATTCTTCCAAGAAGTACTTTAATATGGATATTTGAAATGGTTATTTCTTCACAGTATTTAATTTTAGACATGATAGTAATCCTATCCACTTCGTGTCCAAAGCATTTTTTTTTAAATTTAGAGTTTTAATATCTTTATGTACATTAGTATGACAAATCAATATTGAAGAAATGATCTTTCATATTTGTCACCTTGAGGTAAACAGTGCTAAGTGCACGTTCCCTAAATAATGCTGTCCAGAAGAATTCCCAATTTCAGCATGCTAAATTTAATATTTCCACACCTGCAATACATATATGGTCCAATTTAGTGTCTATTGCATCAAATTATAGGCAGAACTGAAACTTTCCAAATTTATTATTTTTAAAATCAACCTGTTTTAAAGGACTTCTACAGGAGGTGCCCCAAAGGCAGTAACACCAGAAACACATCATAATGGCTTTTCTCCCTAATTTAATTTGGGCAGAAATCATAAAGCCATAAAGAGCTTGGTGTCAGATTTGCACCCATGTCTTCCAGATGAAAAGGCTGTGTACTCATTCACCACACCTTTACTTGAAGCATTTATATTAAGAAAAATACAGAGCTTCTTTGTCTTTGGAAACAGGCTAAGACCTAATTCCACAATAAGCATCACCTCCTCTCACTTGGGGCTGATAACGTGATATTATCTCTTTCATCATATGAGTTTCTTGCTAGATTAGAACCAAGAATAGACTGAAACTTACTTCACTGTGCAAAGATATTTAACAAATATCAATAGTATTTTAAATGCTCTGTGCACTCTGACTATTGTACGTATCTGGGTGGCTTGAAAGGGCTGACTTGGAAACTTTTCCGACAGGTCTGCCCGCTGAAATCTGAGTGGTCCCTGGGAGGAGCTGGTCCTTGTTCTAGTTTATTGTTAGTAATTAATCATTTCTACGGGTGACAGATATGTAGCATAGACCTCATTTAAAAAAAAACAATTTCTCTGACTTAGTGTTAATGTAGGTAACCAGTCTTAAGGTAACGTCATCCATTATTTTGCGATTAAGTATTCATAGAATCATAGAATCCCTACAATGTGGAAACAGGCCCTTCGGCCCAACAAGTCCACACTGACCCTTGGAGCATCCCACCCAGACCTACACCCCTATAACCCATCTAATCTACACATGCCTGAACACTACGGGCAATTTGGCAAGGCCAATCACCTATCCTGCACATCTTTGGACTGTGGGAGGAAACTGGAGCACCTAGAGGAATTGTTTCTCAATTCAAGCCTCTTCTGCCTGAGATGATGGCCAAGTGATAGTGTAGTTAGATTATTAATCTAGAAATTCAAGTAATATTCCAGGGACCCTTGTTCGAATCCAGCCATGGCAGACTCTGGAGTTAAGAGTCCGATGGTGACGCTGTTTGGTTCACTAATGCCCTCTAGGGAAGGAAATCTGCTGTCCTTACCTCCAGATTCACAGCACTGTGATTGAATCACCACTGCTCTTTGAAATTACCAGAAAGCCTAAAAATAGGAAAGAATCTGGATGGACCACCTGGCATCAACCTAGGCACAGGAAAATACAATGGCAGGATCTGTCCTATTGTCCCTGCAGAATCCTCATTACTAACATCATGGAATCATGCCAAATTTGAGAGAGCTATCTTACAGACTAGTCAAACAATAGCCTGACAAGCTCATACTCACATACCTGACAGATAATGTCTCAGACAGCATCATCACTATTCCTGGATGTGCATGTCCCACAGTGAAATTCCATGGCTTCAGGATAAACATGGGCAAGGAAACCTCCTGCTGATTACTACTTACCACCCTCCCTCAGCTGATGAATCAGTATTCCTTCATGTTGAACAACACTTGGAGGAGGCACTGAGGGTGGTCAGGGTGCAGAATATACTTCATCTCCACCACTGATACTCTGTACACACTGCTGCTACTATCAACAAGATGCACTGCAGAAATTCACAACAGATCCTTAGGCAGCACCTTCCAAACCCACCACTGCTTTCATCTAGAAGGACAAGGGCAACAGATATATGGGACCACCACCACCTGCAAGTTCCCCTCTAAGCCACTCACTATCCTGACTTGGAAATATCTCACCATTTCTTCATTGTCACTAGGTCAAAATCCTTGAATCTGAACCTTTTTGCCCAGAGACAGGGACTCTATCACCATGCCAAAATATTCTTCCATTTTTTTTGTAACACTTGGTTAGAGACATTGGGGATATGAGGCTCCCCTGAGTTATCTGGTTATAAGGTAAGACAGGAACAAATAGAAATAAATCAGTAGAACTGATTATCTCTACTCAGAGACTGTCTAATAAATATCAATGGGTGCAGCTATGCAAGAGATTCAGAGTAACCCTTTTAGACTAATTGCATTCTACAACAGTTTTGTGGCAGTATACCTATCCAAAGAAAATTCTATCATAACAATGTGCCAGTTGCAGACAATTCTTGCAAAAATATTTACTGAGTGCTTTGCCGATATTTCAATCAACTTATACTGTCAATTCAAAGTCTTCAGTTCTCAAAAGGTTCATTTAACACAAATTGTTCTCATGGGAGTACATTTTTCTGTTGCAGGCCATAAAACAAGAGCAGATTCAAAGGGATCACGGATGCACATGCAAGCCTGGAATATGTTCTCCTTTCTCATTATAATCCTTCTGCTCAACTGAAGGAAAAATGTGCTGTTGCTACACTGAGCCAAGAATGCACTTAACAGTTTTCTTCATGTTTACCAATTTTATTGAGCATTGAAGAACTACAGTGGTCAAAGAAATTCAAGTCACCGCATTCTGTTTGGCAAAATTCTTTGTGGTTGGGGAGGGAGAAGACCAAGTAAGGTTATGAATCAGTTCTACGATATCACATAAAAGAATACAATGATGCATTTTTATGGGGTTAATGGCCAAGAAGCTCAAAGCCTTGCACCTGTTTCTCAGGTACCAAGTAAGTACTTAAGCAAGCAGTGTGATGTATACAGTAAGCATGTTCATTTTAGGCCATAAATGTGCCACCCTCCTAGAGGACATTTTTCTATGATGGCATGTAGGATTCTTATCAAAGCCATGGAGACCATTGAATAATAAATTTTAATGCTGCAGAATCAATTTCTAGATCCTTCTTCCACTATAGCATACTGTATTCACAGCACTGAAAGTTTCATGATGTTAATTGAAATTACAGATATATTCCTTAATATCATAGGGTTCCTTTTACAAGCAGTGTTCTTATTGGGCTGAGCTGTGCTCCAGGAATGCAACATCACTGCATTTACCTCAGTGTTGCCTGATCACGGCAAGGTCTCCTCATATAAAACTCTGTGTATAAAACCTCAAGTACAGATTAGTATTCAGTTGACTCCTATTCTGTCTGAAAGGGTGAACCAACTATCAAGGTGGCATGAAAAATGTAACTTCACTATGAATAACTGTTCTGACCTCTCCATCTTTGATATTCTAGGCTGTTTTAACAGAATACAACACAAGTTTCGGGAACACATTTTTCTAGCAGAAATGCTACAGCCGTCTGGTCCAAACATCAATTAACCTCCTCACACTTTATTTCAAAACTGATGGGTCTGTGAATACAAAGTGAGCCTTTTGGAGTTCAGGCAGCAGTGGGATAATGCTCTAGTGGTGGAACAATCGCTTTGCTGGGATGGTGTCAAGTTTGCTTGACTGTCATTTTGGGGCCAAAGCACATTCTTCCTACCTTGTTTTTTGTTTCTTTTCATTTTTCACATTTCACCTTTTATTGTTGCATCTTGAAATAACTTCCCCAGTTTGATGTAGAGTGATGCCTCTCAAGCTACGTAACTAATTATCTCTTTCAAGTGGGGATAAATGTCTAAATTCATGCATAGGCTATGGCAAACAAAAACAAAGTTGCTGGAAAAGCTCAGCAGGTCTGGCAGCATCTGTGAAGGAGAAAACAGAGTTAATGTTTTGGGTCCGGTGACCCTTCCTCAGAACTGATGTTGTTGTTGTTGTTGTTGTGCATAGGCTATGGCTAGTTATCAAAACTACCAATACAATTTCATAAGTTTCACTGAGATGATCTTTCCAGATTTCAACCCTTGGTAGTTTTTCACAAAGCCTGCTTCCCAGCTATTAATTGAAACATCTCTCAGCAAAAGGAGTTGGTAGTTCTATTTTCTGACTCGTTCCTGCAGTTTTCTTCCTCTCCCTTTTGTTTTGCCGTGATCTGTCCTGTTAGGAAATTCACTGCTCTTTTAATTCTGACAGTCAAACACTTGAAATCTGTGTGTTTTTACTCTTCACAAATGCCGACAATACTGCTGCATGTTCTAAGGGTTTCAGTTCCCAGTTAATGTAGAATGTGGTGGTGCAGTGTTATTGTCACTGGACAAGTAAGACACTAGCTTCACATTCCATGATGACAGATGGTGGAATTAGAATTCAATAAAATCTGGAATTAAAAGTTTAATGATTTTCACGAAACCATTGCCATAAAAGCCCAATTAGATCATTAGTGATCTTTAGGATGAGGAAAACTATCAGCCTTTTCTAAAAACCAAAAGAACTGCGGATGCTGTAAATCAGGAACAAAAACAAAGTTGCTGGAAAAGCTCAGCAGGTCTGGCAGCATCTGTGGAGGAGAAAACAGAGTTAACGTTTCGGGTCCGGTGACCCTTCCTCAGAACTGATGGTGGCTGGGAAAATGTCAGTTTATATGCAGAAAATAGGGAGGTGGGTGGGGTAGGGAGTAAACGATAGGATAGAGCCCAAAGAGAGAGAAAGACAGTTGGACAGACAAAGGAGTTGCTAACAATCAGGCTGGGAGGGTGAATAGTTGTTAATGGGGACTGTTAGTGACTAACAACAGGGGGTGTGTAGTGGCAGGCTATGTGGTAACAAGGCCTGGTGTGTGGGGTGGGGGGCTGGGACATGGGAGGTTTTAGGCCCTAAAATTATTGAACTCAATATTGAGTCCAGAGGGCTGTAGGGTCCCCGAGCGGAAAATGAGGTGTTGTTCCTCCAGCTTGCGTTGGGCTTCACTGGAACACTGTAGCAAGCCGGAGACAGAGATGTTGGCCAGAGAGCAGGGTGGTGCGCTGAAGTGGCAGGCAACAGGTAGTTCTGAGCCAAGATGATTGGCCTCAAATAACCACAATCATCTTCCTTTCTGCCAGTTATGACTTCTAGCAGCGGAGGGATGACCAAGTGATTCCCATTAATCCCAGTTTTGCTCAAATGTCTTCATATCATCTTCAGTCAAATGCAGCCTTGATGTCAAAGGCTTTCACTCTCACCTTAATTCTGGAAATCAAATATTTTTTCCATGTTTCAGTAATGGCTCTAATGAGGTCAGGAACTAAGTTGCCTTGGCAGGCCCCAAACTGGGCATGACTGAGCAGGTTATTACTGAGCAGGTGCTGCTTGATAACACTGTCGATGGCACCTTCCATCACTTTACTGATGATCAAGAGTAGGCTGATAGGGCCGTAATTGGCTGGGTTGGATTTTTCATGCTTTTTGTGCACTTGAAATGCGTGGGGAACTTTCCACTTGTTGGGTAAATGCCAGTGTAGCAGTTACACCGGAACACCGGAACAACTTGGTTAGGGGCAGAACAAGATCTGGAGTCTCCAGGTCTTTCACTGGAACGATGTCAGGTTCCATAGCTTTTACAATGTCCAGTCTCCTGAGCCATTTCTTGATATGATGTGGAAATAATCAACTTGGAAATACATTGCTGTTCTCTCACTGCTGCTAAGCCAGAATCCTGGAGCTCCCTCATTAACATCCTGGATGTATCTACACTAAATGAACTATGGTAGTTCAAGAAGGCAGCTATTCACCAAAGACTCAACTAGGGATGGGCAATTAATGATGGCAATTAATAACATCACATAAAGGAAGATATAATAAAAACTTTAAAAGATTTGTTGTAGAATAAGAGTCAAGTAAATTGACAGGTCAATGTTGTAATTTAAAACCTAACCACACCAAATAATATGGATTATAGTTAGTCAACAAAGATATTAGCATAAGTTCAGATCTATAGTACAAATTATTTTTGCAAATTGATGCATCTTGGTGAAACATGGAACTACTGATTATGGTAAATACCATTGACATTTCTCTGTTATATTTCTACATGATTAAAGGTCATGAAAATATTATTATAGTGCTTATGAAGTCTGCAAATGTAATTTAAAGATTCAGTAACTAGTAGTTTTCATTTAAAGTTATTTTAGCAAATACAATATAAGTTCCACTGACTTTGTATATTTTCTGCAAGGAGTTGTCAATCATTTAGATGGATAAATTAGATAGATTAGATTTATTGTCACTATTACTGAGTACAGGAGTACAGTGAAAAGTGTACTGAGTCACCACTCTCCGGCACCATCTTAGAATAGAGTAGTTAAAAACAAGAGCCAAAATTAAAGAAACAAAGGGAAAAGAAAACATCCAGATCACCCTTGCCGCTGCTGCCATGTGTTCTGAGCCGGGCTCACCAATGCTGCCTGTGCTGGACCCACTGTGGTCCTGCCATTACCACTTCGCTGCCACCGATGTCACCGCCTCAAGACTTGAACCTTGCTGGCACCTGCACCGGACGCATCAACACTGAAGTTGCCACACTTCGGTATCATCATTCACCGCTGGGCCCATCTCATTGACGTGCTGGCATCTCGGAATTAATTGAAGCATCAGAGTCTATAGCCTTCCTGAATAAATGCAAGAGTGTGGCCTTTTGAACCAGTGCTGACATCAGAGACGCCATTGAAACCGGTGCCACTGCCACTGCCTTGAGTCCTGCATTGGGCCCACAAATATTGAAGTTGTCACTTTCCGGCACCATCTCTCGCCACTGGGACCACACTCATTGCCATCGCCGGTGCTGCCAGTTCCGCCACAGCTGAGCTCCCCAAGGGCCAAAGGTAAGTGAGAACTGTAGAGAAAAGAAAAGTAGAAAGCAAAGAAGAAAAAAAAGAAAAAGAGAAAGGGGCAGAAGGAAGCAGCAGATGAGTAGGAACCCAAATGATGCTACTCTTCCGCTGCCATCTTGGATTTAGTTAGAATGTCAATGACATCAAAGGAAGTAGAGGACCAAGAATTAAATATCATGCCTTAACTATATACTTCACTAATACTTGAAAATATATTTCCATATCTAATTTTGATTAATCAAGCAGCACCTGCTTAGCAATAACTTGCTCGCCAAGACCGTGTTATCTCAGTTTGGGTTTGATTAATGTGATGTATAAGAACATAACATGTATCTAACATTTTTGAAGTCCATATTACTATGGCATTGTCTATTACCCTTGAGTTCACAGGCTATTTTGTCGCAAACAATTAAACATAGAAAATTTAAAAATAGGAGCAGGAGTAGGCCATTCAGCCCTTTGAGCCTGCTCCATCATTCAATATGATCATGGCTGGTCATCCAACTCAGTACCCTGTTCCTGCTTTCTCCCCATGCTCTTTGATCCATTTAGCCCTAAGAACTATATCTAACTCTTTCTCAAAAACATTTAATGTTTTGGCCTCAACTGCTTTCTGTAGTAGAGAATTCCATAGATTCATCATCCTCTCGGTGAAGAAATTTCTCCTTATCTCAGTCCTAAATGGCCTATCCCATATACTTAAACTGCAACCCTTACTTCTGGAATCCCAGGTTTCAGGAACATTCTTTCTGTGTTTACCCTGTCAGGTCCTGTTAGAATTTTATAGGCTTCTGTGAGAACCCTTTCATTTTTCTAAACTCCAGTGAATATTGTCCAAACTGCTCCAGTCCCTCTGCATACATCAGTCCAACTATCCCCAGGAATCAATCTGGTCAACCAGAATATCCTTCCTCAGAAAAGGGGACCAAAACTGCACGCAATATTCCAGGTGTGGCCTTATCAAGGCCCTGTACTGTTGCAGCAAAAAATTCCTGATCCTATACTTGAATCCTATCATGACAAAGGTCAATATACCGTTTGCTTTCTTCACCACCTACTGCACCTGCGTGCTTAATTTTAGTGACTGGTGTACAAGGACAGCTTGTTGCATCTACTCCTTTTCTAATATCGTACCATTTAGATAATAATCTGATTTCTTGTTTTTGCTAACAAAGTGCATAACCTCACATTTATCCACATTATACTTCATCTGCCATGCATTTTCCCACTCTCTCACCTTGTTCAAATCACACTGAAGCATCTCTGAATCCTCCTCATAGCTCACCCTCCTGCTCAGCTTTGTGTTGTCTGAAAATTTGGAGATATTATGTTTAGTTCCCTCATCTAAATCTTTAATTAAACCACAAACAATTATAAGCTGAAACTCCAGTCCATCTGGCCCCACTGCTAAATTATTATTTTGTGCAATTAATTTCTCAAAGAAGTACTCCCAAAACGACAGGCTTAAATTTAAAAAACAGTAATTTTGCATAATTAGCACCATATATGTTTCCCTGAATTTTCATAGCCCAGGTCCAAGTTTTTATTGGCTATATAAAGTTAATGGTCTATAATTTTGACATTTCTGTTTGTAGATTATTCACCATGATTTGTGCTTATTTTTGATTAATTTTCCAATAATTATTATGTTGTAATGTTGTAAGTGAAGTGCTAAACTGTCTAAATTGCCTGAATAAAAAGAAGTTTTATGTTGTTCTTCAACATTGAGCTACTGTCTGTTATTTTGTACTTGATAACTAACAGATAAACATAAGATCTTTATATTGAATTTCTCCTGTTCTAATCTTCCAGCTGCTTTTGGTATAAAGTCCTGTGTTTTCCTAGTTGACAGCAATGAATGAAAGGAATGGACTAATTGCAAAGAAACCTACCACTTACTGAAATGAAAATCAAACCCACTGGCACTAGTCTGCAATTCAGACTTGTTAAAATGATTTTCAATTGTTGGAAATCAGATAACAAACTAGGAATGTATTTGTGTGTAATGCTGTCTCTCTGCCAACAAACAACACTGTTAATCTTGTGTATTTGTCAAGTGGAGTAGTTAGAATATCCACCAGTGAGGTATGCTGGCACACGCATTAATGATCTATAAATGGTATAAGAGCAAATGTTCCTGGACAGAAGTCAAGATTCCACAAACTGCTGATATTTGGCACTGCTTTAAATGAAAATGATCTTTACAGTTTCAGCATGTGGGATTTAATGAGGAGGTAGGCTGAATGGATGCATTACTTTATTAATTCCAACTACTTGATTTTTATACATTTACCTTGTAAATTAACATATTTTATTCAAAGTATGATGGTAAAGAATAAGATTAGTGTCTGCCTGTGCTGTTGTTAATGATGCATTTGCACAGCAAGTACTACCAATTACCACATCATATCTGTGGTGCACTGGCTTAATGGAAAGGCAAGGGAAAGGTGGTAATGTTTAAAGCAGCATGACTTATGGTGCTTGGTTCACCAGTGCCAATAATGGCAGCTCAAAACACAGTCAGTGTAAGCAGGTAGAGTCAGGTATCACCATTATGTTTAAAAAGGGTAGCAAAGCCAACTCAAGTATCAAGAGACCAATAAGTTTGATGTCTATTGTGGATACACTTATGAAACTCCTTATTAAGATAACATTATGACAGATTGTCATGAAGGGAAAGATCTTGCTATAATTTATCGGTCTTCTTTACAAGTGTGACAGGGAAAATAGATGTGTGTAAGAGAGCAGGGGGTGCTGTTCTTGGATTTCAATAACATCTGTGACACAGTTTACCTGAAAAGGCTGGCATGGAAAATAAAGATCAGAATAAACATTAGCACTTCTGTGAAAGCCAATGAATGGGTTGGAGTCTTGACTTGTGATTTTAGTATACTTAGCAGAGTCTATCTGCCAATGAGCCAGAACAGAAAAGATCTCCTGAGTACAGCAGAAATATTTTGCTACCAAAATGCTGTAGGAGAATAGTTAACAGTTAGATAACACAAATAATGTGAACAAATTATCATTATTTACAGCACTGAGGCCTTCAGGCAAGACTGATTGAGAAACTAAACAATCACGTGCATCCCAGCCAATGGGAAAAGCAGTAATGAATGGCAACATTGTAAAATGGGAGCATAATTGGTTTACCAATATAATCTATGAGGTGGTAGTCCTGTAATTTTCACCAGTACAGGAGACCATTACCACTGGGATGTCAGGGGCATTTTTGAAGTTCTTCAGCTTTATATTATCGTTAATAATCTGGAAATAGGGATCACAACCAACGCATCAGATCTAAGTGCTGAAGTCCTGCCACATCAGTTGTGAACGGTGGTGGACAATCAAAAACTTACTGGAAGAGGAGTTTTCACAAATATCTCCACTCTCAATGATGGAAAAGTCCAACACATCAGTGCTAAATATAAGGTTGAAGCACTTGCAACAATCTTCAGCCAGAAATGCCGAATGGAGATCCATCTCGGCCTCCTCCAGTGGTCCCCAGTGTCACGGACATCAACCTTCAGCCAATTTACTTCACTCTATGTGATGCTGAGAAATGGTCGGATGCACTGGAAATTGCAAATTCTATGGGTCCTAACAACATTCCAGCAATAGTACTGAAGACTTGCGCTCCAGAACTTGCTGCTCCCCTAGCCAAGCTTTTCCAGTACAGTTACAAAACCCTACCTACCTGACAATGTGCCAAGTTGCCTAGGTATGTTCTGTACACAAAAGACAGGACATCTCCAACCCAGCCATTTACCCACCCATCAGTCTGCTCTTGAACATCAGTAAAGTGAAGGTGTCACCAACAGTGTTATCAATACCTGCTTACTGATGCCCCATTTGGGTTCTGCCAGGGCTACACAGCTCCTGATCTCATTACAGCCTTTAGTTCAAATATGGTAAATGAGCTGAATTCCAAAGGTGAGGTGAGAGTGACAGTCCTTGACATCAAGGCCATATTCAAACAAACGTGGCATCAAGGAGATCTGGCAAAAGAGGAATCAATTGGAATCGGGGGCAAACTTTCTGATGATTGAAGTAGTTTCTGGACGTCAGTCATCTCAGCTCCAGGACATCTCTATAGAAGTTCCTCAGAGTAGAGTCCTAGGACCAACCATCTTCAGCTGCTTCATCATTGATCTTTCCTCCGTGATAAGGTCATAAGTGGGGACATTAACCAATGATTGCAGAATGTATACCATTACTTGTGACTCCTGAGATACTGAAGCAGTCCATGTGCAAATGCAACAAGATCTGGATAATAGCTAGGCTTTGGCTGACAAGTGGCAAGTAATATTGTCACCACACAAATGTGGGGCAATATTCATCTCCTATGAGAAACAATCTAACCACTGCTCCTTGATAGTCAATGATGTTACCATTACTGAATCCCTCACTACAAACATTCTGGGGGTTACCATTGATCAGAAACTCAACTGGACTTGCCACATAAACACAGTGGCTACAGGAGCAGGTCTGAAGTTCAGAATACTGCAGTAAGTAACTCATCTCTTGACTCCCCAAAACCCATCTACAGGGTAGTGTTGTAGAACAGAGTGACCTAAGGGTGCAGGTACATAATTCTTAAAATTACATATAGACAGGATGGTTAAAAAGGCATTTGGCATGCTTGCCTTCATTGGTCAGTCCTTTGAGTATAGGAGTTGGGATGTTATGTTGAGGTTGTACAGGACATTGGTGAGACCTTCTCTGGAATACTGTGTCCAGTTCTGGCTGACCAGTTATAGGAAGGATATTATCACGCTGAAGAAGATTCAGAAGAGATTTACCAGGATGTTGCTGGGTATGGAAGGTTTGAGTTTGGAAAAGCTGGATAGCCTGGGACTTTTTTCACTGGAACGTAGGAGGTTGAGGTGACCCGACAGAGGTTTATAAAATAATGAGGTATAGATGGAGTTGAGGGTAGTTGTCTTTTCCCTAAGATGGGGAATTTCAATACTAGGGGGCACATCTTTAAGGTGAGAGGAGAGAGATTTAAAAAATATATCAGAGGCAAATTTGTTACACAGAGAGTGGTTTGCGTGTGGAATGAACTTCCTGATGAAGTGGTGGAAGCGAGTACAATTACAACGTTTAAAAGACATTTGGATGGATATATGAACAGGAAATGTTTGGAAGGATATGGGCCAGGAGTACGCAGATGGGACTAGTTTAGTTTAGGATTATGTTCGACATGGACTGGTTGGACCGAAGGGTCTGTTTACGTACTGTATAATTCTATGACTCTATGACTCTTTGAGTGTGGTGGAATACACTCCATTTGCCTGGATGATTGCACCTCTAACACGATTCAAGAAACTCGACACTGTCCAGGACAAAGCAGCTCATTTGTTCGGCATCCACAAGTATCCGCTCCCTCTACTGTTAATGTTCAGTAGTAGCAATATGTACTATCTACAAGATGCACTGCAGAAACTCACCAAAGCTCCTGTGATAGCGCCTTCCAAACCGATGACCAATTCCATGTAGAAGGACAAGGGTGGCAGATACATGGGAACACCAACTGCAAGTTCTCCCTCAAGCCACTCACCATTCCGACCTGGAAATGTATCACTTTTCCTTCACTGTCACTGGGTCAAAATCCTGGAACTCCCTCCCTAATGGCATTGTGGGTCAATCTACAGCACATGGACTGCAGTGGTTCAAGAGTACAGCTCACCATCACCTTCTCAAGAGCAAATATCGATGGCAATAAATGTCGCACAGCCAGAGAAGCCCATGTCCCACAAGTGAATAAAAACAACAAATGCAGAGATTACATTTTCAGAAGGCACTAAACTAATGAAATTTATAAACTGCAAAGCTGAGGAAGATTAAGACAAAGGACGATTTGAATATACTTGAGAATTGGGCAGATCGGTGGCAGTTGAAATTCACTGTCAAGAAATGCCTGGCTTTTTCACATTGGGAGAAGAAATCAAAATGAGACTATTACTTACCTGGAAAGAACATGCATGGAAAATGATTGATAATAAATGGATGTTATGGAAACAGTACTCTGTGGCAGTAGGTAAAACAAGTTTGGGGGACAGTTAAATATCAATATTGCACTGAAAAGGTGAGGTAGTTCTGCCACTTTATAGATCTGTAACTCAAAATTAAGTCAACAGCACCTACTGATACTTTGGACAGTTCTGGTTTCCACAGCACAAAAATATATCACTGCTTTTGAGACAATATAGAAAGGAGCCAATCAGATGATAAGCAATACGATGTGCAATTACATAAATTGATCACTGGAAATGAGAAGGTTGAACAGTGATGTGACTGCTTTTTCAATTTCTAAAAGTACTAGGTAACATGGAATAACAGCATAATGTTAGGGAGACAGTGGCCTAGTGGTATTATCACTGGATGATTAATCCAGGGACCTGGGTTTGAATCCCACCATGGCAGACGGTGGAATTTGAATTTAATAAATATCTAGAATTAAGAGTCTAATGATGACCACGATTGTTGAGGAAAAAACCATCTGGTTCACTAATGTCCTTTAGGGAAGGAAACTGCCATCCTTACCTGGTCTGGCCTACATGTGACTCTAGACCCACAGCAATGTGATTGACTCATAATTGCCCTGTGGGCAATAAATGCTGGCCTAGCCAGCGATGCCCTCATCCCCTGAATGAATAAATTACCATTTTGATTCCAATATATCTCTTCTTCAGACCTGCTGGAGATTGGAGTAAAGTGATAAGGGCAAAAACTTTTTTTATCACAGCGAGTGCTTAGGGTTTTGAATGCACTTCCTGACCATGTGGTTGAGGCAGATACAATTAGAGCATTAGCAGTGATTTAAGCTGTTCTTTGAAAAGGAACCATGTGCAGGCTTACAGCGAAAAGGCAGGAGAATAGCCCTATATAAATTGCTTATTCAGGGCACTGGTGCAGACAAGAGAGACTGAATGGCCTCCTCCCATGTTGCAATAATTGTCATTTATCTCTGAAGAAGACATATTGCACTAAAAATGCTAATTCTTTTTCTCCCTCCACAGATGCTGTCAGACCTGGTGAACTTTTCCAATGTTGTTTCAGATCTCCAGCATCTGCAGTTTTTGCAATTATATGTAGAACGTTGACAAGCTTATTTATCTTGCCCAGAACAGAACTTGTTTTCAATCAAGATAACTGGGAGACTATGAGGGGAGATTGAAGGTGAAGTTAACATTATTTAGGTCAGGCATTCTGATACCATTCCTACCTTCTTCGAATTTTACACTGTGGAAACCAGACCACGGACAAGCTTGCCACAAAGAGCAACCCGTGGGTTTAGTACCCTCACCAATATTGTAATCCAATGACTTGGTGCCTCAAGGGAGGGCCAAAGCTGTGGGATTTCCCGCAGCTGATTTGAAGCAGGAGCTAAAGGCTCATGAAGAAAATAGTACTTTTTGTGGCTAAGAGGAGCATAGGTGTTTTCTCCATGCCAGGCAAGGAAGCCTTCACCACCCCACAGCCCTGACATCCCATTTCTGCCCCAGCTCCTCTCGATTGCCAACCTCCTCCCATTACAGATCGAGCTGATGTTCCCTCTCCTGTGACATGAAGAAAGAGCCCCAAGATATGGCCACTTGCTGCTGTATTCCTTCCTCCATCATCCCTACATCTACAGTATATGTAGATGGCAAACAGGAGGGAGAAGTAGGGTAAAAACAGAAAGTGCTTGAGAAACTCAGTTGGTCTAGCAGCATCGGTGGAGACATAAACAAATTTAATGTTTCAGGTGAGGTATGACTTTTCTTTGGCTGTGGGGTTCAGATGCAGGTATGGCAGAGGATGCCCAAGGTTTCCTAAAGCTACTTCATCCAAGTTTAAGGAGAAACCAGAAATATCTTCATTTCATTTACTCTGGTCCTATAACTCAGATAAAGTTTATTGCCGGGTCTCAGTGGCAGCTGTGGTACTCAACAGCAAATACTCAATTCTAAATTACAGTGTGGTTGAGGTTCTACTTGCATTCTAGGAAAATGACTCCTGCATATCTCTGAGGCAATGACTTGCCAAGGAAGCCATAACAACAGCTTTAGATCAGGGCAGTAGAGTATACTGCCAGTGAGCGTGAAGATGATGTGGCTGTAAACATGCATGTGTTAAACTCCTTCCAGGTTGGAGCTGGGAGGTTGCAACAACTCTCAGTTTACCATCTGCTCCTCCACTAGGGAGGCTTCTGAGGTTCTTTATCAAAAATAGCTCATTAAATTTCAATCGTACTCTCACTTTTTTGACTCCTGCTAGAGTACAGCAGGTACAGCAAACATATTGTTTTGCAATATTTACAAGGTTCCCCATGGCTCAGGGTGAAACAGCATCATAAGCACCTCATTTTAACTCTGAGCCTCATTTCAATGCAAATGAAAGGGGTTCCATTCTCTCCACTGATACGCACGGTGAAACTTGCAGGTCAATATCTGGTATCTTGGCAGCAGTTATGATAACTTTATTCTGCGCAGTCCGGTGCAACACCTGCATTTAGCCACCATAACAAACTAAATAGGTGACTGCTTGACACTGAGGACTACCCATTGGCAACATGGCTAATGACTTCAGTGGCTGCATACACTTTTACATGCATTTTACAGTCTGGAACAATAGATAATGATAGTATCGGCTCTAATTTACCTCCATAACACAGCTTACGAGGAATGCCTCCTACTTTGACTGCTTGCCATTAGTATATGCTGGAAGCATTTATAAGTTGACCTTTGAATTGTTTAGTAATGTTATGAATGAACCATTTTTGCCATCAAGTCCTGACTTAGACCTGGAGCTTTTAACTCAGAGGCAGGGATATTACCTACTGTGCCACAACCCCAAACATGCTGATATTTGTAGCACAGATATTAAACACCTGAGAAGTTGTCTTACTGTTCTATGTAAGCCAAAACATGTGCAGACACACACACGCATACACGCACCCAAACACACACAATGACTCTTGTATTGTATTCATGAGTTTAAATCATGTTACTGTGCTTTTATTTCCTTCCTATTAATAAAGGTAAACTGGTTGTAATGACATTCTGTGCGCTGAGTGTGTCTCTTAGCACATCTCGTGGATGGGCATCAAACGAGAAATTGCTATCATGACCAAAGAGTTGCATCATGAGTAGATCAACAGGAAGGCAGGATGGGAAGAACCATTCAAGACTTGCAAAGTAATTTCAAAAACACTGTGTTGGGGAACTATGCCTCCATTGTTCTAAAACATAAAGGTAAGGGATTTGGAGATAACAACCCAGACATCCACCCATGTTTCTTCAAGTGTAATATTGAAGAGAAGCCCAGAGGCTGATGGTTTCAAACAGGACAACGATGTAGTTGAAAACCACTTAAATGGTCCAAAAACAGGCATTACCTAAAATGTCATGCAATCATTACAAAGAAAAAGTATAAAATACAGACATTGTAAACTACTTGCTGCAGCCAGGGTAGAGCAGCTTGGTCAGCTGCTCTGGAATCATATTCGGAGACCTGTCAATGGATTGACCAACTGTGACAAACCTTAGCTTATGGAGTCTCCAAGCAACCAATGTCATGGTGAGTATGTATCATTGTTTAGTAGTCTAACAAAAGAGTACCACATTAAGTGGAACTGTGTCTAAGTTATTGTACGCCATCGATATCTGAGACAGGATCATAAGACCAAAGGATTTTTTAAAAAATTACATTCTCCAATTAATAAAGTTGGACTGTTTTGTCCCAGAAGTACCGTTTCATGATTCCTGTTGTTTACTGTGAAACTTCTAAAGGGTGAACAGCAAATATATATAATCTCTGAATAGTGAACAGTGGCTCGGTAATTAAAGCAAATGCTGTAAATTGTGACAAGCAAATCAACCCAATTTTTCTGGGCCCAAAAATCATGTTCTTGCATTTATTCAATGTCAATCCCCCTTTCCAACCACAACCCATTATGTGAGCATTAGCAATCAGCCTCAAACTTTAACCCAATAAATGAAGTTGTACTTACTGGTAGCTTATAATTAGGCACAAGGAATCAAACAGGAAACATGCAATGAGTTGCCAAGATGTGCAGGAGTTTAAGAAAGGCTCACTGTTTGTGTCAGATGCTGATGACATTTCAAGGTACCATCCGTGCCAGGAATTCAATTTTGTACTCAACATTTTTGGAGGTAAATTTTTGAGGTTTCAGATGTTTACTTACAAATTGACATCTACATTACTTATAACAGTATTTTCTGTACCAATATCACATTGCTGTGTATTACAATCCATATCGTAGGAAGGAAAGAAGTAATTAAACCATATTATTTAGCATCTAGGCACAAACAGCCCAATCAAAACAGGGCTAAAAATATGCCTGATGACTGCTCACTGTTTAAAACAATCACATTTATAGTACCAAGTTAAAGCTTATTGGTCAAAACTCTGTGCTGATATGTTGCTAATCATAACACGTAGTGCTGTGATTAACATTGCCGTGCACCATAATCATGACTCAAACTTGAGCTAAAATATAACATACTGCATAGTACTTCACAACAAAACTTCAGGATTGTGGCCTCAATGACAATGATTGAAAAATTCTGGCTGAAATTATTCATCAAGGCCACAAATCATCATGTGGTAGAGAAAGATGGCAAAGTTACATCATGGCAACGATCCTCCAGTTGAAACTCCTTACCTCAAAAACAGCGTGACTATGTCCAAATTTTTTCTCACTAAATCAGTGGGGGAGGAGGTGGCTCTCAACAGATGCTGTGAACTTCACTGTCTGTGGAGCACGATATTAATTGAGAATTAATGGAACTGAAATGCAAACCGAAACACCAAAGGAGGGTATATTTTTCATTTTCTTAAAACTTTTGATCATCAATATTATTTCACCACTTAAAAGATTAAGTTCTTTTGAATAATCTGGTGACATGACTGAGAAATACAAATAGTGCTGAGAACTGCCTGGATTCTTCACTGGCTGATCATAGCAGCATTTTGGGGTTAGTTTAAATACGATCATCTGCCTGATAATGAACACATCAATTTACCAAACTGCAGACTTTTTTAAAATGTTTTTTTCTCTAGTTGTGTTGAAACAGATGAATAATATAGAACAAATAGGGCTGAAAGCAGAAGTAACTCAGAATATGATATGCCTTCCACTTGTCTACATTAGTGAATTAAATATGACTATTCTTTCCAAATAATTTCCTAAACTGCCAAATCTCACTGACAGGCTCCTTTTAACTTAGTTCCCAGGGTAATATTGCCAATTCCAGGACATCACTGCATGGGTTCCTTAGGGTAGTAAAAAAAACCACACAATCTTTAGCTGCTTCATCAATAATGTTCATCCCATTGAAGGCTAGAAATAGCGATTACAATCATCAGTGACCAACGTTCAACACCATTTGTGATTCCTTAGATTCTGAAGTAGAATGTGTCTAGGTCATAAAGATCTGGTTAACATCCAGGCTTAGTCTGATAAGTGGCAAGTAACATTCATGCCACACAAGTGCCAGGCATGGCCATTTCTAACATGAGACACTCTGACCATTGACCCTTGATGTCCAATGGCCAACTTATTATCATCCTCCCCACTGGCCAGAAACTGAACTGGGCCAATCATACAAATACTATACTGTAGCTTCAAGAGTAGATCAAAAGCTGGAAATTCTGTGTCAAACAACTCACCACCTAACTCCCCAAAGCCACTCTATCAAGTACAAAGTACAGCATGATTATAGTGGAGTACATTCCCCTTGCCTGGATGAGTGCAGCTCTGAAAACACTAAGGAAACCTGACACCATCTAAGACAACAAGGTATAGAGCTAGATGAACACAGCAGGCCAAGCAGCATCAGAGGAGCAGGAAGGCTGACGTTTTGGGCCTAGACCCTTCGTTAGCCTTCCTGCTCCTCTGATGCTGCTTGGCCCGCTGTGTTCATCCAGCTCTACACCTTGTTTTCTCAGATTTTCCAGCATCTGCAGTTCCTACTATCTCTGAAACCATCTAAGACAAAGCAGCTCAATTGTTTTGTAATCCATCTACCACTTTAAACATTCACTCCCTCCACCATGACAGATACAGAAATGGATACAATCTACAATGTGCACTGCAGCAATTTACCAAGACTCCTTGGATAGCACCTAGAAGGAACAAAGGCAGCAGATACATGGGACCACCACGACCTACAAGATCTCTTTCAAGCCACATGCCATCCAGACCTGGAAATATATCACGGCTCCCTCATTATCACTGGGTCAGAAACCTGGAAATCCCTTCCTACCGGCACTGTGAGCGTACCTAAAACCCCATGGACTACAGCAGTCAAGAAGACAACTGACCATCACTGTCTGAAAGGCAATTAAGGATGGGCAATAACTGCTGGCCTTGCCAGTGATATCTACATCCAATAAGTGAAAAAAAAGTCACAGAGTTCCAAGAAAAAGTACCTATTTGCATGTTTTTATCTCAGATCTAGCATGGCATTCCTTCTTTATGTTTATTATTGTGCAGGAAGACTTAAAAGCAGCTGGTTCCCTGTCTGCTTTGGGATTTCTGTGCAGATGGATGTGAAGATGTTCCTCACTGCATGGCATTCCACTTTTACATAATTTCCAGGCTTTACAGAACAATATTGGCAATTGGACAGGAGTTGCATGTTTTCTCTTGTCTCAGTTGGGAGTATATAGACTCCCCCTGTGCAAATGCTGAAAATCTTCACTCCACTTTTAAAGCTGCCCATGACAGAATCAAATGATGTTGCAAATGTTTTGTTTTTCCTGTGTTAACTGTTACTTGCAGGCTGTCCCATTAGGAGATGAATCCTATATCCAGCCATACCACTGCCTTTTGGGACGGGCTTACAGCCTAACCAGTTCTTCTGAGTCCCTTTTCAGTTATCTCCCCTTGTTCATCCTCACATATGACTTGAAATTTATCAGGTGCAATTCCTTTAAACTCTTCAAGTTGCTTTTATTTGTTCTGGTTCTTGAGAAGGTGGAATGTTTCATGAAATATGCTATGAAGTGCTTATGGCCAACATCCAACTCCCTCTGACCTTCCCTACTTCAAAAGAGCCCAAGAAAGTAAAAAGAAGTATGACTTACAACATATTAACAGAATAAATGTTTCCAAAATAGGTAGCATCGTGAATGTGCAACTTATGAATTTTTACAATAGGTTCCTGTCTTATGTAAAGAGTACATACATAAAGGCAGACTGTTACCAATAGCTTGGTAACTCTCAGGATATGATTGAAACTTTTTGTAAAGTTTGTAGTCATTAAACAGCAATCCCATCAATGTAACTTGTGCTTAAGATTTTGCGAATAGTTATCTTTTGTCACTACTCTGGGCTAATATCCTTAGTACTTGCTACAGCACAATTTCAATCAACTGTGACTTTGACCTTCCAGATCTCTTGGCTCCATTTCTTTTTTACCTGAATTTACCTGGGATATTTTCCTCTGTTAAGAGATTACATAATTGCGAGTGAGAGGGAAGTGTTGAAGTCCCAAAGCATATTGCAACATGACAAGCATGATAGATCAGCTGGTCTTTCTCTTTTCAACTATTTCATATGTCCAGCAGAATAAATGTTTTTTTTTTGGGAGATATAGAAGGAATAGTGATATATTTCCAAGTCAGGATGGTGAGTGACTTGGAGGAGAAATTGTAGTTTGTGGTGTTTCCATATATCTGCTGCCCTTGTCCTTCTAGATGGAAGTGGTCATGGGCTTGGAAGGTGCTGTCTGAGGATCTTTGGTGAATTTCTGCAGTGCATCTTGCAAATAGTACACACTGTTGCTACTGAATGTCAGAGGTGGAGTGACTGAATGTTGTGGATGTGATGGCTTCTGGAGTGTTGTTTGACACAAGTGAGGAATATTCCATCATGCTTCTAACTTGTGCCTTGTAAATAGTGGGCAAGCTTTGGGGATTGAAAATGTGGGGTCCTGTAGTATTCCTAACCTGGGACGATACTCATTGGCGTTTAGAAGGATGAGGGGGGATCTAATTGAAACTTACAGAATACTGAATGGCCTGGATAGAGTGGATGTTGGGAAGATGCTTCCATTGGTAGGACAGTCTAGGACCCGAGGGCACAGCCTTAGAGTAAAGGGAAGACATTTTAGAATGTAGAGAAGGAGAAACGTCTTCAGCCAGAGAGTGGTGAATCTATGGAATTCACTGTCACAGAAGGCTGTGGAGGCCAGGTCATTGAGTACATTTAAGACTGAGATAGATCGGTTCTTGATTATCAAGGGGATCAAGGGTTACGGACAGAAAGGAGGAAAATAGGGTTAAGGAACTTATCAGCCATGATTGAATGGTGGAGCAGACTCGATGGGACAAATGGCCTAATTTCTGCTCCTGTGTCTTATAGTCTTATGGTCTATAGCCTCTGACCTGCGCTTGCAGCCCCTATATTTATATGGTGAGTTCAGTTCTGTTTCTGGTCATTGTTATTCCCAAAGATGTTGATAGTGGGAATTCAGTGATTTGAGTGCCATTGAATGTCAAGGAGCGATGGTTAGATGATCTCTTACTGATGATAGTTATAGCCTGCCTTTTGTGTGGTGCGAATCTTAGTTGCCACAGTTCAGACCAAGCCTGGATATTGTCCAGATCTGGCTGCATTTAGACATGGACTCTTTCAGGTCTGAGGAGTGCCAAATGGTGCTGAACATTGTGCAATCATTGGTTAATGTCCCCACTTGTGACCTTATGATGGAGAGAAGGTCATTGATGATGCAGCTGACGATGCTTGGGCCTAGGACAGTGCCCAGACAAAATCCTGCAGAAATGTCCCGGAGCTGAGATGACTGACATCCAACAACCACAACTATTTCCGAGGTGCCAGGAACGACTCCAAACAGTGGAGAGCTTTCTGCCTGATTCTAACTGACTCCAGTCTTGCTAGTGCTCTTTGATGCAAGTTAAATGCAGTCTAGATGTCAAGGGCTGTCACTCTCACCTCACCTCTGGATTTCAGCTCGGAGATAGCAAGAACTGCAGATGCTGGAGTCGGAGACAACACAGTGTGGAGCTGGAGGAGCGCAGCAGGTCAGGCAGCATCAGAGGAGCAGGAAAGTTGACGTTTCGGGTCATGGCCCTTCTTCAGAAATGGGGAGGGGGATGGGAGTTTGGAAATAAATAGACTGGAGGGTGGGGCTGGGGCAGGTAGGAAGGACGATGATAGATTAATACAGGTAGAGAGTGGTGGGGATTGGTCAGTGGGAATGGATGGGCTGGATAGATGGGCAAGAAGATGGACACGTTTTGTTGGGTCAGGGAGGTGGAAGGGAGGATGGGTGGGGCTGGGGAAAGGTAGGTTAGATGGTGATAGGTTGGATGCAGATAGGGAATAGTGAGGATTGGTCGGCAAGAAGGGTAGGGTGGATTGGTTGGGAAGAAGATGGACAGGTTGTGTCAGGTCAAGGAGGCAGGGATGACAGATAGCATTGGACATGGGATGCGGCTGAGGGTGGCTAGATTTTAAAACTGGTTTTAAAATGTTCCCATCCCCGGCCTCATCCCATGTCTAACCCTCTCGCTCATTCTTGCCTCCTTGACCTAACACAACCTGTTCATCTTCTTCCCCACCAATCCACACTACCCCCTGCCTGCATCCAAACTACCACCACTCCACCTACCTTTCTCCAGCCCCACTCATCCTCCCGCCAGCCTCCTTGACCTGACACAACCTGTCCATCTTCTCTCCCACCTGTCCGCCCCTCCCATCCCACTGACCAATCCCCACCACTCCCTACTTGCATTCACCTATCACCATCCCACCTACCTTCCCTAGCCCCACCCCTCCTCTGTCTACTTATTTCCCAGCTCCCTTCCCCCCTCCCCATTTCTGAAGAAGGGTCCTGACCCAAAACATCAACTTTCCTGCCCCTCTGATGCTGCCTGGCCTGCTGTGTTCCTCCAGCTCCACACTGTGTTGTCTCTGGAATTCAGCCCTTTTGTCCATGTTTGAACCAAGGCTGTAATGAGGTCAGGAATTGAATGGCCCTGGTGGAACCCAAACTGGGCGTCACTGAGCAGGTCATTGCTGAGCAGGTGCTGCTTGATAGCACTGTTGATGACACCTTCCATCACTTTACTGATGATCGAGAATACACTGATGGGGTCGTAATTGGTCAGGTTGGAGATGTCCTGCTTTTTGTGCGCAAGACACACCTAGGCAATTTTCCACATTGTTGGGTAGATGCCAGTGTTGTAATTGTACTGGAACAGCTTGGCTAGGGGAGTAGCAAGTTCTGAAGTACAAGTCTTCAGCACTATTGCTGGAATGTTGTCAGGCCTCATAACATTTGCAGTATCCATAGCCTCCAACTTTTTTTTATATCACATGGAATGAATTGAATTGGCTGAAGACTGTCATCTGATACCGAGAACACATGGAGGACGCTGAGGTGGACCATCCACATGATACTTCTGGTTAAGATTGCTGCACGTGCTTCGGCCTTATCATTTGCACTGATGTGCTGTGCTCTTCTTTCCTTAAGGATGGGAATATTTGTGAAGCCTCCTCCTCCAGTGAGTTGTTTAATTATCCACCACCATTTACAATTGAATGCGGCAAGCCTGCTGCTTTTTGATCTGATCCTTTGATTGTGGGATTGTTTAGCTCTGTCTGCCACTTTCTGCTTATGCTATTTGGCATGCAGGTAGTCCCGTGCAGCAGCTTCACCAGGTTGACACCTAATGTGTTGCTCCTGGCATGTCCTCCTGGAGGCTTCATTGAATGAGTAACTTGTTGTCATATCTCTGTATTCAGCTGCTTTGCAGTGTGAAATATGCTCTTTCTTTGTATTCAACACTTTAAAGGGGTCTGATTTTAACTGTTAGGCAGGAATTCAAGAGTTAGTTGATTCTGGGGCAGTACTTGACAGGTTCAGGTGATTCTGATAGCTGGGCTTCATTGACAACCACGTGCTGACAGACGGATCAAGAAAGCTGATCTCAATAAGAACTGGGTGCCCAGCCATTAAAACCAGGCAACAGGAGATTCCTGACAAGGACTCAGGGAACAGACTTTCACAAATATAAGAACATAAAAATTGTGATTATTGGAAACAGGGTTAAGCTATTTCAAATCATGAACTGCTCCTCCATTCTATTATATCATTGCTGATCTTCTACTTAGCAAACACTTCTCTTCACTATTTCCATACTCCTTAATCTTCTACAAAACCAAAAATCAGTCAATCTCTGTCTTGTTTTTGAAGGTTCTGAAACAACTTGAGTGAAGACATTTATCTGCATTTCAATCTTATATGGCTGCCTCCTCAGACTATGACCCTTAGTTCTGGACTTCTCAACCAATGGCAACAACTTATCTATATCTACCCCTTAATGAGTCAAGTATTTGTACGTTTCAATGAGATTACTTCTCATATTACTTCTCAGACGGGACCTGATAGAGGTATATAAGGTTATGAAGGGTATGGAGAGGATGAATAGAAAGCAGCTGTTTCCCTTAGGTAAAGGATCAATAACAAGGGGGCATAATTTTAAAGTGAAAAGCAGAGATTTTAGAGGGGATTTGATAAAAAAGTTTTTTTTCACCCAGAGGGTGATGGATGTCTGGAATTCACTGCCTGGAAGGCTAGTTGAGGTGGGTAATCTCATAACCTTTGAAAAGTACTTGGATGAGCGCTTGAAATTTCATAACATTCAAGGCTGTGGGCCTAGTGCTGAAAGGTGGGACAATATAGATTTTATGTAGCTTTGGCAGTAGAGACTTGAGGGCTGAAAGGGTCTGTAAGTGTGAGGCTGGAAAAGCACAGCTGGTCAGTCAGCATCCGAGGAGCAGAAAAGTCAATGTTTCCGGCTGAAACCCTTCGTCAGGACTAGCTTTGGCCCAAAACGTTGACGTTCCTGCTCCTCAGATGCTGTCTGACCTGCTGTGCTTTCCCAACCTCACACCTATAGACTCTGGCTTCCAGCATCTGCAGTTCTTATTGTCCCTGACTCACTGACGGGCTGAAACGCCTCTTCTGTACTCTATGATTCCAAGGTTCCATATTTCTAAACTCTCAGTGGTATAGCCCCGGTTTACTCAATGTATGTCAAAAGGACAAAAACAACCTCATTTCAGGCATTAGTCTAGCGAATATTCTTTCCACTACCCCTAAAGGAAGTATATTTTTTCTCAGGTTGGAAGGCCAAAACTGTACACAATCCTCCAGTTACGGTTAGGCCCTATTAGATTACAGTAAGGCTTCTCCATTCCTATCCTGCAACCTCTTTGTAATTAATAAACTCTATACTTTCCTATTGCTTGCTACTTTGAATTTCTGTAATGCATTTAAAAGAAAATCCATATTCCTCTGATGACCAACATTTCCTACACTCTAGGAGCAAATTTCTCAGTCTCTCATCATTTAGAAAAAAGTTCTACTTTCTTTATTTTTCTTACCAAAGTGAGTAATTTCACATTCCTTCTTATTCCATTTGCCCTGTACAAGGCAAATCCTCAAGGAAGGGTATCTTAGCCTGGCATGTAGTTAGATGAAGAGGATGCGAGGGTGATGGGGAGAGCAAGGACTGGTTTGTGAAACATATTAAGCTGAGGCCAAGGCTTAATGTGTGGAAATACCATGTTATTGAGCCTTATCAGTCCTTCGCAATTGATCTTGTTCAGGTCTCGTACTAAAATGGCAGATACACCCCCAATGATATTATTAGAGATTGATGCACATATTTAGTGATAATCCCATCTGGTTTATGACTGCTGACTATTCCAGTCAAGGAAGTGCTGACTGTCTGATGGCTCATCTTTAGATCGTTGAGTTAAACAAGTATTAAGGTCTGCTCACTTCATGATGGGAGCTAACAAGATTAAGTTATGAAGATCACTGAAACAATCTTGTATCCCCTTGCACATAGAAGATTAAGGTAGATTTGCAGGTAATTGAAGCACTTCAGATAATCAAAGGAGTTGTTAGAATGGAATATGGGAATAGCATCCTCTGAATGGCATGAGGGTGTAAGTTTAAAATTAGACGTGATATCAGAATATGCTTTGTTAGTGGGAATCTGGAATAATCTTCCCAAAAGCCTGCCTAGGCTTGCTCAATTGAAAATGACAAAACAGAGAGATGGATGAATTTTTGCTGGTCATGAATATTAAGCATTTTGGAAACAAGGTGGGTAGCTGCAATGCAGATACAAATCTGCCATGATCTCACAGATTGACAGAACAAACTTGAGTGGTGTAGTTATACATCCAGAAGGTCACATTGAGTTTTAAATGCTGTATTCCCAAACTGGAAAGACATTAAAAACGATTCGAAAGACATTTGGCAAAATTCAGGTCATGAAAGGAGTGATTTGAATGGAAATGGTGCGCTTCATTATACAGCATAATACAAAGAGATTTTTGAGGAGTTGGGAAGTTAACTAACAAGATTAAAAGTATCCGGTTGCTTGAAGCACAGCTGACATATCTTGTAAGCCTCCAGATAAAAAAAAAATCACTGGAAGCTGTCCGTTCAAAGTCTCACTGAATGCATCTGTGATTTTTAATGAATGAGTACATGAAGCTGAAAAAAATCTGCTGCAGGAAACAGCAGAGCACTTTTGGCATAAATGAAAGCAGAATGTAATTATAAAATTGGAGAATGGCAACTAATCCCCTGTTATGTGGCTGATGCTTAGTTATGTCAAAATGGAACATTGTGAAAATTGACACAGTAGTTTATCAAAGTAATGATCATAATTGACCGCATACAAAGTTCACTCTCTAGGTCAATAATAGCCAATCTAGCAAAGGTTCTCTTCATTCTGTGGAACACAGGGATGCATTCCACAAAGCCTGGGAGACCACATAAATCTTAAACTGATATTTGTAATAAATATTACGAGTTAATAATAATTAATACTTGTGGATTAGTTTGCAAATATCTGATTTTCATTATGCTAATTTTTATTTGGTATTCTGATTTAGGATTAGTGCATCGATAACCATTAAGAACAGTTCTTTTCAAAATTCCAGGCCCACAAAACTCAAAGAGAAACTTCTTAAGTATAAATGCAAAAAGAACTGAGTTGCATTAGTTTTGAATGCCACATTGTTCTGGTTTGGGGACTGTATCTTGCAAGCCTTTGCCCTGCAGTGATTTTGCTGTCATATTGCTTGATGCAGATCAAAGTTCCAAACATTGCAAGACCACAGGCAGAAGTAAGATTTAAACAATATCCTAAGAAATCCTTAGATCCTTGATAAAAGTTGATACCAGGTTTCATTGAATCTGTAAAATTCAATCCCATTCGCTGTCTTTATCCTTTTGAAACTAACCTCAGGATTTAGTACATGCACAGGTTCAGGCAAATTCCTGAAGTTGCAAATGCTACTTAGTCTACTAAAGGTGACATAGTGAATCTCACCATACCTGTCCCTACTTTACCCATTGCCTCAAGAATTAGTAATCACTGAACTCATTTACTGCAGTGAGAACTTCCTCTTCCTCTGCTCTCACATTGATATTAGAACCATTATAAAAGTTAAGACTTCCTCAGTGAGATACAGCCAGGGTCTTAATGGTGGTCTTAATAACCATTGTTGAATGACAGATCTGTCCTGAAAATATAATTTGATATTTGTGAAATGTTGCACAGAGGTGTTTGGCACACTTGCCTTCATTAGTCACATCATTGAGAATAGGAGTTAGGACAGGACGCTGTTGAGGCCACTTTTGGAGTACTGTATACATTTCTGGTTGCCCTGTTGTAGAAAGGATATTATTACATTGGAAGGATTTATAAGGATGTTACCGGGACTAGAGAGTTTGAGTTTTAAGGAGAGGCTGGATAAGTTTGGACTTTTTTCCCTGGAGTGCAGGAGGTTGAGTGATGACCTTATAGAGGTTTATAAACTTATGAGGGGCATAGGTAAGGTAAATAGCAAAGGTCTCTTCCCGAGAGTAGGGGAATTCAAAATGAGGGGGCATAGTTTAGCCGAACTCGTCCTCACCCTCAACAACTTCTCTTTCAATTCCTCCCACTTCCTCCAGACAAAGGGGGTAGCCATGGGTACCCGCATGGGCCCAAGCTACACCTGCCTCTTTGTAGGTTACGTGGAACAATCCCTCTTCCGTACCTACACTGGCCCTAAACCCCACCTCTTCCTCCGTTACATTGATGACTGTATCGGCGCCGCCTCGTGCTCCCACGAGGAGCTCGAACAGTTCATCCACTTCACTAACACCTTCCACCCCAACCTTAAGTTTACCTGGACCATCTCTAATACCTCTCTCTCCTTCCTGGACCTCTCTGTCTCCATCTCGGGCAACCACCTAGAAACCGATATTCATTTCAAGCCCACCGACTCCCACAGCTACCTAGAATACTCCTCCTCCCACCCACCTTCCTGCAAAAATGCCATCCCCTATTCCCAATTCCTTCGCCTCCGCCGCACCTGCTCCCAGGATGAGGCATTCCACTCCCGTACATCTCAGTTGTCCTCGTTTTTCAAGGACCGTAACTTGCCCCCTGCAGTGGTCGAGAACGCCCTCAACCGTGTCTCCCACATCTCCCGCAACTCATCCCTCACATCCTGTTCACGGAATAAGAACCAAAAAAGAATCCCCCTCATCCTCACGTACCACCCCACCAACCTCCGGATCCAACGCATCATCCTCCGACACTTCCGCCATCTGCAATCCAGAGGGACAACTCTCTCCGTGACTCCCTTGTCCGCTCCACACTCCCCTCCAGCTCCACCACACCCGGCACTTTTCCCTGCAACCGCAGGAAGTGCTACACCTGCCCCCATACCTCCTCCCTCACCCCCATCCCAGGCCCCAAGAAGACTTTCCACATCAAGCAGATGTTCACCTGCACATCTGCCAATGTGGTATACTGCATCCGCTGTACCCGTTGTGGCCTCCTCTACATCGGGGAAACCAAGCGGAGGCTCGGGGACCGCTTTGCTGAACACCTACGCTCGGTTCGCAATAAACAACTGCACCTCCCAGTCGCGAACCATTTCAACTCCCCCTCCCATTCCTCAGACGACATGTCCATCCTGGGCCTCCTGCAGTGCCACAACGATGCCACCCAAAGGTTGCAGGAACAGCAACTCATATTCCGCTTGGGAACCCTGCAGCCCAATGGTATGGCTTCAAAATCTCCCCTCCCCTGACTGCATCCCAAAACCAGTCCAGCTCGTCCCCGCCTCCCTAACCTGTCCTTCCTCCCACCTATCCACTCCTCCCACCTCAAGCCACACCCCCATCTCCTACCTACTAACCTCATCCCGCCCCCTTGACCTGTCCGTCCTCCCTGGACTGACCTATCCCCTCCCTAACTCCCCACCTACACTCACCTTTACTGGATCCATCCCCGCCTCTTCGACCTGTTTGTTTCCTCTCCACCTATCCTCTCCTCTATCCATCTTCTATCTGCCTCCCACTCTCTCCCTATTTATTTCAGAATCCCCTTCCCCTCCCCCTTTTCTGATGAAGGGTCTAGGCCCGAAACGTCAGCCTTTCTGCCCCTGTGATGCTGCTTGGCCTGCTGTGTTCATCCAGCTCTGCACCTTGTTATCTCAGATTCTCCAGCATCTGCAGTTCCTACTATCTCTGACACAGTACTTCCGTTTGTCCTTATAATGATATGCAACACCATCTCACAATCCACAGGGTATAACCCCCATACCCTAATGATGGGCCGACCCATGAGAGGGGTCGACTACCTGTTCGGACTTGACCTCGCAGAACCTGCCCTTACTGCCCTCGCCCACAATAAAATGATGCAGCAGCTCACTGAAAATATCAAGGCCATGCATTTAGCAGCACCTGTCTGGATAGGAACCAAAAGGAAATGAAGTAAAGCTTACTTTGACAGTAAAGTTAACCCTGCTGAATATTCTTTAGGTATGCTACCGATACACAACCCTAGTTCCTTTCTTTCCCCTAAAAACTCAGGCCCCCACACTGTGGTCGATAAGGCGAGTCCCTCGGTATACAAGATTCTACTAGCCACAGGAAAGACCGGCTGGTACCATGTAAACCAATTAAAACCTATGGCACTCAACACAGCCACTCTCACCACCTTAAAATATGCATGGCAGATCACACTGCCCAAGAGCAAGTGACAAGACCACATACACGCCCCGACACATCCTCTCAGTTAGACCGCACTCCTGACAAAATGTATACTCTCCCATCACTATCACTGACTGCAGCTCCAATGACTAATGGAACCCGGACAATGTAATTGACTTACCGGAGGAGTTGACTTCTCTATCTGATTGGAACAACTTGGCACACAGCCCAGACATGACAGAACTTCCCAATAACTCCCCGATGGACAAAGAAATCGACAAGGAAAGACAAGGGAAAGACAAACTGCACTCTAGGGGGAATGATCGCACATGAACATGGGAATCTGGAGGACACAATATTATTGGGCCCACAGAGACAGAGGATTCAAAACAAACTGATGAGTCCCTGTTGGGTGCCTACTCAATGACTGTATCGAGTCATTAACCCAGATGTTGAAATAGTTCCTGGCGGACACCCCAGGCGAGGTACAATTATTTCTGATGGTCAGGATTCATATGCAATTCACACTTCACTATAGGTTCTGTAGGTCCAACTCATATTCTTGTAAATGCTAATGGGATTAACCACTATTGCTTGTTTACACCCGAATCAAATATAGGTTTTCATTCAAGAAAAAGAAAGTGGAGAAGTGTTAGGGTGTGCATTACACACGTAATAAACTATTCAGATATTAAATGAGGAAAGCAACAGAAATGATCTTCATCTTCCCCCAGGACAACCATGACCACACGAAACATAATCAGGATCTACTTCATCAGGATCATCATCAATACCGGAAGCAATACACAAGAAACACCAGACAGACCAGGATATATGTACTCGGGATACTTATGGTTTGGCCCACCAGAGGCAGGCGAATGTGAGGATGGTGTGTTATGGGTATACCCCAATAAAAGTATAATGTTGGGACAGTATATAGGAAAACAAATGGGAGATCAGATAATTGCTATTGCTGTAAATCAGATAATAAGCATAGAGATCACAGGTGCTTGGTGGATAGTTTCAAACAATGGGTGCCCCGAGATAGGATGCTTAACAAGCAGCCCAGAAATGGGATTGGAACTCGGACAGCGATGCCCTGGGAAACTAATAGAGGAGAATTTGTTCTGTATGAGACTAGGAATGGCCTAAAACCAGTCACAGATGCACCCCAACCCGTCTGTCCTGAAGTCATCCCTTGTGCATGAAATGGGATAGTTTAGAAACTTATGGGGAAAATCCTGTATGACAATGTTCACCATGAATTGGTACCTATGGTGGTGAATTTAGCAAGGACTCAATTGCCAGAGTGGTGCTCCCTGCAACTTAAAAGACTATACCTCGACTTGACCTGTAGATTTTTGGGACTAGAGATAGGGACAGACGAAGATAAGACCAAACTCGGAAAGGAGGAATGACATAAAAGAGAAATATTGAATGGCATAGAGACAGCATATGAGGCAGGAGTATCAAACATTAACGCCCTTGATTTGGCTGACCTGGACAATAAACTCAGGGTCCTGACCAAACCAGTAAAACAGACTTTGGACACAATTAATGACGATAGTTGGCAGGATGCTGAAGGTGATCTAATTGGGAATAAAGCCAGTAGCCTTATGGTAGCTGTGTTGGAAGGACATGATAAAACAATCAATCAGATAATAAAAGGGAATTGAAAGGTGACAGCAGGCAAGAGAACCGGACCCTGTGCAGCGTATATGGACAGTGGATGATAGAACAGTTGAGAAAGAACCTCATTCAGGTTAGTCAGGGACATGTTCCATCCTGGATCAGCAACAAATACAGCTTTTATTTAAGGGAAAGCAACACCTCGGTTTATCAGGCAGCTGACTAGAGTCTGGTTCAATGACGACTGTAAAGGGACTCCTGGGAAAGCGTTAAGAATGGTACTAGCACTCTCAATAATCATGGACGACAGGATTGGACTAAGGGTGTTCAAAGTAGAGAACATAGACACTATCCAAGAGGGTCTATGGATAAGATATGACAGCGCCTTGTCACACACAATGGAGAAGGAAGGGAGGCTCATAGGCACGACCCTGGACAGATCTTGACAAATTAACATAGTGATAACATACCCATTCCCAATTTATTTGAATGAACATGCACTACGTGGCTTCAAGACAAACACCAGTCTAAAGTGTCCCATAGAGGTTCGCAACCTGGACACTGACATAACCTGGGTGGTCTACACAAGAGAAGGGGAATATTGCCTCACAACCTCACTTAGCATATATCAGTATGGGATGGCACAATGTGATATCACCAACACTACTTTCTGTATTAGGCTACACATAGCCATCAAGGTAGGCCTAATTCAGTGAATAAATATACACAAAAGGGAAAGGGTGGAACTTAATGCAAGTGAGAAACTCTGGCAAACTCTGGGATAAAACCTGGGGAAATACGACACTGATCTCAAACGCCTGCCAGAGGTTTTGAATCCAATTGGCCACAACCCATAGAACCAAGGTAATACAGCAGGTCAATGATGTCAAAGAACGAATAAAAGAAATGACATTTCTGAAGAAGGGTCCAGACCCGAAACGTCAGCTTTTCTGCTCCTCTGATGCTGCCTGGCCTGCTGTGTTCATCCAGCTCTACACCTTGTTATCACAGTTATGACTTGGTGGGAGGATTTCTGGAACTGGGGCTCCAATGTACAAATCCATCCCTGGGTTCATCTCATGTCACATTTTTCTGTGCTGTTAATGTGGGTTACCCTGGTATACTTCACTGTCAAATTCACCCAGTGAAAAGAGAACTATCGCAAGGACTCAATACAGAGACTTCACTCAATTCACGGACTCCACAAGCCTATTTAAAAAGCACCCCATTGCAACACTATTTTTATGTGTTCTTTCATTGAAATTACCTAAGTCTACAAGCTAATTGTTACTCTGCAGTTGATTACATCAAGCCGGTAAATTAATTACATCAAATTTATAATTCAATTAGCCAGGCATTTTAATTCTATCAAATTGCTATACATTACATATCTACTAATTGTCTTAAAGCATCTTATTCTATGAATCTGTGAGATATTGTATTATAGGTTTCTTTACCTTTGTATTATAGGTCCTTTCTACCAACCCATTCACAAGCAGTCTATATTTACTACTACCATGTCTTTGTTCATTCACAACTTTACTAACCACACACCAATGCCTTATGGTTACTATTACGCATTCCATTCATTCATTCATTCATTCATAAAGCCATTTCCGTGAAATTGAATGGATGGATGAGTGAAATGGCAATAGTAGTGAAAGCCCAATGCCCAGCTGCGGCAGTCGGTTTACTACTCTTTCTACTTTTGTCAAGAATATATGTAATTTCTAACCTGGTTAAATCATATAGGCCTAATATTTTTCTTTCTCTAGTATTCTCTAATGTAAAGATAAACGGACTAACATTTCTTAATCCGATGGGTACAAACCTTGCTTAATCACTTCTGATATGTATGTATATGACCCTTTTTGTTTGATCATTGTTATGAATTCCCAATGTCTTATTTATCCCTAGTTTACCATGCTTGCTTGATTAGCTGTCATGTTTGAATTTTGATGTCCTATTTATGTAAAATCTGATGTAGTTGCCTGATCTCAGTTAGGTGTCATTTCCTAACACGCTATCCGTAAGAGTTTAGCTGTTTGAGTGTATGTTGTGCTTTGCTTGAGCTTGGATGATCATAAAGTCACCACACAGAAATTGGTCTGTGATCATGTGATCCATCACGCTTTGTGTTCAGGATCAAGAGGAGGGACTGTAGTGATATGAAGCATTCTGGGAAATTGAGCCAAGCATTGGCCAAAATATCCAGATAAAAGACACTGAAATGAACAAGCTGCTGACCCAGACAGGCAAGCTGCAGCTGCAGACAGCACAATACACAATTGTTTCAGAGATAGTAGGAACTGCCGATGCTGGAGAATCTGAGATAACACGGTGTAAAGCTGGATGAACACAGCAGGCCAAGCAGCATCAGAGGAGTAGGAAGGCTGACATTTTGGGCCTAG
>NC_063342.1:37003438-37060689 GCF_021869965.1 Rhincodon typus | reverse complement strand
CCCTTCTTCAGAAATGTCAGCCTTCCTGCTCCTCTGATGCTGCTTGGCCTGCTGTGTTCATCCAGCTCTACACCTTGTTATCTCAGATTCTGCAGCACCTGCAGTTCCTACTATCTCTGAAACAATTTTAACCCCACTGCGAAGCCTCTTCTAAGGATGCCCATTTCTGAAGAAGGGTCTAGGACCGAAACGTCAGCCTTCCTGCTCCTCTGATGCTGCTTGGCCTGCTGCGTTCATCCAGCTCTACACCTTGTTATCTCACAATACACAATTGATTAAGCCTATTTACCAGGACAATAGGAAACATCGAGCTATTTCTTGAACAAAGGGACACCTCACACTCTTATCTGGGAAGCCTACCTGATTTACATGCCGCTGCCACTTTCAGAAAATGAGAGCCAGAGACCACTTCACCATCCGCATGGCACTGCCTGATTGGGTCCAGTCAATTGGGGGATCGATTCCTGATCGATCCGTTGGTGGGAATCAAAGCTGTGGAAGCTTCCAAGGATAAGAATTGCTGCAACAGCACGGCCGGGAGTGGTAACTCGAGACCAACCACTGTATAAGAGGTGCCACGGGACCACCGGGACAGGAAGACCAGATGACCATCACCTCGTGGATCAAGGCCAAGGTTTAGTGTGGTGATGTTTGATCATTCCAAGTTAAGTACAAGATACTGACTTAAATTTACAGTGTTTATTGTCAGATTCATAGTGTTAATTGTTGTTTGTAGCATATAGTATTTTATCATTATTATATAATACTATAATCACTATTATAGTATTAATTGTGTTATAATCAATGAAGATCATTTCCTATTACTATTAAGAGTTGACTCATAGTCCTTTGTGAGATATACAAGCTAAACACACTGTGTGGTGAGCGCAAAGTGTGAATATGAATTATGCATGGTGTGCATGGTATCATTGTCCTGAAGGAATAGCCGACAACATGTGTCACCTTAGCTTCGAATATCAGCTAAGATTCAGTTGGTGGTACTGTCAGGAACCTCCTGTTGCCTGGTTTTAATGGCTGGGCACCCAGTTCCTATTGAGGTCAACTTTCTTAATCTATACGTCAGCACGTAGCTGTCAATGAGGCCCTGCCATCAGAATCTCAGGAACAGCCCCAGAACTGACTAACTCTTAAATTCCTGCTTAACAGTTAAAATCAAACACCATTAAAGTGTCTATACAAACAGAGAACATATTTCACACTACAAAGCAGCTGAATACAGAGATATGACAACAAATTACTCATTCAATGAAGCCTCCAGGAGGACATGCCAGAAGCAACACATTAGGTGTCAACCTGGTGAAGCTGCTGCACGGGACTACCTGCATGCCAAATAGCATAAGCAGAAAGTGGCAGACAGAGCTAAACAATCCCACAACTAATAGATAAGATCAAAAAGGTGCAGTCTTGCTACATTCAGTTATTACAGGTGATGGACAATTAAACAACTCGTTGGAGGAGGAGGATCCACAAATATTCCCATCCTCAAGATAGAAGACCCCAGCACATCGGTGCAAACAATAAGGCTGTTTTTTTTATCCACTACTATTTATAGGAGCTTGATGCAGGCACGCTGGTTGCCACATTTCCTATGTCACAACAGTGACAATTGTTCAAAAGTACTTTATTGACTGTAAGGTGCTTTGAGACATCAAGTGGTTGTGAAAAGTGCTATATAAATGCAAGTTATTTTTCTTTCTAAGCACCTGAAACACGATTTCTTGAATCCTCCTAATGGAAGAAGTCGTTATGGGCAATATTAATTCTTACTGAGCACCATCATTCTTTTCAGAGTCACATGCATAATTCCTGACTGCAGATTTTAGAGATGAGATAGATTGGTACATTTGTCCAACAGAGGCAGAATGACAAACTTTTTACAAGCAATCAAGATCACTGAACTTCTACAGGATTATTGTCGTTAACTGTTTTAGTATAGTTAGGGATAGTTAACATTTGAAGAAGAAATCTGCAATTAAACAAAATGAATTACATCACAAGATTTCACATTTTTAAACAAAAACAAATTTTAGTGTTTATTGAAATGAATTAAACTGATAAGCACTATTAACTTAATTCTAGAGCTTACAAAAAGATGCAATAAACTGCACATTAATTTTTACTTCCCATCTCAAAGAGTTCCCTTATCTTACAAAATCTTGCAGATTTGTTCATTTTACTGAGGGCCAACCCAAAGGTTTGTCCACAGCTCTCCAGAATTTACTGTTAATTTTCTTTGATATTCCCACTATTCTTCCATAGTTTCAATGAGGGTCTTTCCATTAGTTTCTTGCTTACATAACTCTTCATTTTTTTCCTTCATTGACCTCACAACGCTGGATGCTTCACCTCCTTCTGAATTGAATTGAATTAGCTTTACAAATGAGTACAGCGAAAAGTTTATAAGTTGCCACTTACAGCGCCATCTTATGTACAGAGTACCTAGGTATAATCCTTGGTTAGAGAATAGAGAAATGAAAAAGAGATACTAGGAACTGCCGATGCTGGAGAATCTGAGATAACAAGGTGTACAGCTGGGTGAACACAGCAGGCCAAGCAGCATTAGAGGAGCAGGAAAGCTGACGTTTCGGGTCTGGACCCGAAACGTCAACTTTCCTGCCCCTCTGATGCTGCCTGGCCTGCTGTGTTCCTCCAGCTCTACACCTTGTTATATCAGAGAAATGAAAAAGTTACATTACAGCTATACACAGTAGGACCATAGGTCAGAAAAATAAGAGTTAAAAAGACGAACATCACTGTCTCTCTCCAAGAGATCTCTGCAGCAGACTATGTGGGGGACCTTCACATGGTCTGGCTGCTGGCTGCCGCCATGTTCCGTGCTGGGTTGCAATTGGTTATCAATTGATAGTCATCTGACTGTCCACACATTTTCAACCTAATTCTGACAACTGCTTTTTGTCACTAGGTTCTGGTGGAATAGATTTATTCCACCAGCTGCATGCCAGAACATAACTTCCAGATACCCTTCTCCCAGAAAACCCAAAGCTACCTGCCCTCCATAGTACAATGAAGTTAGTATTTTCTGGATTTGAAATACAGGCCTGACTGACATCTCGTTTTAGCCACCACAATCTGCTGAGATGTAGTTTCAAAGCTACAACTGGCTCAGCCTATTCCCAAACTGAATTGTTTGTTTCTGTCAGCAAACACAACAGATGGACAAAAGAAGTTTTGAATCCAAGCTTGACCTTGAATCACTATCTTTATGCCAACTTGACACACGTGGGCTGTTCCCCATTAGAAATACAAATTGACTACCTATTAATTCCAAATTTTCTTGATACTGAGAAACCATGTGAATAACTTCGATCTTAATGAAGTTTATTATCCTCTCTTTCCCAGAATTTTTGACGTTTAGCTTCTTTTATAAAGACGATGATCAACATCTAGACGCCACCAAAGATCCAGAAATAGGTCATTTAGTATTCAGCGTCAACACTTCAACTCTAGCCTTGCAAAATAAATATAGGTTAATTTTTAACTGTAATAAACTCCAAGCTTGTTTGAAATGCAATTTCTTCAGGTTTGCTCCTTAGTTTTTCAACTAGATAACCCCTACACCTTTACACACACTTCCCTTCTCTCTCTGAGTAGTGATTGTAATGAGGTCAGCCAGGTGGATAATCTGGTCCAATCAGACAGCCTTGACTGACAGATAAAAACAGCAGCATCTGACATCCTGACACACTGGACATTGACTCTGATGAGGCTGTACCAGCGTCAAAGACTTTCTGTGTGTCAATAAAAGTGACTTGGTGACAGAATACCAGTCTCTGTGGTGTTATTTCAGTGGCAACAAGAGAAAAGTACACTCGTGCCGTTCTTTGGGAAGCTTGACTTGTTTAATCTTGCTACTGAAGACTAGGCCTAGTACATGGAAAGAATGTCTTTTTTTTTCCGGGCATATGTCATTGGGGCAAATGAAAATTAATGAGTAATTATCCTGATGGCTTGTGGACCCACAGCTTTTTCAGTTATTAGGAGCCTAAATTTCTCTTAGGCACCAAATACTAAAACCTTTCAAGAGTTGACAGATTTAGATAAGGAATGCTACGACCTCCAGTGTACTCTAAATCAACGACACTATCGATCTTACTCGACAATTCGAGAATGAGGGGACATCAGGATTTTTCACTTGGTTAAAATGATTGGCAGAGACAAATGACTTTGGTTTAACCCTTAACGAGATGCTGAGAGGCTGTTTGGTATGTGGAATTAATGATGTAACCATGCAAAAGTACCTAATAACTGAAGCTCAACTGGACTTCAAACAAGAACTACTACTGGCTTTATCATTGGAAATTGCAGTAAGTGGAGCATATGAGTTGTGGAGCATTCCAACGGAAGAGGATACTCTCACCAGTCCAACTGAGCTTGGGGAACACAACTTGAGTGAAGACAATTGCACAGCTTCACTCAGAACATATCGTAAACAGAGAGAATCTAGGTCAGCCCACAGCAAAACCCCAAAACAAAGCAAAGCTTTGGCCAAACGGTTAGAATTTTCTTCAGGATCCTGTCCAGAAAGCCATTGTAGTTGCTGTTGGTATGTGTAATCGAGACAGCAAGAGACTCCCATTAGATCTAAACTGAATAAGAAAACTCACAGGCCAAGAGAGTGCATACCCTGAAAAATCCACCTACACTGGTTTGGAATGGTTAAATTGCTTAGCAACATCCAAATTGGAACCAATTAAAGTAAACATCTGGTTACATGGTCACCCTGTTCTAATGGAGGTCGATACCGGTGCAGCCATTTCAATGATCACAGAACTAGTCTTCACCAAAATTCGCTCTGGACTCCAACTCTTAAGTTTGCGCAAGACTTGGCGCAACCTATATGGGGGGATCTTTTACAGATTAAGGGTACACAGCTTAGGTTATGAGAAGCAGCTAGTTCAGTTACCACTGATTGTAGTAAAAGGCTTAGGCCCAAGCTTGCTGGAGCGAAATTGGCTGAGAAAGAATTACCTTGATTGGCTCGGTATTTTTCAATTAGAAATGGCTACCTCACTGAAGTCCTAATTAAATATCTGGAATTTTTTTAAGGAAGGTCTAGGGACAATAAAAGGAGCTGAGGAACCTTACATGTTGACCAGGAAGCAATTCCACAATTCTATGAGACCCATCCAGTGCTATTTGCAAAAATAGAGGGAGGAATCAGGAGGCTGGAAAGAGAAGGAATTAACAAACCAGTCCAGTTTGCAGAGTGGGCAGCATAGGTCACACTGATTCTGGAGCCTGATAGGTTGCCTTGCCTTTATGGGGATTTGAAACAAATGATAAACTGCCTTTCACAACAGGATAAATACCCAACCCCTCGCATAGAGGATTTATATGGAAAACTGGCAGTGGGGTGCTGTCCTTCACAAAGCTGGACATGAGCCATGCATATTGGTAAATGCGGTTAGGTGAGGATTCCCAGAAGTATGCTACAATTAATACCATTAGGATCTGTACCAATATACAACACTGCCATTTAGAGTATCGTTAGCCTGTGCAATCTTTCAGTGGACAATGGACAACTACTTTACAAGGTCTACCCCCAGTTACCATTTATCTATTTGATGTGCTAACAAAAAAGACCAATAAGGAGCACTCAGGGAACTTGGACATAGTCCTTAGAAATTTCTCCTAGGTGGGTGCCTTAGAAGGGGAAAATGACCTACTTGGGTTACAGAATCAACAAGACTGGGTTACACCCATAGGAAGATAAAGTGAGGCAGATCAAAGGTGCCCCAGCTCCCACGTTCGTACCGGATCTTAGGTCTTTCCTTGGACTGGTGAATTATTATGGAAATTTCATACATAAACTGGCCTCCATCCTGGTACCTTTGCATCAACTCTTAAAATAGGGTCAGCCTTGGAAATGGTTGTGTAGCCAAGCCATAGTTTTCAGGGCAGTGAAGAAACAGCTATCATCCTCTAAGGTGTTGGCACACTATGATCCCAAGCAAGACCTCGTATTGACATGTGATGATTCCCCATATAGCATCGGGGTAGTATTAGCTCATAGATAGCCCAATGGAGAGGAACACCCAATAGTGTATGCATCCAGGACTTTGGCTAATGCAGAACATTAATACGTCCAGATAGAGAAGGAATGTTTGGCTCTCATATTTGGAATCAGGATGTTTGACCAATACCTTTACGGACATAAATTTGTAACAATAATGGAGTACAAACCTCTGCTGGGTCTTCTTAAAGAGGAATAGGCAATGCTGCCCGTGGCTTCAGGTCGAATTCAGCTGTGGGCTCTAATGCTAAGTACATATAATTACAAATTGGAAGATCTTCTGGGAGGCCAAGTAGCAAATGCTGATGCATTGAGGTGTCTCCTACTGACAGATACACCTCCAGTTGTACCGCCACTGGAGAAGTCTGTCATGGTTTTAAACTTTTTGGACGCACTTCCAGTCACAGCTGACAATATCAGACTTTGGACGCAGAAAGATCCAGTCCTGTCAAAACTCAAACAGCTGGTGGTGATGCAGGAAACTAAAAAACTGTCACAACTAGAATGTGCATAGAGTTCATTCATTAAACACAGGACGACAGTGGAAAAACTGCACCAATCTTTCACAATATACAGAGTCCCGGAAGTGTTGGTTACAGGTAATAGGCCATCGTTTACCAACAGTGAATTTGAGCATTTCATAAAGTCGAATAGTATTCAACATATAAGGGCAGCTTCATACCATCCAGTGGTCTGGCTGAAAGAGCAGTCCAAATTTGGCGGGCAAGAAATGGCATTAGGAACGGCAAGCACTCTGCTAAGCAAAAGACACAGTTTACTTCAGGGACAACGTTTCATGTAGGAATTACCAGCCTCTATGCAGTTATTTCACTCCTCACACTTATTTATCTATAGTTCAAACTTTAATTTCTAAAACTGAAAGCTATATTCTAAAACATATGAAATATAAACTAGATACTCTCAATACTTAGAAGAAATGCAGAACAGCCACATTCACAGTATCAGTAATTTGCCTGTAAGCTGCAGGGCAGCATTGGCAATAGCAAAGGACATGTAAGGGATAGCAATAATTGCCCTTGATGTATTTCATTGTAACAAAATTTGAGCTCAGCTGAAGAATGTAATTCTATTCTACTGAAGTTGTTGAGTGCCTATAAATAATACTTCATTCTCAGACATCATGTCCTTAGGTCACTTCTCCTCTGCTGAATGTTGTTTTTCATTGGAATTCTTGTATACTAATGCCTCCCTCAACTTTTCCAGACACTTTCTATAATGTATGATAACATGCCTACCTTCCCCCTCCTCCTGTGACCTAGGTAATTCAATTGTTGCTTCAAAACTCCAAACACTGCTAGGTGTGCACACTTATTTTGGCAGGGGCCTATTTGTATTGCTGCTCAGCTTTGTTGGTTGACATGGAAACTGGTGTAAACAGCAACAGTCAATGAGGATAGCTGGAATTCTCCAGAAGCCATCCATCTGGCTTGCTGTTACCAGGGAACAGACCGAATGTTGACGCTGTCACAAATTAAGAGTTATAGCAGCTCCCTGAGATTTGGCATTAACAAAGAATATGCTTAACTTGAGCTGACTCACTATCTGTCCACTGATATCCTTTCTTTTGCATATTTGTATACCATAGCTTGAGCTAATGGAGTCCAAATTTCAAATGGTTTTCTGTATGAATGTCTGCTCCTGAGGCTTCATGCCAAAGTCCATATAGCAGAACTTTGCAGAAGTTAGCTTTGTGAGTGCATTTGCTGTAACAGAAAACATCATTCATATCCAATCACCTGTGACAGCTAGAATATTCCTGAAAAATAACGTCTCAGGACTTTAGCTACTTTGAGAGGCACAGGCAGATCCACACAAAGAGTCGAATGCCCATTCTGTTCATATCTTAGAAAACAAAACATCTGCAAGAGTAGGCATACATGGATACCCTGTAATTTATTCTGACGCAGTAGATGTGCTCCTGTGGGTGTTCAATGCCAGAGGCTTTAATGGTACAGTACAATGTAATCTGCATGCCCTTTCAGCATGCTGCTTTCTGCATCCCTGCACTTAAACGTAAATAGATTTCAACAATGATGCTCATGCTATAAAAATGCAGAATTTTCTATCCTGGAATTGCTTTAAACTACTTTAAATTATAACAAGAAAACATGTAGAATACTTTCTACAGATGTGTGGAGGGCAACAACATTACTAATCTGGTATCTGCTCCCAGAAAAGCAACATTTTATCACAGGTTGGAGGAAGACAGAATTTTATTGCAAATCAGGGGAGAAAATAAATTCCTTACAAAGGATTTAAATTGACTAGCAAATAAAATGCTCATCAGAAAATTTAGTTCTAATTTGGAAATGACAGAGCATGAATTCTCTGTGCAGTCAGCACTTGTGACCCATTTTTCTTCCATTCTTACATCAGATCAAAATTATAACTGAGAATCTAACACAAAAGAAGTGGCAAAAGTATGTTATGGGGTGTTATCTTTATCCTTTCTTCAAATTTTATGGCCTATTATTCTTGTTTGACTTTAACAGCACATTAGTCACTGGCGAAATACTTTAATAATAATAATATAAACAAGTTTTTTTAAAAAATGCCTTAATAATCAATTAGAGGTCCTGAGAAATAGGGTTCTAGTGGTGCAGTGTCAGTGTTCCTGCCTCTCAGCTAGGATGCCCTGTCCCCATCTCACCTGCTCTAGAGCTGTGTAATACATCCCTGAACCAGTTGATTAGAAAATATGTGTCACTTTGTCTAAATTATCATTAACAATGACAGGCCACTAAAGGTTCCTTTAGTCAGGAGGCTGTAATTTTGTCAAAAAGGTGATTTTAACCTGACTCTCACGGCTTGAATCAGACGGCTAGTTAAAATTTCTCCAGAGTATGTCCTATTCCCTTAGTTCCTGAATCATAATGAGTTGGTTGCTCTTTAAACTTGGCAATTATCTTGTTGGAAAAGGTCCCCACCAGTTCATACAGTCATAGAGTGGTACAATGTGGAAGGCCATTCAGCCCAACATGCCCAGGCCAGAGGTTGGTATTCAGGATTGCATGCAAATCAGGGTCCAATGATACAATTCGGACCCCAATGTAACACAGCATTACTGAAGGCCTGTCTAGCAGCCAAATCTCCAGCAACATTTTGTAGGATTGTTACCTCAATGGTATATTATTTGATTGGGTGCTCCCCTGCTGATAAGTGGATCACAAATCTATGCACATCCATACTGCCAGGACTACTTCCTGCCTTTAGAGTGCTTTCCTCATCTTTTCCTCATTATTTATCCCTAATCTGCACAACAAACACCAACAACCCATGAGAAAATAGCTGCTGATGAAAGGGTACTCAGAAGATACTCTGTGTCAGGGGCATCTCAAAGATCACAACATAACATTTCAACAACAGCAACTTTGCTGAAGTCTCAGTGGGGAACTCGTGTAATGGCAGCATTCCCTTCCATTTATTTCTCACCTTTCTCAAGTGTCAACCCATGGCAACTTTCTTACAAAGTCTATATAGACTAAAGGTCACTTTATTGGATCTATCAGAAGGCTGCAATTTTGCAAGTAGCACTCTGTAACCTCTGGTCTCTGGACCTGCAACCCAGTGGATCAGAGGACAATATGGGATGAGGGTGAAAGCAGAGGCTTCATGTTTTGCCAGGTGCCCCTAAAATTATTACAGCCCTTAAATTCTTTGCCACTGGCTCCTTCCAGTCTACTATATTCTGCATCTCCCAATCTGTAAGCAGTCAGTAAGGTTTAAGCAGCACACTACTTTCCTCGACCTCACCAATTAATTGGATTTGCCAGGATTTGCATCAATAGCTCAGATTCTGTTACATCCAGGATGTCATTGATTACATACGTGCTGTATTCAGGAGCCAGAAGCCTTCATGACCTATTCTTTCCTGGCTTGAAATCAAAGTCCCTCTGTGTTCCTAGTCCTTGTTAGATCCTTTCCCACTCCCATCATTATACGCTAAGAACATTGAACCCATTCAGATATCTCCTATACCAATAACATACTGGGAATGCAGACATAGAAGATGATCTGAGATCACAACATAGATCAAAATGCTGAATGTGGTAATGCCAATGAATCGAATTTCTAACACAAAATTTATTTTCCATTTTCTGATTGCTTTGTCATGTGCAAACCCATGATGCCCTTCTTCCCCATGGCTATTTCAGCCCAAAAGAATCCTGTGGCAAACTATTTCACCTTGGCACTCACGAAGCTCTGTGACCCAGTTGACTTACTGACATGATTGGATGTATTGATGGGGAAGACGTTGAAGGAACAGAAGTGACTGTACCACTGCCATTCCTGGGGCTCAATTCCACTGATTTGCCTGGAAGGGGTTGCAAAGTAGAACAGACACCTGAGAAATCTTACCATGAAGTTCATAACTCTGTTTAAGTTGGACATATGTCTCTTCAGATGGGAGCCCTCAACCCGCAAGAGTTTCGGCCAAAGCTATAGAGGCTGGTGGCATTGACTATTTTCTTCCTAATACTGACTTTCTTCAATACTGCCCTCTTGCTGGACCTTTAGTTCTCTAACATTTCAGGGAGGTTAGTTGTGGCCTCTTTTGTGAAGAAAGAGCCAAACTTTTGCAAACTTTTTTTTGCAATTTCTTTGCTCTCCATTATAATTTCGCTGGCTTCTGACTGTAACAGACCCACATCTGTCGTTACTAATCTTCTTCTCTGCACATACTTTCTGAAGCTTTTTTGATCAGTTTCCATATTCCCAGCAATTTTATTCTCACACCTTATTTTCTCCCCCTTGATAAAAGTTTTTGTTCTATTTTGCTGATTCTAAAGTGCTTCCAGTCCTCAGACTTGCTGCTTTATTTTTTGCAATTTTATGTGTCTCCTTTTTGGATCTAATACTAAACCTAATTTGTTTTTTAAGCCAAGGTTGAGCCACTGTTCCTCTTTTATTTTTGATCAAGACAGGCATGAATAATTGCTGTAAGTCATGTGCATGTTCTCTAGATATGAGCCATTGCTTATCCAAACATGTAATCTTCTACACAATAGCATACTGCTTTCCAGAACCTTTCTAACACTTAGCTTCCACAGGATGCATGGACCTATCTGAACAACCTTTGCCTTTACATGGTATGCCCAATTCTAGGCATTCAATCACACAGCAATGAAAGAAACAATAAAAGCATCCTAGCTGTGCTTTCTGTCAACTCAGGATTCTAGCTCTCCTTTTTCTTTATTGTCTGCCTGCCAGCCAGCCTCCACATCTTAACGTTCTTCATGTTGGTACTACAGGTCAAGGGTCATCATGTCACATGGAAAGTATTTCTTACAAGGCAAAAATGGTAATTGATCAATATACAATTAATACAAACTTTTGGAACATTTTCAAACTTTCAAGCAAAGGGGTGGCACAGTGGTTCGTACTGCTGCCTCACAGACCCAGGGCCTGTGTTCAATTCCATTCTCAGGTGATTGTCTGTGTGGAGTTTGCACATTCTCCCTGTGTCTGTGCAAGTTTCCTACAGGTGTTCCAGTTTCCTCCCACAGTCCAAAGATGTGCAGGCTGGGAGGATTAGCCATGGGAAATACAGGACTACAGGGGTGGGGGTGTTGGTTCTGGATGGGATGCTCTTTGGAGGGTCAGTGTGAACTTGATGGGCTGAATGGCCTGCTTCCACACTGTAGGGATTTTATTTTTTTAAAAAGCAATGGCAGTTTAGCCAAATATATTCAGTATTCACAAATTTAACAAGTCAAAGACCATAAACAGAGATATTTCGATAAGGATAACTGGAGCTTTTCCTGGTACTGACATCGAAAGATGAAGTACTTCACTCATCTTTGTTGCTGATGTGCCTGCTGAAACTCTTCCTTCACTGCATTTAAGTCCCTCTGCTGGCATTGACCCTGTTTGTCAACTCTGCCCAGTCCTGATCGATAAATAGATTAGAAAAGGTCAAGGCAGTTGTAGAATTATTCTTACAACAATGAGTTGTATCTACAGTGATGCAAAGAAATCTGGCATCAGGAAATACCACCTCACTCTAATATCTGCTTTAACTAGGTCTGAGGTGACCTGGGAAACATTGCACTGAAAATGAGCAAATGGAACATTTTCCAACACCATCAGAGGGGCACCTTTTCAATCATATATAAGTGAAACCCAGGATGTTCACATCAGTGGTGTCATAGAGCATGCTACTCATCCCAAATCAGTTTGTCTGGTTCCTGTTCTGAGTTAAAATCAGAATTGAAGTCAGTGGAATGAGAATTCATAACAACTCCTGTGTGTGGTGCAGTCGGCCAGGCACCTGTGCAATACAAATTGACAGATGAATTCCTAATCGCCTTTGACCAATTAGAATAATCCACACTTTTTGTGATTTATGCTTAGATGCTGAAATCACTCAGGGAAAGTAACAGCTGCTGCTGCTGATACCAAATAATGTTTTTCTGCACTAAGGTCATCAATTATTTAAGCTCTAATCTTCAGAAGCAACATATTTTCTTGTAAATGTTTGAAGATACAGTTTTGCAGTACAACTTTACCCGACATTTTGTTATGAAGAAGGTACTGCAGGAGTGCCGAGGGGTCTCACATCTTCTGTGGCTAATAAAGTTATATTTATGAAGTTTGCCACAATCTTTCCAATATCACTGCTTTGCCATTAACTTAATATTGGCAACTTATTGTAAACAGCAGTCTTGGACAATAGTCCCAGGGTAAAATAATATTTCTACACTAATTTACCCCATAATTATTGTTCATTTATATTGGTGAATTTTGCATTCATTAATATAAGGATTCCTGATGCTGGGGGATGCAACTTCTTTCCATTCTGCTAATGTTGGGAGTTTTTCAGAAGAGGTATAACTTATGTTAGTAGGAAGATAAAGCTGCACCATGCCTAACAATGTGATTTAATTGTAACCTTAAAACCAGACTCCCTTGCTTGCTACATATTTCTATTGTTCACAATCATTAATCCTGGTTAAGCAAATGGCTGTGATTGATAATCACAGAACATTTTATGCGTGGATTGTACTGCATGGAGCTGTTCAAATTTTTTTTCATTTTGAACTTTGGAAGTTGGCAAGGAGAGGAAACGGTCATCCAACAGTCCCAGTAAGTGTCAAACTTAAAGGTTCCAAACTCACAACTATCTTCGGCCAATTGAATGCATTTGTTTCCTGAGCAATGAATGCTGTTTTAACTGTCCTGAGTGGTTTTAAAATAACTATGTCTCAGCTGATTGCCAAATAAGTGAACTGAGTGCAGTCTCACATCACTGCCAGCTACCAGCTGAACTAAATCCATGTACAGTACATATAACCCTAACATCAACAAGTTACTTACATAGAAACAGAAAATACTTGCACTGTATTCATTTCAGCTTCTTTTTGTTGTATTGATGTTTAAAAACACAGTACACTAATACTTTGTCAATACCCACCCTAATTGCAGATCATAAGACCAAGCTGAGAAGAAAGTCACCTAAAAATCAATGAAAAATTGTTTCCCAATCTGACCAATTTAGGTCAAATTAAAGTAAAAAGTAACAATATGCAATTGTTTAAAAATGGCTGTGGGCATATTTAGAAGAGTGAACTGCCTGTTTCCATACAGTGGGGGAGGGGAATGAATGGCAGAATGTAATACAGACTACAAATGAACAGATGTCCCAGGATTTTTACCCAGGCTCCGAACTGTGACTGTAACAAAAGTCAATTTACCAACTGCACAAAATCCTCTCTCTATTGAAAGGAACATAAAAGCCTGAACCAACACAGCTGTGATCCTTCATATTAATAGCCATTTAAGGCAGCATTATAGTTACTGACATTTACAGTGTTAGACCTGTAAGTTTGAAGTTCTGAGATGCAAACAAGAAATCTCAGAGCAATTTTTAAAAAGTTGGTACTACTGAACAAATTATTTTTATTTAAATTCCTTCTCTTCTGAAGGTAGCAAATGTTTCTGTAGCATGTTAGCTCTGCACTAATTCAGCCACGTAGCCATCCTTTATATTATTGTTTCTAGGCCTATGTAATATCACAATTAAATCCAGTGCTGTCTTCAGGTCAATTTCTGAATAGGATACGTTCTACCAGGATAGAACAGGACAGGAATCAGAAAGCAGGTAACATTCTGATCTTCCTTTATCACTTCAATAGCCCAAGGCTCTGATTATGCTGTTCTCAGGCAACCCACTTACAACAGTTGACATTGTCGATGGAGCCATACTCTATGTAACTTCAGTTGCTTCCACTTTGTGTGTTCACTGCGATTCAAAAAATGAACAACAACCAGCGGCAATCCAGAAAATACAAGGAGAATTCACAAATGACTGCTTCCGGGAAGACTAAATAAGAAAATGAATGATATATAAACAGAAAATATTGCAAATGCTCAGGGCTATCCGATCTTGCTGGCGCTTGCCATCCTTGTAGCTTCATAGTCTTAAAGGACAGAATCACTTAGCAGGCCACTTCCACGTTTGTCATCCAGTTAAGGATAGTAGTTAGTTCCCAAGGCAGGAGACCTAAGCAGAGGCATGCTTCACTGGACGGCCAGAGGTCCCAATGGGAGAAATGAGTGCTGCTGAGGCAAGTGGGAGAGTATGAAGGGCCTCAAGGAGGAGGTGCAGTTGGAAGCCTGTGTTATGACCCCAGCTGATGGTACTACTGGACAAATCAGATCCCAGAATGTAATTTGAGTTGACAGATCGTAAGTACTATACATATTGGAGATCTGAAATAAAAACAAAGTGCAGGAAAAAGTCAGCAAGTCTAGAGGAAAAAGCGGTGTAACATTTCAAGTGCAATTTGATGCTTTTTCAGAACACAATTCCAAGGAAAGTCCTTTGGACTTGAAATGTTAACTTTTTAAAAATTTTCGTTAATGTGACATTCAGTCACTGCACACGAGGCTGCAATGTTTCTTTAACAATAAAACAGAAGTTTATGACATAAAAAATGAAAACAATTTTAAAAAAGCTTAGAAAAATCTTAAAACATATAGTATATCAAGGTTTGCAACCTATTTTCCAAAACCATAATTTACAGAAATTCAAGATCAAAGAAATTACCACTCTGTGTTAAATCTTTGATTTCTACCTAAATTATACTTCTCAAATTCTTTCCTGTGAACTGTGGGGTCTTTTTATATGAATAGCCACAAAAACAAGAGTTTAAATTTTATCAGCTTCTAATAATCTGCAGATTTCTAACAAAACTGCCATGTTTTGGAAGTTGTAACTTCACAAAATAAACCAACTGTCCTGAACTCATATAATGAAAGAAATTGCGTTTGCGTCTGAGCCCAGTCATGTCTCCAGTGAATGCTCCAAACAATTTTACATATTGAATTTTTGAGTCTAAAATTAGTCCTTCATTATTCTGAAGCGATAACAGGCTGATGGCATTCAATTTCTTTTTATTTATTCATTCATGGGGTGTGGGTGTCTCTGGCTAAGCCAGCATTTATTGCCCAACCCTAATTGCCCAGAGGGCAGTTAAGAATCAACCACGTTATTGTGGATCTGGAGTCACATGTAGGCCAGACCAGGTAAGGATGGCAGTTTCCTTCCCTGAAGGACATTAGTGAACCTGATAGGGTTTTCCAACAATTGACAATGGATTCATGGTCATCATTAGATTCTTAATTCCAGATATTTTTGAATTCAAATTGCACCATCTGCCATGGTGGGATTCAAACTCAGGTCCCCAGAACATTGTCTGGGTCTCTGGATTAGTCATCCAGTGATAATACCACTAGGCCACCACCTCCCCCTAAATGAATACGTATCTGCTGTAAAAATACCACATTACAAACAATTTTCCATTATTACACCACAAGGGTCTACAGTTACTTGCTTTCTGATCATACTGGATTAAATTACTGTTCTGGAAGGACTCTCTCAATATATCCTTGTTTTTGAAGAAAATCTTTAATTAAAGTAACTGTTCAAAAACTAATTTTTTGGGAACTGGGCATTGTTGGCCTGGCCAGCATTTGTTCCCCATCTCTAGTTGCCCTTGAGAAGGTGGTGGTGAACTGCCTTCTCGAACCACTGCAATCTGTTTGGTGTTGGTTCACGCACAATGCCATTAGGGAAGGAGTTCCAGGATTTTGATCCAGTGACAGTGAAGGAACTTATTTCCAAGTCAAAATGGTGAGTGGCATGGAGGGGAAATTGCAGGTGGTGGTGTTCCCATGTGTCTGCGCCCTTGTCCTTCAGTTGGAAGTGGTTGTGAGTTTGGAAGGTGCTATCTAAGGAACCTTAGTGTGTTTCTTCATTGTACCTTGTAGATAGTACACATGCTGCTAATGAAAGTCAGCTGTGGACAGAGTGAATGTTTGTGGATATGGTATAAAGCTTCTTATTATTGAAGCAGCATGTTATTTGGGAGTTTTTCAGAAGAGGTATAATTTATGTTAGTAGGAAGATAAAGCTGCACCATGCCTAACAATGTGATTTAATTGTAACTTTAAAACCAGACTCCCTTGCTTGCTACATATTTCTATCGTTACTTGTCACTTGTCAGTCCAAGGCTGGATATTGTCCATATCTTGCTGTATTTGAACATGGACTGCTTTGGTATCAATATTGTGCAATCACTGGCAAAAATTCCCACTTCTGACTTATGATGGAGCGAAGGTCATTGATGAAACAACTGAAGATGCTTGGTTCTAGGATGCTCCTCAGAGGAACTCCTGAAGAGTCATTCTGAAGTCTCTAACAACCATAACCATCTTCTAATATGCCTGGTATGACTCCAGCCATTGGAGAGTTTTCCCCCTGATTCCCATTGACTCCAGTTTCACCAGGGCTCCTTGATACGAATTTCAGTCAAATGCAGGCTCGATGTCAAGCATTGTCAATATCACCTCACCTCTGGGATTCAGCTCCTATGTCCATGTTTGAACCAAGGCTGTATTGAGGCCAGGAGTTAAGTGGCACTGGTGGAACCCAGACTGGATGTTTGTGAGCAGGTTGTTGCAAAGCAAGTGCTTCTTGATAGCACTGTTGGTGACATCTCCTAAACTTTACTGATGGTTAAGGCTCCGGGTGGAATTGGGCAGGTTGGTTTTGTCCTATTTTTTGTGTACAGGAGCAATTTCCCATGTTGCTAGATAGATGCCAGTGTTGCAGCTGTACACGACCAGCTTGGCTATGGGAACGGTAAATTGTGGAGTACAAGTCTCCGATACAATTGCTGGAATGTTGTCAGGCCCTATCTTTGCAATATCCAGGACCTCACACTGTTTCTGGATATCTTGTGGAGAGAGTCAAATTGGTTTATGATGGGCATCTGTGATGCTGGGGCCCTGTGGAGGAAGATGAGATAGATCATCCACTCAGCACTTCTGGCTGAAGATTGTTGAAAATGCTTTGACCTATTTTTTTTGCCCTGATGTAGTGGCCTCTTGAATCTTTGTGGTTTTGGATAATTATGGAACCTCTTTCTCCAGTGAGTTGTTCAATAGTCCATCACTGGATGTGGCAGGATTGCAGAGCTTTGATCTGATCTCCTGGTGTGGGATTGCTTAGCTCTATCACTTGGTGCATATGCTGTTTGGCGCTCACATGTTTGGTAGCATCATGAGGTTGACACCTCATTTTCAGATATGCTTGGTGCTGCTCCTGGCATGCTCTCCTGCACTTTCCATTAAACCAGCATTGATCCCCTAGTTTGATGGTAACGGCAGAATGGGAGATATGTTGGGCCATGAGGCTTCAGATTGTGTTGGATTATGATTCTGCTGCTAGTAACCCACATCATCTCATGGATGCCCAGTCTTGAGTTGCTAGATCTGTTCAAAGTCTGTTCCATGTAGCATGGCGATAGTGCCATAAAACATGATGGAGGTATCCTCAATGTGAAAGCAGGAAGTTGTCTTCATAATATCCATGTGATGGTCATCTTACTGATACTATCATGGACAGATGAATCTGCAGCTGGCAGATTAATGAGAACTCAGTCAAGTTTGTTTACCCCCCTTATTGGTTGCCTCAGACCTGTGGCAGACCCAATATAGCAGTAATTTTTTTACGCCTCAATAAGCTCATCCTGTACTGGTGCTGCCATGCCACTCTTGGTATTGACAATGAAGTTTCTCATCCAGGGTGCATTCTGCACCCTTGTCCCCTTCCGTGCTTCCACCAACATGATGTTCATTCTCTTGAACATGTTGAACATGAACATGTCGTTCAACATGGAGGAGCATTGATACATCAGCTGAGGGAGGACAGTATGTGGTAATCAGCCGGAGGTTTCCTTGCCCATGTTTGACCTGAGCCAAGCGACTTCATAGTGTACAGTCTCAATGTTGAGGACTCCCTCCTGACTGTGTACCATTGTGCTGCCAGCTCTGCCAGGACCTAGGAATGGTGATGGTGGTGTCTGGAAAATGTCAGTAAGGTAGGATTCCTTGAGTTGCTTGATTAGTCTGTGAGGTAGCTCGCCCAATTTTAGCACAAGTCTCCAGATATGAGGAAATGATGACTTTGCAGGGTTGAAAGGACTGTTTTTACTGTTGTCATTTCTGGTGCCTAGGTCATGCCAGGTTGTCCATCTAGTGACATTCCGTATTTGAATTTTCCCAGTGATTATTTTGGAGGGCAGTTGAGAGTCAACCATGTTGCTGTGCAAATTTGAGCCAGACCAGATAAAGGTGCCAGTTTCCTTCCCTAAAAGGTATTAATGATCCATTTGGGTTTTTCTGACAATCGGGAATGGTTGCATGGTATTAATCATACATTGAATTCTAGATTATTTTTAAAAATTGAATTCAATTCTCACCATGGCAGGATTTGAACATGAGTCCCTAGAACATTACCTGAGTCTATGGATTAATAGTCTAGCAATAATACCACGAGATCATCTCCTCCCCACAATAACCATACGTTATTATTTTGAACTTAAAAATCCAAAAAAAAAATTTACATCTATAAATATATATTGGTGTACCACACGGGTCTGTCCTGGGTCCTCTTCTATTTGTGATTTTTGTAAATGATTTGGATGAAGGGGTGGAACAGTGGATTAGCAAGTTCGCTGATGATACGAAGGTGGGTCACGTTGTGGACAGTGCGGAGGGCCGTTCTAGGTTACAAAGGGACATTGTTAGGATGCAGAGCTGGGCTGTGAAGTGGCAGATGGAGTTTAAACCTGAAAAGTGTGAGGTGATTCATTTTGGAAGGACAAACTTGAAAGCAGAATACAGGGTTAATGGAAAGATTCTTGGCAGTGTGGAGGAGCAGAGGGATCTTGGGGTTCACGTCCACAGTTCCCTGAAAGCTGCTACCCATGTGGATAGAGTTATTAAGAAGGTGTATGCTGTGTTAGCTTTCATTAATAGAGGGATCGAGTTCAAGAGCCGTGAAGTTATGCTCCAGCTATTCAAAATGCTGGATCAGCCACATCTGAAGTATTATGTCCAGTTCTGGTCACCTCATTACAGGAAAGATGTGGAAGCGCTGGAAAAGGTGCAGAGGAGATTTACCAGGCTGTTGCCTGGAATGGAGGGAAGGTCTTACGAGGAAAGGTTGAGAGAGCTAGGGCTTTTCTCTTTAGAACGACGAAGGATGAGAGGTGACTTGATAGAGGCGTACAAAATGATCAGAGGTATAGATAGAGTAGACAGCCAGAGACTTTTTCCTAGGGTGGAGGTAGCTATTACAAGGGGGCATAGTTTTAAAGTGAGTGGAGGTAGATACAGGGGAGACGTCAGAGGTAAGTTCTTTACTCAGAGAGTGGTAGGGGCGTGGAATGCATTGCCAGAGAGGGTAGTGGAGTCGGCTTCATTAGGGGCATTTAAGCGGCTATTAGATAGGCATATGGATGATAGTATAATTTAGGGGTGGAGGTTAGATAGACCTTAGGATTAGGGTAAAAGTTCGGCACAACATCGTGGGCCGAAAGGCCTGTACTGTGCTGTACTGTTCTATGTTCTAAATTGTACACATTTCATCACCGATGCCACTTCCAAGTTGTTGCCAGCCTCCAGACTCAGGGTGGGGCTGGTTTGATGCCAGGAAAATTTTGTCAGCCTCAGAAACTTGCTCCTAAGTGGGGCCATGGTTATCCAATTGGTTACTCACCATTGCTGGACTGGAAACCTCTTGTCACTTTGTATCTGCCTCTGGCAACAGTGTATGGAGGCAGAAGTGCATTATGGGGACAATCTATGCAACTTTCAAAATTTCCCTGTGTCTAAAGTCAGATCTGTGGAAGTCACTCTGCTCAAATATCTTTCTCTTGTCAAAAAATAATTTACCAAGGAAAACCAAGTTGACAAAACTTAGTAGTTTAAACATGTTTCTTCAGGTTTGGGAACTCTAAGTTTGTTATTACTCGGCTATATGTCATCAGTAGGTGTGGTGAATCTCCTGAAATCTGCCAGTTCACACGAGCATTTCTAGGACAGCTTTCAGAAAATGTATCATTAATACATTTCAGGCTGGAATAGACGAGTTCCTGGCCTCTTGGAGAATCAAGCATGATGAGGAGCTCATGAGAAAATGGCGTTGAAGCCCAAGATCAGCCATGATCTTATTGAATGATCATATGAAACAGACTTGAAGGGTTGAATGGCCTGTTCCTGTTGCAACGTTCCTATCAATGGTGGAATCAGCTAAAGTACTGCATGGTCTACCACTGTTCCTGCTTCTTATATTCTAAGGGAAGGCCAGCTATTCAGCTTATCAGTTTAGAACACTCCAGGCTTAAAGTCACATTAATCTATAGTTGTCACAAATATTTCTTTTTCTAATAATGATTTTAGGATGAAAACAGATTTAAAAATATTTTCCAATGTCATGGTTATGATATTGAATCTTATGCAGTCAAGGAATTTGGAAAGATATGAAAGCTAGATAGGATAGAAATGGAAAATCAGAGTTACTTGAAATAAAATTCCCCTGCACTGTCCTAAGTTAATAAACTGATGAACAGCAAATGGATATGCAGCATTTAAATTATATTTCCAATTTGTCCATGAGAGGGCAGCATAGATGCAAAACACAGAACTGCACAGCTGAATCCAGTTACACACTTGTCAACAACTGTTTTACTCATATCAGCATTTCTCTATTTCCCAATTCTCTCCCTTCTTGCCAGAAGACAGTGACTCATTCTGTGCTCTGGTACCTTGCCTATGATGCATTTAATGTGAATGCAGACATTGAGTGTTTAAAGCATTGCACATCACAACCATGCCTAATCCTGTCCTTAGCGTTCTGAGATGTGGGCTACCAAAGAACAAACAAAGATAGAAATGCGAGCAGATTTTTCCTGTCCTGAGCTCTGAAGACTGAATCCAGTTGCACTTCAATTGCTGTAGCTCCTTAAAATATTCCCAAATACCAAAGAACTAATGCTCTACTGACAAGTATCTGTTTTCACCAAACCTCCAAGACTATAGTGTCATCTGTGTTGCCCTAACCTCCTACCACCCATTTTTGATATTCCCGCAGCCAGTTACACCCCTTATGACCTTCCAGACTCTAATACCTTTTCCGCTGCACTCACAACAGATGAATATTCTCCAATGAAGACAGTCCCAATCATTTAAGACACAATGTCTTTTGGTTCCAAATACCAGAATCTCCTGTATGTCTATGACATGTCAACTAGCTTCCTTTCCAATATGTGCACACCCTGGCAACCCTCCATTGCTCATAGTTCTCATAACATCCTCTCATTATGAAAGATCTCAATACCCTTTTTTCTTCCCCTGACAATCTACAAAAAATTTCCCAACCTCTTCATTACTGTCACATGACTCATACCTTCAGGCAACCTGACTCTCACCCCATTACATTATTTTAGCCTTCAAACCAAGTAGTACATAGCCTTACAATACAAAAACATTGTATAGTCTAATTCAATTTGAGCAAAGTCACCCAAGATACCATACTCATGAAGCAGAAGTGGTTTGTATGGGCAATGGACACAAACCTCACCCAGCAACTCCCACAGCTCAAGAATGAACATTTTAATAGTTAAAGGTCTCTGCACAAACTCCACAAATGGGCTCGCGCCCAGTTTCATCTCCATCATCACTATCCCTCACTTTCTTCAGCATATTATGTAATTTACAAGGCAGAACCCAGCAGATCTCCTGGGATAAGCTAGCTACAGGAAGCAGCAGCAGGGAGTAATTATATCTCTGTTTCATTTCTTCATCTTTATCATTATTTTTCATTCTCGTTTTGACTTCGCCTTTTCCCCAATGCTGTGATGGGTCTGCAAGAATGGCAGGTACAAGTTAAGAGTGGGTAAGCATCACACCCTTCATATTAGATCAGTGGGGAAGGAGGCCAAATCCAAGGTCCAGTGTGGTTATTGCTGAAATTGTCTGAAGTATTACTGCCTTCTGTCGGTTCAGAAGCACATATCACATAGATTTTTGCCCTTCAGAGTACCACTCCTGAAGTGAGTCTTTGATATTAAAGTTGAAGTCACTTGTCACCACTACATTTACAAAGTGCAGTGTGATCAGATGTCCAGAGCTCCAGTCTTTGTACAGTCCGTAACAGAGCTTCCCCATTATCTTTCATATTACTCTTATACACATCTCTTCATTGTTTCCATTTCCATTGGATGTTCTCACAGCCAGTCACACCTCATATTCTGAGACACCAAAATCTTCTCCAACTGCCATCACAATGAGTGAATATCTATCAGTATCCACTTACATTGTCTGATGGTGTCATTTTCCTTAAATGCTGCTTGATTCTCCTTTGTTTCAGCCTCCATTCCTCCTACTTCTGTCCCTTGATAATAATATCACTGCTCCTGAGAAGCCATCGCTGTGGAAGAGGATGGGGGAAGGTCAAAATGACCCTGTCATCTCACACATTCCGCAGTAATAAAACAGAAGCAATGCAGTCAGTACTTTGGTTATGACATAGTTCTAACTAAAATTCCTAACCTCCCATGGATTAATCACAGTGAAGCAGAAATGTACACAGGATATGAGTTAGAATAAGAAATCCACACAAAGCTCATAAATCACTCGGTGTACATGCTGTGGCTGGCATGGCAGACAGAGAGCAGCTCAGATTACAGTCTAGCATTGGTGCAGTAATGTACAGTGTAGGGCTGTTATCAGGCTGATGGTTACCTCAGCAACTGTACTGACAGAAGAAATATGTGTAAATGACACATCTTATTGTAATTCAGTGCTGTGCAATGAAGCATGACGCTGTACTGCACTCTGTTAGACTGTGCTAAGCTCAGGTGTTATACATTGCAACAATGTGATGTTCCACGCTTTACATTCAAATAGAACCTCAAGGGAATTTTAACATAAATATCCAGCAACTTCTCTTGAGAACAAGTATGATCATGCAATCTGACTTTGGGGAGTATCTACTTCATCAATTTTATCAAAGAAGGTTTGTAGCCAGTTTGACAGCCAAAGAAGAATTGGATATATTGGGACTCCTCTGACACATACGCACACACACATACACACACACACGTGCACACGCACACGAGTTGCCCGACTGGTCTGGAAATTTGAAACAGCTGATTTTAATGTACATCAGGACCAGCTAATAGCTGACACCTAGCAGTGTCTCACAATGATGCTGATTCTGGACTGTTAGCCCATTAACACAAAAGACAGAATCATGTTATGCACAAAGCTATCTTGCCATCAACTCCAGAGTTGTCAGTCGGAAGAAACTCATTAATTATCTGTTATTACACACATACAACTAACATTACTCCCCCTCCCACTCCTTGGACGACATGTCCATCCTGGGCCTCCTGCAGTGCCACAACGATGCTACCTGAAGGTTGCAGGAACAGCATCTCATATTTAGCTTGGGAACACTGCAGCCCAACGGTATCAATGTGGACTTCACAAGCTTCAAAATCTCCCGCCCCCGACCGCATCCCAAAACTAGCCCAGCTTGTCTCTGCCTCCCTAACCTGTCCTTCCTCCCACCTATCCACTCCTCCCATCTCAAGCCCCAACCCCTCTCCTGACCTCATCCCGCCCCCTTGACCTGTCCGTCCTCCCTGGACTGACCTATCCCCTCCCTAACTCCCCATCTACACTCACCTTTACTGGCTCCCGCCTCTTTGACCTGTCTGTCTCCTCTCCACCTATCTTCTCCTTTATCTATCTTCTATCCACCTCCCCCTCTCTCCCCATTTATTTCAGAATCCCCTTCCCCTCCCCCATTTCTGAAGAAGGGTCTAGACCCGAAACGTCAGCTTTCCTGCTCCTCTGATGCTGCTTGGCCTGCTGTGTTCATCCAGCTCTACACCTTGTTACCTCAGATTCTCCAGCATTGGCAGTTCCTACTATCTTTGTATATAACAGTATTGTTTTGGTGAAGGTGGGACAAAAACCAGAATTATAAATCCATTGCTAAATTCTTGGAGCAATTCCAGCATGGAGTTGTGAACATTTCAAACACTTAATTTTGTATTTGCTGATTAAGTTAATTTTTTTTTACATTTTGTGAGCAAAATAATCTCATAAGATAAATTTATGTTTAAATTTTGTTTCTTAAAAGAAGAATTTAGAAAGCAATTGAATCAAATCAAAGACACATGTCAACCAAGTCAAGCTGATAAATGAATACTCTGCAAGTGCAATGAATCTAGTCCTGCCTTAATCTCATTCTATTTTCATGGACTTGATTCTTCTTCAAAGGTGGAGGGCCCCATGCACATATTCACTGGAATTTTAATACCAAGTGCCATAATTTTAATGGCAAGAATCAGGAGATGTGATGAATCCCGTCATCACACTCCTGCCTCCATCTGGAGACGGCAGGCACCTGGGAGTGCATGCCTTAAAAGGCCTAGATGCAGTCCTGCTGTGGGTAAATCCAAAATGGGCAGATTAAAAGGCCTTCATCCGTTCCTAAAAAGCCTTGGATCTGCCTCTGAAGTGATCAGCAGCTCAACTGTATACAGGTGAACGTTCTAACCCCTGTAATCCACCTTAATCTTGTCCCTTCACACCTGTCATCTTAACATCCCGCCCTCAATGTTTTCACCCTTACCCATTACTCACTTTATGATCAGAACTCACACAAGCTCTATTACAAAAATAGGAAGCCATTCAATAACACCAAAATAAATTCAAGTTCCCAAACAGACTCTGCAAACCGATTGGGGAAACAATGTCAATCATTTGAGAGGTAATTATGGAGTTAGATTGCAGGCAAGAGCACACAACCCCACCCCACTCAAGTAAACAAATAGGCTTCAGAACCACTGTCTGAATAGATACATAAGGGTTCTAGGTAAACACGAAACATTTATACTTGGTTATACTTAACAAGAAATTGACTCCACTACTTAATCCATTAGATTCACATTCTTAATTCATCTAAAGATTTTTCCACATTTACAATGTTGACCTTTTACTTGACGGCTCGCCAGTTGGCAGAAGTAGCAATCTGGTAATGGTTAGTTATATCTTCCATGACAGCACTGTCACAATTCAGCTTACTGAACACTGATATAACTCAGGCTACAACATACTCTGATGAATTATAAAGAAGGTAAAACCATTTTACTTCTCTGTTAAACTCTTGCCACCTCCAATCCATGGTTCAAAATCGAACAGCTTCTAAAGTTGAGCTCTTCCTTTAAAAAAAATTAAAAACTTATCTCGATTGACTGTCATGTTGTCACTGTTTCCTTCACAGACCCGGGTCTGTTGTAGATTCTAGAATCTGCTCTTCTGCCCTTGTGAAAATGACTGTGGTTGGGAACAAAGGCAGACCATCTGGCTGCCCTCCTCATTGGCCAACTATTTCAGTCTTCCTCTATTCGTTCTCTAATGGGACCAGAAAAATTTTTCCCCGAGATTCAAAGGATCAAATTATGTGGACAGACTACATATACCCCCTTGAACTCAAAAGATTGAAGATGGTCTATTTGAGATATTTTAAATGATTATGGAATTGATAGAGTAGAAACTGAGGAACAATTGGTCTGGTGGAGAAATGCAGAATAAGGGAGTGTAATATTGAAATTAGAACCATGTTATGAGGGAAATCAGGAAGCAATTTTTCTCAGAAATGTTCATGAAAATCTGGAACTTGTTCTCCAAAATGCTGGATTAATTGACATGTTCACTGAGGTCAGCAGATACTTATTTTGTTAGTGCATCAAAGGATATAGAGCAAAGACAGGTACATTTATTTGAGGTAACAATTGGCCAGATTCTGATTGAATGATAAAACAAGCTCAAGTGAATTGTTTCCTTTGTTGCCATATTCCTATTTAGACAAGTGTTTGGTTGAGTGAAATACTTGTAAATTATTTTTGGCAAAACACATTTTCACGATTCAATTAATACACTGTCTATGTCAAATACAGATGTGAGCGTGATTCAGATCAAGGCTCCGATGATATTCATGTGTAATACAATTTAGCAAGAGCGGTATTCTGAAATTACTATCAGTCAGTATGTTTCTGATGTCAGCTGTGGTTCAGTGACAACATTCTGAGTCAGAGTTTATGGCTTTCAAGTTCTAAGCTAGAGACTTGAGTTCAAAATTTAGCCTGTCCAGTGCAGATTGAGGAGTGCTGCACTGTTGAAGTACTATTTTACAGGTATGGTGTTAAATTGAGGGCTTGCCTGCTATCTCAGGCAGATGTAAGACATTACATGGTTCTGGATCTGAGAACAGCAGGGAATTCCTTGCAGTTTCCAAACCAATAGTTAGTCTTCAACTAACATTGCAAGAAACAAATTATCTGGTTATCTTAATACTGTTTGTGGAGCTTACGAAGTGCAAATTGGCTGCTGTGTTTTCTGTCTTATGACAGTAAACACACTTTAGAGATATTTTGTTAAGTGTAAGGTCTTGAGGCTGTGAAAGCTGCTGTATAACTGAAACCCCTTCTATTTTGACTCTTTGCATTAGTCTAGTGCAGTGCTATGCAGTACAGCATGCACCTTTGTATGATACCTTACTGCATGGGATTGTGAAAAGCTGAATAGATAACCATGCTATTTCAGTCGATGGAAACTATTTTCAGTACTACTTATGCTATTTGCTCCAGCATGTTTCTTCTTGAATTTTTTTGTTCCACATTGTCCAACAGTAATACAATAAAGAGTGAAGGTCCCAATATTCCACATTACATCCACAGGAAACTGATACAATCAAGATTGCCTTTGCAAACATGAGCCACAGAAAGGCATGAAGGCATCAAGGCAGGGTAGGGAGCTAGATTTAATTGAACTGTGTGATTTAGTTATTCCAGCAAAAAAATGCAAGGAAATGAATTGTATAACTTTTTAATTCTCTGAGAAAATGGTCACGAGATTTTTCTCTTCTCTGCATTTTAATTAGTTATCCTCTTTTTATCACACAATGCCATATCGTTCCTCTTACAGATTGCTGGCTCTAATGACAAAGTTTTTGAACTGGCTTTGGTGAGATTCACCTGGTAGTCAGTGTGACTTTTTTTTTATTTTCCCTGTGACCCTCAAAAAGATATAAAATGTGTTGTCAACCCAATTTATGCCACAAGCATAGATAATGCCTAGGAGATCAGATGGCAAATATTTCAGCATAACATGTAGCATTGTAATATTTTGAACAGTATCTCTTTCCTCTCTTGAGAATGATTAAAATAGTACTTCTGCTATTAAAATCAGACAGGTAGCAAAATTCTGCCAGCAAGGAAACTTTTATAAAAAGTCATTTATTTGATAACTAATGTTGGGGTTACTGTACTTGCTTCTAACAACAGAGGAAACTTTACACCTTCATGGTGTTAGTCATATGGCCATTGATGTTTCATTCATCTTAATTTTTTTCATGTCAAGTACTCCAATAATAACACAACTATGGTAAAAGGTGCACAGCCTTTGAACTCATCTGTGTAAGTATTTTCAAGAGACCTTTGGTTTTTTATTGACAAATTAATCTGTTCTTGTCCTTTATGCAATCGTTAATTCTCATCAATAAATACTATTGTTATTCTTCCACAAACATTTTAACAACAATGTACTGCTCCACTCTTTTGACTTGCAAGCTATAACATGTTTGGGTGGCATGGTGGCTCAGTGGTTAGCACTACTGCCTCACAGCACTAGCAACCTGGGTTCAATTCCACCCCTAGGTGCCTGTCTATGTGGAGTTTGGACATTCTCCCCGTGTCTGTGTGGGTTTCCTCCCACAGTCCAAAGATAGGTTGATTGGCCATGCTAAATTGCCCATAGTGTTCAGGAATGTGTAGATGGGTTACAGGGAAAGGGTAATGGGTCTGGGTGGGGTGCTTTGAGGGTCAGTGTGGGCTTTTTGGGCCAAAGGGCTTGTTTCCACACTGTAGAGACTCTATACACAAGCAACTTCTATTCCATAAATGTTCTAGGCAACACGGAGGTTTTTGAAGATTTGCCAGTCCAGTGATTGAGTCCAGTTTTCGAATGACATCACTGGGTTAAATCATCTTTCCAATAAACAGCTCTACAGTAAAAGAGTCAAACATCATGGAAACAGACACTTTGCTCCAACCAGTCCACGCACAACACAATCCCAAACTAAACTAATCCTGCTTGCCTGAACTTGGCCCGTATACCTCCAAACCTTTCCTATTCATGAACTTATGCAAGTGTCTTTTAAATGTTGTATCTGTACCTGTATCTCTAAATAACTTTTAGGAAAGCAGTCCCCATATGTATTGCTGGGAAGTTGGCAGTTGTGTGTAAAAAAAATTCCTTCTTGTAGGACTAACATGTTTCTGTCCAGCAGTCAAAGCAAGAGAGCTGGGTGCTCTTCCTAAGGCTGCCTATTAAAAGAGATGGTTGTTTGGATACTTGATTTTGCTTTCTCTGGTTTACTTGTTGTCAATTGTATGAGTAACAGACAGATCTGGCCATTGTACAATCCTTAAAAAAAAAGACACTGTTATTTTAGAAGCACCTTGGTTACTCACCCTCCTAGCTTTAGAAAATTGTTTAGACGTTAAATAAAATTAAGTTTCAGAACTGAGCTCCTCTACAGGTAGCACAGTAACCTTCTCCTGTGTATTTCTGCATGTGTAATGCAATGTGGCATTCAGTCAAAAGCTTAGGCAGTGTTAGAAAATTTTTTAAACACAGTTAAATGATCCCTTAAGATCCTGATTCAAGCATGTTTCCAACTGCACATTTATTGCTCAGCCATCGATTTTATAATTATTTTTACAGCTTTACAAACGATTCATGCAACCTGATTTCATGTAAACCCAAGATAACCAAACTTGCCTTCGGGAGATATTGTTGTAGTTCTGCATTTAGAGACTCTGTTCCTTGATATTTTTCTGCATCACATCAATGATAGGCAAATTGTACATTGAACCAAATTCGTTCTCATGCAACTTCTAGACATGAAGTAATAGCTACTTGATGATAAGTGTTAAGCAGTGAATATTACTAAAGGAAAAGGATGATCTTGGCAATCTCAAATAGTTAAGTGATACAGTTTGTGTTCTTCCATTCTTCTAGCCAATACCTGGTATCTGCACTGAATGTGGATTGTAGGCACCATATCTGCTTCTATTGTTCTGGACAATGCCTGCTGTTAACACAGATTCTGATTCTGCTAATCTGATTCTGATAATGACATCGAGATGTGATTAATCAGCGGACTCAGGCAAGTACTTTCAGGGAGACAATATCATTATGAAATTTCTAACACTGTCAAACTCAACAACAAAACCGACTAACCTAAAATTCACAAAAGTATGAATTTGTCACTATTTTTACAGTACAATATTTATTGTTTCTTATAGAACATCTTTAGCAGGATAGTGTTTTCTGTTCCTAGTATGGTCAAGTCATTAATTTTCTCAGCATTTTTCCGATATTATGTTCTGCTTCACCATGAAGTGAAATTTAAACTTCACAATGGATCCATTAATACAAAAGCTAACTTCCTTTCTGAAACATCATCTAATTTCACCTGTGAGCCTGCTGAACCATTCAATTTCATAACTTCAAAGGTGGGATTTTAACCCCTAGAGTGGGTAAGTTGGTGGCAGATGGCAGTTAAAACCATTGACTTGTTAATCACATTTGCAACCTAGTTACAACATGCCCACTCCCAAGATTAATGGAGGATTTTTTTGAATCCAGTGAGAAATCGTGGGACTGCAGTCAGGAATTCAATTATTGCAGAAGTTATTAATTCAATAGACATCCTCAGGAGTTCTTGGATGTCTGTAAAAACACCTTACTCATTTTTAAATTTAAAACTTGCAGTTCCTCAGAGTCAAGGAAACTGACCAATGAAGTTGTTCCATTTGAATAAACTCTCACACTTCTAGCTGCTGTTTCCTAATGACAAATATTTTACAAGGTTCTTATGTGGATACAACTTTCATCTCTTGGGAGCAGCTAATTCTATTCACACACATTCATTATTAAGTCAATGATATCTGTGACAGCTTGATTACATTCATCAGATGGATGATAGCTATTTACCCAAAAACCCTCTGTACGGTGAACTAACTACTGGGCTTTGACCATGTGGAGATCTATATTTCTGCTACAAGGACATCACTAACTAAAATATGAAGAGGGCAGACACATCAACACAGCCACCTAGGAGATAGTTGCTGATAGCCATGAATTCTTAAACATTTCTAGAGGTACCTTTCATGACTCTCCAGTGAGCGCTCAAAATTATGTGTTCTGCATCCTGCACAACATTGACACCAGAGAGGATTACAGGTGGACGAGAATAAAGGGACTCATCTCTCTTCTTCAGATGAAGGGAACTTGGAGAAGGTCAGACCAAGGGGCTGACAACGGGACACCTTTCATCAGATCTTCTGATTATACTGGGCCTAGAGTGTGCTAATATTGCAAAGATGCACCTACTGTAAAACATAAGAAATGAATCACTCCCATCACCAGGACCAATCGTCCCCTCTGCCCCTCCTTGGACAGCTGTTCAACCATTCATACATCCATTGTACATCAGCCCACTGAGTTCCATAATGTCTGGACATTCATCATGAAGCAAGTTTCAGAGTGAATTGGTACTCCGTATTTAATAATGGGAAAGATGTGAAAGTGGGGCTTTTCAATAACTTTAATCTGGTGTTATAAAAAAAGCTTAATAACATAACACTATGAAAAACACCCACAGACAAATTCTTGGTGAAGTACAATTTCAAAGCTGATGTTCCTTTATGGTGCTTTGGCAGAGGCTGAGACTGTTGGCTCAGATCCCTTCACTGACTGCTGGGATGCATTCTGGCCAACGTTCACTAGGTTTTGGAAACTGTAAGGGTCCCGTGAATGACAGTTTAGCAGGGCTGACTCAGCCACAGGAAGATGAGGCAGCATGTCAGGTATTGACCGGGCTGGGAGGTGAGGATGATGCAGCAGATCTGAATTGGGGGTGTTTTGGATAGAGTTTCTACTTTCATGCCAGAATTCCAGCATCTCCAGCATTTTAGTTTTGTTTTAAACTTCTGATTTCCCTGTTGTCAACTCAGGGCTCACAAACAAACTGTTATGCACTGGTGGATAAAATACAATTTTTTTATATTTAAGTACAGGCCTGCAATTAAACTATTTTGTCCGCAGGCAATGGATTGTCAATACTCAAATGAGATAACTTGTTCAGCAAGAATGATTCCTGGTCTGATCTTTTTATTACCATCCACACTGTCACTTATCTTGACATAAAATAATAATTCTACTCCTTCCATGAATTCAATCCCTAATTCACAAGACTTTTTTTGCCTTTTCTTCCTTAGTTTTTCAACATCCTTGCATTTCTGCTACAATAGATGTATTGAACCACTGTTGCACCTTTACCTTTGACTGCCTTATTTTCAGCAACTCTACCTCCGTATCTGTTATTTCCTTCCCTCCTTCTTCCTCATTGGTGCCCACATCCCCTCAGTTTTCTAACAACCAATTCTGAACTCTCACCATTAATGAAGTTTTTAAACCTTTCCAAACTCTTCTCCTGTGATATCCTTTCCCTATTCATTTTTTTGGCATTGAACTGCTCTTCCTAGTCCTCATGGTGCTTGACATTGATACATTCCTTCAACAGTTGCCCCTTCTCTGGCACAAGTCTTGCACCCTCAAAAATACAGTCATCAGTCCTCGACACAAAACTCACCATCACCCATCCATAATATCTATTGGCCCATTTCCAGTTTCCCCTGTGTTTTCACTCATATTAAGGCATCTTGTGACATGTTATTACATTGCTGTCCTTTGTTTACTAAACCTACATAAAGTCTTTCTTCATTTTTCCAATGACTTCACTGGCTGGAAGATGACAGGAATATGATGACGTTGATATCACTGTTTATACTAAAAACAAGGCTCTATTGATGGAAATGAACAAAAAAAAGAGACAGAATGATTCTGTCTATGTCTGTTGTTGTTTGGGTTCAGATAAACATCAGACAAAGGCATAGTAAATGGATTCAACTGTCATCTGCAGTGATCCATAACGTATACGTGTGGGAATCAATTGTTCCATTCACCTTCTTCAGTCCTTTGGGAATTGAATGGACCAGAACATAACTGCATATGAATGTGCTTTATGACATCTAGGTTATTGCATGGAATTAGCCCAGTGATAAACCAGTCCAGTATTGTTAAATGATTTGAGTGATATCTCCATTGATAACTGTATTGACGTGTGTCAAGTAATTGTGCTTGAGAATTAAATTCTGAAATTTTCTACAATCATTTCATACAAGAAGCTGAGAACTGGTTGAAACTTATTCTGCGAGAAATAAGGTGGTATGATAAGAACCTAAGATAATAAATCAGAAGGTCCATGAACTGAAACTGTGTATGTTGAAATGCATTGTTTTTTTCTTTTTTAATCCTGTTATAGACTTGAATGTTATATTATGATTGCAGTTGAAACTATTAAACGAATCAGTTTTTATCACAGTGTAAAACTGAATGAAGCAATTTCTTTTAAAGCTACACACCTTTGGGCACTGAAGGTCCCATTTGTCATTTACTGTACAGTTTTCCTGTAGTTCAAATGTTCAAATATGTTGGCATAAGAATTTCAGGCCTTGATTTGTACAAAAGAACAAGTACAAATGACAAACTATAGATAACATTCTGCAGGGCTAGCCAATTAATATTAATGTTGAGGGCTCTTGGGGTGCAATGGACAGGTCCCTACCTCTGGACTGGGAGATCTGGGTTCAAGTCCCACCTTCTCACGAGATGAGTAATAACATCTATGAACAGGTTGATTAGGAAAATAAGAAGTGATAATATTAGCGATTTATCTCCTTGTGTGTCCTTCTTCCTTAATGTATCTCATTTCTTTATTTATTCTTCCCTCCTCTCATTTCTCCTCCTTTCGTCCAGCCTGCTTGACTGCAGTTTTGCAAATGTTATCTCGTGATTAGTAAAGAGTCTTTTATTGAAACGTTTTATGAGAGGATGGAACAATATTCAGATGCAGTGGCAAAGGAACAAACAATTATGTCACCTCAGAATATTAAAATCCTTTTGAGCAGATCCTCTAAACTTTAAGCCTTTCTCTACAGCAGTAGCTGAGAGCATTATTCTTTGTGGATATCTTGCCTGGCGCTGTTGTCCACCATCGACAAAGAGTGTGATGGAATACTCTCCGCTTGCCTGAATGGATAAAGCTCCAACAATGTTCAAGAAGCTGTAAATGTATGGAAACACCATCACTTGCGAGTTCCCTTCTGAGTCATATATCAACGTAATTTGGGACAATATTGTTACTCTTTCATTGTTGCTGGATCAAAATCCTGGAAATCCCTCAACAGCAACATAGGGGTAAACCAGAAGACATTGGCGGGTTCAAGGAAGCAGCTTATTATGTCTTTCTCAAGGGCAATTAGTGGTGGGCAATAAATGCTAGTCTGGTTTACATCTCGTGAATGAATAAATGAAAGTATTGAATCAGACAGGGCATTTGTTGAGTAGATTTTTCTTGATGAAATCTGCTGTTGAAGAAGTTTGATGAAAGAGTGTCAGGAATTATGATCCTTATCTCATTGTGAGGGAGAAGGCAACAACTCTTCAGATGCAGGACAGATTGGTTTTACAAATTGTACGGGCCCTTCTTTATAGGCATTTTTAGCAGCACTTTGTTGTACGTTTGAGGATACGTACCAAGTGTGGGAATTACTGACAAATTATTCTAATGCATTGAAATAGTTTTAAATTAAAGTTAAATCTCTTTGATTGAATAATTCTCTTTTTTTTTACTGTTTTTTTATACAGCTATATGTAACAAAATGTGCCCAAAATGAATTTCCATATGGACAATAAATTGGAATGGAGTTGAATTAAAATGAAAGCCCATAAGTGTCTTCATTTAATAGTTATCTTTAACAATTTTTAGTTCCTTGATGACCTTCGATCACCCATGTATAACTTCTACCTCCACATTAAGCCAGAGAAGGTCCTGCTTTTAGTTTCTTTTACAAGCTGTGAACTTGTTATAGGTCTCCTTGCTTTTAGCATCTAGGTGCAACTTGAGGAAGTGGTAACTGTGGAAACCCTCCAACTCGATGCAACTTGACCAAGTTCTACATGGAAGACGACTAATTAGTTACAGACAACAGGAACTCAAGGGAAACTTGAGAGACATTTTGAAATAGACAAAAACCATGAAACTATTTTTTTAACAGGCAGTTAGGTGTGAAAGACGCTGGTGTAAGAAATGCTGGGTGGTGAGTCTAAGGAATTATTCTGCAAATCCGTACTGTCTCATAGTAGGATTAATAACATGGATCAGTCACACAAACCTATCACAAGAAGGAACTTGCTCTGGACCTATAAAATCATTTGGCAAGCTATGTAAATAAATGTAACAACAGAAGGTAAGGATTCATAAGGTAAATGTAAAGCACTGTCTACAGAAACAAAAAAATGAAAAATATATGTACTCCATGGAATTTTTTGAAATAGCTCAGGGAAATGTAAAAGACCTATTCATTTTAGTAAATGTGATGTAGCTCATGTTCAATCCCTATGTGATAGCAATCAACAAATCAAACAGAATGCTGCTTTGTACAGCCAAAATATTAGAATATAAGTTAGAAGGGGGCATGAATAACTGCAATGGGCACCACCTCCACCTGCAAGTTCACCTCCAAGCCATACATCACTGTCACTGGATTAAAATCCTACAGCCCTTTCCTAACAGCACAGTGGGTGTTGCTACACCAATGGGACTGCAGTATTTCAAAAAAGCAGCTTCTTAAGGGCAATTAAGGATTGGGCAATAAATACTGGTCTAGCCAATGTTGCCACATCCTGTGAAGGGATGACAGGAATAGTGTTCTGGCTAGACCACACTTTACAAAATGTGCCCAAACCTAAACATTAAAACATTAAGAGCACATATAACATTGGTAAGAATCCAGAGAGAAGATATAAAAATGGTTCCTTAGGGCTAATTAAAAGGTAATCTACCCAGTAGAAAACTGATGGGATTGGATCAACAAACTGTTTTACTCAGTATGTGTTTTTACATGCCAATAAAGTCAATGATGTAAAAATGGTGGTTCTTTCTTACTGGGCCAGTTAAAGTTAAACCCCGAGTGTTAAAGGTTTGAGGCAAAAGAAAAGGCTGTACCAACTTGTATTTTTCACCTTTTAAAGAAGGTGGCTGCAAAATGATCTGTTGATAACTTATAAGTTAGTGAAGGATGTTAAGAGGATAATTTCTTTTTTAAAAAACCTAAATTGTAACATAGAAAGAATCGTGTCCATATGAGTAAAAGTCAAATTCTGCTAGGTAGAGAAGTGAAAGCAAAAAACATGCAATTAATTTGGGAACTGATGCTGTATTAATTTATCTGGTTGAGCTCAGATCGAATTAACCATGATACTCAAAAAGTCTATGTCATGTGTTATGGTGTCAGCAAACAGTTCAAATAAATTTCAGTAATCATCCACAGATGGAATTGAAATTTAGTCACTGTTGAATTGGAGGCAATGTAGCAATCAAATTGTATACAGCAACGAAACAAAGGATCAGGTTACCAGTTTTGGTGTTGGTTGGGGGATACGTTTTATCCAGGACAATGGGAAAACTCCATTGCTCTTCTCCCAATAATGCCAAGGTGTCTATTTACCTTTTACCTTCATCTGAGGGATCATGCCTCTCCCAGTTTAGCACTTCTTCAGTGCTTACCTATTAGGTTCAAGTCTGAGACGTGGGGTTTGAACCTTCAACCCTAGGAGTGTGAATCGATTGTGATTGCAGGAAAATAGATCGATTGCTTTTTCTTTCTGTGTGAATTGATTTTATGTTGCACAACATCCATCCAGGGCAAAACCATGCTAGTTGCCCAATTTGAATTAGGATGTCTTAAACACTTATTTGCAGGATGAGGCGAATGTTCGCAGAGGAAGTGATACTAAGTCTCAGCAACCGAATCATAATGTGCATTGATCCCAATGCTTTCCAACGAAGGGATGAACATGAACAAATAACCTATCTTCCAACTGCAGAAAATAAAAAATCCCATGAGGCAGGATTGCAATTATTTGATTTTTTTTGAGAGTGTCGCCTGACGTCTCTGCCCTCCCATTTTAACGGAGCCAATTACCTGAAAGAAGGGGAAGTTCCGGGGTGTTTCCGTCTGGATTTTGTAGTGAAGGGTCAGAAACTTTCCAAGTGTTTGACTGTTAAAGTTTGTTTCGGGCTTTCCCGTTCCCAAGGATAAAATAAACTTTTTGGCAGTAGATAAAGTTTAAGTTTAAAAAAAGAAGTTTGGAGTTTCTGTCTGGAATTGGCTCATTTTGCTAGAAGTGCCACCTGGAGACAGAGTGAGCTGTTGGAAAGGCTCCAGTTGAGAGTGAGTGAGAGGGGGAGGGATTTTTTTTCTCTCTTCGGGGAGTGTTTGCCAGAAAGACAGATCCTGGGAGAGGATGGAGCGTTCACTGCTGCTGCTGCTTCTGGTGGTCAGTTGGGGTAAGTGTGGGGGCGCTGGCTGCGGTGAAGAACCTCTGGATTTCCTATTCCCCTAACACTAACCCTGTATTCTCACACCTCTCCTGAGAGTAGTCCCGGAGGTTGCGATACTGAGGGAGGGGGAGTGAACGCCAAGCCGAGGGCTGCGAGAGGGGACGTGGGATAAGAGCGCTGTGATCCCCGGGGGAAGTGCCGAGTGAGGATAGTGTGAAAGCGTTTCACGAGATACACACGATCCATTCAAACGCTCCCAAGCCGTTTGCCCTGGCTTTATAAACTACTCTCCGCTCATTCGGCTTCTTTTTGTTCAAGAAAACAAACAGTGCTAACATTGGATTTTGTTTCCCTGTTAATTCACAATCTGCCTCACCCTTGAAGCTGCTGATCTCGGGAAATTGTTCTCTAGTGATTTTTATTTCCCCGAGACACTGGCCTCATTTATTAGAGCTGTTCCTATGGTTTGACTCTCCCAATAATCTTTTCTTGATGCGTCTTTGGTTTTTTTTTGTCTTTTTTTTTGCTTTGAAGGTTTTTTTGAACGTTTTCTGGGAAGTGCGGTTGCGAAATTAATTTAAACTCTGCGCATGGTGTTAATCGTCCTTTTCTGTCCTCTGTGTTCCCAGTTTAAATTTTTGAGTTTTTTTTCAACCGAGAACGAGCCCGGGCAGCGATTCCTGATTAATGACTGTGCAGATTCGCTGTTTGTGTTCATTTACTCGTGTGGACAATGCTAAAATGTATTTATTCCTGCACTTCAGGAAAAAGAGAAGGTAGCATGCGATCCAGCATACAATAGTCTTCTCTTCACCTTCACCTCCAAATATGACTTGAACTTCTGAATCTCTCTTTGCTCTCCTGACCGGCCAGAAATGTTCTTTTATCTAGGGTGGTTACTATTGGGGCCCTAAGTTGTATTTCAAAAAATGCATTATTTATAAATGTAATGTTCAATAATGTTTGACACATCTCAGCAGCCAAACACCACCTGGGTCTACCACACATCCGAATGTAATAATCCATGCTCCTGAAAGGAAAATCTTAATTGTCACTTCTTTTTAAACTCTCACTAGCAATTGTAGACCTGTTTCTATTTAAGTGTCAGTTTTTCTGTTTCATTCTGGAGTTAGTCACAGCCTGCCACACTGACTCCCTAATAAACGTGCAATCTGCTCACTTAGCGTAATATTTGGGCTGGTAATTTCTATAAAATTTTCTTCCATTTTGATGTTTGTACCTGTTTATTTCTGACCACATTGTTGCCATAACGATGCCCTAAAAACAGTTCTCCAAAAAAAAGTTTGCAGCCACACCTTGTTGCAAGTAATTTGTATGGGATCCTGGTATTGAGTTACCAAGTGTAGTTGTTCAGTTTTTTTTTGGTTTTTCTCTCACTTTTTTTTAATTGAAGTATAATTTCACTTCTGCCAGTCACACCCCATTACTTTGTCCATGTAGTCATTGTTAATTTGTAACTGTATACAACAGTTCAAAATACAACTGTATTTTTATAGTGCCTTTAACTTCGTGAAATGTCTTGAATGCAGTTAAGGGAAAATAAACAACCATACAAAGATTGATGCTGCCATAGCAAGTGACTAAACAGGTAAGTATTAAGGAGAGTCTTGAAGGAGGAGAATGAGGAGAGCTTGGAGTCCACAGGATTGAAGGCACAGCTGTCAGTGCTGGGGTACAGCGGACAGGAGGTGCAGAAGAGTCCACAATTGGAGGAATGTAGAGTCCTCAAATGGTTGTAGTATTGGATGGAGCGACACATGAGGATAGGCAAGATAGCTGAGAGATTTGAACATAGATGAAAATTTTACATTTGTAGTGTTGGTTTGCAGTACTCCCAGAGTAGGTTATTGTGTGCAGGGGTGTTGAACCAGTGGGGCATAGTTCTTGTAGTATTTAGACAGCAAAGGTTTAGTAACACTGCAGCTTCTGAATGATGGAAGATGGGTAGTTGGCCAGGAGAATATTGGAATAGTGCACTGCACTCTGGGATTGACAAAAGGCATGGAGAAGAGTTTTGGCAGCAAGTATATTGAAGTGATGGTGGAGATGAAGGCTGACTCAAGGTGGAAGTGGGCATTCTGTGTTGATGAGTTCAGAAGCCCCTGATCTCTGTTAGGACAGTAAAGTTTACTGCAATCTGGTACAGCCTGTTTAGATAAGGGGTGGAATTGTTGGTAAAAGTTGAATGTTTGTGACTAGGAATCAAAGCTAACAACCTTGTCTACCCCATTATTTAAATTGAGCACATTGCAACTTGACCAAGCCTGGATGATGGATAAGCAGTCTGATAATAACAAAGCAGTGAAGGGGTTGTGGGAATAGTTCAAATTTTGCTTCAATTTTATTCTTTCACAGAATATAGGAAAGGCCAGCATTTATTACCCATCCCTAATTGCCCTTGACCTGAGTGGTAAACCATTTTGGAAGACACTTGCTGTGGGTCTGGAATCAGATATAAGCCAGATCAGATAATAACAGCAGATTTCCACTCATAAAGAATATTTGTGAACCAGAGTTTTGATGATTGTGGATAGCAATGGCAACATGAAAGCGATAGTAAGGTCATCAGAGATAACAAGGTATAGAGCTGGATGAACACAGCAGGCCAAGCAGCATCAGAGGAGCAGGAAGGCTGATGCTTTGGGCCTAGACCCTTCTTCAGAAATGGACATCAATTTGTTTTTATTCATTCGTGGGATATGGATATTGTTGACTCAGCCAGCATTTATTGCCCATCCCTAAATGCTGTGGAGAAGGTGGTGGTGAGTTGCTGTTTTAAGCTATGACAGTTCTTGGGGTATAGAAATGGCCAAGTATCGTTAGAAAGGGAATTCCAGGATTTTAATCCAGCAGCAGCGAAGGAACAGTGATATGTTCCCAGGTCAAGATGGTGAATAGCTTGGAGGGGAACTTCCAGGTGCTGGTGTTCCTGTGCATCTGCTGCTCCTGTCCTTCTAGTTGGTAGCAGTTGCAGGTTTAGAAGACGTTGCCAGAAGAACCTTGTTGAGTTACTGTAGTGCATCTTGTAGATGGTACACACTGCCATCTGATAGCCTGGACTGCTGTCACTGTCACCACCATGTTAAGTGGGAAAGAAACTGAATGCTGAAGGTGGTGGATTGATGCCAATAAATAGTGCTGCTTTGTCTTGGATGGTGTCAAGCTTTTTGAATGTTCTTGGAGAAGGACCCATCCAGACAAATAGAGAGTATTCCACCTTACTCTTGACTTGTGTCTTGTAAATAGTGGACAGGTTTTGGAGAGACAGGAGATGAGTTACTCACCACAGTATTCTGAGCTGCTGACCTGTCTTGCAGTCGCTGCATTTCTATGGCTCATTCAGTTCAGTTTCTGGTCAGTGGTAACTCTTGGAATGTTGATAGGAGATTCGTCAACTTTAATACCATTGAACGTCAAGGATCAACGATTAGGTTCTCTCTGAGGCGGTCATTTTCTGGCACATGTGGCACAAATGTTTCTTGGCACTTACGAGCCCAAGTCTGGGTGTCGTACAGATATTGCTGCATTTCGACGTGCACTATTTGAGTATTTGGAGAGTCTTGACTCACTCATTCTGAATGTCGTGTATTCATCAAAGAACATCCCTACTTCAGACCATATAATGAGGGGAGGGTAATTGATGAAGCAACTAAGGATGGCTGGGACTAACTCACGACCTTGAGTGACACTGCTTACAGTGATGTCCTGGGGGTGAGATGATTGATCTCCAACAACTGCAAACTGTGTCCGAGATAGTAGGAACTGCTGATGCTGGAGTCTGAGATAACAAGGTGTGGAGTTAGCTAGGCAGCATCACAGGAACAGGAAAGCTGACGTTTCAGGTCAGGACCCTTCAGAAATGGGGGAGGGGAACGGGGCTCTGAAATAAATAGAGAGGGGGCACGGTGATAGCAGGTAGATAGTGGAGCAGATAGAACATAGAACATTACAGTGCAGTACAGGCCCTTCGGCCCTCGATGTTGCGCCGACCTGTGAAACCAATCTGAAGCCCATCTAACCTACACTATTCCATCATCATCCATATGTTTATCCAATGACCATTTAAATGTCCTTAAAGTTGGCAAGTCTACTATTTTTGCAGGCAGGGCATCCCACGCCCTTACTACTCTCTGAGTAAAGAACCTACCTCTGACATCTGTCCTATATCTATCACCCCTCAATTTAAAGCTGTGTCCCCTCATGCTAGCCATCACCATCCGAGGAAAAAGGCTCCCACTGTCCACCCTATCTAATCTTCTGATCATCTTGTATGTCTCTATTAAGTCACCTCTTAACCTCCTCTCTAATGAAAACAGCCTCAAGTCCCTCAGCCTTTCCTCATAAGACCTTCCCTCCATACCAGGCAACATCCTGGTAAATCTCCTCTGCACCCTTTCCAATGCTTCCACATCCTTCCTATAATGCAGTGACCAGAACTGTACGCAATACTCCAAGTGCGGCCGCACCAGAGTTTTGTACAGCTGCAACATGACCTCATGGCTCTGAAACTCAATCCCTCTACCAATAAAACCTAACACACCGTACGCCTTCTTAACAACGCTATCAACCTGGGTGGCAACTTTCGGTGATCTATGCACATGGACATCGAGATCTTTCTGCTCATCCACACTACCAAGAATCTTACCATTAGCCCAGTACTCTGTATTCCTGTTACTCCTTCCAAAGTGAATCATGTCACACTCTTCCACATTAAACTCCATTTGCCACCTCTCAGCCCAGCTCTGCAGCTTATCTATGTCCCTCTGTAACCTGCAACATCCTTCCACACTATCCACAACTCCACCGACTTTGGTGTCATCCGCAAATTTACTAACCCATCCTTCTATGCCCTCATCCAGGTCATTTATAAAAATGACAAACAGCAGTGGCCCCAAAACAGGTCCTTGAGGTACACCACTAGTAACTGAACTCCAGGATGAACATTTCCCATCAACCACCACCCTCTGTCTTCTTACAGCTAGCCAATTTCTGATCCAAACCGCTAAATCACCCTCAATCCCATGCCTCCGTATTTTCTGCAATAACCTACCATGGGAACCTTATCAAACGCTTTACTGAAATCCATATACACCTCATCAACCGCTTTACCCTCATCCACCTGTTTGGTCACCTTCTCAAAGAACTCAATAAGGTTTGTGAGGCTCGACCTACCCTTCACATTATTGACTATCCCTAATCAAATTATTCCTTTCTAGATGATTATAAATCCTATCTCTTATAATCCTTTCCAACACTTTACCCACAACCGAAGTAAGGCTCACTGGTCTATACTTACCAGGGCTGTCTCTACTCCCCTTCTTGAACAAGGGGACAACATTTGCTAGTCTCCAGTCGTCTGGCACTATTCCTGAAGACAATGACGACATAAAGATCAAAGCCAAAGGCTCTGCAATCTCCTCTCTAGCTTCCCAGAGAATCCTAGGATAAATCCCATCCGGCCCAGGGGACTTATCTATTTTCACACCTTCCAGAATTGCAAACACCTCCTCTTTATGAACCTCAATCCCGTCTAGTCCAATAGCCTGTATCTCAATATTCTCCTCGACAACATTGTCTTTGTCTTTTTCCTGTGGGAGAGAAGACGGACAGGTCAAGGAGGCGGGGATGAAGCTAGTAAAGGTGAGTGTAGGTAGGAAGTGGAGGTGGGGCTTGGCCAGTGAGCTGGGAAGGGTGGATAGGTGCTCCTCCCACCTCACTGACCAACCCCCATCCCAACTTCCTAATTACACTCCCCTTTTACTAGCTTCATCCCTGCCTCCTTGAGCTGTCCATCTTCTCTCCCACCTTCTATCACCGACCCCCACCTCTCTATTTATTTCAGAGCCCCCTTCCCCTCTCCCATTTCTGCAGAAGGGTCCAGACCCGAAACGTCAGCTTTCCTGTTCCTCTGATGCTGCCTGGCCTGCTGTGTTCATCCAGCTCCACACCTTGTTATCTGCAACTGTCTGTTTTACTTATGACTCATAACTAAGAAGTATTTTCCCCTCTATTCCCATTGACTCCAGTTTTGTTCAGTCTCTTTGTGTCTCAAATTCAGTTGATGCCAAAAGCAGTCACTCTTGACTTCTGTCTGGAATTCAGCTGCCTTGTTTTATGTCCATGTATGGATCAAGGTTGTAATGAGATCAGATGCTGGGTGGCCCTAGCAGAATCCAATGACCAGACTATTTTTTCGCAAGTGTTACTTCATAGCTGTATCAATGAACCATTCCATCATTTTGCTGATGATTGAGAGCAGAATTGTTGGATAGTAACTGCTTTCGCTCTGAACATTCCTGTCTTTACATTGACTTCTGAATTCTGTACACAGCAGAAGCTTCCAGTACTGAGTCATTGCTTCTATGCTTCCGCAGTCCAGTTGGTGTGTGCGGACCCTCCCAGAGGCAAAGCTTAGAGGAAGCAGGGTAGGGGTTAGTATTGCAGCTTTGCTGGAACAGCTCAGCTAATGGTGTGGCTGGTTCTGGAGAATAGGTTCTTTGGTATTGTTATCATGATTTTGTCAGTCTTTGCATTATCCATTGTGTCGGCTGTTTCCTGATATCATGCAGAATGAATTATTGGCTGAACACTGGCATGTCTGTGTTAGGGACCTCAGGAGGAGAAAAATGATGGATCATCTGCTCAGAACTTCTGGCTGATGAGAGATGCAAATATTTCACCCTTGACTTTTGTACTAATATGATGGGCACCCCCATCTTTTGAGGATGAGAATTCTTGTGGTGCCTCCAACTCATGTTAGCTGTCCTCCACCATTTACACCTGGATATGGCAAGACTGCAGAGCTTAGGTCTGATCCATTGGTTGTGAAATCACATAACCTTGTCTATTGCATACTGCTTCTGCTGTTTGACACACCTCACCTGTTTGACACCGCACTTTTAAGTATTCCTGGTGCTACTTTCAGCTTTCCTTCCTGCAGTATTCCTCTAAGATTGACTGCTCAGTTTGATGGTAATGAGAGAGCTGGACATGTGTTAGGCCATAACGTTACAGATGTGGTTGAATACCATCTGCTGATAATCCACAGTGCCTTATTGGTGCCCAGACTTGAATTGCTAGATTTGTTTGAAGTTTCTTATTTGGCATGTTGATAGTTGACACACCATGATGGACAATGTCCTCAATGTTAAGACGCAACTCCATCTCCACAAGAAATGTGCAGTGGCCATTCCTACCAACATTATCATGGCTGAAAGTATCTGCTGCAAATAGATTGGTGAGGATGAGATCAAAAAGAACTTTTCCCCTCTTGGTCCCTTCAGCACGTGTCACAGGCCCTGTCTACCTGCTATATTCTTTACAGCTCTGCAAACTCACTGTTGCTATTGAGCTAGTCTTCGTGATGGACATTGAAGTTCCCCATCCAAAGTACATGCTGTGCCATTACCATTAACTCGGATGCCTCCAGATTGTGTTCAATAGGGAGGAGTATTGATTTGTCAGCTGGAGGTTTCTTTGCCCATATTTGACCTGACGCGATGGTGTCTGGAGTGCAGGTTAAGGCTCGCAGATTGTGTACTGCTGTGCTGCCACCTCCTGTGGGTCTGCCCTGCTAGCGGGACGCAAAAACACTTAGATGATTTTAGTAGTTTCCAGCACACAATAATTCTCTTAGAATCATACTTCACAAACAACCTCAGGCTGTTGCTTGTTTAATCTGTGGGACAGCTCTCCCAATTCTGGCACAAGCCCCCCCAGATCTTGGTAAGAGGACTTTGTTTGTCATTACTGGGTGATCTTCTTGGTTTCATTCCTTTATTTGCTCTTAGTAGTGGTTTGATACAATTAAATGGCTTGCTGGGCCATTTTCAGTAGGCAGTTGAAAGTCAACCACATTGCTGTGGGTCTGCAATTATGTGTAGGCCAGACCAGATAAGGACAACAGATTTTCATTCCACGAGGACATTGGTGAACCAGATAAGTTTTTTTTTTTTTCTTTACAGAAATGAACAGTGGTTAAGTGATCCAGTAAACTAGCTTTTTTTTTTAGTATTAATTAATTTTAAATTCCATCATCTGCCATGGTGGGATTTGAACCCAGAGCCCCAAACCCTAAGCCTTTCAACTACACCAACATCTCCAAACCATGTTCTAACCAAAATAAAATTAAGACTTGCATGACACTCCCAAGTTGATTTGGTATTGGAAGATATTATCACAATTGTACCAGCAATGAGCTTGTACTTGGAGTTTTTACAATGTTAACAGTATAATTAGTTTGGCAACGGATACTTAGTGTGAGGAATGTGAAGAGTTGAGGGTCTCCTAGTTTGACTATGTTGCAATATCATTTGTTCCAATTAATTTCTTTTATTTGTTCTGTGCAGCTACTATCCCCTCATGGATTTACTTTAGAGTGTTTAGCTTTCTGCAGTAGATTTACTGTCATGCTATTTCTGTTTCAGTTCCACTAAGAGTGGAACTTGCCCTGTCAGTGTCGAATAATCAATGAAATCGTTTAGAACTTCGGTTCAAGGAAGAAAAGTTTTTTTTTTAAATCAGTTGTTAGTGGCCTGTAAGAGTTTCAGCTTGGTTTTTGTTTTAATGTTGATACAGGATAAATGCTTGAGAAAATAACTGTTCAAAGCAGCTTCTCCAACGATTTAAGTGTCAAACACCAGAACAAAAATTAGAATAACTCAGTAATTATAAAAGACCTGTTCTGCTTTTCCCAACCCTGTACCTTTGCAGTTCTTGAGGCAGTTGTTGAGATGTGTTTTGAGGTTTTTTTTCTTTATCTTTTCTAGTGTGTTAGGAAATGGTCGTTTTCTGAAAGTTTCACTGCAGTTGTGTAGCTAGATTAAAGACAGCAATGGAATAAGATCTAGAAACCAATTACTGCAGATGCTGGAATCTGAACTGAAACAAAATGCTGGCAATTGCAGCAGGTCAGGCAGCATCAGTGGAGAGAAACCAAGCTAATGTTTCGAGTCTAGATGATTTCTTCAGAGCTCTGCTTGCTTTCTTTTCATGGACGCAGCCTGACCCACTGTGATTGGTAGCATTTTTGTTTTCAGTTATGGAATAAGATCTGTTGCAATCTGTTTTGTTTCATTCCAGATTTTTCAAAATAACTAAAGGTTGAAAATGGTCTAAATTTGAAGAATAACGATTAAGAGGAGCTGCTGCTTTTCTGAACTTGGCAATTCTAATTTGCGTTAAACTATAATTGGTTAGAACCTTTTTTTTGAGGTATGTGCATGCAGTCCTGGCAAAGTGCAAACCTGTTGACATACTGCCTAATTAAGGTCTGTATAATTTATGAAAGTACATAATTGGCCTTGGGGTTGAATTGAGATACTGGTAAGAATCCTATAACATGCAAGACAGTTCCAAGTTAGTTTTCCGTTCCCACTGAATACTGGTTTTAGTACCCTGACTATCCTTGATCCCTCATGAGAATTGCAAATCATAGAATGCATATGCATTCTGTATAATGATTGACAATTGAAGTGCAAAATGCCTGATTTCTGAATCTGGTGAAGTATACATTGGGTAAGTAAAATCAACTCTGCACTGTCAAACTGTGTGTGCAGTTTCAGGATAAAAATTTTGATACTTGATATTGGCATAATCATTACTAGTATTTGAAACTTTGATCTTACTTACAGCATACAAAGAATGGATTGTAAAGGGACACAATACTATCTCTTCTTGTTGTTTAGTATCACTTTCGTCTGCGTCAAGAGATTGTAATTCCAAACTCCATTCCAGGAATTAAGCGTGTCAGCTGGTTGACACTTTGGTGCTATACTTTGTGTTTTATAGATGTTCTAGATGTTAAATTGAGGTACTGTCTTGTGTGAATGTGAAATATTCAATGATGCTATCTAAAGTGTTCATAGTTCTTTCAGTATCTTTACTCGTGTTCTTCCCGTAACAAACACCATTGAAAAAGCAGATTAAGTTGTTGTTTGTCCTGTATTCTGTTTTGGGAACATTGATTGATTGTGTACAAAGCCATGATTACATCTTAGAACTTAATTGGATATGAAATGCTTTGTGATACCTTGACCTTGCGGTTAGGTTTTTAGAAAAAACATTTTATTACTAGATTTGTAAAATATATTATAACAGCATTGGCCTAAGCCACAACCTAAAATATTCCAGTCCATCTTTTCATAATTTTATTTTTTGACTACTCAAGTGGTAGTCCTGATGACACAACAAAATTTCAATATTGATCTTGTAACAATCCTGTTACCACATGTCAAATAGTATTATGCATTAATGCTGAAATGAAATAAAATCTGGCATAACAATTGGCCTTCACTTTTTAATTATCTGTGCCCCCTCCTACATGGAAAAACTAGGCTTGATTTTGAAGCCACATAATCCCTTCCCCTTCCTAGGATATAGTCTAATATAACAGTGGGAGTTAAGAATAGTCTGTCTGGTGTGCCATTTCCCTGGCTCCATACAGCCTTTGACACGGGATGGCTTATTAAGGGCCACAGAGCAATTAAAGGAGACGAATTTGGATTTTCTCCTCCAGGTTTCAGCAGGGAAGGGGGGATTGTGTTAGGTGCCTGGCAGTTGCTCTCTGCTGGTGGGATGCAAGCTCTGCTTCAAGCAGACCTGCCCAACTAGGTTCTCATCGGCTGCAGGCCCCATGTGGATGGGTTTAACCTCCTTCCCACCCCCCAGTGTTTTGCAAGACTCACTTATTTTAAATTGAATAGTTATCTTCCATTGCAGTTTGCCAAGATAGAGAACCTATACACTCTGGCACTTGATAGCCAACCTGGAAAACACCCCATTGACTATTTCCCACTGTGGTCCACAGTGGAGTTCAGAAGCTGCTTTAAAAAGAATTGTCCCAAGTTTCTTTCACTATCTGGTATGAGCTTTCTTGCTGCCTCCAACTGTGCTGTTCCTGGTTTGTTTTTGACTTTGATCTGGCTTCTCCTTCTGGACCTGTCGTGCTGATTCTTCTATTCCAAATGGACACTGTCATATTGGCAAAATTATTCCAGCACTTTGGCCCAAAGATTGTATCCACTTTGTAAGATTTAAAGACCATGCTGGAGTTCTGAAATTTTGTTTCCATTCATTCTCCTAAGCCCTTCAGTTGTTAATTAGTCGTAGATTTTTACCCCTCAAATTTTCTTGGCTTGTAAGCGATTTGGGGTAATAGCAATGTAGCAGCAGACCACTCAGGTTTTCAGACCTATCCTGCCTTTCAATTAGGAAGTCTCATTCCTAAATCTCTGCCTGTCTTCTTTGTTAAAACCAACCTTGTCAATCAAGTGTTGGGTTATGTACCCAAGTCCTATCTTCGGTGCCTAATTTAACTTTGTAATGCTCCTGTGAAATGCTTTTCTAAACTTTATATTGAAGACTCAAAAAAACAAAAATAGTTGACGATTGCCCAAAATGAAATTTTGCCTTATTTCAACTGTTACTTTCTATCCCAGGCACCTAAGTTTTTAAAAACCAATTGGATGCTGTAAATCAGGAACAAAAACAAAGTTGCTGGAAAAACTCAGCAGGTCTGGCAGCATCTGTGGAGGAGAAAACAGAGTTAACGTTTAGGGGTCACTGGACCCGAAACGTTACCTAAGTTTTTAGATGATCTAATCTACCTTTCTAAGGAATACACTTGGCTTATACTGGAATGATCTCTTTCACGTTTACCCTCCTTTACTTCATCAGTGCTTTATCTTGCAATTCTTTTCTGAATTATGTACCACCTTAAACCACTAAAATGAGCTTTTTCCATTTGACCATATTTACCTGTGATATGACGTGGTCTGTCTCCCTGATTACTTTAAACTTTGATCACTATTAGCTGGATGTTCTCCTAACTAAACACACCCCACTTGCCTTACTTTATTTCACAAGGCCAGATCCAAACTTGCTTCCTCCCTTTAGTGAGTTGGAATTATATTGACTGATTAGGTTCAATGGACATCATTTTTTTTTCAAGCCCTACTCATAGCAATGTGTTTTTTTTTTCCCAGTCTGTGTTGTCATAAAGTATCTTTTTCACTGTCATTATTGCCAGTATATTTGCTAATCTATCTTCTCACCATTTAAAACTCTATAAGAAATTATTCTTCTTTACCTTCTACTATGTCCTTTTTTCTTTTATCACTAACACCTAAATTGGATTCACACAAAATGGGAAACCTCTGTAAAGCTTGCCTTTAAGAGGATTCACCTCCTAAGGACTCCATATATTGATGTGACTCTGCCTGGCTGTTGGTCTGCTTTGCTACAAGCAGCAGTTACAGCAATCGGATAATTTACATGATTTAACTGCTTCATAATTTATTATGTTTTACTACATTAAGTAGAGCAGTGCAGGGAATTCATCAATTCATGATGAACGATTGAGCATTAGACTGTTATCATTCCCACATGAACAGGAATGGGAACTGTTGTCCTGGTGAGGCCCATCAAGCTTAAACAGTTCTAGTAAAAGTTAAGCATATACTTTTTTTATTTTGAAGAGAAAAAGTGAATTATCTAAAACCAAGGATATAAGCCTTAACAGTGTTCCAACAATTGTACTGAGGGCTCATGCTCCAGAACTTGCTATGTCCCTAGACAAGTTGTTCCAGTCCAGCTACAATGCTGGCATCTACCTCAGAATGCGGTAAATTTGTCCAGGTATATCCTGTACGCAAAAAGGACAAATTTAACACAAATTGCTGTACCATCTATCTACTCAGCAATAAGGTGGTAAAAGGGATTGTCAGTCCTATCAAGTGGCACTTGCTTAGAAATAACCTGTTCACTGATGCTCAGTTTGAGTTCCAGTACCAGGGCTACTTGGCTGCTCGTTGCAGCAGGTTGTTCTAGCCTGGATGGTGTCAAGCTTAGTTTGAACATAGGCAGAAGAGCTGAACGTCAGAAGTGTGATCAGAGCAGCTGCCTTTGCCTATAAGAGCTCGAGCAGAACTGAAGTCAATGGGAATTGGACAAAGCTTTCCACCGGTGGAATTACATCCGGCAAAGTAAGAGAGGTCTGTCATTTCAGTTCCAGGATATCCTTACAGGAGTTCCTCGGTTACAGATATTTTCTAATCAACCTTTTCAGAGATGTTGTTGCACACCTCTGGAACAGGTGGCTGTTGAAATTGGGTCTCCAGGTTCAAAGGTAGGGATGCTGTTTCTGCACCCCAAGAGCCCCATAGTTGTCAGTATAATATTCTAGATACAATCCTCTTCAGCTACTTCATCCATGCCCTTCCCTCCAACATAACGTCAAAAGTAGAAATGGTTGCTGAGGATTGCATGATATTTAATGCCATTTGCGACTCAAATACAGAAATGTTGAGTCCAAATGCAGTAAGGCTGGACAATATTCGGGTTTGGACTGAGAAGTAGCAAGAACCATTTGTGCCACAAGCCAGGCAATGACCATTGCCAACAGGAGAGAAATTAACCTCCACCCCTTGACATTCAATGACATTACCATCACTAGATTCCCCTACTATCAACACTGAGAGGTTACCATTGACCAGAAACTGAACTGGACTTACCTTATAAATACAATGGCTTCAAGTGTAAGTCAGAAGGTATAGGAATCCTGCAGTGAGTGACTGTCCTCCTGGCTCCCCAAAACCTGTCCATCATCAAGGCACAATTTGGACAGGAGAAGTATTCCATTACCTCGACAAAAGCAGCTCCAGCAACAATCAAAGCTTGACATCGTCCAGGTCAAAACAGCCTGCCTGTTTGGCATCATAAAAGTTCACTCCCTGTACTGGCATACAGCAAGTGAATATCATCTGCAAAATGCACTGTAGGAATTCACCAAAGATCCTTAGACAGCACCTTTCAAACCCACAACTACTGCCATTTAAAGATAAGGGCAGCAGATATGTGGGAACACCATCACTTGCCTCCAAGTGCACCTTCAAGCCACTCACTATCCTGACTTTGAAATGTATTGCCATTCCTTCACCGTAACTGGATCAGAATTCTGGAACTCCCCACCCTGAAAGCATTGCAGGTCCACCAGCGCATGGATTTCAGTCATTCAAGAAGGCAGCTCATCACTGCCTTCTTGAGGGCAACTATGGATAGTCAATAAATGTTGACCTGACCAGGGAAGCCCATGCCCCATAAATGAATTAAAACAAAAACCACATTGCGACTCCACCCAACAGTTGTTTGGCTTTGTCCTGTTGGACGCGATCAGTTGGCTTGCTGCAATGTCTGCTTAACTTATTTGTTGTCCTGTTTTTAAGTCACTAAAATAGAGTTAATCAGTAGCTCCTCAGAACTTGATTAATTTGATCATTATCATTATCGTTAACATGTCATTGCTAAAAATGATTCCCTTTTCTGCCCACACCCACCCATTCTCCCCATGCTAGTTTGTTCCTAATGCCCTGGGCAAAGGAAGGATGTGGGTGATAGACCACAATCTACGATCTAGGATCATCATCCCCATCGGCATCTGAAATGTTGTGAAGCATTTGGTTGACTTTAGAGTGGTGCAACCTTCCACTTGAGAGTGCAGTTTCTCTACCACTAACAAGTGTTTACACCCAGTTTAGTATGTGTTGGCACTCTTTCATCGACTGATTATGCCATACCTATTTATGTTGTTGTACAAGTTTCTCAAGATACAAGATCAGATTACATTTTATGTAAAGCCTGATTGCTATGACATGGTTGGAAGATGCAATTTTTTTTTTGGAATATGAGTGGCATATTGAGAGTAAGACCCGTTAAAAGATTTGTGTCTAAAATGGTCAGATCTGATGCATCAGCATGACTAAATATGTAGACCTTTGAATTTTTACTTAAAGAATAGGCCATGAAAAGCCAGGGGTATTTTGTTTCATCCATGGAAACATTAAATGTATAAAGGTCACTTATTTTGTATTTGTATGCAACAACGGTTAGAAAATGTGCAGTATTTTGCACAGTTGTGGGCACCCCTATTATCAGGAGGGTTTTGGAATGATTTGAATTTCAAAGCTATTCAGATTCCATTGAAATTATACTTGGAATAGGAGGTTATTGTTGAGGCTTCAATATTGACTTTTTTTTTTACCACCGGAACAAAGGATTTTGAGTGGATCCAGTAGCACTGTTTTTGTTTTTGAATTATGAAAGATTTTGGGGAAGTAAGTATGAAGTAAGATTACAGAGAGATCTTGATCAATTGGGCTAGTGGGCTGAGGAGTGGTAGATGGAGTTTAATTTTGATAAATGTGAGGTATTGCATTTTGGTAATACAAACAAGGACAGGACTTATACAATTAGTGGTAGGGCTCTAGATAGTATTGTAGAATAAGAAGACTTAAGGATCGGGTACAAAACTCTTTTGAAATTTGAGTCATTGCTAGACAGGGTGGTTAAGGCATTTAGCATGCTTGCCTTTATTGCTCAGATCGTTGAATATAGGAGTTGGAATGTTTTATGTTGATGTTGTACAGGACATTGGTGAGGCCTCTTCTGGAATACCGTGTTTAATTCTGGTCGCTTAGTTATGGGAAGGTTACTATTAAACTGCAGAGGGTTTGGAAAATATTTACCAGGATGTTGCCAGGAATGGAGGGTTTGAGATCTTAAAAATAGACTGGTACTTTTTCACTGCGGTGTAGGAGGTTGAGGATCGACCTTATTAAGGTTTATAAAAACCTGAGGGGCATAGATAAGGTCTTTTCCCTAGAGTGGGGAGTTCAAAACTCGGGGGTGGGGGGGGCATATTTTTAAGGCGAGAGGAGAAAAACTTTAAAAAAGGACATGAGGGACCTTTTTCAGAGCTGTTTGTGTGGAATGATCTGCCAGAGGAAATGGTGTATGGATTTACAGTTAGTATTTAAAACAAACTCTGATAATTACATGAATGGGAAAGATTTGGAGGGATATGGGCCAAACACAGGCAAGTGGGACCAGGTTAGTTTGGGAACATGGTCGGTGTGGACTGGTTGGACCGAAAGATCTGTATCCATGCTGTATGAATCTATGACTCTGAAAAAGTTTCTTCCAGTGGATTGACTGCTTACAAGAGGCATATGCTCAAGGTTCTGACCAGAGGGTAGATGAGGAAAGTTGGGGGAAGTAAAGGTTATTCAAAAATGGAATGCTTTACCAGAAGTTGACATTATGATCTCTGCCTCAATGACACTTTAAAGTGGAATTGGAAAGGTATTTGAAAAGGCTGAATGTAGTAATTCACAGACAAAGGACAGGGAAATGGAACTGGAATGAAGAGCTGGTCAGTTGGCCTTTCCCCAAGATTGAAATGAATTCTATTTATACCCATCCGTAATTATCAGTTTAAATTTTTTTTCTTATGAAATGAAACAGTCTAAACTTGCTGGAACAGAGTGTCATTGCGAATATTTTGGGTTTGTTTTTCTTGTCTATTTCTTGTTAGTCAGATAACATTTTGATCAAGAATACAACTTTAATTATGCTCAACTTGTTTGAAATGGATGTAGTGTCTACATACCCTTGTTTGAAATGGGAACCACACTCCTATGTAAGTGCTTAATTGTGTAGTTAATTGGAAATACTGAATCCCAGTAACTGCTTGGCCACCCTTGCTCATTATTTGACTTAATTGCAAGTGCTGGTGAAATGAGCTACAGTAAAATCTAAATGACGGCAAGTTCTTTCCACACAGTAACATGAGCCCATGTTGGCTAGTGGACTGAAGCCAGAATTGAGCTAACAAGCACAAAGATCTGGAGATCTACTTCTCTTACTACTGTCACAAGCATCACGTGGCTGTTTGCTTTACATTTGGAAAACCCCTATCAGAACAGTGTATAATAAATTGTCCTATGTGCCATAAGGGTGTGGATTTATTCTATTGAGGGGACATTGCCTGTAATGTGTAATGTTGTTTATGTATCTCCACAAGCTCAAGTTTGTACTGGGGCTCCAGTGGTGGAGGTTGTCTGTGCAATGGCCTGGCAATCCTTAACCTGTTTAGCAGGGACCTCTCAACATGATAATTGAAAGCCTATCATTCAGCAGATGGGAACTTGGTAGTGACTCCCCATTTTTCCTATTCTATGATCCAAAGGATGTCTACTGGTAGCTCATCTCCGGAAGACTCGACCATGTAGTGCATCAAGATGGAAGATGGGTAGTAGCTGGGTTGAACGTTTCATTATGGAGTGGGAAGTGAGGTGCAACATAAATGATTTCGACCTGAACATGGGTTTTTTGGTTAGCATTGAATGTGTGTGGGGTTGATTTGTTTGTGAGGAAGTGAGAAGGTTCTGGTTCAATAAGATGATGGTACTTTGTGGATTTAATGAAAAAACAGTCACTTCCTTTGTGCATAATTCCATCAGAACCAGTGACCTTAATGAACAGAATCCTGAATATGTGTACTAAAGGAGGAGTTGGTCTTTCAGTTGAGATAGTAAACTGGGGTCCCAAATGCCCCTGCAAGTGGGCATTAAAGATCCCCTGGCATTGTGAAAGAATGATGAGCAGTAACTGCTGACCTTGCCAGCCATGTGCACATCCTGTGAATGCATTTATTTTGAAGCATGGGAGTTCTTACAGTGTCATAGCTAATAGTTACTCTTTACTAACCTTGACAAACACTTGATCTGGTCGTTGTTATTGCAGTTTGTGGGATATTGCTGTATTTGATACTTGTGGATTTTCAAACTTTTTTACTTTTCCTCCCTTATTTTTAATTTTGTTTTGCCCTGAATGTTCTTAAGGAATTACACAGTACAATCCCAATATAGTCATGCAATCAGGCTTTTCAAGACTCTGCTCTGATGCCAGAATTTAGCTGCAGGAAATTTGAAAGAACTGCAGTCCACTTTAAGATCTTCATCAAATCTGCCTCCAGTCTCAGCCCTAAGATTATGGATGTGTGCAGGGTTGAGAGCACCCAGTGCTAATATTGAAAGGAGTGGGTACAAAACTGAATGCACCTCTAGTGAGCTTATTTCCATTTCCAGTGACTTTTATTATTGTTGTACTGGGGTGTGATCGAGTGTGGGTAATTTAAAAAAAAACTTCAAATCTGCGGTGGTAGAGATTGAAACGAAACATGTTGGTCAATCCTCACTACGTTTCTGGTTTGTTAGAGAATTACACTTGGTAATTCTCTGAGGTACTGGTTTAATCATGTTCTTTCCGTTGATTTTGATCAGATTATAATGTATTTGAGAGTATTGTTTTGGTTGAGTTTTTTTTGCTTTACAGGAATAGAAAATTGGTTACTCATCTCCCATATGTTCACTGGGGAATTCTGAAATCATTCAGATTCTAGGGACTTTTCAGCTTATACGTAATGTTTCAACATTTTGACACATTGTATGAGAAGTGCTACAGTGGGGTTGCTCACGAGGCTGGCTGTAGAATAACAATAAACAACTAGCATTATATTAGGAACAAGGGAGACTTCGTACTCTAGAACGATGCTCACAGGGAAGCCGATACATGGGAGCATCACCACCTGCAAGTTTTCCTCCTAGTACTCACTATCCTGACTTGGAAATGTATCACCATTCCTTCAATATTGCTGGGTCAAATCTTGGAATTTCTTCCCTATGGGCATTTTGCATCAACCTTCTCAAGGGCAACAAGGGATAAGCAATAAATGCTGGCCAGCCGGTAATCCCACATCTGTCAAGAATTTATTTTAAATAAAAATGTCTCTTGATTTATCAATTTAAAAGTCACAGCAACTGCTACAGGAAAAGTAAGTGTTTTTCAGCGTTTAAAATGAATTTTTTTGACTGCAGAGAACAGAGAAATTCTGTGGTTGGTGTGAAGGCAGAAGAAAGTCATTATGTTGGCCCAAAGCTTTCCATTTAAGAACCAGATGAACTCCAATGCACCAGGATTGTCATGACTGGAAATTTCTTTGTAGTTTCCCACTCCCTGTTCCAAATTACAATGATCCCCAATGCGGTGGTATGGAAAAATGGAATAATTGATTCATGTGGCATATTTCGTTCATTGACTCAGTTGCCAGGCTCCGAGTCTGGCATGGCATTTGAATAAATGCTGCCAATTCCATTTTTATGGTGTGGCTAAAACTTTATCTGTCAATCTACACAGCCAAAGTAATAGCAAACCACCAACTCAGTCATCTTTTTAGAATGCATTTATCGTTGTCATTATTATGCATTCCTTATTTCGGTCACATCTTCTGACATTTGTGATTCCATTTGGATCATCAAGAGTGTGTCACAGCCCAGATGGTTCATGCTGGTTTTTGAAGTGAGGAAAAGCACTTTTCCACCTGGGGTCAAATATAAGGACCTTGACAACAGGATCCTCTGCAAGCAGAATAGCACCTTGTGTTGGACTCTGAGTGCAGGGCTCCAGCTTGCTCAGTCCAAGAATTACAATTATAGAGGTGTCTCATGTACATCATTGCATTTTTGTCAGGCCACTACCTGACTGCTTTGTTTCCATGAAACCAAACGCTGGTGGACTAGATGATATCAGCAATGGGACATGAGGCCACTGTTCCTCTCTTTTTTTCCAGATCACATTATCAATTATTTTTGCATCCCTAGTCCCCATAGAGGAGATGATGGCCTAGTGGTATTATCACTGGACTGTTAATCCAGAGACCCAGATAATGTTCTGGGGACCTCGGTTCGAATCCCGCCATGGCAGATGGTGGAATTTGAATTCAATAAATGTCTGGAATTAACAATCTAATGATGACCCTGAATCTCATGTCGATTGTTGGAAAAACCCATCTGGTTCACTCATCCCCCTTAAAGAAGGAAACTGCCATCCTTACCTGGTCTGGCCTACATGTGACTCCAGATCCACAGCAATGTGGTTGACTCTTAACTGCCGTCTGGGCAATTAGGGATGGGCAATAGATGCCTAGCTGGCGATGCCCTCATCCTGTGAATGAATAAAGTAAAGAAAAAAGGACATCATTGGGGTTGGTGTCATTCACTCTTTAAAATTTTTTGTAGGCTGAAGTATTTGCTGTAATGATATCTGTCTATAATGTTCATTCTAGCTGTTTTTTTTAAAGTATAAAGGCCAGTCGGGAAAATGCACTAAGAAAGCCAATATCTGTGCACTGTTGCTACTTTGCTTGCAAAAGATGCAAGGGCTATTACCTTTTTATTTTGTTTGCTTGTCCAAATTGTTTAACATTTACCTTTTTACAGAATGTTTGATTGTAATGAAAATATGACTTTTATTATGAAAACCTACCCTGGCCACTGAGAAAGCTAAGGTAATGTAACTGGATTAAGATAAGCTGTTCAGGAACAAAAACAGAAGTTGCTGGAAAAGCTCAGCAGGTCT
>NC_063342.1:36968716-37003038 GCF_021869965.1 Rhincodon typus | reverse complement strand
AGCTTTCAGAAAGCAGTATCTTAAGTCTGAATTGGTTCTGTTTTTCTTCTGTTATTCAAAATAAGATCTTGCAGTTTGCCAGTTTCTATATAGTTTGTATGGATAAATAATTCTGGAAAAGTGGTTTGGCCATTACTGGATGGTATAGCATCATGGTTGCCAGCTTCAGAAAATATCATGTGCTTTCTAAAGAATACTGACTATTTAATTTCAGACAGACAGCAGAGCATTCCCATCTACATTAGGGTTATTGTATGGCAGGGTATTTGGTAGAAGAATTGGTATCTAGAATGATGCAGTCAATTGTGTCAAATGTTTCTTTCTTCACTTAAATCCAACCTTGTGATACATTAATAAATTAATGTGTACATTCCCAGTTGTATCTTGTGCAGAGCTGTAGAATTTACTGAATTCACTGCACAGAAATAGCTATTCATCCTACTGCATTTCTTCAAAAAGGACCAATTTAATTTGATTTTTAATCCAATTTTTCTGCTTGTTCCCATCTTTTTTTTTTTGCCTTTTTTTTATATCGTTCTTTTCAAGTAGCTTTCTCTTTGTGTCTTGAGGGCAAGTCCAATACAACTTCAACAATCTAGAGAAATTTGCTTTTATAAATGATTTCCTTTGGTGGTCTGAAATAATATTTTACACCATTTGGGCTCTGCAAGTTTTTTGACCCTGGAATTCAGGTTCCTGAAACCAAGGAGGAGGAAGGTGGGGACTGTACACATTTTTTTGATATCTGTCTGCAGGCTAACTTTAGTACAGTGCTTCATGTAGAATGGTTGATGATGGATATCCACACTGTTAATGTTTAGTTGGTAAACCTGGTCTATATATCATTGTTCCTCCCTAAAGTATATACATATTTCAATTTGCATAATTTTGATCTGTATGCTTTAACATCTGGTAAGCAATAGCTGTGGCTGTCATGTGGAGATATAATTTGCAGTGACCTGTGTACATGCACACAAAGGTCCTTCCGATTCTTTGTATTTCTTAGGGTGCTAACATTCATCATGTACTACCTTGCCTTGTCAGTAGTCCCAAAATGTATCTATCATTTTAGGATCAAATTGCATTTGCCACTTCAGTCCATCTGACCATCCCAACAATATTGTACTGTTAGCTATTTGCAACACCACCAATTTTCATGTCATCTGTGAATATACTGATCATACCCCAACCTGTATGTCTAGATCATTGCTGTTTAAAAGATGTACGTTAAGGACCAAGTACTGAGCCCTGTGGAATGACCTGGGACACATGCTTCTAGTCACAAACACTCTTCTACCATCGCTTTCTGCTCTCTGCCAAGAAACTGAATTGACTGAAAGGGAACTAGAGAATAAGGCCAGTAAGACTCAGAGCAGGCAGGGTGTGGTTGCTATTCAAAGCGGGTCTGGTGGACTGACGTGCATCTGTTTCAATGCAAGAAGTATAACAGGACAGGTAAGCAGATGAACTTAGAGCTTGGATTAGTACTTGGAGCTATGATGTTGTCACTATTACAGAGACTTGGTTAAGGGAGGGACAAGATTGGCAGCTGAATGTCCCAGGATACAGATGTTGCATTCGGGATAGAGGGGAATGTAAAAGGGGTAGGGGAGTTGCTTGTTAAGGAGAGCATCACAGCTGTACTGTGGGAAGGACACCTCGGATGGCTCATGCAGCAAGGCAATATGGGTAGACCTCAGGAACAGGAAGGGTGCAGTCACCGTGTTTGTGGTTTACTACAGGCCTCCCAACAGCCAGCGGGAGATAGAAGAACAGATATGTAGGCAGATTTTGAAAAGATGTAAAAGTAAGTTTTGTTGTTGTGGGTGATTTAACTTCCCATATGTTGACTGGGACTCACTTAGTGCTTGGAGCACAGATGGGGCAGTATTTGTAAGGAGCATCCAGGAGGGCTTTCTGAAACAGTATGTAGATAGTCCAACTAGAAAAGGGCCTGTGCTAGACCTAGTATGGGGGAATGAGCCTGGCCAGGTGGTCAACGTCTCAGGGGAGCAGGTCAGGAACAGTGATTACAATTCAGCAGTAAGCTTTAAGGTACTGATGGATAAAAATAGATGTAGTTGTCAGGTGAAGGGGCTAAATTGGGGAAAGGCTAATTACAACAATATTAGGCAGGAACTGAAGAGTGTAGATTGGAGGCAGTTGTTTGAGGGTGAATCAATATCTAGTATATGGGAGTCTTTCAAGTGTAAGTTGCTGGGAACTCAGGACCCGCATGTTCCTATAAGGATGAAGGATTAGTATGGCAAGTTCAGGGAACCTTGGATAATGAGAGATATTATGAGCCTAATCAAAAAGAAAAAGGAAGCATATATCACGGCTAAAAGGCTGGGAACACACAACTCCAGGGTGGAATACAAGGAAAGTCGAAAGAAACTTAAGAAAGGAGTCAGGAGGACTAAAAGGAGTCATGAAAAGTCATTGGCCAACAGGATTAAAGAAAATGCCAAGGTTTTTTTATACATCTATAAAGAGCAAGAGGGTAGCCAGAGAGAAGCTTGGCCCCCTCAGGAGCAGAGAAGGGAATTTAGGCATGGAGCCAGAGGAAATGGGCGAGGTGTTAAATGAGTACTTTGCATCAGTGTTCATCATACAGAAGGACTTGGTGGATGATGAGTCTGGGGAAGGGTGTGTAGATAGTTTGGGTCATGTTGAGATCAAAAGGGAGGAGCTATTGGGGATCTTGAAAGACATTAAGGTAGACAACTCTCCAGGGCCTGATGGGATATACCTCAGAATACTGAGAGAGGCAAGGCAGGAAATTGCTGGGGCCTTGAGGGAAATCTTTGTATCCTCACTGGCTACAGGGGCGGTCCCAGAGGTTGGAGAATAGCCAATGTCGTTTCTTTATGTAAGGAGGGTGGCAAGGATAATCCAGCCAATTACAGACCGATGAGCCTTAGATCAGTGGTAGGGAAATTATTGGAGAGGATTTTTCGTGACAGGATTTACTCCCACCTGGAAATCAGTGGGCATATTAGTGAGAAGGCAACATGGTTTTGTGAAGGGGAGGTCATGCCACACTAACTTGGTTGAGTTTTTTGAGGAAGTGAAGGAGATGATCGATGAGGGTAGGGCAGTAGATGTTGTCTACATAGACTTCAGTAAGGCCTTTGACAAGGTCCCTCGTGGTAGGCTGATACAAAAAGTAAAGTCGCACAGGGTCAGAGGTGAGCTTGCAAGATGGATTTAAAAAAAAACTGGTTCAGTCATAGAAGACAGAGGGTAGCAGTGGAAAGGTGCATTTCTGAATGGAGGGCTGTGACTAGTGGCGTTCCTTGGGGATCAATGTTGGGACCTTTGCTATTTGTTACATAGGAAAATGTAACTGGTCTGATTTAGTAAATTTGCCGATGACAAAGGTTGGTAGAATTGCGGATAGCAATGAGGACTGTCAAAGGATACAGCTGGACATAGATCGGCTGTGACTTGGGCAAAGAGATAGCAGGTGGAATTTAATCCGGAAAAGTGAGGTAATACATTTTGGAAGGTCTAATCCAGATGGAAAATAGACAGTAAATGGCATAGACCTTAAGAGTACTGATGGGCAGAGGTACACAGGTCACTGAAAGTGGTGACACAGGTGGAAAAGGTAGTCGTCAAGGCATATGGCATGCTTGCCTTCATCAGCCAGGGCATTGAGTTTTAAAAAATTAGCAGCTAATGTTGCAGCTTTATAGAACCTTAGTTAGGCTGCATTTGGAATATTGTGTTCAATTCTGGTCACCGCATTACCAAAAAGATGTGGTGGCTTTGGAGATTTACCAGGATGTTGCCTGGTATGGAGGGCATTAGCCTTGAAGTTGGAGAAACTTGTTCTTACTGGAACGACGGAGGTTGATGGGTGAGCTGATAGAGGTCTACAAGATTATGAAGGGCATGGACAGTCAGAAGCTTTCTCCCAGAGTGGAAGAGTCAGTTACTTGGGGCAAGGTTTAAAGGTGATGTACAAGGCAAGTTTTTTTACACAGAGGGTGGTGGGTGCTTGGAACTTGCTGCTGGGGGAGGTAGTGGAAGCAGATACGATAGCGACTTTTAAAGGGCGTCTTGACAAATACACGAATATGATGGGAATAGCGGGACATGGCCTCCGGAAGGGTAGGGTGTTTTAGTTCTGATGGGCAACATGGAGGCTTGGAGGGCTGTAATTTTCTTTGTTCTTTGTTCTTTGTTCTAAACCAGTTTTGGATCCAATTTGCCGAATTGCTTTTGGACCCCATGGGCGTCTACCTCCTTAACCAAACTGCCATGCAATACCTTGTCCAAAGCCTTACTGAAGTCCATGTAGACTACATACAATGTACTACCTTTGTCGAGACACCTAGTCAGCTCCACAAATTTCAATCAAGCTTGTTAGACACTATCTCCCCTTTACAAAGCCATGCTGACTATTTTTGCTTAATCTTGTCCCTTTCAAATGGAGATTAATTGTATCCATTGGAATTTTTCCAATAATTTCCTTACTACTGATGTTAGACTCACTAGCCTTTAATTCTGTTTATCCCTACCACCCTTCTTGAATAATGGTACCAAGATAAGGCAATGGCCTAGCGGTATTATCGCTGGACTGTTAATCCAGAGACCCAGATAACATTCTAGGGTCCTGGGTTCAAATCCCGCCACAGCAAATGGTGGAATTTGAATTTAATAAATATCTGGAATTAAGAATCTAATGACCACTGTGAATCCATTGTCAATTGTCAGAAAAACCCTTCTGATTCACTAATGTCCTTTAGGAAAAGAAACTGCCATCCTTGCGTGGTCTGGCCTATGCGTGACTCCAGACCACAGCAATGTGGTTGACTCTTAACTGCCCTCTGGGTGATTAGGGATGGGCAATAAATGCTGCCTTACCAGTGACTCCCTCATCCCATAAATGAATAAAGAAAAAATAAAGAATAAAGAAAGTCAGGATGGTGCGTGGCTTGGAGAACTTGAAGGTGGTGGTGTTCCAATATATTTGCTGCCCTTGTCCTTCTTGTTGGACTTGGTCATGGGTTTGGAAGGTGCTATCTAATGAATCTTGGTGAATTTGAGGTGCATTTTGTAGGTAGTATGCACTGCTGCTGAGTAGTGGTGTGGAGAGCAGAGATATTTGTGGGCATGGTGCCACTGGAGCAGGATGCTTTGTCTTAGATGCTGTCAATTTTGAGTGTTGGAGTTGCACATATCTGAACAATGGAATATTCCATCACACCCCTGACTTGTGCCTTGAGATAGTTTTAATGAAAAGCTCAAATGGAAGATAACTTTTTAATTGTTCTATTAGCTGGACCATATATGATGGGAATAGTGTAAATTTGCCTTATCTGATTACATGCAGGCTGAGTTTCCACATTGTTTATATTTGCTGTGACACTTTTTAGTCCTGTTGTATTTGCCTATTTAAAATTCCCACACTTATACCCAACTGAGAGAAATCCCCAGAAGAAATTGACATGCCCATTGCACACCAACTGTACATATTGGTATCCAAGGCAATGTTGGGTTATTACATCAGTATATTTGTAAGAAATATGCTCCTTTTTGTATAATATCAACTGACCTGAGAGTATAACGGTGTAAGGTTCCTTGAGAATGATGTTGATGGAAGAATACTGCTACTTGTAACCAAATAGCTTAATTTTAGCCCAGACATGGAGGTGTTTGTGCATGTAATATTTATTTATATCAGGTGAGTTAAATAAACATCAGTTGGATCTTTTTGATCTTTCTACCCAGGTCCTAGTTCTTTTCTGTTACCTTAAGCATTTGGACAGCAGATAAAGTTACCCTATTCTGAGGCAGGGTCACCGGATCCGAAACGTTAACTCTGTTTTTTCCTTCACAGATGCTGCCAGACCTGCTGAGCTTTTCCAGCAACTTTGTTTTTGTTTCTGATTTACAGCATCCGCTTTTCGGCTTTTATTTGATAAAGACACCTTGCTGGAGGCACATCCTAAAATGTCTCTGATGTGCTGTCGGGACTGACCCTAAATCCCTATTTTGAGTCTGGGAAAGCTTAACCCTTCAGGAAGTTACTTATGATCAAAACTGTAGAAACCTTATAAACTGTGAGGACAGTGCAATGCTTGTCACTTTACCAACATGATTGTTATTTGGCAGATGAAGTTTAATGTGGATATATTTTGGCACAAAGAACACAGATTATATAGCATAAAGCATGATTAGTATTCTTAATGATGTGCAGGGATACAGAGGCCCGAGTGAACATTTAAATAAGTCATTATGGGTGACACATGTAGAGAGTGATGTTTAAGTATGCAATATTTTAGACTTCATTAATAGGGGCATAAAGTATAAAAGCAGCAAAGTTATGCTGAACTTAAGACACTGGTTTGACCTCTGGAGTATTGAGTACAATTCTGGGCACTGCAGAGCAAGGGCAGGAATGCTTTTGGGTGAGAATGGTTCCAAGGATAAGGATCTTCAGTTATGAAGAAGTCAAGATGGTAATTTCCTATCTGGTGGAGAAGGCTAAGGGGAGATTTAGCTGACGTTTGCAAAGTTGCGAGAGATCTGGGAAAAGTGGATATGGAGAAACTGTTCCTGTTTGTAAAAGGATCAAGAATTAGAAGACAGATTTAAAATGTTTTGCTGAAGAAGCAAATGCAAGGTAAGAATTAACCTGCCCACACACTAAGTGATCAGTGCTTGGAATGCTCTGCATGGAAATGATTGGTGGTAAGCTCAACTGAGGCATTAAAAAGGGCATTGTCTTTCCTAAATTATGTAAAGTGCAGGGTGATGGAGAAAAACCGACAATTTGGTGCCAAGTCAAAATGCTCAAAAGAGCTGATGCAGACACAATGGGTTGAATAGCTGCCTTCTGCACAGTAACAATTCGGTGGCTCTGATTAAAGGGGAAGTGATGGCATCGTGGTGGTATAGCTGGACTGTTAATCCAGAGAGCCAGACAATGTTCCAGGGACTCGGTGGATGGTGGAATTTGAATTCAATAAAATATTTGGAACTAAATCTAATGATGACCATGAATCTATTGTTGATTGCCAGAAAACTCCATCTGGTTCACTAATGTCCTTTTTCAGGGAAGGAAACTGCCATTCTTATGGGGTCTGGCCTACTGGTGGTTCCAGACCCACAGCAATGTGGTTGACTCTGAACTGCCTTCTGGGCAATTGGGGATGGGCAATAAATGCTGCGTAGGCAGCAACACCCTCATCCCATTAATGAATGAATAAAAAAAATTCACCTATTCTGAAAAAAATTATTCCATAATTTGCTAAGTGACAATGGATGCCTACAATTCATTATTTACATGAAAATAATACACGACTTCAGGCAAAGAGAATGAGCAGAGAAATGTGGAAATTCAAAACGTGTCCAAAATGTTGGTGTCTATGATCTATTTTATTTTGCCCTCTGTCTGCTTCGCAATTCAAATGTATTGAATAGTTTGTTGCTTCATTAGTGTTGGATGTGCACTAAATTCACTGGAGAAGGTTAAGTCTTGCAGGCTGAAAATATTCTTTTAATGATGTGTGAGCGTTAAATGCTGCCAGTCAACTTTGGCACAGAAATGAACTAATTAGAAGTCTCGTTCCTTTAAGCTTTATTTGTTGAATATTTTTTAAAAAATCCCATTTTATGTTCTTCCTTATTTTTATCCTTTTGGATTGAGAGAAAATAAAATAAACCATGTTTCTTTCCCCTTCTGCTGTGGTTTATTTGACTTTGAATTCACCCAATCTAATTTCATTTCCTTCCCCTTTTTTTTTGTGCTGTTAATTTCACAATTGTTCAGTCTGATTAAGGAGTACCAAATAAACATTGTCCCCAAGTGCCCAATTTCTCTTGATGTAACGTTGAGCTTGTGTTTTTAATCAACTTCCACAAAAGATTGTGGCAATTAAAAAGGGAAAGATGGGCAGACATTTAAATGCACTCTCAAATTATGGCTCTCTGTATGTTTGCTTCAGTATCATTCTGTAGTGCCATTATTCACATGTAAGCCTTGACGTATATGTGTATGTCGTGTAAATGAATATTGAGGCCAAACACAGTGCAGGTGTCCCTTTCTCACTTATTAGTCCATAATACAATTGCTCATGTCTGGATTCCCAAACAACTACATTTAATAGCTGATACATTGGTCAGTGGTATTATGCATTCATTTATGTCTTGAAGTTTGCATGGAGAAACAGATGGCTCAAAATTTAAAACATTGGCCACAATGGAAAATGCTACTTGATGAAATCACAGATGTCACATTTTAATGCAATCAGTAGAACCAGCAAGTGTACTTTTAAGTTTCTAATGATGTGGGGATTTCTCCCCTTGTTTGCGTGTTTTTTTTTTGTTCTCTGTCTGGATTGAGAGGCATTCACATTTGGGTATTTTCCTTTATTCTTGCAGGACTGATTTTGGGACGTGTCGTGAAAGTCCCATCGGGCCATCTGTACCGTGTTGTTGGAACTCCAGTCAGCATTCCGTGTAACGTCAGTGATTATCAAGGGCCGGCTGAACAGAACTTTGATTGGTCTGTGACCCGCGCAAACGAACACTTTAGGATTGTCAGCACGTTGGAACCTGAATTTTCAGATGCTGAATACAAGGAGAAAATCCAGAAGAAGGAAATTTGGGTGGAGAGACTTAGTGACAACTCTGTTGAGCTGCACTTCGAGAGTGTCCAGTTTGAGGATGATGGGAGATATCAATGCCAGACCCCTAGCACAGACGAAAATAGTTCTGGAAATTATGATGATAGTGTATTTTTGCAGGGTAAGTTTTGTAGAGGATGAATTAACTGCTATTTTAATTTTCAGTGGATCCAGGTTTACAAATTGATTGCATTTGTATTCACATTACTTATTAACTTGAGGCAAAATGTTAATTTTTCCACTTTTTTTTTCTTCCTTGGTCCCCTAAATTTTCTGCCTGATGCTGGTTATGATTCTAGCAGCTGACTGCTATTTCAATCAAGTACCAACTCTTGACCAGAATCAAGAGTAGGTTGTTCAGCTGTGGAAATATTGTTTATAATTATTCCAGCTTATTCATAGCTTTTTGCCTTTTCTTGTAAATGTGCAAATGCATGCAGCCTTTCTGATAGCTGTTCCTGGTTACTGAGCATAAAAAAAAGGAAAACTGAGCCCTTATTCTTCCCCTTCCACCCTCAAGAAAAGGGGTTCCATTGCTAACTGTTGTACTTAATTTAACTCCGTCTTGAAAGTAAAATACTGCAATTTACATTTTGTCTCCACACCCTGTCCCAAATATGGGTTGCCTTGGCACACTGGCCTATGTTCAGTCAATAGTAGAATAACAAATATGTTGTTAGATTTCAAGCTAGAAAGCATTAGTGCTGTCATTTTAATTGAAATAGTAATTAATGGAAGTTGCAAAAAATCAGTGCCATAGTTCAATGGCAGATTTTGTGATTGAGTAGTGATGGAGACATGACCAACATTGTCCAGGGAAATTAACTGTTGCTTTTCAAAAGTATGTAGCCTGGACAGGGGAGACTTGATTCTATAATAACTTCTGTTTTTATGTTGTCTACCCTTTAGAGTGGTAGAAGAGAGCCTGCTTCAGAGAGTATTGGCTGACCTAGAGGTTTCATGTTAATAACTAGATGAATCATTCAGTATTTTTGTCCTGTAATGTTGTTTCACAATTACTGTCACTAGGCTTTGTTGTTACTTGTCAGTTTGGGAATGCTAAACAATCCATCTGATATCCTTGCAAAGGTCTTGGGAAGCTGCCAGTTCCCACAATCGGTTTAGCTGTGTAGAATGGTTCTTTAAGTGAATTCAGAAGCATAAAGTCAATGAAATTTGAAAAGTGTTTATAGAATCTTTGTTCCAGTCTCTACCTTCCAGGGTGCAGTGTATAAAGTACAAAAATAGAGATAGTGTTCAACTTGAAGCCTCACCATTGATTTATACGAATTAAAAATTCTGGCCTGTTTGGGTGCCTTACTTCAGGAAAGAACTGGCCAGAGGAGATACAGGGAGATTCACTAGGATGACGACAGCATCATAGTAGGTAGAAATTATAAGTGGGAAATGGGTGATGAGAGAAATCAGAAAAAAACAGTTTCTACGGCCATTCAGGTGGTTTTGAGAAGGGTTGAGTTTAAAGAGCACTGTCAAAAAACAAACTCTTAAAGACTTCTTAAGTTGATAAACCTGGAATGGTTTGCCATAAACTAAATGAAGGGCGCCATATTTAATTGTTGCAGAGAATGTTGCTTCAAAGTGCACAATGTCTGCTGTATCTATCACATACATTTAAAGTTCAAATTATCAAATGATAAAACAATTCTGTTGTTCTTTTACTTCAACATTTGTATTAAGCTCAACTAATAAATTTTCCCAAATACTTTGGTGGGGGCAGGGGGTGTTGGCGGCAGATATACTCCTGACAAGGAGATAAAATTAGAACTGAAACTAGTATTGAAATAAGGCATTGTTATTGTAAGAGATCAGGTAAAGCTCTTGGTTCTAGTTTGATAACTATTCCTGTCAAGCATCTTTAGTCTGGTTTTGTTAGTAACTCTTATGCATTCTTCTTCAGTGATCCCAGATGGACTGACTGTATCACCTAGAAGGTCCCGAAGTGCAAAGCCTGCAAGTTACATGGAAGGGAAATCACTGGAACTTCAGTGTGTTGCGAGGACAACTTCATCTGTTTCTACTCGTGTCTCTGTCACATGGCAGTTAAAAGTGAATGGCAGCAAGAGTCGAGACATTCTGTCATTCACTGAAGACAGTTGGATTCAGCCTGGTGGCTTGTACAAGAATAGGTATCAGAGTGGTGATGTTAGAATGGGAATAGAAACAAATGGTATCTTCAAATTAATCATAACCAGTTTGCGACCTGAGGATGATGGTGTTTACTCCTGCGTAGCAGCAGAATGGGTCAAAGAAGATGGCTCCAAATGGAAACAGATTCAAGAAAAAAATACAGATATTGCAGTGATAGAAGTGCAGCAGTTGGGTATGTTATTTTCAGTCATCCTATAATTTGGAATGGATTATTATTGCAAATATTATGGAATGATCAATCCCTCTTTCCCTGGGGTGGGTGGTTTGGATGGAGTCGCTAGTATATGTCAGATTAGTTTTTCAAATTCCATATTTGTCATAAACATTGCCCTTTTAAGTGGACTTTTGAAACCTCTGAAGATGAGGATCGAATTTTACATTGAGCGTAAAAGTAACCTGTCGATGTGTTCACCTCCATGGGGTCTTCTCCATGTTGGCATGTTTTAAACTCCTATTCTTCATCTCTACTGGGGGAGGCAGTGATGTCGCAGTAAACCCAGTCTCCTGGATTTAGGATTACTAGCCCAATGTTCTGGAGGTGTACATTCAAATCAGGTTGTTTGAAATTCAAATTTCAATGATGTGGAGTAACAAGTGGCTACAATGTAATTGCTGTCAAATTTAAAAAAAAAAATCCCATCTGATTCATTATCCTTCGGGGAAGAAAATCCGCCATCCTTGCCTGACCTCGCTTCCATGTGACTCCAGACCAACATCAATGTGGCTGATTCTTAACTGCCTTCTGAACAATTAGGGATGGGCAATAAATGATGACCTAGCCAGCTAGACCCACATGTCATGTAATTTTTTTTTTTTGGTTCATTTTTTTAATAATACGAATCATGCCAAAAAAGAGTTAGCACAATACAGGGTTATGTAAAAAGATGTTTAAAATGTGAAATGTGTCAATTATAAAACATTTTAAAGCAGTTAGTTTTGTGCAAAAGCATGTTGAGGAAGCAGGAAGGGTCTGGTAATGTTTTGCATGGGATACTACCAGATACGACGTAGGATAAATATGAGAGCTAATCAGTTGAATTGAGAGCTGTTCTAAATTTGTTATTTAGAACTTGCATGCATTGGAAAGGACACGTTTCTTTCTATTCTGTCCATATATATTAAGCAACAAGATTAGAAGAATTAAGTCGATGAGCAAGAGAAACAGTTTGAGGGTTGTTGAAATAGTAGAAAGTACTACTGGAGTTGATAATTAAAGTGAAGAAGATGGTTTAAAAATTCCTCTTGAGCTGCTCAGCGGTAATTAATCAGCAATGTCAGTATTTAGAATTCAATAGGTGGTTAAAGGAGCAAAGGATGTGAGAACACCAAGGAGGGCATGCAGAATCAAATGCTCATGTGAAGAATGTATAATGTAACTCTGTAATCTAATGGTTTTATTGGTTGAATAATTGTTTTTTTTAAACCACAATAACTTGGGTCACCCATCTCAATGGTCCATCTTGCGACAGATGGCAAAGTTCTGGTAACTGTAGAAGTTTGGAATACTCCTAGGAAGAAAGCCTACTAAAGAGCATGTAATGGCTCAGTGGTTAGCACCACTGCCCCTCAGTGCCAGGGAGCTGGGGTTGATTCCACCATGAGGCAACTGTCTGTGTGGAGTCTGCACATTCTCCCTGTGTCTGTGTGGGTTTCCTCCAGGTGCTCCAGTTTCCTCCCACAGTCCAAAGATATCAGTTAGGTGGATTGGCCATGCTAAATTGCTCATAGTGTCTAGGAATGTACAGGCTAGGTGGCTTAGCCATAGGAAATATGGGTTTACAGTGGGATGCTCTTCAGAGAGTCAGCGTGGACTCAATGGACTGAATGGCCTGATTCCACGCTGTAGGGAATCTGATTCTACAAACACTACAATGCTATTTGTTTGTTTATTACAGCCCAGACATTAAACGTCTCTACGATCGGTCAGAAGCTCACTTTGAATAAAGGTGATGAAATTGACCTCATCTGCAACGTAACAGGAGTTGAAGACACGCAGACAGTTGAAGTTTCCTGGTATTTCAGCACATCTGCAGCAAAGCATCCTCCAAGTGATAAGGTTCTAGTGAGCTTGAACCGGGCAGCAGTGGTGAGCGATACTGTCTTTGTCACATTGAGCAAGATTAGTAGCAGTGAGTACCGACTGAGAGTGCGACAAATTGACGAAACAGACAGTGGATATTACTACTGTATAGCCTCGATCTGGGTTCCGTATACCAGTGAGATTTGGCACAAAGCAGCAGAGGGAACGTCCAGTCCAATTGGTGTCATTGTTGGTATTTTAGGTAATTTTAATACTTCATTATTTTAAGTGCCAGAGTAATTAACTAAAGCCCATGCGTATGAAATTAGAATGTTTATAAAGGATGTCTTGTGTTCCATTTTCATCTGTTTGCCTTGGCACATTTACTGCATGACACAATATTAAAATGGAATTTTGTCTATTTAAGCTTTTAATTCAAAGCTGCATTTGCTGCAACTGCAGGCGATGCACTCCCCACCCATGCAGTTATTGTCTGTAATGTAATTGCAAATTTTGCCATAGGCACCTTCTTGCATCAAAGGCTAGGTCTGTACATGACATTAAGCAAAGTTAAGAGTTTAATGCGTGCAGCAACTATATAATGTAGCTTTTGCAAATGTTTTGTGTCAATTCAAATTCTGGGATTGAAATTTGCTTGCCAAACCCTCAACACTTCACCACCCTGCTTGCAAAGTTGCTGGCTATCCTGTTCCCTTGTTGCTTACCATTCTCTGTGGACAAGCAGCTAGTGACATATTGACAGGAGTTGGGAGTGAGACAGCCAGTGGGGTAGCCCCAGGTGATTGGTGACCAAGGTGATGAGTGCTTGGCTATGCATATTGTGGTCAATATCTAATGGGCAGAGTGGGTACCACCTCCAGTTCCATATGCCTACTGACATTAGTGGCACTGACTTGCTATCCCAGTGCCGTAGCAGGTGATGCACTGCTTTACGTACAACTAACTCAAATTCACTGTGTTTTTATGACAAATGATAATTGTATGTTGGTTTAAACTGCTATGCGAGGTAAAAAGATGTTTCCAGAAGTATGTACCATTTTGAAAATTGATATCCTACAAACTAAGGACATGAGGATGGGTGCGAGCCGAAAATGTTGAGCTCTGACTGCATCGCTGAGATCCTGCCAATATTTAAATGTTTTGGAAATTGGGTTTGATGCTTAGGGTAACGATTTTCCTGGAAACACTAGAAGCGTATCCATAAGGTTTCTTTTTTCTTTAATTCATTTTTCTTTAATTCATTCATGGGATGAGGGTGTCGCTGGCTAGGCAGCATTTATTGCCCATCTCTAATTGCCCAGAGGGCAGTTAAGAGTCAACCACATTGCTGTGGGTCTGGAGTCACATGTAAGCCAGACCAGGTAAGGATGGCAGTTTCCTTTCCTTAAGAACATTAGTGAATCAGAAGGGTTTTTCCAACAATTGACAATGGATTCACGGTGGTCATTAGATTCTTAATTCCAGATATTTACTAAATTCAAATCCCACCATTTGCTGTGGCGGGATTTGAACCTAGGACCCTCGAATGTTATCTGGATCTCTGGATTAACAGTCCAGCGATAATACCGCTAAGTCATCGCCTCCCTTTTGTGGTGTATATGGTTTTTGTTTTACAATCCCTGATTTACTTTTGGGCCATTAAGAAGATGAATGTTATTCCAGGGTCTTTACAAGGAAGCCAGCAGCCCTGTGCTCCTGTGCGTCATGGTAGATTAAACCTTTTTTGTCTTCTGCCTCTTCCACCTTCAGCCATTCACAGACCCCTTTGACTCCTGACCCCACTTAGCTGCTTGCTGGAAGAGATTCTCACAAGATCCCAGTAAGAACGCACTTGTGCACTTGTCCAGCTTCTGCCTGGTGGTGTTGATGCTGTGTTCAGGTAAAGCATTTTGTCCCCTCTATATTTAAATAACTCACATGAGTTAGAATGACCTATGCAATCCACTTTCAAGTTGAGGCTTCATGCTGCAAACCAGCAATTGACTAAACTGGCTTCAAAATAAAGATTTCCCTTCCAGGCTGTTCCTCACTCGTAAGTCCCGTAAATAGGAGCAGGAGCAGGAGCAGATTTTACATTGTCAAACTTACTTCACGGTTAATATGATCATGGCTGATTTTTGGCTTCAGCTGTAATATCTGTTCCTGATCCCTTGATTCCCTGAGAGTCCAAAGATCAGTCTGTTTCAACCCTAAATGTATTCAAAGATGTAACATTTACATCCTTAAGGCGCAGAATTCCAAAGATTCACGGTCCTTTTTGAGCGAACAGTTCTTCCCACATCTCCAACCCAGATGCTCTGCTCCATCTTGAGACACTAGTCCTGTGTTCTACATTCCCCAACTAGGGGGAGTGACCTTTGTATCTATCCCCCTCAGCATGTTGAATGTTTCAGTGAGATCACCCTCATTCTTCAAAATTCTAGAAAGTAAAACACCAATTTAGCCTAATCATAGGATATCCTTGTTATTCCAGGAACCATTAGAGTGGACATATGCTGTGCTAGCTCCAATGTAGATTTGTTGTGGATGTGGAGACCAAAACAGTATTCTCCAAAGGCCTGTACAATTGTACAAGCAACACTGCATTGTTACAAGGCAACTGGTGCTTTAGAATAAAGACAAGCGTGCTATTTGCTTTTCTAATTATTTATATCTGCCAACTTTTTTGTGATCTTTGCATAAATACACCCAAGTCCCATGAATATCATTTGCAAGTTTTGCACCTTTTTGATTTTTCATCCCTACAATCAAAGGGAATGACCGCACTTGTTGCCCACTCATTTAATCTAGTTGTATCTCTTTATCCTCTTCCATCCTCGTTTTTTTTTTTCCCTTCCTTGCAACCTAGCTTTGTGTTGTCAGCAAACTTAGATATTATTTGCTCTCTGGTCTGCTAAATTGTCAATATAGATTAGAAATATTTGAAGCCTGATCTTTGTGGCATTTCACTAGTCACAATCTGCCAATGCAAGATTCTCCATTTATTCCTACTCTTTGCCCATTTAACCAATCCGCTATCCAAGCTAATATGTTACCCTAGCTCTCGGCTCTTCCCTTGTCTGTTAACCTTTTTGTGTGGCATGTTATTGAATGCCTTTTGGAAGTCCAGGTTTTACTGCATCTACTGTCCTCGTATCGGCCAGCTTGCTAGTTACATTCTGAAAAAATGATTATAAATTTGAAACCTGATTTTCTTTTTCTAAAGCTACAGTCTGATTGGACATTTTTCTAAGTGCATTATTAAGACCTTCTTGGATTCCAGTATGTTCCCAACAGTTTGTGAGGCTAATTAGCCTTTGGTTCCCAGTTTTCTTTCCTTTTTCCTACTTTTCTCTTAAAGGTGTAGTGCAAATTTGACACTCCTTTGCCTGATCCAGTGTCTGATCATGCATTGGATTTCCAAATTCAGACTACATTTACAATTTGAAGCTGCAGCTTTAATGTGAATGTATGGTAACATTTTCCTGTGGAGTTGTTTACTTTTTGGTTGGTGTGGCTCATTGGGCCTAATTGCCCATGATGTCCCTTTTCTTTTCTCAGTTGTTTTGAAATAGCTGAAGGAAATTGTTTCTGGCAACTTGTTCCTGGACCTCATTGGAACTCTTTTGAAATCCTGGTGTACTTAGAGTTTCTTGTGTCGTTATTTGAACCTGCAAACAAATCTGGAGATTCAGGCCTGGATATAGAAATGCTGTTCTAAGTGGAATGTTCTTCTAACACTGTTAACCAGTTTATTGAAGAAAGTTAATCCAGCAACCCAGATAATGTTCTGAGGACTTGGGTTCGCATCCTGCCACAGCAGATAGTGGAATCTGAATTCAGTTGAAAAAGCCTGGATGGATAGATGAGTCTCTGATGACCATGAATCTATTGTCGATTGTCAGAAAAACCCACCTGGTTCACTTCAGGGAAGGAAACTGCCATCCTTACCTGGTCTGGCATGCATGTGACTCCAGACCCACAGTAATGTGAATGACTCTTAACTGGCCCTCTGGGCAATTCAGGATGGGCAATAAATGCTGGCCTAGCAGTGCCCACGCCCTATGAATGTATTTAAGAAAAAAATCCAACTGCAATTTTTTTTTGTTGACCTTCTTTAAATACTTACCTATCCGATCACCATGTAATGAACTGTATCAGTTGAATTTCTTTTGAGATTTATTATTATAAATAATCTTCATTCTGATTGCATCCACAGATCCTACATACACTGTTCAGCTAAACTCCATCAAGGTACCTAGTTCCACAGGGGAATCGGCTGAGCTTGAGTGCCGGGTGTTGGACTTACAAAACGCAGATGATGCAAAGCTGACTGTAGCCTGGTATGTCAGCCCAAAACAGCTCAATGGAACTCCAGAAGTGACTGTGCCTATAGCAACCATGGATCAGGATTGGACCCTACAATTGTTTGATGAATATATTGAACGTGCAGAAAAAGGAGAGCTCATATTTATGAAAACTGAGCTACATACTTTCAAGTTTCAGATGCAACAGGCTCTAGCCTCTGATAGAGGAAAGTATTTTTGCAATGTTACTGCCCAGGTTAAACAACGAGGTAACACATGGTTGAAAAAACAAGAAGTCTCTTCAATTGCCATTGATATTGACTGGAAAACAGAAGGTAAAATATTTCAACAGTTCTTTGTAAGGTCTCTTCTGCTTTTTAGAAAATCTAAAGTTTTACTGTGTATATAAAAATGCTTTTCTTTGAAAATAGAGAAAAATTAAAATTATTAATCAACACTTTTGTAAGCAATAGCACAGACAAGATAATACTGTTAGATGTTGCTTCTAAATGGTTAAGACGGGATGGGTCTAGTGAATTCATTCTTCCTTTCCATACCACCACTACCAACAGAATTCCTTTTCCTTTTACTTATTTTGCGTGATTGTGAGAGTGCAATGTCGGTTACTGTGGGCAGGAATTGTCAAAAAGCTTTTTGATTAAGCAGATTGTTTAGCACAATGTAGTGGAACAATTCATGACCAAAGTTGGTGTGTATCATACATCAAGTATATTGTCTTTAGATTGTAACAACTGGTGGTTTAGAATTATAAAGAATCTATCCTTTTAATTGCATTTAATAGTATTTCCTTCACTTCGTAGATCCAAGCCTGAGTATTACAGCAATAGAGGAGAAACCAGTATCCACACGAGGAAACACTTTTGAGATGATCTGTAGTGTTTCTGCAGAGCATGTTGAAGTCCCCCATTACTCTGTGGCTATAGCAATGAATGAACCAGCTTTTACGGACGCACGATACAGCAAAAAACTTATTTCGTTGACTCGGGACTCGGTGGTCAAACTGGAGAGATGGGATGACAAGGACCGATCGGAGGATGTTGTTCTGGAAAAAGTTGGTGATGATGAGTTCCGTTTCCGTCTGTACAGGACTCAGTTTTCTGATGAGGGATCATATTACTGTATTGTGCAGGCTTGGGCTCCAGATACAAATGGGCAGTGGTCTGAAATAGTTGCAAATTCATCCAACACTGTTGCTGTTGCCTTTAAAACTGCAGGTAGGTTCTCAATTTAATGTAATCAAACTATTGACAATCCTCCGATAACAAGTTGTTGTGCCTTTCAATGTGGTTTAATAGAAGACTGCTGATTATCTAACGAAATAGCTGCCTTTCTAATGCAGGGATGACTTAAATGTTCAGAATCTGGAAGACATATACAGGGAGTCTCCAATTTGTGAATGTCCATTTACGAATGCTTTTACTTAAAGGCGTGTAATTTTAAAGATCTAACATACAAACATTTCCTGTCCTTTGAGCAATTCCTTCCATATTGTCCAGCATCGTGTTCTGACTTGCCTTCAAATTGAATTGTGAGTTAACTCAAGAATGGGACCTGTTCACAACTCGGGGACTGCCTGTAATCTCTTTGCAGTATGAATGTTACATCTATGTTTTCGTAAGTCCAGGCTATATTTTGCCTTGCCTGCATTCAATAGTGTAAACTAAAGATCCATCAGATTTGAGTTTTTGTTTCCAAATTAAAAAATTTTAACACCACTGAAACTTTGACAACAGTTGGTTTTTTGTTGAGTTATAAATTAACCCAAAGCTGTAATGAAATTTCAGTGTGGCTAACACTTGTTAAACAAATCTTCAGCTTTTTTATTAAAAAGCAATGGAGGAGATTAGAGGTTAGAATGGAATAGCTGATTTTGTAAATAGTTGATTTGCTAAAAGCACAGTGTACTTTGTCTTTGACCATGCATCAATTTTATTTTTGAGTGCTCAATATTTAATAGTCTGTAAATGACTAATCCAGTTCATGTTCTATCAGCATATTCAGTGTGCTGTGTTCAAACTTAGCCTGGATTTGTTTTTTGAAACTCTCTACATTCCTGAAATAATTAACAAAAAACTATAATTAATACTGCATGTGATTTGAGGTTTCTGGGTTTTGATTAGGTGGCAGTGTAATTATACCTGACACTGATATTTTAGATGCTATATTGTTTCTAGAATCTCTGCATCAGTGCATGTGGTTTCAGTTCAGCTGCCCAGCTTATCTTTTATAGGTGAATGTTCTGCCAGTGAAATTCTTGTTGGCATATTATTTAGAGCAAGATCAAGGGAAATGCTGTTTTTAATCAGGTTGCAGCTCCCAACACTGAAAAGAAACAGGTTTTGCTTTATTCTAGAGCTGCAACAGAACTGTCATTAAGTGTGGTTACCACAGCTCAAATTAATTTGTTACTGATTTAAATGTTCATTCTTCACCTCGGGGAGTATTTACCTCAACCCATTTTGGGGAATAGAATTATTCTGATGCAGGACTAAACAGAATGTGTTTAGAACATAACATGCAATAAGTAACTGTTTGTAAACATAAAGCACCATGGACTGCAAGTTTCAGCTTCAATTTCCAGTCCGATCAGAATTAGCTATATGCTTGGGCTTGGTTGTTAGGCTTTACATAGTTCAGCCTACTGTCAATTCCCATTCAGAAAACAGCATCAAAAAGTGTCCTTTCTTCCTTTTGAATAAAATTTCCAACAAAATTTATCAGTGAAGAAAATATATTTTCAAGGAAGCTATCCTGTGGCAACAAAATTGCATGCCAGCAAGAGATCAGTGCCTTCAGTACAGGACAGATTGGGAGAAAATGTTTTTTTTTTAAAAAAAATAACATTACACTCTCTTTGGCGTATGTTCAATGCAGCTGACCACAAGCAGTAAATGCACCCTACTAATAGTTTAGTCCAAGGGCCATATGTGACTATATGAACAGGTCAGAAAGTAGAATTGGCTTCCTATTTAACAATCTCTTTGGCTGCAGCAGATACTTTTTGTAGGATGTGGTGGTCCTGCTTACCATTTTTTTTAATTTAGTTAGATTAAAATGGAGCCAAATCACAAGCTTGTCTTGAAAGAGGGGTTTTATTGCCTCCTAACACTCAAATTTAGGTAATGACTAATGTTTTTTTTTTTGAATGTTTGTTTGAGAAGCTAGATTTTCAACCTGAGGCCATTTTGTTTAATGGTTGACTTGTACTCTGCAGCAGTGGTGAAGTTTTTATGGATCCTGTATTAGCAGTGAATAATTGCTTTCCTAAGTTCCTTTTAAGTATTTATTGGGTACTGCTTTCGAGATTACAAGCACTTTTTTTGTTGGTTCATTTTCATTTTCTTTTTCTCTTCCTCCGCTTTGATGATCAAGCGGCGATTAATGTAAGTCAGTTTGTATATTTGTGTCAGATCCATCATCCTTCCAAGCTGATTACTCTCCAGGCAACATTTCATCTCCAAATATGAATTTATCATGCGAGTGTGAGCTTACAGGCAGAAGCTGAAACAGGAGGATCCTTCACAATAGTGGGATTTCAACCCAAGTCCCCAGAATGTTATCTGGGTCTCTGGATTAACAGTTCAGCGATTAATACCACTAGACCTTTGCATCCCTATGTGACTACAATAATTCAAATCAAATTAAACAAAATATTTTCTTAATGCTGACTTAGTTATTGTGTTTTGTATTTGTTCACTTATGGGACATGTGTGTCGCTGGCTGAGACAGCATTTATTGCCCATCTGTAGTTATGAATGATTTCACCTCTATCTTCTTAGATATGTGGCATTAAAAAGTTTTGTCACCACAATTTGGTGCCATTTTGAGTTACAAAAAGAATAAAAATAAATTATTTAAATGGGGTTCATCTTTTGTTCAAATTGGATCTCAAGCCCTTGAGAAGGTGATGGACTGCAGTGGTTCAAAGCGGCAGCTTACCATGTGCTATAAGTTGACCCCGATCCTCCTTGAGGGAATTCCAGGATTTTAACCTGGGACAGTGAAGGAATAGCAATATATTTCCAATTCAGGGTGTCAAGTAGCTTGGAGGGGAACTTGTAGATGATGGTGTTTCCTTGTATCTGTTTCCTTGTATCTGTGCCCTTCTCCTTCTACATGGAAGTGGATGTGGGTTTGGAAGGTGCTGTCGAAGGATCTTAGGTGAATTTCTACAATGCATCCTGAAGATAGTAAGAGCAGTATGTACTGTGAGTGTTGGTGGTTGAGGAAGTGAATGCTTGTGGAGGTGGTATCAGTTAAGCAGGCTGCTTTGTCCTGGATGGTGTCAAGTTTCTTGTGTTGAGAGTCCAGGCAAGTTTCACTGTCTTTGGATGAAATTGTAACTATAGTGTAGATGGGTTTTGTGCACCTCCAGTGGTTTATTAAAACTCATCCCAATCTCAGACCAGGGGATCATGGTTACTTTAGAAAAGGAAAGACAATTGCCTAACAAAAATCACATTAGTTCATGAAAGTCTTTGTTTAAAAAAAGTCAGATGATGGAAGTTGTCATGACAATGGATTGTCAATATTCACGTTAGAAGGAAGACCAGTACTTCGAGTGGAATTTCAAAGTTTAAAGCTGCACTGAGTAAATAATTAGAGTATAATAAAATAAACCATTGTTTGTCTCTCTCATCTTGCTCTGCAGCTCCTCGGTTTAATGTGACTTTACAATCTGAGAAGCCTCATGTCTTCCAAGGCGAGACTGTGGAAATGAATTGCACTGTTGATCTATCGGACGTACCTAACAACTCAGGTAACTTTAGCGACAACCCTATTGGGAGGTCTGTACTAGCTTCCTAAGAACGTGCTGTACCCAGAAGGCTCATGGTTTCAAGCAGATGATGTCTGAAATCTTCAGGCAAGCATGGTTACATTCAACAGCTCTACAGCGCTGGAATCTGCTGTTTGTTACTCATCACCCTCGCTCCTCTCCTGTTGCTCTGTATGCATGTCTATGATACAATGAATATTGAAGGATAATACTAGTCACCGTTCAGACGAAGTCTTCCATCATATCTATAATCAGGGCCCAAGCAGTCAAGACTCTCGAGTTCTTCTGTTAAAGTCTTGCATCTTTAAATGCTTATATAGTTGAGATTTCATAGAAAGTTGACTTGAGTGGATGATATAGGGGGCATTTCAAAACATGACTTATTCTGGTGTAATTGAGGTGATTGGAAAGAGTTGCGACTCCAAAGGAGGAAAAAATGGGAATTTAACTGTTTATTAAAAATGTAGCTCTTCTTTAAAATTTGCTTTGCCGTTTGATCTCATTGACAAATGATTGGAGGGTTGTAGATAAATGTGACATGGATGATTGTAATGGTGGAAGATGCAGGACAATCCTGTCATTTATGCGTGGGAATCCTCCCCTTTTCTCCTTGTTTAAAACATATTTGGGTCAATGTCAGGAGGGAAAATGTCACACAGTTAATAAGTAATCCAATGGATTTTTAAAAGAAATGAACATTGAAAACCAGGCTTGGCCTTTTTCCCCCTATAATCTCCACAACCCTCTAAATATGTTTGTGTTCCTAAACTCTGGCTGTTTAAACATTCCTGATTTTAATTGGTCTATAATTCATGGCTGTGCCTTGAGTTGAATATAAGCTCCAAGTTCTGGAATTCTCTCTTTATCACTGTCTCTACCTTGCTTTCTCTTTTGAAGACACTCCTTAAACTGAGCGTTGGAGGCAGGTTTGCGATCATCTGACCTAATCTGTTTTATGTGGCTGAGTCATTTTGTTTTAGAATGCTCCTGTAAAATGCTTTGGGATTTTATGACATTAAAGTGTTTTTCTTGACTGCACTCAGAAAGCCATTAATGCATCCTACTCCAGTGCAGTAGAATATGGAAAGACTTTTTGGAATTAAATTTTCCCCCTGTATCATTGACCCCATCCCCCACCCTGGTAAAACTTTGAAACAAAGGTCATTTAAGATTCTGCTTTAGAGTGAGCGGCAGTTCCACCTGTTTGTGGTATTTCTAAAGCTGCTTCCCTCTTGTATAATTTTCTAAAATGAAACTCCATTCAAAGATCTTCTTCTATTTGAATTTTATCCCATTGTTTCACTTGGAATCAATAGGCAGGGTGCTGCAATGACCTTTTTGAAGTTTTTACTGAAGCACTTGACATTGATTTGATCTTGTGCAGGAGCAATTAAACTCACTATGTAATCTATTTGAACCCTGTTAATTACTGTGTTTTATTAACTGCTTTCTTCACCTGTTCTGCCACCTTTTAAATAATTTTCCACATGTAGGGCCCTCTTCTCCTTTGTCCCCTTTTTAAGAGTTGTACCCTTTTTAGACTGTTTCTCCATCTCCTTCCTACCAAAATGTGGGGGTCAGTTAGCTCAGTTTGTAATGCAGACTGATGCCAACGGTTTGAGTTCAACTGCCACACTTCTCGACCTCTCCCCTCACCTGAAGTACGGTAATCCTTGGGTTAAACTATTCTAAGAGCAGCCCTATGAACCTATAGGACTTTAGCGACGTCACCTTTACCTCGCACTTCATTTGTCACCCATCTGCCCACTTCTCCAACTTCTGTGTTTTCAAGATTTTCACCATCCGTCTCGTAGTTTATCATGCTTTCAAGTTTTATATCCTCTGCAAATATTGAAGCTGAAATTATATCCAAGGTCATTTCAGAATTTCATGTTTCTTTTTGTTTTCATAAGCTAGCACAGGTTAATTAAACTTTAACATTTTATTTGAAGGAATGAATAATGTTGCAATTTACAGCTCCCTGGCACCGCTGTGATCCTAAGGAAGTCTTGAAAGGTGTTGCCAGTGCCCGAGTAGTTTCCTTTCTCACTTCATTCAGCATGTTTTGAACGCATTTCACTTGCTGTCCATGGCTTGTCACTTTAAGTTCAATCTGCCTATGCAATTCCTTCTCGTCCTCCATTCTAAACCCTCTAGCATATATCCTCCTCTGTCATCACAGCCTGGGAAGCATCTGCTTTCTTGGTAAAGACAAATTCAAATGGACGTGAAAGCATGGCTGAAAGAGTAAATAAATACATTGCATCTGATTTCCTCAAGGTAGGAGATGCAAAATGCTTGTTTCAGCCATACTTGTTGCCTCTTAAAATAAAATAAAACGCAGATGCTGAAGATTTGAAACAAAAACAGAAATTGCTAGAGAAACTCTGAAGAAGCGTCACTGGACTCAAAACCTTAACCCTGTTTCTCTCTCCACAGATGCTGCCAGACCTGTTGAGTTTCTCCAGCATTTGCTATTTGTACTGTTTCCCTCTGTATATAAATCCCCCTTTCGGTCACCATTGGGGCCCACTCCTCCTTTTTACTACGTATATGCCCACAGAAGACACTAGCATTCCCTCTCCTGTTAGTTGCTAATCTCTTTTGGTGTACCCTATTTGCTTCTTTTCATTTCTCCAGTTCCTCTTTAAATCTTCTATATTCAGCTTGGTCCTGAATTTTTATTTTATGCCTGACATTAGCATAGTGTTACTTTTACTACTTTGTCACAATTTCCATCTCTTTCTGAATCAGGCAGCTTTGGATTTGTTTGCCTGATCATCTGTGTCCATACTATCTATTTTTTTTTTATCGCCAAGGTGGCCCATTGTTCAGCTACCATTTTTCTCGCCAAGCTTTGACTCCAAATTATTCAACTCAGCCATTTTTTACCTTTATTTGAATTTGGCCTTCCCTCAATTGATTATTCTTCTAGATTTTTCTTTAACCACCTAACTGATGTAAATTCTGGTGTCGTGAATGAGCTGCATCTCTTGAAAGATGAAATGAATTTGAATGTATTCAAGATTGTAATGAAGCGATTCTAAACTAAATTTTGATGAACTGACATTCCTCCTAGATGTCTTGTATGAAGTCGAATGGTTTGTGACCCAACAGTTCTCCAATGACACAAGCCAACGTCCTCTGCTGTCGATAGATCAAAGGTCAGTGGTGACCCATCTGAAAGCCAATACTGATATCAGCGTTGAACGAATCAGCATGCACGAATTCAGTCTACGACTACACTGTTCTGAGAAGACGGTTGCTGGGGATTATCTTTGCAAAGTCACACCTTGGGTAAAATCAGAGACTGGAACATGGCAGAAAATGCCTCCACAACATTCTGATTCTCTTTCCGTACGCGTTGATGTTTCAGGTTAGTTTTATTTCTCATTCAGAGCTATCTTTGAGTAAAGCTGAAATGCTTGGATGTGGCCAGGAATGATTGATTTCCTGTTTTCAGAGATTTTTTCATTGGGCTTCCCCTAACGTTTTACATAAATAATGAAATCAAGAGAAGGAGGGAATTTAATATTTTTTCAGCACAATATTTATTAAGTTTTTAATGTCGGTTTGTTCAAAAGATTTTTACAATATTTTTGAAGCAAATTGAATTATAATTCAAACTTGTGACTTACACTGCCTACTGGAAATGTGATGCTTCATGCTGTAAAACATTCTAGTTCATACTTGTGCACACCAACTAAGTAAAATTTTTACTTGGAATTGTACCTCCTTTTTGAAAATTGGAGAAAAGAAAATATTAGAGTCGATGATTGCCAAGGAAGTAGAGCTTAAAAGTTGAAAGCCAAAATTTCCATTGTGATTAATTATTTGCTTTGTTCTTACCTTTTGTTTTGAGTATAGTTGTTCTGAATGTGAATTGATCCTTTTCTGAAATCCTAAGTCTCTTGTTTTGAATGTGGAGAAAGAATTGACAGGCTGTTCTTGTTGATGGCATCACAGTCCATTTGGTTTTACCCACTGTTCAGAGATATGCGCTTCCTTTTTTTTTGAGGCTAATCTCTGGATGGCCAGCAGGACTGATGTCCTGTTTTTCTTTGCTCCTCTTCCCTTTTCGCACTGAGCCATAATGGCAGCAGACTGAGAATAACAAAGTCAATCTTGACAAGAGGCAGACCTGCAGAGCGTGTCGTTTTAAACCAGGCAGTCTGTTTAAAGCTTATATGATTAGGGAAGGACTTAGTTCACTTTCAAACACCAAGAGTGACCTTTTAAAAACGCAGGTTTAGCAGACAACGGTTGGCCCTTGTACCAAAGTGATGTTGAACCCTAGGCCTCTAACTTTAAAATAGCCTTTTAATAATACCTGTTAAGGCAATGAAATGTCCTTTAGAAATGAGCAAAAGCACTGGCTAAGCACACGATACCTGTAGAAAGTTTTGAATATCTGTGTTTTATACTGGCTGCAAAGTTAACTCTGGACAGAATGTAGTAACTGTGATTCACCATTTGACATCTAAGGAGGAGAGGTTTATCTGGTCTCATGAAAAATGGATTGTCTATGTTGGAGTGCATGTCTGTGAAGGGACTGCCAGATGTTCCTCCAGTTAATGCAGACATTGAAAAGCTGTGTGGTTCTGTTACTCCCCCTTGTCCACCATTAATAAATTCCTACAAGTTTGTGCCTCGGCAGCCTGGTGCCTCAGTGTATCAAAATATTTCCCTACTTTCCCCCTATATCACCGTCTATTTTGAGATGGTGACATCCTGGAGGTCTCTGAACAGTGCTTTCAGGAGAAGGTTTCTATGACAACAGTAATTGCTCATCTCATCTTGTGAAAGTAAACGTAATAAAAGCTGGTTTGATTACATAGCTCGTACTCTTGCAGCTGTGACAATGATATTCTACTCAAACAGGAGAAGTAGTTCATAATTCACAACTACAACGTATATCCCCACAGATTTCGCTCCGTAGTGTTTCTGAAAAATCTTTGTAGTGCTTTCCCAAGGGTGACAAATAATCTGTGGGCTTTACCTTGAGCTAGGCGATGTGACAGTATATCCGTAGATATACACTAATAGGATGCAGAGGGATGAGTCAACTGGCCTCCTTTTTAGTCATCATTATTTTGTGATCTCTGTTATCAACATGGTTACACAGTCTTTCTAGTGCTGAAATACCCTTTTCACATAGCTGTGCAGTCACTTGTTAACGTTATACTCCAGCCAGGTTCTAGTAATAGAATTAAACAAAGAAATTGGACAAGAACGAAAGGAAAGATAAGTCAAGCAAAAGTCAGAAATTGTTAAAATACAGATGTTTAATGAGAAATGAGATGAAGGTAGTATTGCAGATTACGGGAATGATCAGGCATCTCAGAAGGACACAATGCAGGTGGGACTCAAAAATAAAATTCAGAAAGATTGGACAAAAGTGGTGCTGGAATACGATATTTGCATATTTCAGCACGTAAGAAAAGACCAGAGGATCAGATACTAATTTTTGTCTTCCTGTTTTCTCTCATTCCCTCCCTATTCTCACTTCTAGTGCTGGATTCCTTCAAAATGCCTTTGATATATGGGATTGGTATTGCTATATTAATTGGATTTCTCACCTGTGCAATTGGTTACTGTTCTTCTCGCTATTGCTGTGGGGAGAGAACGGCACAAAGATATGAGCAACACAAATTAATATCGATGGCCACAGACTGAGGTGACAATCTCTTGCAGTGTCGGAGGAGTGACCATTGGATAAACTGCCTAAACTCTGCAAATTTTCGGGAAAAGAAAAGCAGATGTTCAAGACGTGTTTTGTTTTAAGAATGTTAACGTGCAATGATTGTAATTTTCTTCTTTTTTAAAAGCCATTTTCAAATATTCAAGTGGGGTACAAACACTTTGTGTGGGAATGTCACTGTGATTTTGTTAATTATTTTTCAGTGGAATGAGTGATACTGTGGAGATACTGCAGTATTCCTCAACATCTGCCCATCTCTATTGACAGAAGATCTAACTCCAGCTGCATTTCCTTGGTTTCTGCTGGTCAGTCACCATTCCTGTGATTTCAGATTATTGATCAATTTGGGGTGTAACTTGAATATTATTGCCTTGAATGGCAATAGGAATGAGAGTTCATACTGTGAAATGCAAGTTCTAAATTACAGTGAAATATTGATTCAAGCAGAGAGCCAAGTTTTACCATTTTCGTTTTTTTTCTAAACAAGTCCTGAAGCCAATAAAATAAGCAGTCTTTGATTCTGATGGAGACTGGCTTGAAAAGGAGACTGGTGCCAAGCGCTAAAATGGGCTGCAGCACAAGTTTTCTTTGGGAGTGTTTAAAGGGAGAGGCAGTAGTTCCATTATATACAATGTGTTCTCGAGACACTATTGAGAGAGAATAATTGTGCAATTGTTTATTGCTGTCTTTGAACATGCACAAGTTGAAATTTACTCGCGTGGGTATTGATCTTGCCATGGTTCACTCCAATACAGTGCATTTCTGTCTGATCTTAGTGTGAAAGATCTGCTTTCAGAACAGTATAGTTTGCTGTTTAAGTTAAGATATTGCAATTAATGTAGCTTTAAAAAAAAATAAAAACGCAGTCTAAACTGTTGCCTGCTGCTGGTTTGACATTGGTGCAGGTAGGTTGGGGCAGGTAGTTCAGTGTGGGATGATATCACTCAGTAAATCACTTTGTATATTTGCTGCATATGAGACACCTTTTTTGAAAGACAAAAAAAGATACAAAAGAATTCAGCTGATGAAAAGGCTTGTTTCTCAACAGATCATGAGACATTGAATGTAATGTATTTATCAGTTCTGGGTAAAGCCAGTTCTGTGGAACACCATTTTATCTCTGGTCAAGTGCTACTACCAACACATCCTTCCAGTTTTACTGCAGTGTTGATGCTGGAACTGAGGGAAGAGACTTGATGAGAAATCTCATTGTCTTTTCCATCTGTTTTGCACACTGAGTGGGGAATCGGATCACCAGCTGTACAGTGTTGACCTCCTGTATAACTCAGCTCAATTTGGTGCTCTGAGGAAAATTGAAATTGAGTGAAGAGGCCTATTGCTGTATGTCTGTCCCTGTTAGCACCACTGAGGATTTTCCTTTGGGCCTAGCTGGGAAGAAAGCTCCTTCACCACTTCATGTTACTGATGGAAATAGATAAGGTCCAGGAAATGTACTCAAATTTGTTTCATTTTGTCACTATTGATGCTGATTTTAATGATTGCTTTTAAGAGGGATCACTGTTGAGATTCACTGGTAGCATTGCAAGGCTTATTGGAACTGCTTTAGGAGGGAGTAGGCCCGCTGAAAGGAGCCTCTCCTTCCTGTTTAGGCCCATAATCTTGCCCACTGTAGAACTATGATTGACTGTGAGCAGTGGCTGGCTCCCCTTCGCAGGCAGTCTCTTTGCTCTGGTCTACATCACAGAACAGCACAATCCCTTTAAAATGACAGTCCTTCCTCTACAGGTAATGATCTTGCCTGAAAATCCAGACCTGACCTTTTTGTGTTTATTTGTGGAGCAGTATACTGGCCTCTCACTTGCAGATAAGTGAAGCATATTTGCTAACCATCTCAATAGAAGAAAACAGACAAGTATAATGCAGTTCTTCTATTGTCTCCAGCACACTTTTTTTAAGAAGAGCATTATCTTGTGTTTGACATGTACAGACTGTTGTTCCGCATAGGTTAGCGAACAAATCAAGTGCCAAAGTCATTTGATGAAAATGACCGTAACGCAACAAAGATTCTTTTAAGCTGTTTAATTGAGTGATTGCGATAAACTGACGTAAGAAATCTTTTTTGCTTAAGATTAATAAATAGTGTTTTTATTTAATAGCACTTAAACCTATAACTGTAATAACCTGGATCCATAACCACTGCCTGAGCTATAATTGTCCCCTTAATTTCTCCGTTAGAATTGTTTTTTTAACCCAAGGGAATTGTACCTTCCTTCTAGAAATTCATGAAAGTGTGTACACTTGTGAAGGCAATACAGTTACTGATGTCTTGCGTATTCAGATTTTTTTGTCTTTACCTCCGATTTCCAAATTGTTCAATTTTATATTTTGTTAATTATCAAGATGAATAAATCAACTACCCATCTTGAAACATAGTACTGTTAGCATGAACCTCCTGAAGAATTCTGAATACACTGGAATCAAGATCCAGGGCGAGTGTTTGAGATAGTTAAATTTCCCTCCACACCTTTTTTTAAAAAAAAATCTGGAACTGAAGTCTTTTTTTAAGTGACCTTTGACATTTTATAGAATATGATGTAAAGATGTCTTTATTTCTATCACTTTTCTTTTGAGAAGGAACATGATAAATCCTTAAGTTGATTAGTTTTCAAAATCAAGTCGATTTTAGAAAGAGATGCAGGAGTGTGGTGATTGCATCTTACAGGGTGGTGGATGCTGAGTGGATGGGAAGTGTTAATTTGTTGAACCATCTCTTCATTTCTTTGTTTTATTTATTTTAAACTTCAGATGACACTTAACAATTGAAGTTTCTGTACCAAATAGTGGTAGGTAGTCATACTGAAAAAAATTTACTTGGAAAGCTTTTTGTTGTCAGAAGTATTATGTACACTAGAGGTATACACAGTCACTGTAAAATTGGCCATGTTTCCAAATTAAAAATGATACATGTTTCTGATGGAAAACTGCTTGATTTTTAATCTTAAAACCATGTACCCTCTCTCATGCCTAGGCTTTGAGTAAATTCCTGTTGATATGCAGTTTAGAATTTAGGTAGGATGCACTCCATCACATTCTAGTGCTCAATTACAAAAACATAATTTTCCTGTATTATTACTTAAGATATTTTTAGTCTTTAAAGGATCTGGTACTGACCTGTTGAGAAACAATTTTGGGCTTCAAGATTTTCTACATTTTTTTTTTTTTAACACATGGTTTAACCAAAATTGTCAGTAACTTCAAAATGTTTAAATTAAAATTCTTAAAACGTGCAAACTCTTAGGAACATTTCAAGTTTTCTTTAATTGTCTAAACTAAGTTGCATTTTTTAAATGTATTGTACATTAAAACACTTCAAACTTCATGCGAATTAAAGTTTTCTCATGGCTCATTCAAATGCTTGGTGAACGTGTTTCTAGAAAGTTTTCATTCCTTATTTGTTAATTTCCTGTGGCACATTGCCAAGAGACAAATGCAAAAATGTTTGACCTTAAGCCAGGGCAGGTGTCAGTGGGGAAGCACTTTGGGGCCTGTAACCATAATTCTATTAGTTTTAAAATAGTATGGTAAAGGATAGACCAGATCTAAAAGTTAAAGTTCTAAATTGGGGGAAGGCCAGTTTTGGTGGTATTGGGCAAGAACTTTTCAAAAGTTGTTTGGGGGTATATGTTTGCAGGTCAAGGCTTGGCTGGAAAATGGGAAAATTTCAAAAATGAGATAACAAGAGTCTAGAGACACTCTGTTCCTGTTAGAGTGAAGGGGTGTGCTGGTAGGTGCAGGGAATGCTGGATGACAAGAGAAATTGTGGTTTTGGTCAAGGAAGAAAAAAAACGTATGTCTGGTATAGACAGCAGAGACTGAGTGAATCTTTAGAGTGTAAAGGCAGTATGAGTATACTTTAGAGGGAAATCAGAAGAGCAAAAAGGGACCATGATATAGCTTTGGCAAATAGGGTTAAGGAGAATCCAAAAGGATTTTATAAATACATTAAGGACAAAAGGGTAACTAAGGAGAGGATAGTGCTCCTTAAACATCAGTAAGGCCACCTATGTGTGGAACCGCAAGAGATGGCGGGGAGGTGGGGGAAGAGGTGACACTAAATCACCACTTGCTGTGGAGAAGGATATGGAAGATAAAGAATGTGGGGAAATAAATAGTGAAATCTTTAAAATGTCCATATTACAGAGGAGGCGGTGCTGGACTACTAAAGACGCATAAAGGAGGATAATCCCTGAGACTTGATCAGGTGTATCTTAAACTCTGTGGTAAGGTAGGGAAGTGATAGGTGAGCCCCTTGCTGTGATACTTCTATCATCGATAGATACAGGTGAGGTGCTGGAAGACTGGAGGCTGGCTAATGTGGTGCCACTATTTTTTTGAAATGTTGGTAAGGAAAATCCAGGCAACTATAGACCAGTGAGCCTGACATCAGTGGTGGGCAAGTTGTTGGTTGGAAGCCTGAGGGGCAGGATTTACATGTATTTGGAAAGTCAAAGACTGATTAGGGATAGCCAAATGGTTTTGTGCATGGGAAATCATGTCTCACTAACTTGATTTGAGTTTTATTTGATGTAATGAAGAGGATTGATTTGAGAGCAGTGGATGCGAATTACATGGACTTCAGTTAGGCGTTCGACAAGATGCGGCATGGTAGACTGGTTAGGAAGGTTAGATCACCTAAAAGACGGAGAACTAGCCATTTAGATCAAAACTGGCTTGAAGGTAGAAAACGGAGTGGTCAGTGGAGGGTTGCTTTTCAGACCGGAGGCCTGTGACCAGTGGTGTGCCACAAAGATCACTGCTGGGTCCACTGCTTTTTGTCATTTATATAAATGAGTTGGATGTAAACCTAGGTATGGTTAGTAAGTTTGCAGCTGACACCAGAATTGGACGTCTAGTTGACAGTGAAAAAGGTTACCTCCGGGTACAACAGGATCGTGATCAAATGGGCCAATGGACCGAGGAGTGGCAGATGGAGTTTAATTTAGATAAATGTGAGGCACTGCATTTTGGGAAGGCAAATCAGGGCAGGACTTAGACTTGATGGTAAGGTCCTTGGGACCGTGGCTGAACAAAGAGACCATGGGGTGCAGGATCAAAGCTCCGTGAAAGTGGAGTCGCAGGTAGATAGGGTAGTGAAGGCAGCATTTCGTATGCTTGTCTTTATTGGTCAGTGCATTGAGAGTAGGAGTTGGGAAGTCACGTGGCTGTATAGAACATTGGTTAGACAACCTTTGGAATACTGCATGCCATTTTTGCCTCCTTGCTTTTGGCCAGATGTTGTGAAACTTGAAAAGGTTCAGAAAAGATTTACAAAGATTTAAGGGTTTGAGCTATAGGGAGAGGCTGAATAGGCTGGGTCTATTTCGCGCCCCACCCCCGCCACCCGGAGTGTGGGAGGCTGAAGAGTGACCTTTTTAGAGGCTTATAAAATGAGGGGTTTGGACAGGGTGAATAGATGAGGTATTTTCCCCAGTGTAAGGAGCCCAAAACTAAAGGGCATAGGTTTAAGGTGAGAAGGGAAAGATTTAAAAAGGACTCGAGGGGCAACTTTTTCATGCAGAGGGGACAGTGCATTGTATGGAATGAGCTGCCAGATGAAGTGGAGGAGCCTGGTACAATTAGAACACTTCATGTATCTATCCAGGTGCCTTTTAACAGGACGGGTTTAGAAGGACAAGGGCCAAGTTCTAGCAAATGGGACTTGATTAACTTAGGATATCTGGTCAGCATGGACAAGTTGGACTGAAAGGTCTTTTTCCCTGCTGTGCATCTCCATGACTGTTAAATGCTGGAAACAAATTCCCTAAAATCAAATTTCTGATTATTTCTCAAAACACCCATCTCTGCACCTTTTTGTTATCTGGAAAACGGGCAAAAATGATTGTTGCCACTGCTATTCCTTCTTTCAAATTGTTCCCTTTGTAATTTTTCTTTTAGTTCCTACAGCAACTTTTTAGCCAGCAGTCCCTTTAAAGGACTCGTATAGAGAAAGTAAAGCCAGGAGGAATCCAAATGTTCTCCTTGGTTCTGAAGAAAGTTTGCATGCTTGCTGGTCTCTTATTCTCCTTCTGTGCTTCTAGGATGTTGCTGAGGCCTGCTGCTGATAGGGAAGCTCTGCCAATTGAGTTGAAGGAATAGTTGATCCAGATAGAAGAGCAGTACCTCTGGGTTTGTATCATGACTGTGAAATGGTGCAGAGAGGGGAAGGTCTGTGAAAAGGGAAAGATGGCAACAAAAACAAATTACTGGAATAACTCAGCAGGTCCATCAGCATCTGTGGAGAGCAATCAGTTAACGTTTCAGGTCTAGTGACACTTCCTCAGAACTGATGGTAGCTAGGAAAGTGTCGGTTTATATGCAGAAGATAGGGTGGGGGGAGGGGGTGTAAGGTGTAAACAATAGGTGGGGATAGAGCCCAAAGAGAATAGTTGGAGAGAGAATCTGGAGGGTGAATAGCTATTAATGGGGACTACTAGTAGCTAACAATGGAACAAAAACAAAGTTGCTGGAAAAGCTCAGCAGGTCTGGCAGCATCTGTGGAGGAGAAAACAGAGTTAACGTTTCGGGTCCGGTGACCCTTCCTCAGAACTGATGGTGGCTGGGAAAATGTCAGTTTATATGCAGAAAATAGGGAGGTGGGTGGGGTAGGGAGTAAACGATAGGATAGAGCCCAAAGAGAGAGAAAGACAGTTGGACAGACAAAGGA
>NC_063342.1:36921984-36968316 GCF_021869965.1 Rhincodon typus | reverse complement strand
GGGTCACCGGACCCGAAACGTTAACTCTGTTTTCTCCTTTACAGATGCTGCCAGACCTGCTGAGCTTTTCCAGCAACTTTGTATTTGTTCCTGATTTACAGTATCCGCAGTTCTTTTGGGTTTTTTTAGTAGGTAAAAATGGGTTGTTTGTAATAACAGACTGTGATAAGAGGGTAGAATATTGATGGGGGACGAAGTAAATGGGCAGCTGTTACACCTTCTACAGTTGCAGGGAAAGGTTCTGTGAGGGTAGTGGGGGGCGGCGCTATTGGGAGTGAAGGAACAGTGGATCAGGGTGTTCTGGACGGAACGGTCCCTGTGGAAGGCAGATAAGGGAGGGGAATTTGTGTCTGATGGTGACATCTTGCTGGAAATGGGCAGCTAATGAACATCTGGAGGTGAATGCTAGTGGGGTGATAGGTAAGGACAAAGGGAATGCCATCCCAGTTACAGAACGGAAGAAAAGGGGTTGGGGCTGAACTGCCAGTGATGGCTTGGACCCAGTTGAGAGCCCCGTCAATAATGGTCCTGAGGAATCTTTGGTTGAGGAAGAAGGTGGACATTTCGGAGGCTCCTCTGCCGCAGCTGGCATCGTTGGAACAGATGAGATGGAGGAGAATGGAATAGTTTTTACATCCTTACACCCTGTTTCCTGTATAGTTAAGGTAACTGTGGGAGTTAGTGGGTTTATTGTGGATATTGGTGGCTAGCCTATTGCCAGAAATGGAAACAGATGTTGAGGAAGGGAGGAGTCAAATGGGCTGGGTGAAATTGAGGGCAGGTTGGAAATCAGAAGCGAAATTGATAAATGTTTCTATCTCTGAACAAGAAAGGGAAGTGTTATTGATATATTGGGGAAAGATTTGTGACTGGGGGCTGGCATAAGACTGGTACAAGGAATGTTCTCTGTACCCTACAGAGATAGGAAGGGGCCCATTCAGGTACCTGTGGCCATCCTTCTGACCTGAAGAAAATGAGTTCAGAGTTGCTCAAGGTGAGGACAAGCTGGGCCAGGCGGATGGGGACTGTTCACGCCCTTCCAGGAAGAAGGGGAGATCCCTGATACCATCCTTGTGCAGAATGGAAATGTAATGGGATTGCACATCCATGGTAATGGAGTTGGCTGGAGCCTGCAAACTGGAAATCCAGAAACTTGGGGGAGGGGAGGGAAAGAGCCAGAAAGAGAGAACCAAATGAAATGAGGTTGGTGACCATGCTTGATATAATGGCTTGATGTTCTGTGGTGGGGTCATGGTCTGGGGCAGATAGAAGGTATCTGAGAGCAGGTGCTCAACCTCTGCCATGTAGAGTAGGTCTGCCAGTCAACCGCAAACCACCCTTATCAGCAGGCTTAATTACAAAGTCAGTTTTGGATCTGAGATGGGAACCTGACCCCCTCATAGTTGAAGGGTCTGTCAGAGTAGATTATTGATTCTTTTCAGCGGTTGTGCACCTCATGACTGACACACTCACTATTCATCACTTTTTCACACTTGAACTTCTCTTAGCCACCATCCAGCAATAACAAACTTCCAACAAATTACGTAATACAAAAAATGATGAGCTAGTTATTCTCTGCGTACTGCCTTGGTGTCTTAATATTGCTTGCCCTTGGGCTCCTACACAGTGGATGCAGAGAGATCCTGACTTTCAACATTCCTGAGTTATGGGGGAGATTGCACATGGTGAGGCAGAATGTTGTTTATGTTTTGCCTTGAGGATTTAAGCCCATAAAAGCTTATCGGAGCAGAATTACACCATCAAAACTGTTCGACCATTTGATTATGGCTGATGTTTCTCAACCCCATTCTTCTGGTTTCGCCCCATAACTCTTGATCCCGTTACTAATCAAGAACCTATCTATCTCCACCTTAAATTCACTCAGTGATTTGGCCTCCATGCCCCTCTGTGGAAATGAGTTCCACAAATTAATTATCCTTTGTCTGAAGAAATTCCTCCTTCTCCTCTCTGTTCTAAAGTGTCATCCCTTCATTCCGAGGCTGTGCCCTCAGTTCCTAGTCTGTCCACATCAGGTCTATCAAGACCTCTTAGTATTCTGCAAATTTCAATCAGATTCCCCTTCATCCTTCTAAACTCCAAGTATGCATCCAGAGACCTCAACTGCTCCTCACATAACAAGTCCTTCATCCCTGGTATCATTCTTGTCAACCTCCTGGATGTCCCTCCACTGCCAGCACATCCTCCCCAAAACAGCTCACGATATTCCAAATACATTCTCATCAGAGCCTTATACAGCCTCAGCAGTACAGCTCTGCTCTTCTATTGTAGCCCTATTGAAATGAATGCCAACGTTGCGTTTGCCTTCCTAATTGCCAACTCAACCTGCATGTTAACCTTAAGAGAATCCTGAACTAGGATTCCTAAGTCCTTGTGCTTCAGATTTCTGAAGCCTTCCCCCTTATTTAAAAAATAGTCTACACTTTTATTCTTCCTATAAACGTGTTCTAAAGTGTCACCACTTCATTCTGAGGCTGTGCCCTCAGTTCGTAGTCTGTCCACATCTGGTCCATCAAGATCTCTCAGTAATCAGCAAACATTCCCACATTTTATTCCATTTGCCACTTACTTGTCTACTGTCCTAGCCTGTCCAAGTCCTTCAGCATCCCTGCTTCTCAACACTACCTGACCTCCACCTATGTTTGTGTCATCTGTTAACTTAGCAACAATCACCTTAGTTCCTTCATCCAGATTGTGAATGTATAACAACATGATTAGTTGTGGTCCCAACGCTCACCTCACAGAACTCTACTAGTCACTGGCTGCTATCTCAAAAAATACCCCATTGTCCCTACTCTTCCTTCTGCCAGTCAGTCAATCCTCTATTCATGCAAGTATAAGAAGTAGGAGCAGGAGTAGGCCATCTGGACCCTCAGCCTGCCCCGCCATTCAATAAGGTCATGGCTGATCTTTTTTGAGACTCAGTGCCACTTACCCGCCCGCACACCATAACCCTTGATTCCTTTACTGTTCAAAAATTTATCTAGCCTTGTCTTAAACACATTCAGCGAGGTAGCTTCAACTGCTTCACTGGGCAGGGAATTCCACAGATTCACAACCCTTTGGGTGAAGAAGTTCCTCCTGACCTCAGTCCTACATCTGCTTCCCTTTAGTTTGAGTCTATGCCCCCTAGTCCTAGTTTCACCTGATAGTGGAAACAACCTCCTGCCTCCACTTTATCTATTCCCTTCATAATCTTGTGTTTCTATAAGATCTCCCCTCATTCTTCTGAATTCCAATGAGCATAATCCCAGCCTACTCAGTCTCTCCTCATAATCCAACCCTCTCACCTCTGGAATCAACCGAGTGAATCTCCTCTGCACTCCCTCCAGTGCTAGTATATCCTTTCTCAAGTAAGGAGACCAAAACTGCACACAGTACTCCAGGTGTGGCCTCACCAGGACCCTATACAGCTGCAGCATAGCCTCCCTGTTTTTAAACTCCATCCCTCTAGCAATGACAGACAAAATTCCATTTGCCTTTTTAATCACCTGCTGCACCTGCAATCCCACCTTCAGCGATTCATGCACAAGGACATCCAAGTCCCTCTGCACAGCAGCGTGCTGCAATTTTTTACCATTTAAAACATAGTCCATTTTGCTGTTATTCCTACCAAAATGGATGACCTCACTTATCAACATTGTACTCCATCTGCCAGACCTTTGCCCACTCACTTAGACTATCTATATCCCTCTGTAGACTTTCAGTGTCTTCCGCACACTTTGCTCTACCACTCATCTTAGTGTCATCTGCAAATTTTGACACACCACACTTACCTCCCAACTCCAAATCATCTATGTAAATTGTAAACAATTGCAGTCCCAACACTGATCCCTGAGGCACACCACTAGCCACTGACCGCCAACCAGAAAAAACACCCATTTACCCCTACTCTTTGCTTTCTACTGGTCAACCAATCCTCTATCCATGCCACTACATTACCTGTAATACCGTGCAACTTTGTCTTATGTAGCAGCCTTTGGTGTGGCACCTTGTCAAATGCCTTCTGGAAATCCAGATACACTAAATCCACAGGTTCCCTATTGTCCACCATGCAAGTAATGTCCTCAAAGAATTCCACCAAATTAGTTCATGAACTCATGCTGGGTGTTCCCAATGGGACAATTTATATCCAGGTGTCTTGCTATTTCTTTCTTAATGATAGATTAAAGCATTTTCCCTACGACTGAAGTTAAGCTAACTGGCCTATAGTTACCTGCTTTTTGTCTACTTCCTTTTTTAAACAGTGGCATCACATCGGCTGTTTTCCAATCAGCGGGAGCCACCCCAGAGTCCAGTGAATTTTGGTACATAATTACTCGTGCATTTGCTATTTCCCCCATCACCTCTTTTAGTACCCTGGGATGCATTTCATCAGGGCCAGGAGACTTGTCTACCTTTAGCCCCATTAGCTTGCCCAGCACTGCCTCCTTAGTGATAATGATAGTTTCTAAGTCCTCATCTGCTTGTAACCTTCTTGCCATCAGTTTTCGGCATGTTATTTGTGTCTTCCACAGTGAAGACTGACACAAAATAACTGTTTAATGCAGCAGCTATTTCCTCATTCCCAGTTATTAAATTGACCTTCTCATCCTCTAAAGGACCAATGTTTACCTTCGCCAGACTTTTACGATTTACATATTTATAGAAACTTTTGCTGCCTGTTTTTATATCTTAAGCTAGCTTACTCTCGTAATCTATCTTACTTTTCTTTATAACTTATTTTGTGGCTTTCTGTTGGCCTTTAAAGATTTCCCAGTCTACTAGTTTCCCACTAATCTTTGCTTTTTTGTATTTTTTTTTTAATCTGATACTTCCCCTTATTTCCTTAGACATCCATGGCTGACTATTTCTTTTCCTACAGTTCTTCCTTATCACTGGAATATACGTCTACTGAGCACTGAGCACTTGTTCCTACCACTGTAGATTCTTATTTTACAGCCTCCTGTGCTGCACTTGGTCAAAGGCCTTCTGGAAATCTGAATAGATCACATCCACTGGTTTTCCTTTTCTCTAACTTGCTTGTTACCTCCTAAAAGAAGTCTAACAGATTTGTCAGACCTGACTTCCCCTTGATGAAGCCATGCTTACTCAACCCTGTTTTACCATGCATTTCCAAGTATTTTGCAGTTTCATTCTTAATGGACTCAAATCTTACCAACACCTGAGATCAGGCTAAACAGCCTAAGGTTTCCTGTCTTCTGGCTCTCTCCCTTCTTAAACAGGCGTATTTCATTAGCCATTTTCCAATCCTCTGGGACCTTCCCTGACTCTGTGATTCCTGAATTATCACCACCAATGCCTCTACAATATCTTCTGTTTTGTCCTTCAGAACTCTGGGGTGTAATCCATCTGCTCCAAGTGATTTCTCCAACTTCAGACCTTTTAACTTCACCAACAGTTTGTTCTTAGTGTAGGCCCCTACATTCGTTTCTTCACCCTTACTCTCTTGAAGTTCTGGTGTGCTGCTGGTGTCTTCCACTGTGAAAACTGATGCAAAGATTCTGTTCAGTCCTCTACAATTTCTTTGTTTCCCATTACTACTTATAGAGCCATGGAGTCATACAGCATGGAAACAGACCCTTTGGTCCAACCAGTCCATGCTGAACATAATCCCAAACTAAACTAGTCCCACCTGCCTGCTTTTGGCTCATATCCTTCCAAACCTTTCCTATTCATGTATCAATCCAAATGTCTTCTAAATGTTGTAATTGTACCCACATACATCACTTCCTCAGGAAGTTTATTCCACATGCAAACAACCCTCTCTGTAAAAAAAAAAAGATTTGTCCCTCATATCTTTTTCAATTTTCTCTCCTCTCACCTTAAAAATGTGCCCCCTAGTCTTGAAATTCCCCACCTTAGGGGAAAGATCACTCTTTGTATACCTCTCATTATTTTATAAACTTCTATCAGGTCCCCTGTCAACCTTCTATGCTGCAATGAAAAAGATCCCAACCTATCCAGCCTTTCTTTATAACTCAAACCTTCCATACCCAGCAACATCCTGGTAAGTCTCTTCGGAACACTCTCCAGCTTGGTAATATCCTTCCTATAACTGGGCGCTGAGAACTGGACATAATATTCCAGAAGCAGCCTCGCCTATACCCTATACAACCTCAACATAATGTCCCAACTCCTACACTCAAAGGACTTAGCAATGAAGGCAAGCATGCCAAACACCTTTTTAACCATCCTGTCTATATGTGCTGCAAGCTTTAAAGAATTATGTAGCTGCACCCCTAGGTCCCTCTGTTCTACAACACTACCCAACGCCCTACCCTTGTTTGTTCTACAAAAATGCAATACCTTGCATTTATCCAGATTGAACTCCATCTGCCATTTCTCAGCGCATTGACCCATTTCATCAAGATTTGTTCGTCATCTTAGAAAATCATCTTCACTGTCTACTATGCCACCAATTTTGGTGTTATCTGAAAACTTATTAATTATGCCTACTAAATTCTTATCCAAATCACTTATATAAATGACAAACAAAAGAGGACCCAGAACTGATCTTTGGAACAGGGCTGGTGACAGGCCTCCAGTTCAAAAAACAACCTCCACCCTTACTCTCTGCCTCCAATTATGTATCCAATCAGCAAGCTCACCCTTCAATTCGTCTACCATACAGAACCTTGTCAAAGGCTATACTAAAATCCAAATAAACAATGTTTACTGCTTTGCCATCATCAAACCCTTCTTGGTAACTTCCTCAGAAAATTCAATCATGTTTATGAGACATGATTTTCCTTGCACAGAACCATCTCCAGCCTCATTTTCCAGTGGTCCAGTATTTCTTTCCTACCCCTTGATATATCTTAAAAGAAGATCACAGCATTTTTTATACTACTAGTTAACTTGCTTACCCTCTCATTTCGTCTTCCGCCTGATTTGTTTTTTAATTATTCTGTGCTGATTTTTTTAAAGGCTTCTCAATCCTTTGGCTTCCCACTAATCTTCACCACATTGTATGCATTTTCTTTTGTTTTTATGCTATCCCTGACTTCCCTTGTCCATGATTGCCTCATTCTCCCCTTTATGTTGCTTCTTCCTCAGGATGAATTTCAGTTGTGCCTCAGAATTACCCTTGGCAACTTGTACCATTGCTGCTCCATCTTCTTCCCTGTTAGGCTTCCCTTCCAATCAACTCTGGCTAACTCCTCCTTCATGTCTTTGTTACCTTTTACTCCATATTATTACATCTGATGTCGGCTTCCCCCTCAAACTACAGTGTGAGTTCTATCATATTGATGGTCACTGCCCCCTAGGTGTTCCTTCTCCTTAAGCTCCCAAATCAAATCTGCCTCATTACAGAATGGCCTGTTCCCTAGTGTGCTCTACTACAAGCTGCTGCAAAGAAAATCTCAGACATTCTACAAATTCCTTTTCTTGCAATCTGCTACAACCTGATTTTCCCAGTCTACCTGCATATTGAAGACCCTCAAGATTATTGTAATAGTGCCTTTCTTGCATGCCTTTTCTACCTCCTGATTTATTTTCTTCCCTACATCTTGACAGCTGTTTGGAGGCTAGTACACAACTCACATCAGCATCCTTTTCAATTTGCGGTTCCTTCACCCCACCTACACAGATTTTATGCCATCTGACTACATATCCCCTCGTGCCATTTGAATGAGGCAGTACAAAATTAACATGCAGCTAGTCTCCAAAGTGAGTTGTGCATTGGTCCATTGCTCCTGAAAGTTGAGCAATTCAACTCTGTTAAGCACACCTAGAATTAATGTTTCCAGATGTATGAAATTGTAGCTCTCTTTTCCAGTTACCAATATAATCCTGAAAACGCTTTATTAAAGTCCAAATACCATGGAAACATTAATCAAATCAAAGCGAACAATCCATCATTTCCCAAACTCCAATATCAGCTGACTTTTTCTTCTTGCTGACTTGAGATTTTGTTGTGTTAGGCCAATCTCATTTCCTTTTTTTATTCTGTTGAGTATTTCCAGCATTTTCTATTCTTATTCAAGCACTGTTGGATTGTACGGTTAACTGCTAAAATTGTTCGCTGTTCTAGGATCATCATTTTTCTTCTTGCTGACTTGAGATTTTGAAGAAAAGCAGTAATTTTAATCTATATAGTTCCTATTGTGCAATAAAACATCTTGAAGAGTTTCACATAGGCATTATAAAACAAAATATTTCACCAAAACTCAGACAGATACATTGGGTCAGATGACAACATCTTGGTCAAGGAGGTAAGTTTTGAGAACTGACTTAAATTGATTGATTTATTTGTTGTCATGTGTACTGAAATACAGTGGAAATTTTTGTTTGCGACTTAAATGAGGACAATGAAGCAGAGTTTATGAAGGGTGGAGGGTGGAAGGTGGAAGATCAACCAGTGGTGCATCGGAATAGTCAAGGAGTTTCTGAGCCAAGAATGAGGGTTTCAGCAACAGATAGACTGATGCAGAAGTAGTGTTGGATAATGTTATCGAGGTGTAAACAGGCATTCGTAGTTTTGGCATGAATAACTAACAGAAATCCCATCCCAGGATCAAAACTGGGATTCTGAAGATGTTTGTTCATCTTCCAATAATTGACAGGGATAGGAATTAATTTAGTAGCTGGGGAATGTGGTTTGGAACAGGATGAAAACTGCTTTCAATCCTCCTAAATTTAACCGGAGGAAATTTCTCATTCAGTATTTGATGTCAAGTAAGTAGTCAGATAATTTAGCAATGGTGGAGGAGCTGAAAGCCTGGTTGGTGAGATAAAGGTATGTGTAATTGGCATTCATGTGAAAGCTAACTTGTTTACTGATTTTTACCAGAAGGCAGAAGTAGCTGAGTAAATGCAAAGGGACAGAGATGAAGCAGTCTGGGTACAGAGCCAATGGTGAAGGAATGGAAAGAAATGACATGCTTGATGATTCTCTGGTTGTGAGTGGGTAGATCAGAATGGCACCAGATGAATGCAGTTCAACCCTGGATAGCAGCTGAGATGAACTGGGGGATAAACTGCCAAAGGCTGAAAATGATTTAGAAAAGAAGAAAAAAAGAAAAAACCTTTGTCACAGTCAGATTGTGCATCCTTGTGCCTTTGATAACAGACATTTTGATACTAGGGCAAGAGCAGATAACTAATTGGAGGGAATTCCTGTAAAGAAGAGCAAGGATGAGGTGTTAAAGGTGGCTGGAGTTGATGGAAAAAGTGAGCTTGGCAAAGGCAGTAAGTGGGACAGGAGGACAAGAGGAAGGTATGAGTTTATGGCTAGCAGAGAGTGGGGGGCAATATTTGGTCTGCTGGACTAATAGAAGACAGGAAAGTAAGAGGGATAGTTGACCTGTTGTCTCTATCTTAAGGACAGAGGTACAGAGCATTTTTTTGAAGATGTAGTGAAAATGAATGAGAGATGTTTTAAGATGGTAATTTGTGGTAGAGATTTGGTAATTGGAGTTATACTTTTGCATTCTAGGATGATCCTAGAACAGCGAACAATTTTAGCAGTTAACCGTACAATCCAACAGTGCTTGAATAAGAATAGAAAATGCTGGAAATACTCAACAGAATAAAAAAAGGAAATGAGATTGGCCTAACACAACAAAAAGGAAAAAACACGCAGAACAAGATAGAGGCAAAGGTTATGATCCCAAGTTGTTGAACACAGTTTTGAGTTCAGAAAGCTGTTAGAGTGCCAAATCAAAAGGTAAGGTACAATTATAAAACAAAAAAACTGTAGATGCTGGAAATCTGAAACAAACAAAAAGTGCGATGGCAGTAGTGCTTCCAGACTTGACAATCCTATGCAATTGCAGATCACGTAGTGAGTTACGACACCTTTGCAATCTCTGCCACCACACTGCTGACTGAGCCCAGGCTGTACACCTGAAGTTGCCTAACTGTCCCAGATGTATTCTTTCCAACACATCATCCTGAAGGGATGCTGGGAAAATTGTCCATCATATACTAGTATTTGATTTATCATTGTGAAATGCTGTTGGTGCTCAAAATATGTTCTTGGCCAACTAGCTAGACTTTTAATCTGGCCATCTTTCAACGTAAAAATGAAGGATAACAGAGTCTTGGCATTATTTTGTTCCAGCTGAATACAGTTGAAACTCTCTTGCATGCTGGTCACCATTTCTCCTCAAGCGTATGAAACATTTCCTTTTATGCCATTGTAGGTAAATCCAACATCTTTCTTCCTTTTGGGAATAATTGCTAGGACCTTAGGGAGTTGGTATACATACACCTGCTCCATCCAAAAGCTAGAGTAAAACTCCTTGTCTTCACCAATAGACTGTGTGGAATATGAGTAGAATAGTTGCAGCCAACATTACATGAACATTAACTCCTTGAGAACTATTACCTTGTGGAAAAAAATAGAAAGCCAAACCAGCCATGTTATCTATGGCATTCAATGAGATCAGGGCTGATTTTGCACTTCAGTACTACTTTTCCACCCATTTGTCATATCCCTTTATTCACTGAAGGACCATTACTTTGTCTAGCTCAGCCTTTAATAACTTAAACAGTGCATCACCCACAGACTTAAGTAGAGAATTCCAAATATTCATAATAGAGTCACAGTAGAATCGCAGAAGTGTTACAGTGCAGAAGGAACCTTTATCCTATCATGTGTTCACCAGCTTTTCCACAAACATTATGATTCGTTGTTATTTCCCTGCCTTTTCCCTATACCGTTGCATATTGTATCTATTCAAATAGTCATCTACTACCCTCCTGAATGCCTCAGTTAAACTTATCTCCACCACAATTCCAGACAGCCAGATAAAAGAATTTGCAGAAATAAAACTGAAATTTGCGTATGGCTGGCTTTACATAATCATGTGACATTCACTGTTGTTGTAAATGCCTCTGTGTGCATTCTTGGCAGCGAGAAGATGCATATCACTTGTGCTGGTATCAGGAATGGGGCAGCTGTAAATGCGAGGATTTTTGGAACTGGTAGAGAGCTAGTAACTGTGAAAAAGACAGCAAGGAAGGTCCAGATGAAAATGTATGAATTTTCTGAGCTGTAGGAGAACCAACTACTTAAGGAGTCAGGAGGAAACAGTTAAAAATGAACAGCGATCTGGAAAAGTAAATTATTGGGTGAGTCAAAATGGCTGTGTAATTTCCATTTCCTGCTTCAGTGGAATTGAAAAGATATACAAAAGATGACAGAAGTCCTCCTATGGCAAAACTATAAAATAACTACAGGATTCTTTCAAAAAAAACTTGAGCAAATAGGAATAGAAAACCTTCAGTGCTGAGTAAACATTTTTTAATTCATCCTTGGTATGATGGCATTGCTGGCTGGACTAGCATTTATTGCCTATCCCTAATTGTCCAGAGGGCAGTTAAAAGTCAACCACATTGAAGTCACATGTAGGCCAGACCAGATAAGGATGGCAGTTTCCATCCCCAAAGGACATTGGTTCACTAATGTGTTTTTCCAACAATCAGCAGTGGATTCATGGTCATCATTAGACTCTTAATTCCAGATTTTTGAAATCTGGAAAATTAAATTCAAATTCCACCATCTGCCACAGTGGGATTCAAATGCGGGTCCCCAGAAAATTACCTTGATCACTGGATCAACAGTCTAATCATAATACCACTAGACCATTACCTACCTACAATACCATTGGGTGCTATAAGCTGTATTGTAACCTAGATGTCACTGAAGAGCCAAAAAACCACACTACAGAGATTTAGAATGTTTTGAGTACACACTGTGAATTTTACTTATGAAAGGTATGTATTCAACATTCAAAGATCGGGGAAGAGGGAAACTGTGATCAATATGTGACAACACTCTTGAAAGTTTGGACAACTGAGGGATGATCTCACTGCCTTGCTGCAGCGTTTACTTGTGAGCAATTTAAATAAACCTAAGAGACAAAGTGGCAGTAGATTCTTTCCATAAGCCACTGCAAAGCATCTTGCTCAAATCACTGCTATCTACTCCAAAGTGTCTACAAAGAATTCTACTTAGATTGCAGAGATATCATCTTGACATAAGGATGGGAAATAGATGCGTAGTTCAGATATGCTGTTGAGAACAGTTGTCCATATGAAGACAATTGAGGATACTAAGGATGAGTGTGGAATCTTCCAGATTTAGTGAGAAGCAACAGCTCAATGTGCACTGGAAGTCATCAACTCCACAGAGTCATCGAACCTTAAAGAAAATTGTCTTGCTCGCTACACACCAAGATGCAAATCTTCAAGTGCTGTAGGATGTAGTGATGGAGGGCTGGTTTGAAAACATCAAGGAAATACTTGTTACTTCAAGAAAGTATTAGGCGTGCAGAAATAAAGCGACCACCCCAGATAGTATTTTATACAAAGGAAATAGAGTCATTATCCTTAAGGAGATGAGAAAAGTGATGCTGAAGTGTATCAAGAAATTGAGTCTCGTCTGATGAGGTCAAGAGAATTGTTTTACTGGCCAGACATGAATAATGTGATAAAACAAAGAATTGTGGTTGCAATAAATCTGAAACAAAAACAGAAATTGCTGGAGAAACTCAAAAGGTCACATAGGCTCAGTGGAGAGAAAGCAGAGTTAACGTTTCAAGTTCAGTGACCAGTCCATGAGTATTGAGATTATAGACTAGGTCCAGGCTTTCGATGAATACCAAGCCGGGCAAGCTGAAGAGCCACTTACGAAGCATGATTTGCCAGATGGACTACGGATGATACTGGGCATAGATCTCTTCAACCTCACAGGATCTTATCATCATCAACTGCTACTCTGACTACTAGGAATTAGATCAGCTGATGTCAATGACTGATAGGGAGATTGTAGAATGCCTAAAATCATAATCCAATCATTACAGCATTCAAGACATTATAATAGTGGTCCTCAATTCATGCATGAAGGAATCAACTGCTTCATATAGGATTGGGAAATTCATATAACATCTCCACACTAATTGCAATCAAATTGAAAGGTTGTGGGGGACAAAGAAAATTGCTCAAGGGATCATTAAGATATTGAGGAAATCCAGACCAGGCAAGGCAGTTCTTGAGTGGAGAAAGACTGTAACCAAAGGCACAGTAGTTATTGTCCAATCCAAACTCAAATATAGTGCCAAACTCAAACGACTCCTCCAATTGTGAAAACACTACTGAAGTGAGAAATAGTAACAGGCATGAATGACAGAATCAAGGTGAAATGACAGAAGTAAATATTTTACGGTGATAAAGCTCTCAAGTCAGAGCTGAGCATTGATAATCCAGTCGGAGTGCACATTCAATGCTCTCAACAAGCAGCAGCCCACTTGGCAACTTGGGAACTGTGTGGAGGAATTGCTACCTCACTCGTTCGTGATGAATACAAATGAGCAGATATAAATGTGTTTTATTTGTTTTTCTTGTGAGAAGGGGTCTCACTCCTCCCTATCTCTAATCTCTTCCAGGCTGTTAATGCTCCTGGATTATTGCACTCCCCTGGTGAAATTGTTGCCATAATACTTAAAACATGCAAAGGGTTGGGTTGGCCTGTCATGTGAACTCCCTCTTCCATCTTCCAAGGATTTAAAATTACATGGTGAGCAGCTAATTCAAATGTCATTTGATTAGCACTTGACTGGAAACTATTTCAACCAGAGTCAGATAATCTAGACGATTTTTCAATTGAATAACTCAGGTGATTGCCATTGATACCTTGTTAATAGGACAGGAGATGAAGGGCTTAATTGGCATAGAAGTAGTCATAGTCCCTACCTCTGGGCCAGAAAGTCCTTACTCAAGTCTCACCTGTCTGAGACATGACACAATGCTGTGTGCACAGGTTGATTAAAAATATCTGGGACATCAAACCTCCTCGAAGTTTTTAAACTTTGGTTTTGTAGATTTACTATTGTGATTCCAATGTTACTATAAACTCTGTGCTATTAAAAAAGTTTGTTTTTAAGCATTTAATACAGGATTTCAGCTAAAAATTTCCAACTAAAAATCATTATTTAGCATAAAGTACATCCACTGGAAAAGAGCGTTTTGCACATGTGGCAGTAACAAAGAGGGAATATTAATATTGGATAGGATGTAAATAGCTAAAACTGAGATACTAAACAGGAAACTACTAAATATAAATCAATCGTAAGAACTTGTTGATGGTAAATCATGTTTAGCTAATTTAATTGAGATTTTTGAAGTAACAGAGAAGCTTGATAAGGCTCAGATAGTTGATATGTCTACAATATAAATTTTTGAAAAGGTTTGCCAAAGAACTTCATAATAGTCTTGTAAGCAAATGCATGCGACTAAAGGGGTGGTGATTGCAAATGTGCAGTTTTGTCTAACAGACAGAAATAATTAATGTCTGAAGAGATTTATTAAGATCAAAGCTGAGGGAGTTCAATTTTGTGGAGAGATTTACCTTAAAATAGAGGGTTAAGAGGAGATATAATAGTGGTCAAATCATGAATTGTGTTGATAGAGTAAATAAGGAGAAACTACTTTAGGTATCAGAAGGGTAAGTAAACAGTTTAAGGTAATGAACAACAAAATGGAGCACACTTCTTAGATGGCAAGTTGTTGAGATCTGCAATTCACTGCCTGAACAGGTGGTGAAAACAAATACAATAACATTCAAAATGGAATTGAATACTTGATGGAAAAAGTATTACAGGGCTCTGGAGAATGAGCAAGGAAATACAAATAATAGGAAAGCTTTACAAGTTAACCACATGTATGATGCACTGAATGGCCTCCTTCTTGCTGTATCATTTTAGGATTACAAATACCTTGTGCCTGTTGTACTATGTTAATTACAGTACATCTGTAATCCTGTAATGAGGGTGAATTTGTCTTGTCCATGTTAGGTGTGATACCACAGACTAATCTGATCTCCAGGGCAACACACCAGCCAGCTTCCTGCTTTCTCTTTGGCTTGCTACCTCTTTCAATTTTGTTTTGTTTTGCTGCCATGTTTGTGTTCTTCCCAGTGGTAGGGAGCAGGAGCAGTCGCATCATCTGGGAATCTGCTGTGAGAATAGGCTGTGCTCCACTGCCTGATGTGTCCTCCAGGGGCTGTGTTTCTCAGCTGTAGTTTCCTCCTCACCAGTTTAAAGCATTCTCAGGTCAATAATCTTCGGGTTCTGCGAGGAATACCACAGGAAATTGACCGGCACAGCTTAACTATTATTTATTGAGCTTAATAAGCTTTAATTTTATTGTTAAAACCAAAACTGCAATATTGCATGTTTATTTTTCATTGAGCAATCTACTTATTAAAAATAAAACAAAATGTATCAATCTATCTACCTAGCCAATGTAGCTAACCCTAAATCTAACCCTATTTTTAATTTAGCACCCTAAGTTTAATTTTTTTTATTGGTTAATGACACAATGCACATAGTGGGAAGTTTAAAATTAATTTGGTTTATAATAAAATAAAGAACTGTGTTATTCCCCACTGGGAAGTTGGCTTTTCAACAGAGAAAGGGATAACTGCTGTTGTGCTAAGCTATAGATTTACAACAAAACACTTGTAAATTTCTGAAAGTCTTTTTGCTGCTGACTTCAACATATTGATGCCAGTGTGTTAAACACTACAGATCCAGGCTCCTGTTCCATGCGATCTGACATCGTCAATGACATCATTTCTTTTCATGCTCAGTAAGTAAAGGTAAAACAGCCATTACTTTCAATAAGAGCCAAAGACACATCCTTGTCAAAATATGGTATAATTACATTATCTTTCTTCCTGTGAGTGTTTAAAGGCTCATTATTTCCTTTTGGAACCACACTCAAGTTAACACACATAGTTCAGTTTCGTTACTGAGAATTCACAATGCAGAAACAGGCCATTCAGCCCAACTGATATAGGTTGGTACTTTGACTGCGTGAGCTTCCTCCCAACCTACAATATTTAATATCTCTCAATTTCTTTCCTCCTCACGTACATATTTTCCCTTTAAATGCATGTATGACATTCACCTCAGATACTCCATATTGTAGTAAGTTCTGCATTCTAACCAGTCCCTAAGTAAGGAAATTTCTGATGAATTGTTTTTTGGATTTATAGGTGATAATATGTTATGTATGACATTTGGACTTTTTCGACTATATTTTCTCCACATCTCTAGCAGATCACCTAAGGCTTCTGTACTTAAGCCTCTAAAGTCTAGAGAAAAGAGTCCAAGCCTGTTCATTCATACATTTATCATAAGCGTGCTTAGAGCTGAACATGAAACTAGATTTGGTAACCAGACTGTTCATTAAACCGTACTCCTTATAAACTAGATAGGGAGAGATGACTGCATCGGAACAAGTCCCACTGCACACAGAATGACATGTTACCTTACATCACTTCCTGTAAGGTAATCTTCTAAATATTGGTATCTGCAGTCTTATAAAATACTTTCCATCAAGTAGTCATCCTGTTCCTGGAATTTTCCTCTTTCTCAACAATAACATGTTTATATTTTTCCATCCATACACGTCTACATTTTTCCACCAGTAACCTGTATCCCACTCCCTTCCCAACCAGGTTTCTAATGCTGCCCCTGGAGTGGAAGGACATCAATACTGTTTCCGAAACAATTTCTGAAGAAGGGTCTAGACCTGAAATGTCAGCTTTCCTGCTCCTCTGATGCTGCTTGGCCTGCTGTGTTCATCCAGTTCTACATCTTATCATCAATACTGTGATGGTTTGGTCAATCTCCCTGATCATGTTCTCAGATCTGTCAAAGGAGATAATGATTTACTGTCCTCCTGCAGAGGAATGCTTGGAGGTTCATGGTAAAATAGGGTGGAGTCAGCACGGCTTCATCAAAGGGGGGACATGCCTGACAAATCGGTTAGAATTCTTTGAGGAAGTGATGAGTAAAAGTTAGACAAAGGAGAGCCAGTGGATGTAATGTATTTGGATTTCCAGAAGGCCTTTGACAAGGTGCCTCACAGGAGGCTGCAAAATAAGAAAAGGACCTATGGTGTTAAGGGCAAGGTTCTGGCATGGATAAAGAATTGGCTGACTGGCAGAAAGTAGAGAGAGGGATAAAGGGATATTTGCAGGATGGAAGCTTGTGGGGTTCTGCAGGGGCCCATGCTGTGACCATAACTATTTGCATTATACATTAACAATCTGTACGAACGAACTGAGGGCGTTGTTGCTACATTTGCAGATAACACAAGGGAAGTGGAAGGGCAGGCAGTGCTGAGGAACCAGGGAGGCTGCAGAAATACTTGGACAAGCTGGAAGAGTGGGCAAAGAAGTGTCAGATGGAATACAATGTGGGAAAGTGTGTGGTTATATACTTTGGTAAAAAGAATAGAGGCATTGACTGTTTTCTAAATGGGGAAAGGCTTCAGAAATCTGAAGCACAAGGGGACTTAGGATTCTTGGTTTAGGATTCTCTTAAGATTAACGTGCAGGTTCAGTTGGCAGTTAGGAAGGCAAATGCAAAGTTTGCATTCATTTTGAGAGGGCTCGAATACATGAGCAGGGATGTACTGCTGAGTCTGTATAAGGCTCTGGTCAGACTGAATTTGGAATATTGTGAGCAGTTTTGAGCCCTGTATCTAAGGAAGGATGTGCTGGCACTGGAAGAGGTCCATAGGAAGTTTACTAGAATGATTCAGGGGACGAAAGGCTTATCAGAGGAGGAGCAGTTGAGGACTGTGCGTCTATATTCAATGGAATTTAGAAGGATGAAAGGGGAAATCTAAATGAAACTTACAGAATACTGATAGAATACTGGCCTGGATAGAATAGACTTGAAGGTGATATTTCCATAAATAGGAGAGACTAGCACAACCCTTCAGACCTTAGATGAGAAGGAATTTCTTCAGCCAGAGGGTGGTTAATCTGCGGGACTCATTGCCGCAGAACTCTGTAGAAGCCAAATCACAAAATCTAATTAAGACAGAGATAGGTAGGTTCTTGATTAGTAAGACGATCAAGGGTTATGGGGGGGAAGGCAGGAGAATGGGGTTTAGAAACATTATTGTTGAACGGAAGAGCACACCCAATGGGCCAAATGGCCTAATTCTGCTCCTATGATTTATCCTCCAGTAGAGAGGTCTGGTTGAATTATTGTGATTCAGACTATTTTGTGCAGGGGATGAGGTGGCTGTTGGGGTGGGTACCAGCATAGACCTGTTTCTCATGAAGTTACTGTGTTCTCATGAGATGTGATCATTGATGCGTATTTTATCCTAGAACCTGATCTTCAGGTCACAGCGCCATACTGAATCACCCTATCAAGAGTTCTGCTAGGGCCTGCCTTACAGCAGCGGGTATAGTTTGTGGTTCATTGTGTGTAATCCTTTTTTCCTATTTATTTCTGTCGCCAAGAGGCACAGCTGAAACACATGTGGAAGAGCTGTTAGCTGACCATATTGTCTACTTCCTATTAGAAGTTCTGGTGGAGCCAGAATGGTGCAGTGACAGCTTTGTAAAATTAATATCATTGTTTCTTTTCAATAAAGATTTACAGTTCAGTCCTCTCTCTTGTATTTCCCATTGGTGTGCGACTATCGATATGAACTATTGATGTGCGTAAAGCTATAGGTCTTCATGAAGCAACTAAAGCTGCCATTGGTGAACTGTGGGCCAATATATTAAATGGCTAAGTCTTGGATGCTGCTTATCATGACAATTTCCAGGAGCAGAGCTATTCAGCAGCATGGGTGAGAGTGCATAGTCATTCCACTTCAATCCATTGCAAGTACTGACTGACTACAATAAGGAATGTCTTATCTTTGAAGACAAACAGATCCATCTCGAGACACTTCTGTGGACTACAAGGGAATCAGTAAGCTATCGTTGGCTCCTTGTCTATGGATGGAGACAGTAGCATTCCAAGAAATCATGTCCTTGAAGGCTTTTAGAGATCCTTGGTCACAAACCACACTTCGAGTTCTGGCTTAGCATTTGGTGATACCCTGGTGTCCTTGGAGTAGGAGTTAGAAAATGTTGACTCTAAGGATTCTGAATATGACTACCTTTCATTGTATACTAACAAATTATTTGTAACATTGAGGTAAGGATGCTGTCTGAACCATTGTTCAAGAATAAAGATATTCGGACCATAGGCCACTCAGCTGTTGAGGCAAGATTCTTGTATTATGTGCACTTCACATTTGCTTTTTGAGCTATTCAAATTTCATGTTTTGCATTTTCACCAGTATATATTCAATAGTCCAAGAAATGTAGGATTCCACATCCTTGACAATATTAGTCCTGTGGAAGTTGACATTTACCCAGGAATGTAAGACAATGTGCCTGCTATGGTTTGATATTTGCCTGGGCCATTTGACTGATTATGACATCAAGGGGCCCTAATAAAATGAGAGTTAATGGGAATAGGTGGGAGCTGTTAGCTGCTTGAAGTTGTACCTGACACAAAGATGATTGTGGTTGTTGGAGGACAAGGATCACCTCCAGAACATCTCTGCAGGGGCTTGTCAGGGGAATGTCCTAGGCCCAACTATCTTCAGTTGCTTCATCAATGACTTTCCTTCCATCCTAAGGCCAGAAAAGCGTAATCATCAGCAAGCAATGTTCAACACCATTCATAACTCCTGAGATAGTGAAGCAGTTCATGTGCAGATGCAGCAAGACCTGGACAATATCCAGGCTTGTGTTGAAGAGCGGCAAGTGACATTTGTACTAGGCAATGATTATTTCCATCATATGAGAATCTAACCATTGTCCTCGACATTCAGTGGCATTCACATCACTAAAACTCCCACTATTAACATCCTGGGAGCTATTCTTGACCAGAAATTTAACTGGACTAGTCCCTAATCTGTTCTGAGGAACAGTCACTTGACCCAAAATGTTAACTCTGATTTCTGTCCACAGATGCTGCCAGACCTGCTGAGCTTTTCCAACAATTTCTGTTTTTGTTTGTAGTTATATCACTATAGTGGCTGCAAAAGGAGGTTGGAGGCTAGCACTCCTGCAATAAGTAACTCATCTCCTGACTCACCAAAACCTGTCTAGTATCTGCAAGGCACAAATCAGGAGTGTAATGAAACATTTCCCAACTTGCCTGGATGACTGCAGTCCCCAAAACACTCAAGAAGCTTAACACTATCCAAGCCAAAGCTGTTTGTTTGATTGGTACCACATCAATAAACATTCATTCTCTAACATCTGCGCAGTAGCAGCAGTGATCACCATCTACAAGATGCACTGCAGACATTCATCAAGACTCCTTTGACAGCACCTTCCAAACCCACGACCCCTGCATTCTAGAATGTCAAAGACAGCAGATACTTGGGGACACCAGAACCTGCAAGTACCCTCCAAGGCATTCACCATCCTGACTTTGAAATATATCACAATTTCTTCAGAGTCACTGGGTTAAAATCATGGAATTCCCACCCCAAAGGTATTGTGGGTCAACTCACAGTGAATGGACCGCTGTGGACCAAAAAGGCAACTCAGCACCACTTTCTCGAGTGCAACTAGTGATGAGCAACAAATGCTGGCCCAGCCAGCTATCCCCATGTCTTATGAAGGAATTAATAAAACGCTCAGGCGGGCATTTATACATATGAATTGTAGCTGAAATCTCTGTATCCAGGCATCATCTTTGGCAATTTGTTGAGCAAAGTGACCAAACTCTAGTCTATGGTCTGTATGGGTAGTGACCACTTGGACATTCTTCTCTATAACTGTGCAGTTACTCTGTCTCTTTCAATAACTTGAAAGAATAATAAATGGTCTGTGAGGTATTGTTTCTCTGGCTCACTAACATCATGATCCCTAAAGCTGATGGATTTGCTGCAACAGTGATGGGACAGTATGGGCCATGACCTAGCATTTGATGAAAGAAAACATCTGCTTGATGTGCTTGAACACTCTCTGTTGGTGTTCATTCAAATACCAGGCATGGTCCTGCTTTAAGAGACTGTATCATGGTTCATTGACCTGTGTCTGATTAGGAAGGAATTTCCCTAGTTGAATCACCATGCCCATGAATTACTGAAGCTTCATGATGTTGTGAGGTGGAAGGAAGTCCCAAATGGACTTTCACTTCTGCAGGCCTGCTCTGCTGCCTAATGCACATGTGATATGCCTCAGAGCATTGATTGTAGGTCTTGAGAAGTCACATTTATTGATTAGCAAGAGCCCTGCATCCTGCAAGTATTGCAACACTGGCTGCACCTAAGTGTCGTGTTCCTGCACCACAGATTTATAGGTAAGGATGTCATCCACATCACAGCTGACTCCTTCTAACCCATTCAAAATGGAAGCAATGAGCCTTTGGAAGATCTTTGGTGTCAACATAATCTCAAAACGTAGTCAACTGAAGCTGTAACCCCTCTCCCAAATGGCATAATAATTGTCATCAACACCTTGGACTCATCATCTAAAGGTAGCTTCCAGAATCTCCTGTTGGCATCTAGCTTGGTAAAGACAGAGTTCCTCACAAGCTTCAGCAGGCTTTCGTCTAAAGATAACATGGGATGGATCTTCCTTTCCACAGCTTTGTTCAACAGCTTGAGATCCACGCAGAAAAATTGTGAGTCATTTGGTTTGCAAATTAGAACTGACACATTGATGATAATATGACAAATCATTCATCAGGAATTGATTAAGTCTCTGGTCTACTGAAATAGTAAAACACAACTCACAAAGAAGACTTACAGCAAACAAACTGGTTTCAGTATTTGCAGCCTTGCAAAGCCATAGCAAATGACTGCCAGGTGGAATTGCAACATTGTATACTTACAGCCCATGAGTCTTTAAAGGTGAACTCTCATAGTGGCAAGGTACACAGATAACAGGAATGATCTCAGGTCAAGAATTAGTAGGCTGGGTTACCAGTGATTTGACCCCCTGATATATTTTTTGTTTAGCCTTCTGTAGAAATGAATTTGGATCTTTCTCTGGCGTGAAAAAGGATACCGATTTGATGCCCCATGATAGCATAATGTCATAAGGCATGTTCAGTTTCCCAATGCCAAGGAGAAATATTGGGAATTGTAACCTGAATTATCCTGCTTTGTCCTGGCTGCACAATTTGTCCAATTTGTGAGTGAGTAGTAGATGTGCAAACTCTCCATCTTAGACGCAAGCACTTTTGTGTATGAATGATGTTGAACATTTCTATAATTTCTCTCCCTTTGGACTGGAGTTCTGTGGCCAGCTGGCTCTTGACCTTCAGTTGAAAACCTCTGAGACCATGAAGTTGAGAAGGATTGGAAAAATTCTACCTTCATCTACCATGCTGTGCCTGAAACAATTGAGACCCCTGCTGCAGCATCAAACTTAAAATTTGCTTTGTGATGTAATTACAGTATGCACACACTAGAAATTTCCTAACTCCTGGATGGTACAAGATCCCTTTGTTATAAAATGCTGTTAGTGTCGAGGAAGGTGAATTGACATAATTGAGAGAAGCTCCACCCATTCAAGCTCTAAAGACCTATTCCTGGGTGGAGCTAACCAGTTCTGTTCTGTGTTCATTACCAACTCAGTGGGAGAATACTTTAGTAACCATAATGTGTGTTTACTCTTAAGTTGTACATGATATCTCACAAGACTCCATCATATATGATTGATGTAATAGAACTAGCTATGAAGTAATATGCATTATACATTGTTGAGTCAGCTTCTGTTTAGTGCCTTCACAATGCACTTTGGATCCTATGAAATTGAACAGTGTAATACAGAAAAAGACCCTTCAGCTCATGGAGTCAGAATCAGAGAAATCCAATCAGTTCTACCACAGCTCTGCAACCCCTCTTTTTTCCCTCAAATTATTTATCCAATTTCAATTTGAGTACTTATATAATTTTTATCCACCTCAATTTCAGGGAGGTAGTGTATTCCAAAACCTAACCACTGTTTATGTAAAAACCTTCCCACCATTTCTGGAATTTTTATGAATCAGTTCAAAACATCTGCCATTGTTAAGAGTTTCTATTTGTTAAACACTTCACAATTTTATACATCTCTAGCAAATCCACTCAGACTTCTTAACTCTAATGGGAGCCATCTTAGCTTCTGTGTAGTTTCTCAACATGGGAGCCATTTTAGTAAATTTTTTCTGAACCCTCTACAAAACCTTCTCATCCTTCTGGTGCCTTGTCCCTGTGTGCTGCTGATCTCAGGCTATATGGTTGCCTGCCAGATGTCCCTGCTATTAGGGCAACCTGTTCCTAGTCCTGTCAGTTTTGCTTCCCAGTGGAGCTTGTTTTGCTCATCTTTACCTCCACATTCTGCTGTTTTATTCCAAATGGTTTGCTGCTCTTCACATTAGATCATCTGTTGTGGTGTCCTTCATCTCTGCTGCTTTTTTTCCCCCAGTTTCACTGTTTCTGCCTTTTCTGCCATCCTGATTTTGAAGCAATTGTTGATTGCCTTTGTCTTAAATTTTTACATCAGTGCTGGACACCATCAAGGGTTATTCCCATTAACTCAAGGAAACAGTTTTCAGCTTTTTTAAGTTTTAAATTTTACAAATGTGCTTAAAAATGGGCATTGAGCAAGTCCTGACAACCAGATTAGTTCTTTTTTCAATTAAGTACATAAGATACAGAGCAATGAGCAATTCTGCAATTCTGCATTGGAACAAGTCCTTCTGAATATCATGTGACCAACTTAACATAATTTCTTATGGTGATATTGGCTATCTTATTGGAAGTAACTGCCTTATGTTGTAACAATCTCTTTGGAAATCCTTTTTTATCCACTTTCTCAAAAGCCTATATATCCTTCTTTGTAACATACTCACACAATTATATCGACACCTGAAATATTTGTTCAATAAAATTTGGGTTAACTTGCATCCTAAGATGATGGGAGCTTTTATTTGGGATGATCTGTGTGGTATTCACAGGTGTTGAACTATCTTTGAAGGCAATGTCAGAAATCCTGGTGGGTGAGTGGTGGATTGTGTTCATAGAGTTATAGAGATGTACAACATAGAAACAGACCCTTCAGTCCAACTCGTCCATATTGACCAGAAATTCTGAATCAATCCAGTCCCGTTTGCCAACATTTGGCCCATATCCCTCAAATGTTATAGATTATGTGATACTGTTTGATGTTGACTCTTCAGTGCAAGTAAATATTATTTCTTTTCTGAAAAGGCTTTGACCAAACTATGAGAACAGTCCAGATGAAAGATCACAAACTAACATTGTTAACCCTATTTCATTCCGTAGAGGTGTTGTCTAACCAAGTGAGAATATCCAGAATATTTTGTTTTTAATCCTGATTTCCAACAACCGCAGTATTGAACTGTTGCTTTGGAATGGTAACATATCTTTAACAATACACTCTGCCAGGTCAAGTCATGATGAAACATGGCAGTCATTTTGTACGGGAAAAGTCAGTGCTGTGCCATAGAGCAAGCTCAACAATATGAACTTTGGAGCAGACACCACAATATCACCTTTGTAAGGAGAATGACTTTTACCAACTTTAACTTTTTTCCCCTTTATTCATTAACGGGGTGAGGGCATCTCTGGCTAGGCAGCATTTATTGCCCATCCCTCTTGCCCGAAGGGTAGTTGAGAGCCAACCACATTGCTGTGGGTCTGGAATCACATGTCAGCCAGACCAGGTAAGGATGGCAATTTCCTTCCCTAAAGGACATTAGTGAACCAGATGGGTTTTTCCTGACAATTGATTCATGATCATCATTAGATTCTTAATTCCAGACATTTTTTTGAATTGAAGTTCTACCATCTGCCATGGCAGGATTTGAACCCTGGTCCCCAGAATGTTATCTGGGTCTCTGGATTAACAGACCAGCGATAATACCACTAGGCCTTTGCCTCCCCATAATATCTCTCTTTGGATTTTTTTTACCATGAGTTACAGTTAATCACTTAAATATGAGCCTTAAGATTTGTTGTGTGAAACATGTTTTCAATGTCACATTTAAAATTTTCATGATAATACTATAAATTGTTTTCAAATTTGTATGATTCAAACAACGGTATTTTTCCACAATAAACAGGCAGGACAAAGCATGGTTGAAATGCAGTTTTAGGATTATTTACTTTAATACAAAGTAAATTATGTGGCAAACATTTCAAAGGAGAAAAGGAATCATAATAATATTTTAACACTTCAATTGCCAGACAAAGTGAATCAAAATAACTTTCACATTTTAATTCTCGTGTGTGCTTTGGTGCTGTGGGGCGGAGGTTATGGGGCGGTCAAGATAATGGAATTAAGCATAGAATCGGATTAGCAATTATCTTACAAAGCAGGCTTGAGGACTGAATTGTCTACTCCTGTTCCTAATTTATGCGCGAACTTACTGCAAAATGAAAGACATAAGTCCCATTCCACTGTCACACATAGAATTCAAATAATGTTTGTCTTCCTGCTGGATATTACAGAACTGAGTCTTTACGTACTGAAGAGATAGTTCAGTCACATGAAATGTATCATTCTCTACAATGCCAATGCTATTTAAAATTGCCAGCACTAATATTTTGATCATATATATAATGCAATAATAAAATGAGCAAAAACAGATGTTGCTGGAAAAACTCAGCAGGTCTTGCAGCATCTGTGAAGAAAAATCAAAGTTAATGTTTCGGGTTCAGACCCAAAATGTTAAGTCTGATTTTTCTTTACAGATGCTGCCAGACCTGCTGAGCTTTTCCAGCAACTTCTATTTTTGTTCTTCATTTACAGCATTGGCAGTTCTTTCAGTTTTTATTTAATAAAAAGAACATATTGGTAAACATGAATTAGTTAACGTAAATCAATTTCAAAGCCAAATAAAGGAAAGCTATATTCTCAAGTTGGGCAAGAGTTTTAAAGAATATTTATGCATTTTCTCCTTTTTTAAGGGATAGAAAATAAATCCTATTATATGTAACATGAGGAGGAATTACTTTAATGTTGGGCTACCTTTCAATGACCAATATTCCTATTGTTCTTTTTCATAACTTTAAATTAATTATAACACAAATAATTATTGTTGGATTATGTTATCATGCTGTAGGCCATGCCAATTGTAACTATTAAATTGGGCTCTGTATTCACACAAGCCTCACCTTACAACAAGAACATGTTGTTTCTGCAGGAATATTATAAGTTGTTTAATATGCAAACTAGTGTGACATAATGCTGTATTTTAATATATGCAAACTGTAGAGATGGCAAGCCTCCATGGGTTGTAACAAAGAATAAATATACTATCTGCCAGTTCATACTCTAAGGTTCCTAATTCAAAATACCAGTTGTGGCTACCTTTTTTAATTTTCTTCTGTATCTTGCTTGCACCACTCACCCAATCATAAAAATCTTAAAAGCACAGAATAGTAATATTCTCCTACAAATGGAGGAAAGGCTCCTTCTTGGCTTAGCAGTTCTAATTACCTCAGCTGGTGCTGGGAACTCTGACCTATCCTTCATGCATAGTGTGTTAATACAGAAATGGGCTGTGCTGCCCTCCTTTTTAGAATCAATTACTTTAAGTTTATTTATTTCTTTTCACAGTAGGTTATTAAAAAACATAGACACACAAAAGGGTTACCTGTGTTCTGTTCATTGAAGTGAGTTCTCAAATTAATCTGGCATTAACAAACTACTATACTCATTAAGTAATCTGAAAAGACCTTGCTGCATTCCTGAGAGCTGATGTCACTAATTATCTAGCTTTTACTTCAAAGATTCATCCCTTTAAGAGCCTCGGATGAAGTATGCTCATAACTACTGTGGCTCTGTACAGTAGTTGTTGTCTGTTTGAACTGTGTGCATCTCAACAATGGGCTCAAAAAGGAGCAGGAACTCACTAGAACTAATTTAACTGGAATCCAGATTTTTCCCTATGGCTATGCCTTCTAAGCTTCTGAAGCAGACAGAAAAGAGCTGTGTTATATAGAGCTAAGATTGATATTATTTTAGAATAACAATTCACTCCTTTTAACTTGGCATTTCTGAAGTATATAATACATATGTAATTATTCAGTGAGGAATAAATTCCATTAGAATTTTATGACAATAATATTCATTTGTTAAATTGAAGTACTTGTGTGTCTCATCAGCCCAATTGTGAACTTACAACTCACTGATGATGAGAATAGTGAACACAGTTTTGACATTGATGGGTGAACACTGTTTTAGATTCAAGTACAGAGACAAGAAGGTCCTCCCATGCTTAGTTTCTAAGGAAAAATGGAAATTTTATGAGCTCTTTCTGGGTTGTTGAATTAATGACGTAAATTGTATCAAGGAGCATCTGTTGTAGCTAGCAGGTCCAGGATGGGAGACAAACTTCTCGACCCCATTTTATAAAGCACAACAGTCTCCTGTAAATAACAGGAGGAACCTCAAAGCTGGCAGGTCAGATCAGGAATTAAGGCTTGCAGGTAGGATCAGGAATCGGGATTGGCAGATCAGATCAGGAATCAGGGCTGGCAGGTAGGATCAGGAATCAGGGATTGAGGGTAGGATCAGGAATCAAGTCATTGAGTGAGGCAGACAAGAGACAAGGTTAATAGTTGGTACTGGTGAGTAGCTTTCTTAGTGCTGAATAAGAACGGCCAGCCTAGCTAGAACAAACTCTCCCCTTGATTCATAAAGATTCTGCAGAAATGTCTCATGTTTGGTCTTGGCCTCATCCAGCCACTGCACCAGGTTTATGTTAGAATTGGTCCAGCTTAGAATGTAAAATGGCAATTCAGTTCTGGCATTGAGTAGGTTCCACACATTCCACACACCCTCCTGTTCCTTTTCTCAGGTAAATCCAGACAGCATGGTCTAAGAAGAACTCTGCACAAGCTGCCCTATGAATAACATTCATTCCATTAATTCCAATGGACCAGGATTAAAATCTACTGCTTTAGATGAGTTTATTAAGTGGGAGTCTGATCCTATCTATCTACTATTTAAATATCATACACCAAACCACTGAGGTTACTGATGTCTGCTATGAATTGGAAATATTATTGTTTTCATGAAAGTTTTAAACGTCAGAAAAATGAATTAAACCCCATTGTTAACCAGTACCTGGGAATCCCCACGCAGTGTACAGAGCCATTTTAATTCCTGGGCCTGATCAGCTAACCAAGCAGCAGTGATATCGAGTCCTGTGGGCAGGAATCTGATACTTCTGAGGGCCAATATTGTAACTATGCTGTGTAGCTGTGAAGCAGCCTAGTGGGTACATTGCAAAATTCTTCTGAAATAAACTACAGAGAGACTGCAGGAAAAAAAAACTATTAAACAAACCAAACACTGAGAAAAAAAAATAGCTGCAAACAACAATCAGATCTTGAAGGACAGACTTCTGAGGACACAAGAGACCAGTCCCTGGCATAAATTTAGTGTTGGAGATGACATTTAGAAAAGGGATGTCTGCTAGAAGAGACAGGCAGGGACAAGGTTAGGAAATGCCCCAGCAAGGTCTCTTCCACAATACTTTTGGGTCTGATAGGAGTCTAGATTTTTGGAATTAAAATTATGTTACAGTTCATGATTAATCATCAACCTCTGATTTTTGAATGTAAAATATCACCACCTGCCTGGCCTGAGCGGCCTGTTTTGAAGTGAGCAAAATGATAACAGGTGGAAATGTCTCAGAAATTCAGCATGGTCCCAGCTAGCTGTCAATTTAATGACCCATTGGCCCTATTTAGGCCTATTAAGTGGCATCAGAGCCCAGGCCAAGGTGCCAGAGTTCTTCCAGTGGGTCAGTGGGAACATACCTGTAGTGTTGTGGTACTGAGCTGGAAGTGCAAAAAGACTTATGATGCAATCAAAGTTTATAGTGAGTTAGCATAAGTCAGCTCAGAGACTGTTCTTCACTTGGGGGAAGGGGAATATGAAACTGACTTTGCCATTGATGAACTGGAAAGATAATCATAGCCAGAACTGTTATATTACAGTGTAACATAGAAGTAAAAGGCAAAAAAAGAATGTGGATGCTCATACAATTGTTTTGAGGCGGTTTAGAATTAGAATTAGTTCCATTGTTGCATTTACTCCCATGAGTACAGTGAAAAGTTTACAAGTCGCCACTTATGGTGCCATCCTAGGTACCAAAGTACAGATTCTGAAATACCAATTCTTATGGGAAAAAAATGAGAAAAATAAATAAATAAAATGTCCAGCAATAAATCGGAAAAATAGAGAAACAAGAGTTCAAAATAACAGTCCTTCCAACCCAGACTGCGTCAGGCTTCACCTCGAGGTTGGGAGTGCCGGGAGTCTGAGTCCACGCTGTGGACTGGGAGTCCGAGTCCATGTTGAAGCTGGGAGTCGAGTCCACACTGAGGCTGAGAAGTTGAGTCTGCGCTGAGGTCGGGAGTCCACACTAGCTTTCACCCTGGATAATCTCTGATGCTGCTCGAGGATGGGAGGTAGAAAGGAAGAAAAGGTGAAAAGAGAGAGAGAATAAGAAAAGAAAGTCCTACTTTCAGGAGTCCTACTCCACTGCCATTTTGGACATTTATACCCTTAATTCAATAATTATTTTTTGTAAGATGATTACTTTTAAAAAAATTACATGGACCCATACAAACACATCTTGAAACGAAGGGCACTTGCTAAGGAAAAGGCTTTGGGAAAAACAGGAACAATTTTGCCCCTTCGAGGAACAGGGAGCTTGGATATCATACCTTCTGAAGAACCTTTGGAGAGAAGTCTCACGGAGGGAAAAGACATGATTGTAGTTTTGAACCAAATGTGAAATAATTTGAGATCTGCCCGAGAGGCAGCAGGCCTCTGCTCTCTTGCTTTCTTTACAACTCCTTTTAGCAAATTACATGGGCTGAAAACCCAGCAGAAGTCATGAAGAATTCTCAGAGAAGGTTTGTTGGAATATTCCTCAATGTCTGAAGCAAAGGGGATTCAGTCAGCTACAACTGTTCCAGGAAGATACCACGGTGCTAGCAGCTTGCTCGTGTACAGAATAACTAAAGAGTCAGAACACCATTTGTGACAGAGTATTCATCCTTTTTACATGAGTTTGATTATTACTGGATGAATGTACTTTAAAGTTGACATACTGCAGGGCTTTCAGTTTTTGGGCTGAAAGTTACCAAAAATCAGCTGCATGTAAATTTCAGAATGTCAAGTTCCATAGAGAATTTCTCTCTGTGAGCTCTTGTGAGATATTTCACACGGTTCTCCGTTGTTTACCTCATTACGTTTGCACCATGCCTCAATGGCACTGCAATTGCTCTATCTTGTGTTCACCATCAGGGAGGTATTCACCACTGCTGGGATTCCCACTGCCAGCATATTTAAAGCACAATTGTGCACCAGGTCAATCACTGCCAGCCAGAAACTCACCTTCACAGTTTGACTTTGGGAAGAATTGCCCCAGACATGGCCAACAGAAAATGCCACCACCCTGACTGGCTGACAAGGACCTGGGGGATAAAAGTTGGAGAAGAAGGCAGACCAGTTTTCCTCAGGTCTGCCAGAGGAGACAATGGCACCATACCCTGCTGACCTGGTCTGACGTTGCCATCCAAGTCAGTATCCGTGGTCTGGAAGATGCCCAACAATGCAGGAAGATGGTTTATGACCTCCCGCACTTTGCAAGGATAAGTGCCGCCATCTTCTCTCCAATACCTCACACTCACTCTGACTCTGCTACTGTACCCAGCTCCCACCATGAGTCATGCTGTAACACTCTCTTTGTTGCATGCAGCATCTTCCCTCACCTGGTCTTACCCAAACCAAACCCCAGACTACTAACCTTCCTTCTGTATTTCCTAGTTACTCACTCAGGACACCTCATCACCTTTCCCCCACTTCACAAAACTAACAGCTGTGCCAACTACTTTCATCTGCCTTAATTTCTGCCTTTGTCTCATTTCAGAAGAAAAAGGCCCACAACAGGATTAAGACAGCATATGGTATACTTGAGGTTATTAGTTGAGGCTTTTGAGTTTAAGAGCAGGGGTGTTATGCTGGAACTGCATAAAATGTTGGTTAGGTCACAGCAAGAGTACTCTATGCTGTTCTGGAATTTACTTTATAGGAGGGATGTGATTGCACTGGAGTGGGTGCACACGGGATTTATCAGGATGTTACCTGGGCTGGAGGCTCTAGTTATGAAGGGAGATTGGACAGATCTAAGTACAGAGGGGATATGATTGGGATGTATAAAATTATGAGGGATGCAGATAAGCTAGACAGGAAGAAATGTTTCCCCTTAATGGAGGGATCAATGGCCAAGGGCATATATTTAAGGGCTGTGGTTTCGAGGAGATGTGAGGGATAGCATTTTCATCGAGAGGCTGGTGAGAATCTAGAACTCAGTGCCTCTAAGGGTTGTAGAGGTTGAAACCCTCATAACAATTAAGAAGTATTTAGATGTGCACTTGAAATGCCAAAGCATACAAAGCTATGGAACAAGGTGCTGGAAAATAGAAATAGAATAGTAGTTGGTTGTTTTTGACTGGTGCAGATTCAATGGGCCAATGGGCCTCTTTTCTGCTGTAGATCTCTATGATTCAGGAAACATTGGAGGAGTATGCCAATGCTCTCTGTACCATGCTTCCTTGAGCATGTGTGTATCTGACCGTCTCTATGAACCAGTGAGGGAATGCCATGGAGACCCAGATCCAGCAATCTCAGAGTCCGCTTGATATACACACATACCTTCACTCCATTGGTCCAGGCATGAGTAATCAACACCAAGAGCAAATGATAATACGGTGAAGGAGATTGGTCCTTTAGTGTAAGTAGACCCACAATGCTGTTAGGGCAGGAGTTCCAGGATTTTGACCCTTCGACACTGAAGGAATAATGATATATTTCCCAGTCTGGATGGTGAGTGTATTGGAAGGGAACTTGAAGGTGGTGGTGTTCACATGTATCTGTTGACCTTATCCTTTTAGAAGGAATTGGTTGTGGGTTTGGAAGGTGCTGTCTAAGGATCCTTGGTGACTTTCTGCAGTGAATCCTATAAATGGTACACTGCTGCTATTGACCTTCAGTGGTGGAGAGAATGAATGTTTATGGATGTGGTGTCACTCAAGCTGGTTGCTTTATCCTGGATGATGTCAAGCCTCTTGAATAACGTTGGAGCTGCACTCAATCATGCTAGTGTGGAGTGTTCGGTCACATCTCTGCCTTGGGCATTGTAGATAATAAACAGGCATCAGAGGAGTCAGGAGGTGAATTACTTCCTGCAAAATTCTTGGCCTCTGACTTGGTCTTGTTACTGTACTTATATAACTAATCCAGATCAGTTTCCAGTCAATGTTAACCACCAGTATGTTGATACTGGTTAGATTTAGTGACGCTGATGCCTTTGAATGTCAAGGGACAATGGTTAGATTCGCTTTTGTTGGGCGTGGTCATTGCCTGGCATTTGTATGGTATGAATGTTATTTGCCACTTGTCAGTCTAAGCTGGATATTGCCTCAGATACTTGGGCATGGACTGCTTGAGTATCTGAGAAATCGAGAATGATGCTGAACATTGTGTGATCACCAGCGAACATGTCCATTTCTGACATTATGACGGCGAGAAGTTCATTGATGAAACAGCTTAAGATTATTAGGCCCAGGACACTACACTGAAGAACTCCTGCAGAGATGTCCTGAAGTTGAGAACACTGACCTCCAACAATCACAACCATCTTCCCATGTAACAGGTATGACTCTAACCAGCAGAGAGTTTCACGCTGATTCCAATTGACTCTAGTATTGGTCCTTGGTGCCACACTTTTTGTGGTGTGACTGAGTTCCTCTCACACCAAAGATGAAGCTCAATTCTGAAATAACAGAAACTGTTATCGGATATCTATCTGTTGTGAGAATAGTTCTCAAGTATCAGGCTCAAATTGAATGCTTCAAGGAAATAAAGAATTGAAAGACCTCATCTGACAATAGCAAAAATTGATTTGACCTGATAAATCATCTTTTTCCAAACTAAAAAGAAGGGGTAGAATTGTGACGTGCAGTCTGAGAGTGTAAAAATTCTGACATTGATTTAATGCCTACTCAGCAGAAGTTGGATACTTTAAAGGGGGCAACTTTTAATCATCATAGAATAATATGTTTGCACTAGATGGTATATGGTTATTAGAAAAGAATATATCATTTGATGTAATCTTTGATAGGAGATTTACGGCACTGTAATCAAAATAGCATGAACACCCAAAATCACTTTTGCCCCTTATTTCTGTGTTATATTTTGACATAGGTATTCAGGAAACCCATAATTTTTGACTGACAATTGCAGAGAGCCAAAAGTCCAGGAAATTATTTTCAGAACAGGGGAAGGAAAAAGTATTTACCACTTTTGCCCAAAGTAAAAATTCTTCATATAACCTTGTTCAATAAAAACACTTTAAATTGCAAGTAGAAGGGATAGCTTACAACATGCCAGAAACAAAACTTGATGTGATGTCAAATTTGAAGTGGAATTTTCTATACCTTCTCATAGAAGGTGACATTTCTATCTTTATTCTTCAGTAACCAATAAAAAACCTAAAAATTAAAAAAAAGACAGTTGTTTTATTTCCTAAAAATCTCTTCCAAATACTTTCACTGTGACCATGCACTGCTTCTGTGCTTTCACAGTCATGATGTGGAGGTGTCGGTGCTAGACTGGGGTGAACAAGATCAGAAATAACATGACATCAGGTTATAGTCCAATAGAGTTATTTGAAAACACGAACTTTCAGACCCTCGCTCTTTCTTTAGTTGTTAGTGAGGTGGGATGAGACACAGAATTTAAAAGTAAAAGATTAAAGGGTTGCACCACTGATGAGGATGTATTAAACAAACTGAAGATGCTGTTAAATCTTTAATCAATTAGAATGCTTTAATTCATTAATACGAAAATGAAAAATCCCAAAATCCTTTCGAGTCACTGCCTGGAGAGAAGTAAGGGTTACATCAGTGTAAAGAAGAGGTGATATTTTAGGTCAGACAATGCATGTTAGGTGTGAGGTCTTGTTTAGAATCTGTTTATGTTTTGGTATGGAGTAATGGCTGAAGCAGAGGATGAGAAACAGAGGATGAGAAGCAGAGTGGTAGAAACAGAAGATGAGAAACACAGTGGCAGAAACAAAGGATGAGAAACAGAGGATGACAAACAGACTAGCAGAAACAGAGATTGAGAAACAGAGGATGAGAAACAGATGATAAACAGGATGAGAAAGAGGGTGGCAGAAATAGAGGACAAGAAACAGATGAGGAGAAACAGAGGATGAGAAACAGAGTGGAAGAAACAGAAGGAATCAGCAGATGAAAAATAGAGTGGCAGTAACAGAGGTTAAGAAACAGCTGACGAGAAACAGAGGATAAGAAACAGAGGATGAGAAAGAGAGGATGGAAACAGAGGGGCGGAAACAGAGAGACAGAAACAGAGGATAAAAAACAGATGACTAGAAACAGAGGATGATAAACAGAGTGGTAGAAACAGATGAGGAGAAAGAGAGAATGAGAAACAGAGTGGCATAAAGGGAGGATGAGAAACGAGGGATGTCAAACAGAGGATGAGAAACAGATGATAAGAAGGAGAGTGGCAGAAACAAAGGTTGTGTCACAGAGGATGTGAAACAAAGTGGCAGAAACAAGGGATGAGAATTAGAGGTGGAGAAACATTGGCAGGAACACATGAAAAACAGATGAGGATGCACATGGTGGCAGAAAGAGAGGATATGTAACAGATGAGGAGAAACAGAGTGGTAGGAACAGAGGATGAGAAGCAGAGAGTCAGAAACAGAGGATCAGAAACTGTAGATCAGAAACAGAGTGGTAGAAAAAGAGGATGAGAAGCAGAGTGGCTGAAACTGATGATGAGAAAAAAAAAGAGGAGAAACACAGTGTGAGAAACACAGTGGATGAAACAGGATGAGAAACAAAGGTTGAGAAACAGAGGATGAGAAACAATGGCAGAAACAGAGAAGGAAACAGCAGATGAGAAAGATAGTGGCAGAAACAGTGGATGAGAAACAGATGATAAGAAACAGAAGATGAGAAACAGATTATTAGAAAGGGAGTGACCGAAATGAAGAATGAAAAACAAAGGATGAGAAACAACATGGCAGAAACAGAGAAGGAAACAGAAGATGAGAAGCAGAGTGGCATAACGAAAGGATGAGAAAGATGACATGTCAAACAGAGGATGAGAAACAAAGGATGAGAAGCAGAGTGGCAGAAACAGAGGATGAGAAAGAGAGGATGAGAAACAATGGATGAAAAACATAGAGGCAGAAAGCGAATGAGAAACACAGGATGAGAAAAAGAGGATGTGGACCAGATTAGCAGAAACACAGGATGTGCAACAGGGAATGAGAAACATAGGATGAAAAACAGAGTGGTAGAAAGAGACCATGAGGAACAGATTGGCAGAAAGGGAGTGTCAGAAAGAGAGCCTAAGAAACAGATAACGAGAAACAGACTGGTGGAAACAGGGTGAGAAACAGAGTGGCAGAAACAGAGGATAAGGAACAGATAATGAGAAACAGACTGGCAGAAACAAAGGGTGAGACACAGAGTGCGGGAAACAGAGGATGAGAAACAGTGGATGAGAAACCATGGATGAGAGTGGCAGAAAACGAGTTTGAGAAACAGAGGATGGGAAATAGAGAATGAGAAACAGGAAGACAGAAACAGAGGATTAGAAAAAGAGGATGTGGAACAGTGTAGTAAAAACAGAGGATATGCAACTCTGAATGAGAAACAGAGTGGCAGAAACAGAGGATGAGAAAGAGAGATTGATAAAAAAAAATGGCAGAAACAGAGAGGCAGAAACAGAGAATAAGAAACAGATGACAAGAAACAGAGTGGCAGAAACAGAGGATCAGAAACAGTAGATCAGAAACAAAGTGGTAGAAAGAGATGATGTGAAACAGAGTTGCAGAAACAAAGGATGAGAAACCAAAGATGAGAAGCCAAGTGTGAGAAACAGCATAAAAGAAATAGAGAATGAGAACCAGAGACTGAGAAGCAGAGTAGAAAAAACAAAGGATGAGAAACAGATTATTAGAAAGAGAGTGACAGGAACAAAAAATAAAAAACAGAGGATGAGAAACAGAGGATGGGAAACAGACAATGAGAAACAGGAAGACAGAAACTGAGGATTAGAAAAAGAGGGTGTGGAACAGAGTAGCAGAAACAGAGGATGTGCTACACTGGATGCGAAAAAGAGTGGCAGAAACAGGATGAGAAACAGAATAGGGGAAACAGAGGATGAGAAAGAAAGGATGATAAAAACTGTGGCAGAAACAGAGTGACAGAAACAGAGAATAAGAAACAGATGATGAGAAACAGAGTGGCAGAAACATAGAATGAGAAACAGTGGATCATAAACAAAGTGGTAGAAAGAGATGATAAGAAACAGAGTTGCTAAAACAAAGGATGAGAAACCAAAGAGGAGAAATGGAGTGTGAAAAACAGCATGAAAAAAACAGAGGACGAGAAAAAGAGATTGAGAAGCAGAGTAGAAAAAGACAGAGATAAACAACACAGGATGAGAAACAGAGTTTGACAAAGAGAGCATTAGAAACAGAGTGACAGAAACAAAGAATGAAAAACAGAGGATGAGAAACACAGTGGCAGAAAGAGAGAAGGAAACAGCAAGATGAGAAACAGATGGCAGAAAAAGAGGATGAGAAACAGAGTGGCGGAAACATAGGATGAGAAACTGATTGGTGGAAACAGACAATGAAAAACAGACAATGAGAAAGAGAGTGGCAGAAACAGAGGATAAGAAACAGGGTGGAGGAACATTGGAAGAGAAACAGAGAATTTGAAACAGAGGATGAGAAACAGAGAATGAGAAACAGATGATGAGAAGCAAAAGGTTAGAAACAGGTGTGGTAACAGTGAATGAGAAACAGGATGAAAAACAGTGGATGAGAAACAGAAGGGCAGAAACAGGGAATGAGAACCCAAGTGGCAGAAACAGATGGGCAGAGAGAGAGGATGAGAAACGGTGAATGAGATGCAGGAGATGAGAGATAAAGGCTGAGAAAGAGGAGTCGAAACATTGTATGAGAAACAGAGTATGAGAAACACAGGATGGGAAACAGAAGTGCAGAAATTGAGGGGCAGAAACAGAAGAAGAGAAACAGAGGGGCAGAAACTGAAGATGAGAAACAGAGGATGAGAAACAGAGAGGCATAAACAGAGGATTAGAAAAAGATGTGGAACAGAGTGGCAGAAACAGAGGATGAGAAACAGAATGGGGAAACAGAGGATGAGAATGAGTGATTGATAAAAATGTGGCAGAAACTGAGTGGCAGAAATAGAATAAGAAACAGATGATGAGAAACAGTGTGGCAGAAGCTGAGGATGAGAAGCAGAGAATGAGAAACAGGAAGACAGAAACAGAGGATTAGAAAAAGAGACTGTGGAACAGAGTAGCACAAACAGAGGATGTGCAACACTGGATGAGAAAAAGAGTGACAGAAAAACATGATGAGAAACAGAGTGAGGGAAACAAAGGATGAGAAAGAGTGAACGATAAAAAAGTGGCAGAAACAGAGTGTTAGAAACATAGAAGAAGAAACATGACGAGAAACAGTGACAGAAACAGAGGATTAAAAACAGGGTGACAGAAGCAGAGGATGAGAAACAGATGATAGGAAACAAATGATGAGGAAGACAGTGGCAGAAACTAAGGGTGACAAACCGAGAATGAGAAACAGAGTGGTAGAAACAGATGAGGAGAAAGAGAGGATGAGAAACAGAATGGCATAAAGAGAGAATGAGAAAGATGACATGCCAAACATAGGATGAGAAATAAAGGATGAGAAGCAGGGCAGCAGAAACACAGTTGGTGAAACAGAGGATGACAAAGAGAGTGGCAGAAAGAGAGGATGAGAAAAACAGGATGAGAAAAAGAGGATGTGGACCAGATTAGCAGAAACAGAGGATGTGCAACAGGGAATGAGAAACAGAATGGCAGAAACTGAGGATGACAAACAGAGTGGTGGAAACAAATTATGAGAAACAGATTGGCAGAAACAGAGCATAATAAACAAATAAAAAGAAATGGAGTGGCAGAAACAGGGTGGGAAACAGAGTGGCAGAAACAGAGTGGCAAAAACCGGGAATGAGAAACAGTGGATGAGAAGAAGAGTGGGAGGGACACAGGATGAGAAACAGAATATGAGAAAAAGAGGATGTGGTACAGAGTAGCAGATACAGAGGATGTGCAACAGTGGATGAGAAACAGAATGGCAGAAACCAAGGATGACAAACAGAGTGGTGGAAACAGATTATGAGGAACAGATTGGCAGAAACAGACCACAATAACAGATAACAAGAAACAGAGTGGTGGAAACAAAGGGTGAGAAACAGAGAAGGGGAAACAGAGGATAAGAAACAGTGGATGAGAAACCATGGATGAGAAAAAGAGTGGCAGAAAACGAGGATGAGAAACAAAGGATGGGAAACAGAGAATGAGAAACTGGAACATAGAAACAGAGGATTAGGAAAAGAGGATGTGGAACAGTGTAGTAGAAACAGGATATGCAACTCTGGATGTGTAACAGAGTGGCAGAAACAGAGGATGAGAAAGAGAGGGTGATAAAAAATGGCAGAAACAGAATGGCAGAAACACAGAATAAGAAACAGATGAAAAGAAACAGAGTGGCAGAAACAGAGGATCAGAAACAGTAGATCAGAAACAAAGTGGTAGAAAGAGATGATGAGAAACAGAATTGCAGAAACAAAGTATGAGAAACCAAAGAATGTGAGAGACAGCATGAAAGAAACAGAGAATGAGAAACACAGGATAAGAAACAGAATATGAGAAACAGAGTATTAGAAACAGAGTAACAGAAATAAAGAATGAAAATGAGAGGATCAGAAGCAGAGGATGGGAAACAGAGAATGAGAAACAGGAAGACAGACACAAAGGATTAGAAAAAAAGGATGTGGATCAGAGTGGCAGAAACAGAGGATGAGAAACAGAGGATGACAAACAGATTAGCAGAAACAGAGATTGAGAAACGGTGAATGAAAAACAGAGTGGCAGAAACAGAGAATGAGAGACACAGGATCAGAAACAGAGGCGCAGAAACTGAGGGGCAGAAACAGAGGAAGAGAAACAGAGAGGCAGAAACAGAGAATGTAAAACAGATAATGTGAAACAGAGAATGAGTAAAATGGGGCCGAGACAGACTGTAGAAACAGAGGGGCAGAAATAGAGGATGAGAAACAGAGGATGAGAAACAGTGAATGAGAAAAAGAGTGGCAGAATGAGAGGATGAGAAAGAGAAAATGAGTCAGACAGTGGCCGAAACAGTGGATGAGAAACAGATCATAGAAACAGAGGATGAGAAAGAGAGTGGCAGAAACATAGAAGGAGAAACAGAGAATGAGAAACAGCATCACGCAACAGAGGATTGCGAAACAGGGGAAAAGGAACAGAGCAGGAGAAACAGAGTAGCAGAAACAGAGAAGGAAGCCAGAAATGAGAAACAGGTTTGGCAGAAACAGATGATAAGAAAGGGAGGATGAGAAACAGTGGATGAGAAACAGAGTGGCAGAAACATAGAATGAGAAAAAGTGGATGAGAAGAAGTGTGAAGGGGACAGAGAGTGAGAAACAGAGTATGAGAAAAACAGGATGTGGAACAGAGTAGCAGAAACAGAGGATGTGCAATAATGGATGAGAAACAGAGTGGCAGAAACTGAGGATGACAAAAGAGTGGTGGAAACAGATTATGAGAAAGAGATTGGCAGAAACAGAGTGGTAGCAACACAGAATAAGAAACAGATAACAAAAAACGGAGTGGCAGAAACAGAGGGTGAGAAACAGAGTGGCAGAAACAGAGAATGAGAAACAGAGGATGGGAAACAGAGGATGAGAAAGAGAAGTTGATAAAAAATGTGGCAGAAACAGAGAATAAGAAACAGATGATGAGAAACAGGAAGGCAGAAACAAATTATTAGAAAAATGGATGTGGAATAGAGTAGCAGAAACAGAGGATGTGCAAAGCTGGATGAGAAAGAGAGTGGCAGAAACAAATGATGAGAAACAGAATGGGGGAAACAGAGGATGAGAAAGAGTGGATGATAAAAAACATGGCAGAAACAGAGAATAAGAAACAGATGATGAGAAACAGAGTGGATGAAGCAGAGGATGAGAAACCGGATGGGAAACAGAGGATTAGAAACAGAGAATGAGAAACAGAGTGGCAGAAACAGTGGATGAGACAGATGACAGGAAGCAGAGGAAGAAAAAAACAGTGGCAGAAACTAAGGATGATAAGGATGAGAAACAGAGAGGCAGAAACTGAGGAGCATAAAATAGAGGAGGAGAATCAGACCAGTAGAAACAGATGTGCAGAAACAGAGTACAAGAAACAGAATCAGAATCAGATGATGAGAAACACTTGATGAGAAACAGAGAATAAGAGGCAGAGGATGAGAAAGAGAGGAGAAGGAGAGAGGGAGAATGAGTTGATGAGAGACAGAGGATGAGAAACCAAATGGAAGAAGCAGAGTTTGAGAAACAGAGGATGCAAAACAGAGACTGAGTAAAAGAGGTGCAGGTGGGCAGGAGCAGAGGAGCAGGAACAGAGAATGAGAGACAGAGTATGAGAGTCAATGGATGAGAAAGAAATGAGTCAAAACAGAGTATGAGAAACAGAGTATGGTAAACACAGGATGAGAATCAAAAGTGCAGAAACCAAGGGGTAGAAACAGAGGAACGGCAGAAGCAGAGAGGCTGAAACAGAGGAGGAGAAACAGATTATGAGAAACACAGAATGAGAGATATAGCACGAGAAAGAGAGGACGAGAAATAGGGAATGAGAAACAGAGAGGCAGAAATTGAGGAGCATAAACAGAGGAATGGAAATAGGGAATGAGAAGTGGAGTCGCAGATACAGAGCATGAGAAACAGAGGAGCAGAAAATGTGGATGAGAAACAGAGGATGAGAAACAAAGGGGCCAAAACAAAGGATGAGAAACAGAGAATGAGAAACAGTGGATAAGAAACAGAAGGGCCAAAACAGGCAGTAAGAAACAGATAATGAGAAACAGAGTGGTGGAAACAAAGGTTGAGAAACAGAGTGGGGGAACAGAAATGAGAAGCAGTGGATGAGAAAACATGAATAAGAAAAAGACTGGCAGAAAATAAGGATGAGAAACAGAGGATGGGAAACAGAGAATGAGAAACAGGAAGACAGAAATGGAGGATTAGAAAAACAGGATGTGGAACAGAGTAGCAGAAACGCTACTCTGGAAACATAGTAGCAGTAGCAGAGTCGCTGAAACAAAGAATGAGAAACCAAAGAGGAGAAACAGTGTGTGAGAAACAGCATGAAAGAAAGAGGATGAGAAACAGAGATTGAGAAGCAGATAGAAAAAACAGAGAATGGCAAACACAGGATGAGAAACAGAGTATGAGAAACAGTGTATTAGAAACAGATTGACAGAAACAAAGAATGGCAAACAGAGAATGAGAAACAGAATGACAGAAACAGAAGGAAACAGCAAGATGAGAAACAGCTGGCAGAAAAATAGGATGAGAAAGAGTGGATGAGAAAGAGAGGATGAGAAAGAGAGCGGCAGAAACAGAGAAGGAAACAGCAAGATAAGAAACTGACTGGCAAAAACAAAGAATAAGAAACAGTGGATGAGAAGAAGAGTGGTAGGAACAGAGGATGAAAAACAGATTATAAGAAAAAGAGGATGTGCAACAGTGAATGAGAAACAGAGTGGTAGGAACCAAGGCTGACAAACAGAGTGGTGGAAACAGATTATGAGAAAAAGAATGGCAGAAACAGACAATGAAAAACAGAGAATGAGAAACAAAGGTTGAGAAACTGAGTGGCAGAAACAGAAGATAAGAAACAGGATGGCAGAAACAGAGGGAGGAAACAGCCGATGAGAAACAGACATGGAGAAACAATGGTACAGAAACAGAGGGACACAAACAGAGAATGAGCAACAAAGGGGCAGAAATGGAGGGGCAGTAACAGAAAGTCAGAAACAGAGGAAGAGAAACAGGGAATGAGAAGCTGAGAAGCAGAAACAGAAGGTAAGTAAAAGAGAACGTGAAACAGAAGGGCAGAAACAGTGGGGCAGGAACAGAAGGTGAGAAACAAAGGGGCAGAAACAGAGTTTGAGAAACAGAAGATGTGAAACAGAGAACGAGTAAAAGAGGTGCAGAGACAAACCATTGAAATAGATGGGCAGGAACAGAGGAGCAGGAACAGAGGAGCAGGAACAGAGGATGAGAAACAGAGGGGCAGAAAAGGAGGAGCAGGAACAGAGAATGAGAGACAGAGTTTGAGAGACAATAGATGAGAAAGCGATGAGTCGAAACAGAGCATGAGAAACAGAGTATGAGAAACAAAGATTGAAAAACAAGTGCAGAAACTGAGGGGCAGAAAAAGAGTAAGAGAAAGACAGATGCAGAAACCAAAGATGAGAAACAGAGGATAAGAATCAGAGGGGCAGAAACAAAGGATGAGAAACGGAGTATGAGAAACAGAGTATGAGAACCAAAGAATGAGCAACAAAAGGGCAGAAACAGAGGGGCTGACATAACGTCTGAGAAACTGAGGATTTCGAGCAGAGGTGGAGAAACAATGGGTCAGAAATAAAATGGCAGAAGCAGAGAGGCTGAAACAGAGGATGAGAAAAAGAGAATAAGAAACGGGGCATGATAAAGAAAAGGTAAGAAACAGAGGAGCTGAAACTGAGGGGCCAAAACAGGATGAGAAAGAAGATGAGAAGCAGTGGATGAGAAACAGAGTATGAGAAACACAGGATTAGAATGAGATGAGTTGATACAGATTATGAGAAACAGAGCATGAGAAACACAGGATGAGAATCAGAATTCAGAAACCGAGGGGCAGAAACAGAGGAAGAGAAAGAGAGGGGCAGAAACAGAAGATGAGAAACAGAGGATGATAAACAGAGGGTCAGAAACTGAGAATGAGAAACTGAGTATGAGAAACAGAGCATGTGAAACAGAGAATGACAAACAGAGGGGCAGAAACAGAGCATAGAAACAGAAGGGTGGAACAAAGGAACAGAAACTGAGGATAAGAAATAAAGGGGCAGAAAAGGAGGTACAGAAACAGAGGACTGGAAACAGAGGATGAGAAACGGAGGGGCAGAAAGAAAGGATGAGAAACAGAACAGGAGAAATAGAGTATGAGAAGCAAAGGATGAGAAAGAGAAGTGCAGAAAACGAGGAAGAGAAACAGAGGGGCAGGAACATAGGATGAGAAAGAGTGGATGTGCAACAGAGAACGAATAAAAGAGGGGCAGAGACAGACCACAGAACCAGAGGTGCAGGGAAAGAGGAACAGAAACAGAGAATAAGAAATAGAGGGGCAGAAATGGAGAATCAGAAACAGAAGTAACAAAAAGAGGGGCTTAAACAGAGAATGAGAAACTGCGGATTTCAAACAGAGGTGGAGAAACACTGGGTGAGAAACAGAATGGCTGAAGCAGAGAGGGTGAAACAGGAGGATGAGAAACACAGAATGAGAAACCGGGGATGATACGGAAAAGTTTAGCAACAGAGGAGCTGAAACTGAGGGGCAGGAACAATGGATGAGAAAGAAGATGAGAAGCAGTGGATGAGAAACTGAGGATGAGAAAGAATTGCGAAGAGACAGAAGATGAGAAACAGAGGATGAGAAACACAGGATGAGAAAGAGATGAGTTGAAACAGATTATGAGAAACAGAACATGAGAAACACAGCAAGAGACACAGAAGTGTAGAAACCAAAGGTCAGAAAAAGAGGAAGAGAAAGAGACGGGCAGAAACAATGAATGAGAAAGAGAGTGAAAAGCAGCAGATGAGGAACAGAGGATGAGAAAGTGTTGATAAGAGACAGATGATGAGAAACAGCCGGGTAGAAACAGAGTTTGAGAAACAGAGGATGTGAAACAGAGAAAGAATAAAAGAGGTTCAGAGACAAACCATAGAAATAGATGGGCAGGAACAAAGGAGCAGGAAGAGAGGATGAAAAACAGAGGGGCAGAGAAGGAGTAACAGGAACAGAGAATGGGAAACAGAGTATGAGAGGCAATGGATGATAAAGACATGAGTCGAAATAAAGTATGAGAAACAGAATAAGGTAAACATAGGATGAGAATCAGAAGTGCAGAAACTGAGTGGCAGAAACAGAGGAACCGCAGAAGCAGAGAGGCTGAAACAGAGGAGGAGAAACAGTGATTGAGAAACAGAGGAGGAGAATCAGACAATTAGAAACAGAAATGCAGAACCAGAGTACAAGAAACATGTGATCAGAATCAGCCAACGAGAAACAGAGAATGAGAAAGACAGAATGAGATACATATTATGAGAAAGAGAGGACGGAAAAGAGGGAACGAGAAACAGAGAGGCAGAATCTGAGGATGACAAACAGAGGATGCGAAAGAGATGAGTTAACACAGAGTATGTGAAACAGAGCATGAGAAACAGAGGATGAGAAACAGAAGGGCAGAAACAGATGGACTGAAACAGAGGTCGAGAAACAGAGTGAGAAACAAAGGATGTAAAATAGAGAATGAGTAAAAAAGGGGCAGAGGCAAACCATAGTAACAGTGCGGCAGGAACAGAGGAGCAGAATCTGAGAATGAGAAACTGAGTATAAGAAACAATGAGTCAAAACAGAGTTTGATAAACAGTGTATGAGAAACAAAGGATGAAATACAGAGGGGTAGAAACAAAGGTGCAGAAACAGAACACGCAAAACAAAGGATCAGAAACAGAGAATGAGACACAGAGAATGAGAGACAGAGGATGAGAAAGAGAGAAGCATAAAACAAGTGGCAGAAACAGATGGGCAGAAAGAGAGGATGAGAAGCAGAGAATGAGAAATGGGAGATGAGAAACAAAGGATGAGAAATAGGGGAGGAGAATCAGATGAGCACAAACAGAGGTTAAGAAACAGAGTACGAGAAACAGAGGATCAGAATCAGATGATGAGAAAAAGCAGATGAAAAACAGAGAAAGAGAGACAGAGGATGTGAAAGAATGGAGGAGAAAGAGAGAATGAGAAACAGAGGAGTAGAAACAGAATAGCAGAAACAGAGCAATAGAAACAGGGTATGAGAAATGGCATCACAGATCCAGGGGATCAGAAAAAAAGGGGCAGAAAGAGTGGATCAGAAACAGAGGATGATATGTAGAGGATGAGAAAGAGATGAGACAAAGCAGAGTATGAGGAACAGGATTTGAGAAGCAGAGGGTGTGAAACAGAAGGGCAGAAACAGAGGATGAGAAGCAGCAGATGAGAAATAGAGGATGAGAAACAGAGGGGCAGAAACAGAGGACCAGATTCAGTGTATGAGGAACAGAGGATGAGAAACAGATGAGCAGAAACAGAGCATGAGAAACAGAGTATGAGAAACATTGGAAAAGAAACAGAAAGGCAGAAAGAGAGGGACTGAAACAGTGGATGAGAAAGAGAGGATGAGAAACAGAAGTGCAGAAACCAGAGGGCAGAAATAGAGGAAGAATGAGAAAGAGATGAGTCAAAGCAGAGTATGAGAAACAGAGCATGAGAAGCAGATGATGTGAAAGAGAAGTGCAGAAACATAAGGGCAGAAACAGAGGAAGAGACACAGAGGGGCGGAAACAGAGGATGAGAATGAGAGGATGAGAAACAGAGGAGCAGAAACAGTGGATGAGAAACAGAGGATGAGAAACAGACAATGAGAAAGAGATGAGTCAAAGCAGAGTATGAGAAACAGAAAAGGAGAAGAAGAGGATGAAAATCAGAAGGGCAGAAACATATGGGCAGAAACAGAGGATGAGAAACAGAGGGGCAGAAACAAATGTTTAGAAACAGAGTAGGTGAATCACAGCATGAGAAACAGAGTATGAGAAACCCAGTACGAGAAAAAGAGTACAGGACACAAAGGATTAGAAAGGAATGAGTCAAAACAGTGTATGAGAAACAGTGTATGAGAAATGCACGATGAGAAACAGAAGTGCAGAAATCAAGGTGAAGAATCAGAGCAAGAGAAACAGAGGGGCCGGAGCAGAAGATGAGAAACAGAGAATGAGAAAGAGAGGAGCAGAAACAGTGGATGAGAAACAGAGGATGAGAAACAGAGGATGAGAAACAGATGAGTGAAAGCAGAGAATGAGAAACAGAAAAGGAGAAGAAGAGAATGAAAATCAGAAGGGCAGAAACATATTGGCAGAAACAGAGGATGAGAAACAGAGAATCAGAATCAGATGATGAGAAAAAGCAGATTAAACACAGAGAAAGAGAGACATAGGGTGTAAAAAACTGAAGGAAAATAGAGAATGAGAAACAAAGGGGCAGAAACAGGATGGGAAAGAGGATGAGAAGCAGCAGATGAGAAACAGAATGAGAAAGGGTTGCTAAGAGGCAGAGGATGAGAAACTGAGGATGAGAAACACAGGATGAGAAAGAGATGAGTTGAAGCAGAGTATGAGAAACAGATCATGAGAAACACAGGATGAGAATCA
>NC_063342.1:36921796-36921974 GCF_021869965.1 Rhincodon typus | reverse complement strand
GAAACAGATCATGAGAAACACAGGATGAGAATCAGGAGTGCAGAAACTGAGGGTCAGAAACAGAGGATGAGGAAGAGAGGGGCAGAAACAGAAGATGACAAACAGAGAATGTGAAACAGATGGGCTGAAACAGAGGGGCACAAACAGAGAATGAGAAACAGAGGAGTAGAAACATAGG
>NC_063342.1:36914331-36921786 GCF_021869965.1 Rhincodon typus | reverse complement strand
GATGAGAAACAGAGTATGAGAAACAGACTATGACAAACAAAGCATGATAAACAGACGGGCAGAAACAGAGGGGCTGAATCAGAGGATGGGAAACGGAGTATGTGAAACGGAGTTTGAGAAGCAGTGTTTCAGAAAAAGAATGTCAGAAGCAGAGAGGCTGTAACATAGGATGAGCAACAGAGAATGAGAAACGGGGGTGATAATAAAAGGTGACAAATAGAGGAGCTGCAACTGAGGGGCAAAAACACAGTATGAGAAAAAGGATGAGAAGGAGACGCTGAGAAACAGTGGATGAGAAAGAGTTGATGAGAGACAGAGGATGAGAAACCAAGGGGAAGAAACTGACTTTGAGAAACAGAGGATGTTAAACAGAGAATGAGTAAAAGCGGTGCAGAGACAATAAATGGAAACAGATGGGCAGGAGTGAAGAGCAGGAACAGAGAATGAGAAACAGGGGGCAGAAAAAGAGGAGCAGAAACAGATAATGAGAGACAGAGCATGAGAGAGAATGGATGAGAAAGAGATGAGTCGAAACAGAGTATGAGAAAAAGAGTATGAGAAAAAAACGATGAAAATCAGAATTACAGAAACTGAAGGGCAGAAACAGAGTAAGAGAAAGAGAGGGGCAGAAACCGAAGATGAGAAACAGAGGATGAGAAACAGAGGGCCAGAATGAAAGAATGAGAAATGGAATATGATAAACAGAGTATGAGAAACAAAGAATGAGAAACAGGAGGGCAGAAACAGAGGGGTTTATATAAAGTGTGAGAAACTGAGGATTTCGAACAGAGGTGGAGAAACACTGGATCAGAAATAAAATGGCATACTCAGAGAGGCTGAAACAGAGGATGAGAAACATAGAATGAGAAACAGGTGTTGATAAAGAAAATGTGAGAAACAGAAGAGTTGAAACTGAGGGTTAGAAACAGTGTGAGAAAGAGGATAAGAAGCAGCAGATGAGGAACTGAGAATGAGAAAGAGTTGCTAAGAGACAAAGAGGTTGAGAAACAGAGTATGAGAAACAGAGGATGAGAAAGAGTTGATTTGAAACAGAGTATGAGAAACACAAAATGAGAAGTAGAAGTGAAGAAACGGAGAGGAAGAAACAGAGAAAGAGTAAGAGAGGGGCAGAAACGGAAGATGAGAAACAGAGGAGTAGAAACAGATGGGCAGAAACTGATGATGAGAAACAGAGTATGAGAGACTATGGCAAACAAAGCATGAGAAACTCAGGGGCAGAAACAGAGGAACTGAAAAAGAGCATAGGAAACTGAGGATGTGAAACAGAGAATGGGAAACAGTGGGTCAGGAACACAACGTCAGAAGCAGAGAGGCTAAAACATAGGATGAGAAACAGAGAATGAGAAACAAATGGGCAGAAACAGAGCGACTTATATAAAATGTGAGAAACTGAGGATTTCGAACAGAGGTCGAGAAACAGTAAGTCAGAAATAAAATGGCAGAAGCAGAGAGGTTGAAACAGAGGATGAGAAACAGGAAATAAGAAACAGGGTCAATGGATGAGAAAGAGATGAGTCAAAACAGAGTATGAGAAACAGAGTATGGTAAACATAGGATGAGAATCAGAAGTGCAGAAACTGACGGGCAGAAACAGAAGAACGGCAGAAGCAGACAGGCTGAAACAGAGGAGGAGAAATAGAATGAGAAACAGAGGAGATGAACCAGACAAGTAGAAACAGAAGTGCAGAAACAGAGTACAAGAAACATGTGATCAGAATCAAACAACGAGAAACAGAGACGAGAAACATAGTACGAGAAAGTGGGCACGAGAAAGAAGAAATGAGAAACAGAGAGGCAGAAACTGAGGATCACAAACTGAGGAATAGAAACAGGGAATGAGAAATGGAGCTGCACATAAAGAGAATGAGAAACAGAGGAGCAGAAACAGTGGATGAGAAGCACAGGATGAGAAAGAGATGAGCCAAAGCAGAGTATGAGAAAAAGATTATGAGAAGCAGAGGTTGAGAAACAGAAAGGCAGAAACATATGGGCAGAAACAGAGGAAGAGAAACAGAGGATGAGAAAGAGATGAGTCAAAGCAGAGTATGCAAAACAGAGGATGAGAAAAAGAAGGGCAGAAATAGACTGGCTGAAACAGAGGACGAGAAACTGAGAGGGAGAAACAGGATTTAAAACAGAGAATGAGAGATAGAGGATGAGAAAGAGCAAAGGAGAAAAAGAAAATGAGAAACAGAATAGCAGAAACAGAGCAACTGAAACAGAGTATGAGAAAGAGTTAATGAGAGAAAGAGAATGAGAAAGAGAGTGGCAACCACAGAGGATCAGAAACAGAATATTAGGGAAAGAGGATGAGAAGCAAATGAGCAGAAACAGGGTAGGAGAAACAGCGGATGAGAAACTGAGGACGAGAAACAGAAGAGCAGAAACAGAGGAACTGAAACAGAGGATGAGAAACTGAGGATGTCTAACAGAGGATGTGAAACAGAGAATGAGTAATAGAGGGGCTGAGACAAACCAACAGAAACAGAGGGGCAGGAACAGATGAGCAGAATCGGATGAGCAGAAGTGGAAGTGCAGAAACAGAGTACAAGAAACAGAGGGTGAGTATCAGATGATGAGAAAATGTGAATGAGAAACAGAGAATGAGAGACAGTGGATGAGGAAGAGAGGATGAGAAACAGAGGTGCAAAAACACAGGATGCGAAACAGAAGATGAGAAAAAGAGGGGCAGAGACTGAACATAGAAACAGATGGGCAGGAACAGATGAATAAAGACTGTGGATAAAAAAAATAGAGAGGCTGAAACAGAGGAGCAGAAACAGAGGACCAGATTCAGAGGATGAGAAGCAGTGGGGCAGAAACAAAGAATGAGAAACAGAGGATGAGAAACAGAAGGGAGAAAAAGAGGTGCTGAAATGTAATATGAGAAACTGAGGATTTCATTCTAAGTTGGAGAAACAGTTGGTCAGAAACAGAATGGTAGAAGCAGAAAGGCTGAAACCGAGGAGGAAAAGCAGAGATTGAGAAACAAACAGAAACAGGTATGCAGAAACTGAATATAAGAAACAGAGGATCAGAATCAGATGACAAGAAACAGAGAATGAGAGACAGAGGATGAGAAAGAGAGGAGGAGAAAGAGAGAATCAGAAACAGAGTAGCAGAAATGGAGGATTAGAAACAGAGAATGAGAAAGAGATGAGTCAAAACAGAGTGTGAGACACAGAGTTTGAGAAACACAGAATGAGATTCAGAAGTATAAAAACCGAGGGGCAGAAACTGAGGAAGAGAAACAGAGGGGCAGAAATAGAAGACGAGAAACAGAGGGGCAGAAACAGAGTATGCTAAACAGAGAATAAGAAAGAGGGGATGATAAGCAAAAGGGGAGGAACAGAGGTGCTGAAGCAGACGTCCAAAAAAAGGGGACGTGAAACAGAGGGGCAGAAGCAAAGGATAACAAACATAGTATGAGGAACAGAGGATGAGAAACAGACAAGCAGAAACAGAATACGAGAAACAGAAGGGCAGAAACAGATGATGAGAAATCAAAGGGAGAAACAGAGGGGCTGAAATAGATTATGAGAAACTGAGGATTTCAAACAGAGGTTGAGAAACAGTTTGTCAGAAACAGTGGATGAGAAGCAGCAGATGAGAAATAGAGGATGAGAAACAGTTGATGAGAAAAAGAGGATGAGAAACAGAGGGCAGAAACAGAGGATCAGAATCAGTGTATGAGGAACAGAGGATGACAAACAGATGAGCAGAAACAGAGCATGAGAAACAGAGTATGAGAAACATCAGAAAAGAAACCGAAAGGCAGAAAGAGAGGGACTAAAACAGTGGATGAGAAACTGAGGATGTGAAACAGAGGTTGAGAAAAATTTAGTCAGAAACAGAATAGCAGAAGCACAGAGGCTGAAACAGAGGATGAGTAACAGTGAATGATAAACAATAGGTGAGAAACAGAGGAGCTGAAACACATGGGCAGAAGGAGAGGGTGAGAAACAGAAGATGAGAAGCAGTGGATGAGAAACAGAGGTTGAGAAGCAGTTGATGAGAGACAGATGAGAAAGAGAGGAGGAGGATGAGAGAATGAGAAACAGAGGGGCAGGAACAGAGGGACTGAAACAGAGGTTGAGAAACTGAGCATGAGAAACAGAGAATATAAAACAGAGAATGAGTAAAAGAGAGGCAGAGGCAAACCATAGGAACAGAGGGGCAGGAAGAAAGGAGCAGAATCAGAGAATGAGAAACTGACTTTAAGAAACAAAGAATCAGAAAGAGATGTGTCAAAACAGAGTATGAGGAACAGAGCATGAGAAACAAAGGAGGAGAAAGGGATGTGTCGAAACAGAGTGTGAGAAACAGTGTATGAGAAACACACAATGAGAAACAGAAGTGCAGAAAGATAAGGGCTGAAACAGAGCATTTGAAACAGTGGATGTGAAACAGAGCATGAGAAAGAGATGAGTCAAAGCAGAGTATGAGAAACAGAGCATGAGAAGCAGAGGATGAGAAACAGAAGGGCAGAAACATAGGGGCAGAAACAGAGGAAGAGAAACAGAGGGGCAGAAACAGAGGATAAGAAACAGAGGATGAGAAACAGAGAATGAATAAAAGAGGGGCAGAGACAGACCATAGAACCAGAGGTGTAGGAAGAGAGGTATGGGAGAAGAGAATGAGAAATAAAGAGGCAGAAACGGAGGAATAGAAATATAGTATGAGAAACAGAGGATGAGAACCAAAGGGGCATAAACAAAGGATGAAAAACAGAATATGAGGAACAGAGGATAAGAAACAGACAAGCAGAATCAGAGCATGCGAAACAGAGTGTGAGAAACAGAGGATGAGAAACAGAAGGGAGAAACAGAGGGACTGAAACAGAGTATAAGAAACTGAGGATTTCAAACAGGGGTTCAGAAACAGTGTGCCAGAAACAGGATGGCAGAAGCAGAGATGCTGAAACAGAGGATGAGAAACAGAGAATGAGAAACAGTGGATGATAAACAAAAGATGAGAAAGAGAGGAGCTGAAACAGATGGGCAGAAACAAAGGATGAGAAACAGAGGATGAGAAGCAGTGGATGAGAAACAGGATGAGAGAGTTGATGAGAGAAAGAGAATGACAAAGAGAGGGGAGAAGACAAAGGATCAGAAACACAGTATGAGGAACAGAGGATGAGAAACAGACGAGCAGATACAGAGTATGAGAAACAGCATATGAGAAACAGAGAATGAGAAAGAGGGGATGATAAGCAAAAGGTGAGGAACAGAGGAGCTGAAACAAAGGGGCAGAAACAGGATGAGAAAGAGTTGATGAGAAAAAGAGGATGAGAAACAGAGGGGCAGAAACAGAGGAGCAGAAACAGAGTATGAGGAACAGGGGATGAGAAACAGAGTATGAGAAACAGAAGGGCAGAAACAGAGGATGAGAAACTGAGAATGTGCAACAAAGGTTGTGAAAAAGAGGTTTAGAAAGAGTGGGTCAGAACCAGAATGGCAGAAGCAGGGAGACTAAAACAGAGGAGAAGAGAGAGAGAAAGAGAAACAGAGGAGGAGAATCAGACAAGCAGAAACAGACATGCAGAAACTGAGTATGAGAAACAGAGGATCAGAATCAAAATACGAGAAACAGAAGGGCAGAAACAGAGGGACTGAAACAGAGAATGAGAAACTGAGGATGTGCAACAGAGGATGTGAAACAGAGAATGAGTAATAGAGGGGCAGAGACAAACCACAGAAACAGAGAGGCAGGAACAGATGAGCAGAATCAGACAAGCAGAAATAGAAGTGCAGAAACAGAGTATGAGAAACAGAGGGTCAGTATCAGATGATGAGAAAAAGTGGATGAGAAACAGATAATGAGAGACTGGATGAGAAAGAGAGGATGAGAAACAGAGGGGCAGAAACATAGGATGCGAAACAGAAGATGAGGAAAAGAGGGGCAGAGATTGACCATAGAAACAGATGGGCAGGAACAGATGAACAGAAACAACATGTAAGAAATAGAGGCAAAAACAGAGGAGCAGAAACAGAGGACCAGATACAGAGGATGAGAAACAGAGAATGAAAAACAGAGGATGAAAAACAGAGGATGACAAAAAGAGTGGCAGAAAGAGAGAATTAGAAAAAGAGATTGAGAAGCAGAGTGCCAGAAACATAGGTTGAGAAACAAAGAATCAGAAACAAAGGATGTGCAACAGAGCATGAGAAACAGACTGGGTGAAACAGATGACGAGAAACAGAGCAGCATAAACAAAGGATGAGAAATAAAGTGGCAGAAATGATCATGAGAAACAGAGAATGAGAAACACAGTGGTAGAAACAGAGGATGAAAAACAGATAATGTGAAACAGAGAAAAGACACAGAAATACATCAACAGAGAATGAGAAACAGAGTGAAGGAAACAGAGGATGAGAAACAAAGGATGAGAAACAGACTGCAGAAAGTTGAAGAGAAACAGAAGATGAGACACAGTGGTAAAAATAGAGGATGAGGAACAGAGTGGCAGAAATAGGTGAGGCCAAACAGAGGATGTGACACAGAGAGGCAGAAACAGAGGATAAGAAACATAGGATGAGATACATAGTGTAAGACAGAGAGGTGAGAAACAGACTGCTGCAAACAGAAGATGAAAAACAGAGGATGAGAAACTAAGAATGACAAACAGTGTTGCAGAATCACAAGCAGAATCAGACTGGCACAAACAGAGGATGACAAACAGAGGATGAGAAACAGAGCAGCATAAAAAAAGGATGACACACAGAGTGGGAGAAATGATCACAAGAAATGGAGTTGTGTAAACAGAGGATGAGAATCAGAGCAGCAGAAACAGAGAATGAAAGATAAATTAGCAAAACAGTGCGTCAGAAAAAGATGAGAAACAGATGATGGGAAGCAGAGGATGAGAAACAGAGAATGACAAACAGTGTTGCTGAAAGAGATGAGCAGAAACAAAGGCAGAAACAGAGGATGAGAATCAGAACAGCAGAAACAAGAGATGGATACAGAGTGGCAGAAACAGAGTATAGGAAACAGTGGATGATAAACTGTGTAGCTGAAACAGAGAATGAAAAACAGAGGATGAGAAACAGAGGATGACAAAAAGAGTGGCAGAAACATAGAACGAGAAACAAATTGGCAGAAACAGAGGATGAGGAACAGACTGGCGGAAAAAGAGGATGGGAAACAGAGGATGGGAAGCAGAGGATGGGAAGCAGAGGATGACAAAAAGTGTTGCCGATAAAGATGAGCAGAACCACAGAGGAAGAAACAGAGGATGAGAATCAGAATGGCAGAAACAAAAGATGAGAAACAGAGTGGCAAAAACAGATTTGGGAAACAGCAGATGATAAACTGAGTGGCTGAAACAGAGAATGAAAAACAAAGGATGAGAAACAGAGGATGAGAAACAAAGAATGAGAAACAGTGTTGCAGAAACAGATGAGCAGAAACACAGTATGAGAAACAGAGAAT
>NC_063342.1:36905598-36914321 GCF_021869965.1 Rhincodon typus | reverse complement strand
TGTTGCAGAAACAGATGAGCAGAAACACAGTATGAGAAACAGAGAATGAGAAACAGAGTGGCAGAAACAGAATATAGGAAACAGAGGATGATAAAATGAGTGACTGAAACAGAGAATGAAAAACAGAAGATGAGAAACAGAAGATGACAAAAAAAGTGGCAGAAACAGGAAATGAGAGAGAGAATGAGAAGCAGAGTGGCAGAAACATTGGATGAGAAACAACAGATCAGAAACAAAGCATGCGCAACAGAGGATGAGAAACAGAGGATGAGAAATATAAGATGAAAAACAGAGTGGCAGCAACAGAGAATGAGAAACAGACTGGCCGAAACCGTTGAGGAGAAACAGAAGATTAGACACACAGTGGCAGAAGCAGAGGATGAGAAACACAGAATGAAAAACAGAATGTAGAAAAAGAGGATAAGAAACAGAGCAGCAGAAACAGACAAGGAGAAAGAGAGGATGTAACACAGAGAGGCAGAAACAGAGGATAAGAAACATAGGATGAGAGACAGACTGGCAGAAAGAGAGGCGAGAAACAGAATAGCGGAAACAGAGAATGAGAAACATAGAATGGGAAATTGAGAATGAGAAACAGAGAATGACAAACAGTATGGCAGAAACACAAGTAGAATCAGACTGATTGAAACACAGGTTGGGAAACAGAGGATGAGAAACAGAGTGGCAGAAATGATGATGAGAAACAGAATGGTAGAAACAGATGCTGTGAAACAGAATGGTAGCAACAGAGGATGAGAAACAATGGATGAGAAACAATGTGACAGAATCAGATGAGGGGAAACAAAGGATGAGAAACAGTGAATGACAAACAGTATTGCAGAAACACATGAGCACAATCAGATTAGCAAAATCAGAGGATGAGAAACAGGATGGGAAACAGCAGCATAAACAATGGATGAGAATCAGAAACAAAGTGGTTGAAACAGATGGGGAGAAACACAATGGCAGAAATACACAATCAGAAACAGATGATAAGAAACAGACTGGCAGAAGAAGAGGATGAGAAACAGAGAATGACAAACAGTGTTGCAGAAACACATGGACAGAAACTGAGGATATGAAACAGAGGATGAGAATCAGACTGGCAGAAACAGAGGATAGGAAACAGAGTGGCATGAACAGAGGATGAAAAACAGAGGTTAAGAACCAGGGGATGAGAAACAGAGGATGCAAAACAGAGAGTTAGAAACAGAGGATGAAAAACAGAGTGGCAGAAACTGATGCGGAGAAACAGAGTGGCAGAAACAGAGGATGAGAAATGGAGTCAGAAATCACACAATACCAGGTTATGTCCAACAGGTTCAGAAATCGCACAACACCAGGCTATAGTCCAACAGGTTTATTTGAAAACACAAGCTTTTGGAGCTTCACTACTTCTTCAGGTGTTCATAAGTGAGGTCGTATCTGACACAGAATTTATACGTAAAAGATCAAAGGATTACACCACTGATGGGGCTGTATTAAACAAACCTAAGATGCTGTTAAATCTTTAATCAGTTAGAAGGTTTTAATTGATTAATATGTATATGTAAATCCCCAAATTCTTTTCAAGTCACTGTGCTGAGAGAAATAGAGGTTTTATCAGTGTAAAGAAGTGGTGACGTTATAGGTCATACAATGCATGTTAGGTGTGAGACCTTGTTTCTGTTTGGTTTGGAGTCAGACTGGCTTTATTTCTAAAGTAGGAATTTATAAAACGCCACATTGACTGACTGTCTATAAATTGTGTGCTTTTGATCAAAATCGAATGTATCTGCAAATACAAATTCACCCCATAGATTTATGTGTGTGTGTGTGTGTGTGTGTGTGTGTGTCTATGTGTGTGTGTGTGTGTGTGTGTCTATGTATGTGTGTGCGCGCGCATGTGTGTGTGTACGTGTGCGTGTGTGTGTGTGTGTGTGTGTCTGCGTGTGTGTGTGCGTGTGTGTGTGTGTATCTATATATTTGTGAGGGGTGGAGAGAGAGACAGTGAGGTGTATGTGTGTGTGAGGGGGAGAGATGAGAATGTGTGTGTGCATGTGTGTGAGGGGGGAAAGAGAGAGAGTGTGTGTGTGTTTATGCATGTGTGGGAGAGAGAGAGAGAGAAAGAGTGTGTGTGTGCGGTAGAGGGAGTGTGTGTGTGTAAAGGAGTGAGAGAGAGCATGTGTGTGTGAAAGTGTGTGCGCATTTGTGTGCTTTAGAGACATGTGTGTATGAGAGATAATTTATATGAGGGTGTGTGTCTGTGTGTGTGAGAGTCTGTGTGTACGAGAGGCAATCTGTGTGAGAGTGTGTGTGCGTGAGTGTGTTTGTGTGAATGAGTGCGTGTGCATGTACGCGCGTGTAAGAGTGTGTGCGTGAGAATGTATAGTGAGGTGGGGTCACCTGCAGTGTGACATGAACCCAAGATCCCGGTTGAGGCTATCCTCATGGGTATCCAACTTGGCTATCAGCCTCTGCTCAGCAACTCTGCTTTGTTTTGTATCCTGGAGTCCACTTTGGAAGACGTTTATCCAAAGATCCAATGCTTTCACAGGCAAGCATAGCTCCAACAACATTACTTCAAAGTCAACATAGGAAATATGTTACCAACAATATCAAGAATTATATTAAATGTGAAATTGTTTTGTGACATTTGACTTGTTAATGCTTCTTTATATGCAAATTTCTGTCATACTTTCATGCCAAGCTCCTTATTCATAAGGACACAACCGAACAAGTAGTGAATGTTAACCAGGAAACGGGAAGAAAACCAGAATAATTGAAGATCTGAATTGTTTTGAATCATATTACTATCTATAAGGTATATTTGTATTTTACATTTTCATAGCAGACAGCAGAATAGACACATTCAAAAAGGGTAGGATGGATCCACAATCCAAGGTTAACTAGAAAGATTAAAGATTGTATCATACTTAAAGAAAAAAGCATATAGTTGTGCAAAGAGAGGTGGCAGGTCAGAGTATTAGTCAGAATATAAAAAAATCAACAAACAATGACCAACAATTAATAAAGAATGAAAAAGATTAGAATATGAGTGAAAGTTAGCCAGAAATATATAAGCAAATGGTAAAAGTTTATATAAATGTTTTTGTTAAAACAGCTAACAAACTGAATGGGCTGGTGTCTTATTCTAAGTGCCCTCCTACTGAAAACACAGCCAGCCTAGGAGAGCCATAAAATCCCAGCTCAATGTTTAGAGATCTGGATGGGTGCCAATCAATTGGTCTGGTTGCCGTGAGAGATCCCAATAGTTTAACTTGTTGAATTGATTAGAATTTATGCTTCATTACCACAAGACTGCAAGTTGTCTGCCAAATGCTGCATTCCTCCAGTTTCACTGACGACGATTGGCTGCTATTGCTACATAGGATCTTGATGTAGTACATTTCACAAGCACTTTCATTTCTTTTAACATCAAGTCCCTTAACAAAGATATAATTTTACAACAACTTTCTTAAAGATTTGGGGTTTTAAAGTGCGAAGTCAGTACATTTGTAGTGAGTCCTTTAATATTTGCTTTCCCTTCCTGGGCAATGCTGGGTCATCTGATAGAAAGTGCCAGAGGACTCACAGACGTGCAATTATCCAATTCTTAGTCAGCTGCTCAGGGAGTCAGTGTGCAGAATTGCCCAACAGTGGTTGTTTATCCAAATCTCTGGTCTCTATTACTGCAATGAACATGACTCTGCTCAGTGCAGCCATCTCACTATCTGAGACTTAGAGCTCAGCACTGTGGGGTATCTTGTTAAAGTACAATTATTAGCACTCCTGCACTTCACGTCACCACGCCACCTGTTTTTAATACTATCCGTACAACCGGCATTCTCAAACCGATCAATAATTACAACACTGCCATCTGGAAAAATAGATGCATAGAATCACCCATGATTTTTAAGGACATCCACATCCTTGCTTACTTTTCTCGTGTAGTTAAAAGTTATGATTTTGTTCTGGCCTTTGTTAATGATGCACTGTGCATGTGAGTCTGAGTCAGAGTCAGAGCAGTAGGGTGCATTTAAGAAGGAAATATGGAAAGTACAGGGCCAACATGTTCCAATAAAGATGAAGTGCTTTTTTAAATTCATTCATGGATATGGGTGTCACTGGCTAGACCAGCATTTATTGCCCATCCCTAATTGTCCAGGTGGCAGTTTTGAGTCAACCACATTGCTGTGGATCTCGAGTCACATGTAGGCCAAACCAGGTAAGAATGGCAGTTTCCTTCTCCGAAGGACCTTACTAAACCAGATGTGTTTTTCCTCAGATATTTTTTAATTGAATTCAAATTCCACTGACTGTTGTGGTGGGATTTGAACCTGGGTCCCCAGATTAACAGTCTAGTGATAATACCACTAGGCCATTGCCCCATCACCCCACATGCCCCCTCCCTGCCTCGATGCGTCGGGCCAACAAATCCAGTGAACCCTGGGTATCGAGGGATATACAGATTTAGATAAAGAGGAAAAGGGAGGCAATTGGCAAATATTGAGGGCTGAAAACAACAGAAGCCTGCAAGCACAGAATGTGTAAGGGGGAAACTTAAAAGGGAAATTAGGACAGCAAAAAGGAGGCATGAAAGAATAATATAGGAAAATCTTAAGTAATTTTCCAAGTAAATTAGGAACCATGGTACAGTAATTTGTGTGTGGAACTAGAGGACACCGGTAGGATTCTTTGTGCTAATGTTCAATACTGAGAAGTGCAATGTGGGTATACAAATGAGGGAGAAGGACTATGATATACTTAAAGAAATTAGCATAGATAGAAAGGAGGTTGTGAGTTGTCTGGCAGGTTTATATGTAGATAAATCTCCAACGCTGGATGAAATGTGTCCCAGGCTGTTGTGTGAGGCAAGGGAGGAAATAGGGGCACTGACGGTGATTTTCAACTTCTCTCTGGCCACGACAAAGGTGCCAGAGAAATGGAGAACAGCCAATTAGCTACAATAATGTGGTACCATTATTCGAGGAAACGACAGGCTCGTCAATCTCACCTCAGTAGTGGGGGAGCTATTGAAGGCAATTCTGAGGGAGAGAATTAATCTGCATTTGGAGAGGCAAGGATTAATCAAGAACAGTCAGCTTGGTTTTGTTACAGGAAGGTCAAGTCTGACCAACATGATTGAATTTTAAGAGAGGTGATCAAGTTTGTAGATGAGGACAAGGCATTCCATGTAATCTATTTGGACCTCAGCAAGGCTGTTGAAACGTCCTGCACGGAAGACTGGAAGTCAATGGGATCCTAGGATATGCGGCTAATTGGGTTCAGAATTGATTGAATGGCAGAAAGCAGACGGTAATGGTTGAGGCATGTCTAGTGGTGTTCCACAGGAATCAGTCTGGGGCCTTTGCAATTTGTGGCATGCATAAACGATTTAGATTTGAATGTAGGAGGGTTGATCAGTAAGTTCGCAGATGATATGAAAGTTGCTGAAATGGTAAATAGTGAGGAGGATAGCCTTAGATTACAGGAGTATATAAATGGGCTCGTCAGATGGACTGATCAGTGGCAAATGGAATTCAATCTAGGTAACTGTGAGGTGATGCACTTGGGCAGGACAAACAAGGCAGGGGAATACATGATGAACGGTAGGACCCTGGGGAATATCAAGAATCAGAGGGGCATTTCTGTGCATGTCCACTGTCCTTTAAGGTAGCTGGACAGGTAGATAAAGTGTTTAAGAAGGCGCATGGGATACGTACCTTAATTAGCCCAGGCATAGAGTTTAAGAGCAGCCAGGTTATGTTGGAACTGTATAAAACATTGGTTAGTCCACAGTTAGTGTACTATGTGCAGTTCTGGAATTCACATTATAGGAGCGATGCGATAGCACTAGAAAGGATGCAATGTAAATTTACCAGGATGTTATTTGGGCTGGAGAGTTTCAATTATGAAAAGAGATTGGATAGACCAGGGCTGTTTTCCTGAGAGCAAAGGAGATTGTGGAAGGGCATGATTGAGACGTATAAAAGTATGAGGGATAAAAATAGGGAAGACAGGAAGAATCTTTTCACTTGATGAAGGGATCAATGATCAGTGGCATTGTTGGTAGAGGGAACATGGAATTCACTGTCTGGAAGGGAGGTAGAGGCAGAAACCGTTGTAACATTTTGTAAGTATTCAGATATGCACTTACAATGTTAAGGCCTACGAAGCTATGGACCAAGTGCTGGAAATGGGATCAGGATAGCTAGGTGGCTGTTTTTGATTGGTACAGACTCAATGGGCCGAAGGACATTTTCTGTGCTGTAGATCTCTACGTCGCTAGAATAAGTATGAGGGGGCCAGGGCAGTGACCACAGGAACTCCTGTGTGAACCCTGTGTAGGATTGCAATAACTGCAGCCTGCCACAATCCTGAAGGAATCTCTAATGCATCAAATGTCAAGCAGCACATGGATTCAAACTGCCTTCTAACATTCTTCTTAACAGCTCTATGTCTACAACTATAGCTAACTGGAAGACCAGAAGAAAATGCCATGGGCCCAACATAAGAATTCAGCATAGCGCTCAAATGCTCTCACTAAACCTGTGCTATCCACCAGCATTCAAACTTTGTCCTCCAATTAATCCAGCTGACAACACACTTCTGGAGTTAAACGTCAATTTTCAATCTTCTCCCTTTGAGCACAATTTTTCTCATCATGTCTTGTTCTCAATTTGGAAACTTTTCACTGGTCAGATTTTTCCAATCATTGAGGTACAATGATCTCAACAAAAGAATCCAAACACAAACTAAAGTCACTTATTTTTTAAGAAGATACTCATTGAGAATTTTATAAAGTGATTCCCTAGCATACAGGAGAGCTACAGCTGTGTCATACGTAAGAAATAGGGTTTATGCCACTAAAGCTATTCAGCTGATTTTTCAAGCATTTGACCACATGGCATACTGACTATGCTTTTTGGGAAGTGTTGGGCACACTGATCAAAATTTTCTGTTCATCAATTTTAATTGCTGGAAAATTAAAGATATCGCACTCACAAGTTCCTGATATACATAGATGTACGTTAAAACTTTTCACCATGGAACGAACCCATTATGTAGCTGCCTAACTCTCCAATGATTATTGATGTGTATCAGGGGCTTTCAGCAGCAATATTACTCTTGTGAGCAATAATAAGGAATGGAAATACTAAGTCTTCTTGTTAGCGTCTCGACTTTTTGTTTCCTTCATTAGAATTCACTGAAATAAAAATTTACCGCTATGTCCATTAATTGCTTATAAAAAAATTAACATGTGCACATGAATCATTTGTGTAAATTTCATTCCAGCTAAGCATTTTTCAGGGTTCTGAGGAAGGGTCACTCAACCTGAAACATTAACTCTGATTTCTCTCTGTAGATGCTGCCAGATCCGTTGAGCTTTTCCATCAATTTCTGTTTTTGTTCCAGAAATCCAATTGGGTGAATTAGATTAGAAAAGAAGAACAGCAAGCAAACCAAGAACCACAGATGCTGGAAATCTGAAACAAAAGCAGAAGTTGCTAGAAAACATCAGCAAGTCTGGCAGCATTTGTGTAGACAAAGTAGAGTTAATGTTTCAGGACCAATGACCCTTCTTCAGAGATTAGAGGACAATTTATATATGTAGTGAAGCATAGTTAGAAATCTTTTCCATAAACACTGTGAACAATAATGTGCATTTATGTGGTGCCCTAACTGTAGTAAAACATTCCAAGGTGATTCATTGGTATGTAGTCAGGTAAAAATTGGCAGCGAGTCAGTAAGTTTGGTGACCAAAAACTTGTCAAGAAAGTAGGTTTTAAGAAAACTCTTAAAGGAGGAAAAACATGTGGAGAGTCTAGGAAGGAAATTCTACAGCCTTGGACCGAGATAACTGAAAGCATGACCACTGGTGGAGGTTGGTGGTGGGGGGAGGTTTTGCGAGGTGGGGAGATGCTGGTGGTAGTGGTGGAGTGGTTGAAGGAAGTGGGGAATCAATATAAGAGAACACGGTTGGAGAAATGCAGATTTATCAGAGGCTTGTGGAGCTGCCAAAGCCTACAGTGACCGAAAGGGACGAACAACACAGGCACTTCAACAGAAAAACTAAGAATGTTTGTGGACAGGAATAGATGACCTCAGCAAGGTCAGAGGTGATCAGTGAATTGAACTTGGTACATATATGAGCAACAGAGTTTTGGATGTACTTGGGTTATGGAGAGCGGGACCCGGAAGGCTAGCCAGGAAAGTATAACTGTGTGTTCCTGTAGAAAATGTGGTCTCCATTCCATTCCAGGCACTTTAAAACTTATTCCATTAACAGTATTTAATCATTTTTCTGCTATTACTCTCTCCTTGTCCTTGTTAAGTGCCCTCCTCTTGGTAAATAAATTGAGATGCTAATTAAGTGTAAAGCGTATGATAATTGAAATTATGTTGCAATTAGATATCCAATGTACTTACAGCGGTCTGCATTGAAGTGAAATAATAGTAAACAATAGCCATGTGCTGAGCAGTTATTCTGTACGTGTCAGGAACCTTTTTTGCCTCCTTAAGCCCGTTTTTGCAGCTTTTCACTGGACAGACATGTAGCTGCAGGTTCTTTCCTCTAGAGGATGCTGTAGTAGAACTATTGTTTCAGAGATAGTCGGAACTGCAGATGCTGGAGAATCTGAGATAACAAAGTGTAGAGCTGGATGAACACAGCAGGCCAAGCAGCATCAGAGGAGCAGGAAGGCTGACGTTTCGGACCTAGACCCTTCTTCAGAAAATGA
>NC_063342.1:36888644-36900598 GCF_021869965.1 Rhincodon typus | reverse complement strand
TGTTATCTCTGTCGTAGAACTAATCAGTTCTATCTTGTATTTTCTGAAACCACTTGGCAAGGTTTGCAGTTAATCCATATAAAACATTTTCCATTTTATCTGCAAATGAATTTATTCTTTAGAGCCTATAAAACAGCTATTAGCACCAAATGAAATATACCCCTCTGGCTAAATAAATAGCAAAGTCCAGTGGAACCAGAATGTTGTCAGTTTGGAAGAGCTGGATTTTAGTATCAGGTTAGAAAGTAGTCCCACAAAACTGTGGTTTTTTTTATGAAAAGGAATTGTTCTAAGAACACTCTTTCAAATCCTCAGGAAGTCTCAAAGTTTCTCCAGTGAAATGGGGAAAGGGCACTGTGAATGGGATAAAACTTTATGGCCAAGTGGTGTTATTACTGGACTATTAATCTGGAGACCAAGATAATGTCATGCGGACCCAGGTTCAAATCCTGCCATGGCAGATGGTGGCAGAGGAAGGAAACTGCTGTCCTTACCCAGTCTGGAATATATGTGATTCTAGACCCATAGCAATGTGGTTAACTCTTAACTGCCCTCTAGGCAATTAGAATGGCAATAAATATGGGCCAAGCTAGCATTGCCCTTATCTTGTGAATAAATTTTTAAAAATGTGTATATTTGAAGTATAATTCCAGAGTCAGTGAGTATAATTGGTGCACAGTACGGTCCCATAAGATGAGATAAACATCCTGAAAACTTATGGGATGGATTATTATCAATGTCACTGGATACCAGACACACAGTTGGCAAAGTGTCTGTCCCACCTACTGAAAACTTGTGTTGAGGTCCCTCTCAGGGTCACATTTTAGTCTCTATTGAATGCTTTAGATGCGTTACCACAGAGTGCTGAAATGGGAAACTAGCTGTCTTTACTGTTGTGCCAACTAACAGGGAGTAGCAGGGCATTCCAATGAAGGGTCATACTGGACTCAAAATGTTAACTCTGTATTTCTCCTGCTGCCACACCTGCTGAGTTTCCCCAGCACTTCCTGCTTTCGTACCAGGGAGTTGGCTCAGAGGGTGAACACATGACAGCATTGGGCTGCAGTGTTTCTGCAAAGCCGAGAGGAACATTATTGGTCTTTAAGGATCTCTTTGTGGCCACCTGAAGACCACTAATTAGGTCACTAGTTAAAAATGGACAGAATGTGCAAGGAACCTGCTCTGCCCCTTCACCCTTTAAAACAACAATTGGCAGCCAGTAATGAGCAAGAGCCATGATTTACAAATTTAAAGAGTCTTCCACTTGAAACAGGGGGGATGTATTGTTTGTCCATTTACAGGTCACCCTGGGAATTGCTTACCATGAGACTAAAGTGAGTCTTCAGTATCTAGGGGCCAGCAAATATTTTTCCCTGATATGCCCATCATTCCTAAGTGAGACACCAGCAAGGAATCTTAGCCAATCACCTCACCCACTGCAACAGTTGCTGTTGCTTGATCTTACTACACATAGAAATTTTGGCTTCAAGAAATTACCCTTCACAGAACCACTGCATAATTGGACCTTTCATTCCCATATAGGCAACGAAAGAATGACCAGAGCAGTAAAGATAAGTAAAACAAGCAGGAAACAGGTATGGCCACACTTCCAGAAGTTAAGCATTATCATGTTGCAGTAGATATACAGCAAAACAGCAGTGAAATAAATAGAAACAAGCACACTGGTGGTTATTCACAAGTCCAAACAAGTGAAAGCATGCAACGTATTGTAACAACTAAATGCAGCATCAGACTGGTGTGGGTTTTATTGAACCTTGTGCACAAATTTATGCGCATGTTCTCAGCACCATAACCACTTTCCAACCGGCATTATGTTGCATCTTTTAACTAAGGGCTGAGTAGACCTGATGGGCCTCAGTAACAACTGACTCAAATAGATTTAAATTGGTTGGTAAAGGATATATTTAAAAGAAAATTCACATCAGGAATGCAACAACTTCAGACCATGAGCTCTGGCATTCCATTTTGATGTCACCCTCCCCTTCAACTCTACACCATTTTGGATCTTGGTTGCATGGGTTTCGCAGTTGACCTATTTTCCACTATTAACACTGACAATTAACAAATACTGTTCTTCCATATCTCTTTTCTACTATCATTTGTGCTCCCTTTGCCATTTGCTTTTGGGCACCTTCACCATTTGTTTCTTCTTCTACCCCTTTCTAAAGTATAAACTTGTCAATTTTCCAGTCCCTTTGGTTCTGAAAAAGAGTCATATTGGACTTGAAACATTAACTCTGTTTCTTTCTCTACTGATGCTGCTAGATCTGCTCAGCTTCTCTAACATTTTCTTTTTATTTTTTATTTCAGATCTTCCCTAACCACAATACATTACTTTATAAAGTCGTGAAAGGTGCTTTCTAAGTGCAAACATCCTTTATAGATACTAGAAATTCGAAATAACATCAAAAATGGTGGAAACACCATCAAATCATTTTACGTCAACGGAGGAAGTTATTTCAGGTAGGGACCCAAAACACTTTATTGTCAGCATTTGTGAAATACAGGCAATTCTATGTCATTAGCAACATGGCAACTAATTTGCACTCTGCAAACTGCTACAGATAACGATCAGGTTATCTTTTTTAATAATATTAATGAGGACTAGGTATTGGCTAGGAGTCTAGAGGAAACTTTGAGGAGTCTTATGGGGGTTTGAATCAGACAAGAAGTCTGGCGAGGCCTATCTCAATGTCAGATGCATGGTGCTGTATCTCTACTTCATTTCCTAAGCTGTGAGCCAGGTTTCTCACTAGACAGTGGCAAGTTGCCAATTAAGGAGGATTATAGCTTATTAAACACCTTATTGACATTACAATTCACCTCCTATCTTATCAAGCATGCCAAATAAGCTAGATGTCGAGAATTCTCAACACTGAAGTCCAAATGGGTACCTGGCAACTTCAGCTGACTCCTGGCTGTAACTAGCCTCCATGTTGCTCAAGACCAAGCAACATCTCAGGCCAGCTTCCCCTTCTCCAACACATTCAGACTTCATACTTGACCAGCAGTACAGCTTTGGAATGCCAGCACTCATCAGTGTGCCCTGCAGCCTTTTACATTTGGAACAGGCTCCAGAGATAATTTGACGGATATTCAGTAAGTGGCACATTGTTCCATAAACTGTGTGTGGTAAGATAGGGCTAGTATCAGATGTGACAGATGTCACAGGGGTGGAGTAGGTAGTTATTGAGGCACATTTCATAAGATAGGGGAACGAATTGCTAGGTCTTGTGGCAAAATTCCCTCAAAAAAAAACTCAACACAACTTGCAATTGGACAAAAACAAAGTAAGATTCAGCTCTCTGCTCTTTTCCAGAACAGTCCATTGACTCTCAACATGCCCGAGTTTTAACATTTCAAGACCTCTTAGTGCAGCACTCCCTCAGTACTGCATCAGGTTAGATTTTTATGTTCATATCTCTGGAGTCGATTTTGAACTCATAAACCACTGATTCATAGGAAAGACTGTGAACAGGTAACTTGTAGTTTACACCACATTTTGTGTTCTGTTCTGGCCAAAAATTCCTGTCAGAAGCAAACTGTATTCACAGCACTATTCAATACGGTATTCTATTGTATTGCTACTCTGTCCAGTCTTTGCAACAACACAATTGTTGTCTAAACAGTGGGCCTTTCATTTCAAAGCAACTAGAGTCATTCAGGGATTTTAATAGTATTTAATTATTTGATGTACTTTTAATTTTTTTTAAATTCACTCATGGCATGTGGCTGTCACAGGCTGGGCCAGCATTTATTGTCCGTTCCTAGGTGCCCTTGAGAAGGTGGTGTTGTGCTACCTTCTTGGGCATCTAGAGTCCATTTATGTATGACCCCATTTAATTTTTCCCAAGGTGTTTACATGTGCAATGTAACTGTTTAGAAACAACAATGAGGTGATTTTAATTTTGTCTTTTTGGCTATATTTAGCTTGTTTGACCAATAGCTTTTGTATTGTATCTTCTGTGAATATGATGTCACAAAATGATATAGAAATTCAACAATAGACATGTATGCATTTTTTTTCTTTGAATTTGCTTCATAAACACAATTTAAATCACTGATTGAATACAAATTTCCAGAAAATGCTGTGACCATGAAGTGATGAGATAAAAGATAGATTTCTGAGAACATTCTTTTACTGTAGCTAAAATATCTTGCTAGCTATAAATAATCTGGTGAGTGCAAAGGTCTGCAGAATAAATAGAAACTAGTCCATGGCCTTGCAACTTATGATGATGAGAACTAGGAGCAGTAGTAGGCCATTTGACCCATCAAGTCTACTTTACTGTTCAATATCATCATGGCTGATCTCATTGTGACATCCACTCCTCTTGCTTGCCTACCATCCATATCATTGATTCCCTCAGCAATGAAAAATCTGTCTAATTCAGCCTTAAATATATTCAATGACCCAGTCTCCACTGCTTTCCGGGAATGGAATTCCAAAGCATGTTCCAAGTGTCGTCTCACCAATATTCTACAAAGTTGTGGCAAGACTTCCTTACTTTCATCTCCTTGCAATAAAGACCAACATTCAATTTGTCCTTCTAAGTACTTGCTGCACCTGCATCATTATGTTTTGTGATTCATTTACTCCAGATACCTCCACTCCTGCAACATTCTGCAATCTGTCAACTTTTAAATAATATTCTGCTTTCTATCCTTCCTGCTAATGTGGACAACTTCACATTTTCCCACACTATAATCTGTCTGCCAGATTTTTGCTCATTCACTTGACCTTTTGCAGAATTACTGTACTCTACCCAGAGCTTGTTTTCCTATCTATCTTTGTATCATCAGCAAATTTGGCTATAATAGTCAATTCTTATGCAGATTATAAATAGTTGAGACCCCAGCACAGATCCTGTGTCTATACAAATGCATTTTGCCAATCTGAAAATGACCCAATTATCCCCATTCTCAGTTTCCTGTTGGTTAACTAATCCCTTATCCATTCTAATATATCACTGCCAACACCATGACCTCTTGTGCAGTAACCTTTCATGTGGCACTTCATTGCATTCTTTGGACATCTAAAGATACTACATCTACTGGTTTGCTGTTGTTGGCCATTTATATAAATGATTTGGATGAGAATACAGGAAGCATGGTTAGTAAATTTGCAGATTACACCAAAATTGCTGGTATACTAGACAGTTGAGGAAGGTTTTCTAAGATCACACAGAGGCCTTGATCAATTGGGCCAATGGGCTAAAGAGTGGCAGGTGGAGTTTAATTTAGATAAATGCGAGGTGTTGCAATTTGGTAAGACAAACCAGGGCAGGACTTACATAGATAGTGGTAGGGCCCTGGGAATTTGTTGCGGAACAGAGAGACCTAGGGACTCAGGTATATAGTTCATTGAAAGCTGTGTCACAGGTAAATAAGATGCTTTTTGGAGCACTTGCCTTCACTGCTGAGACCATTGAGTATAGGAGTTGGAACGTCATGTTACAATTGTATACGATGTTGGTGAGTCCACATTTGGAGTGCTGTGTACAGTTCTGGTTGCCCTGCTATAGAAGGATATATTAAATTTGGGAGGATGCAGAAAAGATTGACAATGCTGTTACTGGCACTAGAGGGTTTGAGTCATAAGCAGAGGCCGGATATGCTGGGACATTTTTCACTGGTGTTTATTAGGTGGTTGAAGGGTGACCTTATAGAAGGTTATAAAATCATGAGGGGCATAGATAAGATGAATCGCAAAGGTCTTTTTCCACGGATAGGGGAGTCCAAAACTACAGGGCATAATTTTAAGGTCAAAGGAGAAAGATTTAAAAGTGACCAAAAGGGCAAATTTTTCACACAGAGGCTGGCTTGCATGTGGAGTGAACTGCCAGAGGAAGTAATAGATGTAGGTACAGTTAAAACATTTAAAAGACATTTGGATAGTTACATGAATAAGAAGTGTTTAGAGGGATATAGGCCAGATGCAGACAAGATGCAGACTAATTTAATTTGGGAAACTTGGTTGGCATGAATGGGTTGGACTAAAGAGTCTGTTTCTGTGCTGTCTGACTCTGTGACTCTATGAATTGAAACTAGTTCCTCATTATCCACCCTGCTTGTTGCTGCAAGTGTAAAGGGTTAATGTGAATATGTAGATATGATAGTTTACATCATAGGGAAGTGATGCAAGATCACATGATTACGAAGAGATGGTTCTTTCCAGCAGCTTTGTGGCAGAGGTGAAGTCATCTTCTTTATAAAGTTAGTGTCTATTATTTTTAAGTAGAAAGGTAATATTTTGGTCCTGTGTCAAAAGACTTCTGCAATGTCTACCAACTTCTGTCCTGGATTCAACCATAGTATACTTACATCCTATAATAAATCCTATCATAACTCAAATAAATCTGTCAAATATGAGCTTTCTTTCAAAAAATGATGTTGACAATTTCTGATTGTTCTATGATCTTCAAAAATTGACTCTGACATCGCTTTATAATGGATTCTAGGATTTTCTCAATGACAGATTTGGAGTAACTGTCTCATAGCTTTCTGCTTTCTGACTCGTTCCTTGAGCTGTTGAATAAATATCGTGCAGGCATGTAAGCTTTTTAGAAACACCAATATTACATAAACATACAAATTGCTCCAAAATTCTAAGGCTTTTGTGTCTACGCCAAGGTTACCTGTTCCTCAGATGTGGCCTTGATTGTAACATGTGCTATGAATGACAATAATAAGACTTATATTAGCCAATGCTGGTGGTAAGAATGGATTTAGTTCCTGCAAGTTGCTAAGTTGAAGTTCATCTCTAATAACATTGTATTCCTCGACAAACGCTGAGATAAAATTTCAAAAGCAATGACATTCTAACTATCAAGTTATCAGTGCAGAACAATTGTACTGGTTCATTTCAACGCCAGTTGTGTAATATTTTGAATTTAAGAGCTCTTAATGTATTACTAGCTCATATTCTTTATGTTTTTCTTTCAATTCTTTCTCTCAGTTTTATGGAGAGGCCTTGATGAACATCCATGAAGCAGCAGTAAGATCGAATTAACAGAACTATATGTACTATGATAGATATCCAGGTTTGCCTGACCCATATGAATTGTTATAACTTAATGCCTTACACATCATCAGAAACACCCAGTGAGAAAAATAGCACTTCTTGAGAAATCGACCACATGCCAAACTGCTCGAGGAACCATGGTGTTTTGTCAAAGTTTGAAAACAACTAAACAGCACCTAGCAACTTAGAAGCAGGGTATGGAATAAAGATTTGTCGTTACTTGGATAAAGATTTGTCCACACAGTATTCAAAAAGCTTTCAACTCTATGGACAGATGTGGAGATGCCGCTGTTGGACTGGGGTGGAAAAAGGTCAGAGAGCTTTACTGCTCCTATGATGCTGCTTGGCCTGCTGTGTTCATCCAGCTCTGCACCTTGTTGTCTCAGAAATCACACGACATCAGGTTATAGTCCAACAGGTTTATTTGAAAACGCAAGGTTTCAAAACCTTGCTCCTTCTTCAGGTGTTAGTGAAAGAGATAGTATCAGACACAGGATTTATAGTGAAAGATCAAAAGGTCACACCACTGATGAGGATGTATTAAACAAACATATGATGCTGTTAAATCTTTAATTAGTTAGAAGGTTTTAATTTGTTAGTATGTATGTGTAAATCCCAAATTCCTTTCAAGTCACTGCCCCGACAGAACTAAAGATTTTATCAGTGTAAATAAGAGGTGACATTTTAGGTCAGACACTGCATGCTAGGTGTGAGGCCTTGTTTAGATTCTGTTTGTGTTTTGGTTCGGAGTCAGACTGGTTTTATTTCTAAAGCAGGAATTTATAAAATGCCACATTGACTGACTGTTAAGAAATTGGGTGCTTTTACATTCATTTACATAACCAGTGCTGGTTAAATTGACTCTAATTGACACCCCTATTGAGCCAAACGTGTGATAAACATACTATTTTACGAAATTATGTTCTAAAAATTTTATGCCATTGAATGTAAAGCATATTAATAGTATTCTCATGTTAATGAAAAATGTTTTGCTTCTCAAGATAACACAGGTCATTACCACTGAGGTTAATTGCTGTACAAGTCATTGGAGAAGATGTCTCTATTTTAACGGCTTTAAGTGTTTACAACTGAATACTTCTTGATTGTATTTCTGAATTGCCTTGGCATTCTGAGGTAAAGATAATGTGCCAGAGATTCTATCAAAGAAACCTTTAAAAAATATTGGATGAGTATTTCAAATATCATAACATTCAAGGATAAGTGCAGGAAATTAGGATTGGCATGTCTGTAGTGGTAGTTATGTCGGTGCAGACTCGATGGGCCAAAGGGCCTTTTCTGCATTGTATGAATTTATGGATCTATGACCTATTTTGTTAGGAACCTTGATTGCATAAAGGTTAGGCATAAGTAATTGTGTGGACTTATTGCTGTAAAATTAATTACTTAAAAAGATCTGTTACTACAGACAGATAGTAGGAACTGCCGATGCTGGAGAATCTGAGATAACAAGGTGTACAGCTGGATGAACACAGCAGGCCAGGCAGCATTAGAGGAGCAGGAAAGCTGACGTTTCGGGCCCAGACTACAGACAGTTCATTTACAGATTCTGCAAAAAAAAAGCCTTTTAAGGCAGTGAACTTAGAAGTCCTGCCTTATTTAGAAGGTGAGAGGCTTGAATCTGTTATCAGATAGTCCTATGAGTGGAGCTGAGAGCACACTTTGTTAAGACAGGATTGATTTTAGATCATGACTGGACTGTGTGACTACTGGCTCAGTGCTAATATTCCTGCCTCTGAGTCACACTGGTTGGGTTTGAGCTTGACTCAACAAGTGCAGCTCCCACCTCCACCGAATAATGTTCTGATGGCCTTGTCTAATGATTGCAGGTCAGTTCCCAAGGGTCAGGGTAAGTGGGGCTCTTCAACCTTGCTTACGGACCCCAGGGGTACATTGAGAAACAATGAAGGCTGCAAAAAACTCTCAGCTCAACTGGCACTGCAATGGCAAATGATAGGCATGTAGCACAATTTGTGCTTTGCACAAAAATGAAAATAATTTAAATATGCCATTTTTGCTGTGATCACACAGATCCACTTAACTGGACAAATTTTCAAGCGAATGAAATGGTACAAATGTTAGGATTATTGTTATGGCTGAGAAATGTGATTGACACCAGAGTTATGTTTCAGAACCTAAACCTCCAATATGACAGACTGAAAGTGCATATTCATTGTATGAAGCAAAGTGCACTGTTTGCCATCACCCTTCCTCCCATCCCAGTTGCCGTACCATCTCCTACCCATTCCTCATGAAGGTGAAGCAGCTGTCCAAAATGTAAAGCTTCCTAATGTGAACTGTGTGGGGAATCCCTCACCATGCCTGCAGCTTTTTAGCCTCACTCGCATAAAGCCTCCCGAGGCATGTGCAGGAATTATTTCCTGTATATTTTACAATAAGTATTTGGAGTAGGATCAGGTGACAATTTTCAGATGGTTTATTAACTTTGAATTGAATTGAATTAGCTTTATTGTCACATATACTCAAATAAGCACAGTGAAAAGTTTACAAGTCAGTGCCATCTTAGGTACAAAGGTACCTAGGTACAGATTTCTTAAGTGCAAATTCTTAGGAGAAAAAATAGAAAAATAAAGAACTAAAAAGTCCAGCATTACTGATCATAAATTATAAATAAATATAAATATATCAATAAATTATAAAAAAAGAAATAAAATGTTCAGAATAACAGTCATTACAACCCAAACCATGCTGGCACTACCCCTGCAGATCTTGCCAGGCCTTGACTCCAAACCACTTGGGCTTCACCTCAAGGCTCTTGAGGCTGGGAGGCTGTTCTGGAATCACCTCAAGGCCAGAGGTCCAGCTGAGGCCACGACGGGCTGGGAGACCACCAGGCTGGGCTGGGAGAAAGCCATGCCAGGCCAGGAGACAGCCACTCCGGGCCACTGAGAGACTGCCAGGCTAGGCCGGGAGACTGCCAGGAGACAGCCACATCAGTCCAGTTTATTAAGAAGCAGCAATTTAGATATAACGCATTAGATAATTTGACAAAGAACAGTATACAGCCTGTGAAAACTGTGTATGGGTCACTGATATCAGAGGACAAACAGACTGTTGGCATGGAACACATCCTTCTCATTAAAGCTGAGAATGCAGCAATATGCCCTCCAGTTGAAGTGTTAGAGAACTTTTCTCTGGGTCTTCCTTCAATGTCTTCAGGTCCATCTTCAATCTAAAGAAGACAGTTCCCTTGTGAGGGAACAACTACACCTAAAGGATTGCCCAATGAGCTGGCACAGTGGCATAGTGGTTTGTACTGCTGCCTCACAATGCCACGGACCTGAGTTCGATTCCATCCTCAGGCTACCATTTGTGTGGATTTTGCACATTCTCCGCATGTCTGTGTGGGTTTCCTCCAGGTTCCTCCAACAGTCTAAAGACGTGCAGGTTAGGTAGATTGGCTATGCTAAATTGTGTGTAATGTCCGCCGATGTGCAGGCTTGGTGGTTTAGCCGTGGGGAATGCAACGTTGCACAGGGTTGTCGTGTGGGTCTGGCTGGGATGCTCTTCAGAGGGTCGGTATGAACTTGATGGGCTGAATGGCCTTCTTAGACACTGTAGGAACTCTATGAGGACTGCCCTCCTCCCTGATCACTCAATATACCCTATTTCTAGGAGTCAGTAGTTCAAGCTGTGAATCCCCCAGTTGAATCCTTTCAGACAAGGACCGTAGCGCAGCTATTCATGACATCAGAATGATTGTGGTCCCTTTGAGTACTTCCATCTGAACGTTAGTTTGTCATTCCTTCTATGAACAGAATGGCTTATTTCCTCAACACTGCATTGATAACAGTGTAAATATGGTACTATATGTGTCCTTGACATTAGTTCAGAGGATCATCGTGGCCTCAGTGGTTCTGATGATTCTTGTGACCATACACGTACCTTCCTTTTGTTTTTATTTACTCAAAATTTGGAAAGCTATTCACTGCTGTAACAGCAATTAAATAATATTGCATGCTACACTGGAGGTGCTAGGAAAATTCAGTTTTAAAGTGACCCCAAATTCCAACACATCAAATGTGTTAATTCCTAAAGATGTCCATTAGGTTAGCCTTCAATATTCTCTTTCCTTGGGAAAACTGCCCCAATCTGTTCAATCTCTCCGGATTATTATAACATCTTTGTTCTGATATCATTCTGGTAAATTGTTTCTGCAGCTACCCCTTTATATCCTTTATGTAATATATAGAGACCAGAACTTATGTGTGGCCTAATCAATGTTCTATGTCTGTTTCAGATCGTTTCTTTGCTTTTCAATTCTATCCCTTCAGAATAAACTGTTCATACATTGTTCGCTTTCTAATGACATTTTGAACCTGCAAAACTGATTTTAGTATTCTGTATCTACAGTTCCCTTTGTTCATCTACCCCTTTTAAACATGTGCTTTCCAATATGGTCTCCTTATTCTTCCTACCAAAATTCATGCCTCACACTTACCTACATCGATGTTCATTTGTTAATTACATACCCATTTTCAAGTTTATTAATGACTCCTGTATCTTGTCAAAGTCTCTGTGTTAACTATATATCACTATTTGGTGTCATCTGCAGATTTTGATCTATTGCTTTTGATTCTGAATACACCTAACTATATTTGTACATATTAATTAAAGCAATATGTCATCCAATAGCTATGCCATTATCACGGTCAACAACTCTGTCTGAGAGATTAAAAATTAAAAGATGATTTTGCCTGGTGAAATTGATTGAAACATGATCAATTGCACCGAACAAGGCAAGATATTAAAAGAGACTTCGCAGTGGGGTTAAAATTGAATCAGATATAGTAGGAACTGCAGATGCTGGAGAATCCGACAACAAGGTGCAGGGCTGGATGAACACAGCAGGCCAAGCAGCATCATAGGA
>NC_063342.1:36871985-36888544 GCF_021869965.1 Rhincodon typus | reverse complement strand
AAGGTGCAGGGCTGGATGAACACAGCAGGCCAAGCAGCATCATAGGACCCTTCTAGAGTCTAGGCCCGAAACGTCAGCCTTTCTGCTCCTATGATGCTGCTTGGCCTGCTGTGTTCATCCAGCCCTGCACCTCGTTGTCTCGGATTCTCCAGCATCTGCAGTTCCTACTATCTCTGATCCAAGATATTAAAAGCTTACTGAATTTCCCATCCAGTTGGAGACTTCCTAATGCCAGCCTTTCCCTCCCACAACATGTAATATCACAGCTGCCTTTGTGAACATTTCCCTCTCTTCACCTATGAAAAGAGCCAGAAGTGGTGTAAAATTTGCTGGAAGGATGCCAGTAACCTCAAGTTGACCTTGACCACAAAAGACTTGATATTGAGTGCTAACTGAAACAACCTAGAGAAAATCCCATCAATCACTGATCCTGCAGCATTCACACTGAATCTGAAATTTTCTGGTGAAGAGTCAGAGAACAAAACCTGAAGTCCCTCAATTGACAGCTTCATTTTTATAGCTACATACATCTAAAAAGGTCTCAGGCAGGTAAACGTGTAGATGAATGCTTGGTTCCAGTAAATTACATTCACCGAATAACACTGCACTTGGGAGCAGCATAGGAAGGTACACCACAGACTTAACAGTTCAAGTAGGCGCCTTGAGAATCAATTCCATTGCTGTTTACAGCCTATTAATAATTCAAAAATAGTGCAAGCAGTACTTTCAGGCTGAACATTTTGGTGGAAGCAATTTCAGCTACAGTTTACATTCTCAGAAGAGAAAATGGAGCAGAGTTAAATTTCCTGAGCAAGCTTTTCAAAAAAGGGAAGAACGCAGCTGAAAATTTGATCATCATGTTCCCTTAAACTGCAACCTTCTGATTCTTCTCAATGCTTTTATCAGTGGTACAGGGTCTCACAACATGTGCTCATACAGTTCAACTTTCTGTTTGCTTTGCAAGTTCCTGCTGCTCAGTGACCGTACATGGTAAGTCAAATCCTTTACTGTGCACAAACAAAACTGAGGACTGGAAAGAATAACAAGGGGAAGAAAAAGAAACCTCCATTTGAATTTGGATTTTTCCACTGCTGTTTACTTGATTTTGAGCAGTAATCAGGTTGAGTGGGAGGTAGGAAAAGCGTAGAGATCTATCACACTGGAATCCCATCTACAATGAGTGCCAATCCATTTTCAGTCTTACTTCCTGGCAGACATCAGACAAAGCGTGAACTAACTGAAATGTTAGTTTGCGACCAGTACCTTCCAACGCAACATTTTCTGGCACTCCACATCAGATGTAAAACACGCCTATGAATATTAAATGTCGGGGGTAGCTAGACAATAGTAAGTAAACAGAAGTTAACTTAGAGTACCATCATTAAAGGAAGTGTATTCAGTTGAACTGTAGCCATTTCATAAACGTATATATGTTTCCTCCTTCTGACGCTTCTTGAATTTTTGGACTGATTGTTTAAGTGCTGTGTTTCGCACCGCCGGGGTTTCCAGCGGAATTTCCCAATCTAAAGTTCTTCAAAAAAACATCAACGAATGTAGCATTGCTGCAAAGGACAAGTAGCGTATCCGGTATTTGGCACACACTTCCTCATGCATAATACGCCTCACCCTGGCAGATAACTAGAGTCACTTGATCAGACAAAGAATTTCCAGAACCTGCTCCCCACAATGGCACATTTTTCTTTCTTTCCTTTTTCAAATGGTTAAGAGCGGACATCACTTCCAGCTGATAAGTGAAGTATGAGTAGCTTTCAATTGTCTGGTCTAAACTTATTTGCGTAATACTCTTGAAAATGTCTAAGCAGCACACTAGAGGTAGGAGGGAAATTGCAATAAATATTTAAAGAGATGATATTGTTTTGATAGTAAGTAATTCAATCACTTTAATAGGGTATGAGGAGAGGCCACTTAAGGAAAGACATGTTCCCTACTGTAAATTCTTCAAAAATCAGACAAGCTCAATCATCCCCTTCATGACCTGGTTAAGATCATTGAACTTATTTCAATAGCAAGTGGTCAGAGTGCTAGAATTGACCAGATGGTCCATGTCTTTCCACTTGGTCTAAGGATCCCTTGGCAAGTTTTTTGTTGGAGGTAGCAGCTCATGTTTAGCAATTCACTAGCTAATTTCACAGTGCTGGGAAGTGTAAGGCACATCTCTGGAGTTATTTGTGATAAAACCACCCCACTTCACTACCCTCATGTTAGAAATCTTTTGACTAGTTGACAGACAGAATTTTACGGGGCTGGGGAAGAGGCCAGCTGCTCACTCCTGCTAAAGGAAAGTTGGTCAGCAGTTAATAAGCCAAGAAGAATCCTTTCCCACAGCCATTAGTTGCTACTTGTAGGCGAAAGTGAGAGGTACATTGGCCTCTTCAGTGGGAGAAAGTCCCATCCTTAGCTGACAGTTCTCATTGTCCTAGCAGTGCCAAAGGACCAGTGGTGCGTGCTGTCAGGGCTGCCACCAGTCTCACAGAATGGACTCAATTTCTTCTGAAGGAGGTGAATTAGGGGTATTGGGCATGTAGCATTTGGCCACCTTTAGAGAGAGACAAAGACAATAGGGTGGATTTTGAAGAACAGCCAGGAGGAAAGAAGGGGGTTATGCATTACTGTCTTTTTTAAAACATGAATTCCTCCCATCAGCCCATGCCAACTATATTAAAATATGGACAGCATATTATTCAGATCAATAGGCTTGTGAACAGGTCTAGTTGATCTGTAATTCACCATTTAAATAAAGCAGTAGGTGGCAATTTTGACACCTGCCCATGTGACATGTTATCGGGCTGATTTCAGGGCTAGGTAGGAATGTGGGATAGCCACCCAACTTATTTACATGCTACACCCCTGGCAAAAATATACCCAGCTGGGGCACATAGTATGCAGCCAGTTGTAACTGTATGTGGATATTAGTCTAATCTTAATATTTTTATACTTTCAGGCTAACTTGTCCCTCATGGTTTATAACACATAAAATTTTACTTTTTCCTCCTCTTTTATAACCAATTGGGTTTGTTGGAAAACACCTCCTTTACCGCTGATCCATCTCCTTTAATAGAATCATAGTATCCCTCCAGTGTGGAAGCAGGCCATTCGGCCCACCAAATCCACACTGACCCTCCAAAGAGCCCCCCTACCTCATCCCTGCAACCCTGCAATTTTCATGGGTAACCCATCTAGCCTACACGTCCCTGGACACTATGGGCAATTTAGCATGGCCAATCCACATAATTTACACATCTTTGGATTATGGGAGGAAACTGGAGCAGCTGGACGAAACCCATGCAGACACGGGGAGAATGTGCAAACTCCACACAGACAGTTGCCTAAGGGTGGAATCAAACATGGGTCCCTGGATAACCACTGAGCCAATGTGCCACCCAACTCTCATCTGTTCTTGATATATTCCATCTCTTTTCCAGTCTAACTGGCCCTTCTGAACCATTGCTTTACTTGTCACCATCAGTAAATTCCTGAGATTCTTATTATATCTTAAATTTTTTGTCTAGAGGTGTCTGCCAGAAATAAACAGCAGTAACATCATAAAGATATCAATGCAATTTTTTTCCATTTACAAGAGAAGACACTGCTTTCTAACTTTCCCCATATTAATTGAATTTCACTGTATTACCAGTGTAAGATATTAGTACATGTAATGCATTTGGCACATTGAAGTTCTCTGGAATAATGTTTAGAGATAGTAGGATAGTATCATTGCATTGCACATTCTACAAAACATGCATAGAAAAATACACACATATTTTGTGATTTAAAAACAGTAAAAAAATACATGAGATGTGGTGAAGAAATTGGTGATTACTAGTATCTGAAAATTGAACAGCACTGCAAATATGATTAGTTTTTCACAGCCTGATTTAGGTGTTATTTCTTGGAGACTGAATTTTCTTTGTTTCTTTTTGAACTTCACCGATAAATTAATTCTGTTATTTACTGGGAAAACATGAATGTCATCCTCCCCTACTGACAGTGTATATTGGAACTCAGGATGCTTTCAAAAATCCCAGGTAGTGTACACCACTGATGAGATATTCTATTGATGGAAGTGTCTTGTGAATTTAATGTTATATACTGCTGTTTTTCCCTCTGGTTCTGTATGTTCTTACCATGTGCTTATTACAATACCATTTCTGTGGTGGAAAATGTAATCTCAGAGTTCTGCTGAGAAAATGCTTGCCACCTGCATTCTGCAAGTCGGTGGTGCCTGTGCATTTGTCCCAGAAATAAGGGGATCGGTTTAGTTTTAGTCCAGTCTATTGTAAATCTGAACACACAATTTGGGAGTAAGTGTAAAACACTTAGCTCTTCGAGCCTGCTCTACCATTCAATAAGTTCATGGCTGATTATATTTCCACTTACGGTGGTAATTTTTCACCTTTTATCAAGAATCTGAAAAGCACCTCAAGCCAGAATCCGAAGACTCTGCTTCCACCACTTTTTGAGGAAAGGAATTCCAAAGTGTAACAACTGTGAGAAAAAATAAACTCCTCATCCTTTCCTTAAATGAGCAACCCCTTATTTTGAAGCAGTGACCCTAGTTTTAGCTTTTCCGACATGAAGTGACAACCTTTCCACATGCACGCTGTCCAAGACCCCTCTGGATGGTATATGTTGCATCTTACTCTACTAACCACCAAGGGATACAAGCCAGCTTATCCATCACTTCCTTGTAAAGAATGTATCTTCATTTTTGGATTTTTGATTGTGGACTGAAATGGGAAAAAGGACTGACTTTATACCACAGATTGTGAAAGTGTTTGCAGCATTGTTTAAAAGCAAGCTACTCGCACTAATTGTAGGTACTGTTTATACTGTTGTTTGTTCAACCAGTGGAGGACATTTAGTTGCAGATGAAACATGACCAGAAAGTGTGTACAAAGGGAAATCTGACCAGCAGCAAGTCACTGATTGGTCTGTGGAGTGGTGACTAGTTGTCAATGACAAAGGCGTCTGCCTACAGACAACTATATGATTGGCTCCTAGGTAGCTGAACAACTTAAGGATGAGAACAAAAATAGGCAAAAGCCTCCAGACCTCTAAAAAGGGGAGATGTATTCTTTTCTTTGCTGTAAAGCACCTCAAGCAAGAAGAAAGCCTTTGTCAGTTTCTGTAAGCTATTGCTTAAGTCAGAGACTTCATAAGTTGTGAACCATTTACTCTGTGACCCCAATAAGCAAGGGAAAGTACCTGGGGAGGAGATTGAGGATTGTTTGAGGAACAGCAAGTCCTGGTAAAGCAAAAGCATTGTCTTAGTGAACCCTGTAAAGGGACCCTTGAACTGCCTTCCCATCTATTCCCTCCACCTATGACGTAATTTTTTTTGTGCCTTGTCTGTGTCTGTCTGTATGTACATATAGGGATTAGAGTTTTAACCAGTAATGTCGTATGTTGACAGTTCATTGTTGTTTACCTGCAGCCAGAATGTACATTTTTTGTAAGAAATAGTGATTCTTGTTAAACATAGAATCCTGGTCCATGCTTTCTGTCTACAGGGTAGAAAAAGATAAGTATATTGGAGAATTTTGAATGCTTTTATGATATCTTTAACTTTTGACACAATGGCAGGAATAGTGGGGATTTATTTTCAGTGAGGTTTGACAAAGATTAGGGACTTAACTAGATCAAATTTGGAACAGAGCCTATGAGGATTTGGGTGTGGTATTGGTAAATAATAGAGATGAAGGAAACATCAGATTCTGGATTGCATGTGAGACTTGATATTGGAAGTGGGAAAGAATTTCCTGCAGGTGGCAGAGTTAGCCCTGATAGTCTTAGGGGAGCTTTCAAAGCCTCAGGTTGATTGAATTGGTGGCTAAACTGAAGAGAGCATCGCCTGGCAGACCTAAAAAGGCAAATATAATTGAGGTATTAGCACTATATTTGGGTTGAGAGGAAATACACAAGAGATACCCAGTACACTGGGTAGTGAAACAACAGAATCAGGTGATATTCTGTAAATATTAAACAGCTTGAGCCTGAGAAAAAAATGAAGAAAATAGAGATGGAAGAAAAATACAAAGGAAGGAAGTTGGAATTAAGAAGACAGGAAATGGAAATTAAAATTAGAATTGCAGCAAGTGAGGGAATATGAATATAAGTTTAAAATGATATAGTTGAAATAGAAAACATCAGATGCTAATGCAGGTTCTGGTGGGAGAATGTGAGTCATTACTTGACGTCCAGTAAAAGTGGAAATTTGCACTGATTCTGCCAACATTTCAGAAAATAGAAATGGAGGAATTTCTTCATTTCGTTTGAAAAAAATGGCTAGAAATGAAGGCATTTCTTCATTTCATTTGAGAAAATGACAGGACAAATGAATTGGGGAAAAAAAGACATTGTTCATGCAGCGTAAGTTGACAGGTACAACACAGGAAATTTATACTCACTATAGAGGAGGTTTCTTGGGATTATGACACTGTTTAAAAAAAATACTATATCAGCTAGCCACAGGTCAGGACATCAGGCATTTAGGCAAGGGTTACAGAGTTTAAGGAAATAGCCTGGGCATACCTACATTAAATATGAAATATTTAAGCAAAGTAATTTTCACAGATGGATAAGACCATAGAAACTAAAGCCATGTTTGAAGGCATTAGAGAGATCATTCTTGGAAGAGAAAAACTCACCATCTTTCATAATAAAAACCAACGTTGAGGAGCAAAAGGTTGGAATAACTAAACAGGCAACAATAATGGCTGACAATTATGAGCTAATCCATAAAAATAAATCTATTTTTCATCACTCTCATAAACTCAAAAGGGATAGGAAATAGGAATGTGAAAGGAAGACAAGTAGCCAAGGTAAAGAATAGAAAGCTGGGAATGCCCTATAGTCTCATTCTCAGATCAGAGGGAAAATACTGAGAGTAGAGGTGAAAATTGGAAGCCAAAGAGTGTTTCCATTGTAACTATGTGTGAAACATTTGTTCAGAAGGCTAAAGGTTGAAGTGGAAACCCAAGGGACTTATTGGAGCTCATAAGATTCAGCCCAAAAATGCAAACTCCAAAGAAAATAACAATGGATCAGATTGTAGTTTTAAATACAAATAGGAGACTGAAGATAAATATTGCAGTGCAAAAATACATTGGGGGGATGACTAACAGGAAGCATCTTTGTCCAAAATGAAGGTAACTCCTTTTTCTTCAAATGGCACATCCAAGTCCATAACAATACTTCTAAGAAACAAAGGCCAATCAAGCCCTTTTGCTGGAGAAAGATTCAGTTTTCCAAAGAGAGTTCAATGAAAGTTAAAATGGGATGCGTGGAGACCACATCCCAGTTCCATTGAATAAAGTCCAGTTGGACAGTGATTTGTTGTCTTGACTATTGGTAATTAAGATAGTCAAGAAATTATCTGTAGGTTGATTTGGTTTACATCTGGGGAATGATTTGGCAAGAGTGAAAGCTATCATGTCAAGTCCAGTTGAGACTAAAGCGACAGAATGGTTGCAAGAAAATGTTCCGGGTATTTTTCCATTATGTGTGGTGACCAGAGCAATGGTGAAATAAAGTGTAACATCTGAGCTCACAGTCATACCACAAGGAGGTGTCTCCCATGCTCTTACATCTTCCTTAAATAGTGAGCTTAATACTGTATACAGTATTTCAGATGTTTCAAAAAATGCCTTGTATAACACTCTAGTTCTGTATTCAATTTCCTTGCAATTAGGTAACATCTTACAGGCTGTCAAAATTACTTTCTATACTTACATATTAACATGTTGCATTTCTTGTACAATGACAACCTTAATCCCCCTTCATCACAGAACTCTGCAGTCCCCCACCATTTAGACAATGTGTTTCTTTTTTATTCATCCTGCTAAAATTACCAATTTCACATTTTCCCATTTTATTCTTTATTTACCAGATCTTTGTGCACTCACTTAGCCTAACTAAATCCTTTCTACCCTCTTTGTGCCCTCTTCACAACTTACTTTGTTATCTATCTTTGTATCATTAGAAAATTTAGCAACCACACCTTCAATCACTTTATCTAAGTCATTTAGATAAATTTTAAAATTTTGAGACCCCAGTACTTATCCTGGGACACACCACCCGTTACATCTTTCCAAGCAGAAAATATCCATTTATGCCTAATATCAGTTTCACAGAAAGTCAATCTTCTATCCATGCTACCCATTACACTATGATCTTCTATTTTCCACAGTAATTTTGTGGCTTCTTATTAAATGCCTTCTGGAAACTTAAATACAGTACATACTCTGGTTCCCAAGGTGCGCAGAATCAGTGCAAACTGTCAGTTTGATAGGCAAAAGTACAGGCTCCAACTCTGCTGAACAGGAAGGCAATGAAGGGGCAAAGGCATTAATCATGCAGTTGCAAATTGCAGCTACACTTTATTTGCAATCATATCTTTGAGCATGTCAAATACATGAAGTCTTAAAGTGTTTAGGGTTCAAATGCTTGTCACAGGCAATGTCCATCATGTCACTGACCCTTGCAAATTGCACAGTGAAATCTCAGTGAAGCAGATGTTATCACCCTAACTTTAAAAGATGGTGGATACTGGCTGCAACCAACACTGCACTTGTACCACTTCCAAGTGTGTGGGCACAGAGCAGATTTCCAGTAAACTGTACTGAGAGTTTAATAATATGGGCTGGGATGGAAAGGACTCACAGAACATAGAACAATCACAGTACCTGTGTTACTCATTCACTTACACTTCCTCAGGATGAGCAAGATGCAGTGTCAAAACAAATTCCATACTTCATGGAACATTGGGCTGGATTAATGCCAGAATTTGGATCAGAACCAGAGACCTGCAGGAGTGGGGGACCGTCCTCTCTGGGTTGCTGTAAAGGTGACAGCTACTTTAGACTTCAGTGCGACTGGCTTCTTCCAGGGTGCAATGGGTGACCTTTGTGGGATCTCTCAGTCACCCACCCACAAACATAATAACTGATGACATCTGTGTAAGGTCGCACCAATTTATTTCAGTCCTCCAATGGTGAGTTCAGTACTGCGACCTGGGCAGAAGGACTCAGAAACAAACCGGGCTTCCCACAGTGAAAGGTGCTATTGACTGCAACACTGAGGTTATTTCAAAATGTTGCACAGTTCCTCAAAAGGAAGGGCATCATTTCCATGTCGGACGAATTCACGAACTGAAAGTGTGTGCCACTACTTTGGTAGCTGCCATACACGTACACCTTGGAGAACTCTTGTGCTCCTCTGCAGTTCTGTAGATACTGACATATCTACCTGTCTTTAACCATTGAGAACTCTCTCCTCAGGCCCTGCGTCAACAGAGAAGTAGACCTTTGCAAGTTACTGCAAGGAAACATAATGCAGCATAAGACTGACAGATACAAGGACAAACACTATCATCTGTGAACTGCTATATTTCCTTGAGACTGTGATACAAATTTGACCTGTTGGAATGCAATGATGATACGATACAGAGAATAAACCCTGACTTCAGCACCTTGTTTGATCCCAGCCAGTTGTTACATTGGGATTCAATTTCTGTGCTCCTCCAGGATTTGTTTACAGGCTAATGCCAACATATGGGGTTTCCATATTTTCACTTTGGCCTACAATTGCTTAATTCCCTGTTTCTTCAGTCTTGGTAAATGCTTCTGATCAGGTGAAATGCCTTAGAATGTCTTCAAATGCTTGCTGATTTTTTTTTGCCTCATTCTGACACTCCCCTTTAATTGTTCCCAATGATTAATGTGTCAGTAAGTTTTTCAGTGAAAAAATTTTCCATTTCCATCACTAATGCCTTCCACACACCCTTTTGCATTTATGGCTGAAATTGTAATTATACAGTTAGTGTAGACAGGGAATTTAGCTAGTGCTTTATGCACTTGACCTTTCTAGCAAAATTAACATGCTCTCTAAACTAACTTGGAAGAGGCCCTGTTTGATTCTGGAATTTGTCCTATTTATTTTTCAGTGGCAGTTGCAGACAAGACACTACTGGAATTAGAGACCAGCTTGTGAGATCCTGTCTAGTTTTACATGTTAAACCTACTGTGGGCTGAGTCATCACATTGGTTAGTAATCTACATAAGCGCAGACTGTTTACATGGGGCTTGGGTGTCACTGTGAATGTGTTAAAGCTCACTGTTAACACATAATCGAGTATAAAGCTCAATGTCTCAACAGCATCATCATAGTTATTCATAGAATCCCTACAGTGCAGAAACAGGCCATTCAGCCCTGCAAGTCCACACTACCCATCCAAAGAGCATCCCACCCATGCACACCCACCCACCCTCTCTCAAAAACCCTGCATTTCCGATGGATAATGCACCTAACCTACACACCCCTAAATACAATGGGCATTTAGCATGGCGAATCCTCCTAACCTGCACATCTTTGAACTGTGGGAGGAAACAGGAGCACCCGGCAGAAACCCACGCAAATTCGGGGAGAATGTGCAAACTCCACACAGGCAGTCACCCGAGGGTGGAATCGAACCCAGTTCCCTGGCTCTGTGAGGCAACAGAGCTAACCACTAAGCCACCATGCCACCCAAAAGCCTACTGCACGTAGTATTCCTAGGCAGTCTCCCATCCAAGTACCAATCAAGCCTGAGTCTGCTTAACTTCTGAGATCAGATGAGATTGGGCATTAATGAACTGGATAGGTTTTTCTCCCAAACAATCAGCAACAGTTTCATCATCATCAGTTGAATCTATATTCCAGATTTTCATTCAATTCAAATTCCACCATCAGCCATGGTGGGATTTGAACACAGGTGCTTAAGAGCATTCCTAGTTCTTTGGATTTAATGTCCAGTAATAATGCCACTAGACCATCATCTCCCCTTCCACAGCACCTCTTATTGGTAAGGTCTGTGCCCTCTTGACAGTCAGAATGTCGACGATGCTGCAAATCACCATCTAGAATGCATACTCGGCCAATAGAGCTCCTCCAGAACATAGACATTGAGTTGTACAGTGCATATACAGAATTTCCTATTCACATAGCCAGCCAGATGCCTTTTAAATGTTCTAATTGTACCAGCCTCCACCATTCCTCTGGCAGCTTGTTCCATATACACATCACCCTTTGCATGAAAAAGTTGCTATTCAGTTCCCTTCTGAACTTTTCCCCTCTCACCTTAATCCAGTGTCCTCTAGCTTTTATAACTCCCCTACCCTGTGGAAAAGACCTTGGCTATTCACTCTATCCACGGTCCTCATGATTCTATAAACCTCTATAAGGTCACCCCTCAGCTTCCAATGCTTCAGGGGAGAAAAGATCTAGCCTATTCAGCCTCTCCCTATAGTTCACAACCTCATACTCTTTGTAAATCTTTCCTGAACCTGTTGTGTCAGCATGCTGCTGGTTGGTTCAATGGCTGTCATAGTTAACCAGCTGGTCACATGTGCTTGGCTGCAGCGTGAAGTGATGAGGTGGTGGGAACGTGCAAGCTGTAGGAGGCTCCTTTGTAAAGTGCTGATTATGCACAAATTGCTCCTGGTTTGGGAAGAAACAGAAAAAATACTTGTGGAAGACCATAGTGGAATAAAATCTTCTGCTGAGAGCCTTTTCCTGCCTTCTCCTCCTCCAGCTGTGCATATCATGACTTCCTTGCTGCCTCTCATTAGCATCCTTCTCATTCCACAGCCGATGGAGTTGGGGGGGGGAAGGATTTGGTACAGCACCCAAGACTAGGAGCAAATGATTTGACCAGAAACCTTGATGTGATATGCAAGCCTTCTATTTTGTGGGACCACTTTAACAAACCCAGCAAACCATCAACCTTCCACCAACTCAGAGTCAGTCAGTAGAAATTAACCCAGCTTTGAAGCCGAAAGCTGTTGATGCCTTAAAAACAGCTATGATAGGGGTGGGCCTTCCTCTTGTTGTTCAGCTTTGTAGGTTGAAGACACATTAGTGTTTATGGGTACACCAGCTTACTATAGTGTATGAGCTGCTGCTGATGATAAAGGTTGTTGCTTTCATCCTCTTAAAGTGTAGGGAACGACAGGGCCTACTTGATTAATGTAGTGAAGCAACACCACTTCCTGTTTCTTGAGAAGAGCGTCTTGTGGTTAACAAGACAGTTACCATGTCAGCAACTGTGACATTAATATGATAGACATTGTTACTGAGACTTTGACGAGGATGAGATGCTGGAATCACTCCTTTAAGATCCCATCTGTTCTCTACAAATCCATGCAACCTCAACATAGCCAGTGATGCATTTGACATGTTAAGTATTAACCTTTTTGGAACTATATACAACAGTTAACTGGGAAAACAAGGTACTACATCAGAAATATATGTTGGCGGATGTATCTGATCTACAAAAACAGAGATAAAAACAGACATTGTTAATAAGGAAGACTACAGTGAAATATCAGATGAGATGGTCATTGTGAGGGAGCAAACAATAAGATCCAGAAAAATGATAAATCCCACGCCCAGATAAATTGTACCTCAGATTCTTAAGTAAAGCAAGGGATAAAATTGTGTACCCCTTGAGCTCTATTCTGTCTGGCTACCGGTGCAGCATCAGAAAACCAGACAGCTATCTTTGTATGAACACAGCAGGCCAAGCAGCATCAGAGGAGCAGGAAGGCTGACATTTCAGGCCTAGACCCTTCTTCAGAAGTGGGGGAGGGGAAGGAGGTTCTGAAATAAATAGGGAGAGAGAGGGAGGCGGATAGAAGATGGATAGAGGAAAAGATAGGTGGAGAGGAGACAGACAGGTCAAAGAGGCGGGGATGGAGCCAGTAAAGGTGAGTGTAAGTAGGGAGTTGGGGGGGGAATAGGTCAGTCCAGGGAGGACGGACAGGTCAAGGGGGCGAGATGAGGCTAGTAGGTAGGAGATGGGGATGGGGCTTGAGGTGGGAGGAGGGGATAGGTGGGAGGAAGGACAGGTTAGGGAGGCAGGGACAAGCTGGGCTGGTTTTGGGATGCGGTAGGGGGAGGGGAGATTTTGAAACTTGTGAAGTCCACATTGATACCATTGGGCTGCAGGGTTCCCAAGCGGAATATGAGGTGCTGTTCCTGCAACCTTCGGGTGGCAACGTTGTGGCACTGCAGGAGGCCCAGGATGGACATGTCGTCTGTGGAATGGGAGGGGGAGTTGAAATGTTTCGCGACTGGGAGGTGCAGTTGTTTAGTGTGAACCGAGCATAGGTGTTCCGCAAAGCGGTTCCCAAACCTCCGCTTGGTTCCCTGATGTAGAGGAGGCCACACCGGGTACAGCGGATGCAGTATACCACATTAGCAGATGTGCAGGTGAACATCTGCTTGATGTGGAAAGTCTTCTTGGGGCCTGGGATGGGGGTGAGGGAGGAGGTATGGGGGCAGGTGTAGCACTTCCTGCGGTTGCAAGGAAAAGTGCCGGGTGTGGTGGGGCTAGAGGGGAGTGTGGAGCCGACAAGGGAGTCCCGGAGAGAGTGGTCCCTCCGGAAAGCAGATAAGGGTGGGAAGGGAAAAATGTCTTTGTTGGTGGGGTCGGATTGCAGATGGCAGAAGTGTCGAAGGATGATGCATTGGATCCGGAGGTTGGTGGGATGGTATGTGAGGACGAGGGGGATTCTGTTTTGGTTGTTATAGTTCCATTTCAACTCCCCCTCCCATTCCTCAGACGACATGTCCATCCTGGACCTCCTGCAGTGCCACAACAATGCCACCCGAAGGTTGCAGGAACAGCAACTCATATTCCGCTTGGGAACCCTGCAGCCCAATGGTATCAATGTGCACTTCACAAGCTTCAAAATCTCCCCTCCCCCTACTGCATCCCAAAACCAGCCCAGCTGGTCCCTGCCTCTCTAACCTGTCCTTCCTCCCACCTATCCCCTCCTCCCATCTCAAGCCCCAGCCCCACCTCCTACCTACTAACCTCATCCCACCCCCTTGACCTGTCCGTCCTCCCTGGACTAACCTATCTCCTCCCTACCTCCCCACCTACACTCACCTTTACTGGCTCCATCCCCGCCTCTTTGACCTGTCTGTCTCCTCTCCACCTATCTTCTCCTCTATCCATCTTCTCTCCGCCTCCCCCTCTCTCCCTATTTATTTCAGAATCCCCTTCCCCTCCCCCATTTCTGAAGAAGGGTCTAGGCCCGAAATGTCAGCTTTCCTGCTCCTCTGATACTGCTTGGCCTGCTGTGTTCATCCAGCTCTACACCTTGTTATCTCAGATTCTCCAGCATCTGCAGTTCCTACTATCTCTGAAGCTATCTTTGTGTTATTGTTTAAAAATGTCGAAAATGCCAGCCTGAGAAATTTCAGACCAACCAGCCTAACTTTTGGTGGTGCGTAAATTAGTGAAAAAATTTCTGAGTCAATATAAATCATTATTTAAAGAAGTATCAGTTAATCAACATTTGTTGGAGATAGGGGAGAAGACTCAGGAGTGGTTATGTTACTAGACTGGTAATTTGGAATAGGAATGTCAAATACTATCAAATCAGATGGTGAAATTAAAATGCATTTATCAAATTCAGTTTAGAATTAGAATTTAGACTTAGATTTTATTGTCACGTGTACTCAAGTACAAGGATACAGGAATGCAGTGAAAAGTGTAGAATGTCGCCATTCCGGGTGCCATCTTAGATACAAAGGTACCTAGGTACAAAATCTTAGGTAAACTGTAGGAAAATAATGAAATAAAGTTAAAGTTCAACATTGCAGTTCTTGTTTTCCATGCTGAGCTCACATTCCCCATGAGGGTTCGATCTTCTCCACGCCGGGCTCGATCTCCCCACGCTCGATGCCACTGCAGATGACTGGGGACCTCTATGGCTACTGGGCTGGGCTTGCACTCTCTCGCTTTCCCCTGTGCTCTCCCACTGTTCCCCTAGCCCTAACCCCAACCCCAACCCCAACCCCAACCCCAACCCTGTCTCTCCAGAAAAAGTAAAGTAAAGAAAAAAAAGCTGTGAAGGAAGAGGAAAAGTTTAAAAAAAAGTCAAAGCAGATGGAGCAGATAAGCTACAGGCACTGCTACTCCACTGCCAGTTATAAATCTAGTCTCAACAACTTTGACTGTGATTATCTTATCTGGTTTACTTATGTCTTTCTTTGTTTCAGTGAAGAAATCTACCTGTGCCTGACTCCAAATCAGCAGTATTATGGCTAACTCTCTGACATCGGGCTTAGTTCAAGGACAGTTAAGGATGGCTAACAAACACCAGTGATGCCCACATCTTAATAAATAATTTTTTTTTCAAAACCAACGCAGATTTGTTCAGAGAGTCATGCCTAAGTAACTGGATTTAATTTTTGAAGGAGGGAACAAGGAGGGCTGATCAGCATAACACACATGCAGTTTACAAGGATTTTAACAAGCTTTCAACATGGTCCCACATGGCGGAGGGGGTCAGAAAATTAAAAGCTCATAAGATGCAAGATAAAGTGACGAGTTGGATCCTAAATATGCTCAGTGACAGGAGCAAAGTCTTGTGGTCCATGAATACTTCTGTGACTGGAAAGATGATTCTAGCAGCATTCCACAGGGCTCAGTACTGGGTCCCTTACTGTTCATGATATGTATCGATTATTTTGATCTTAAATGTAGAGGTAATGATTAAGAACTTTGGAGATGATAGTGAGGAAGAAAACTGTGGACTGCAGGAATAGACCAATGGATTCGTCGGGGAGTACAGAAGTTATGCATTTAGCACATAAGATCATAAGAAATAAGAGCAGTAGCAGTCTATTCAGCCCCTCAAACCGACCTCACCATTCTATAAGATCATATAAAACTGCACAGGCCTCAATTCCTTTCTAGTGCTCGCTCCTCATAACCCTCAACTGCTCAATGTTTCAAAGATCTATCTACTCTTTAAGTACTTTCACTGATATAGTCTCCAGAACAGTCTGAGTACAGGCTTCCATACATCACCACCCTCTGCTTGGACAAATTCTTATGTATCTAAATTTTAAATGAATGTCCCCTTATTCTGCAGTTATGTCCCTTAGTTCAAGAGTCCCCCACTCGTGGAAATGTCTTCTCAATATCTATACTGACAAGCCCCCTTAGAATCTTGTGTGTTTCAGTAAGATTATTATTTTTAGTGTCATTGAGTCATAAAATTTGTACAGCATGGAAAGAGGCCATTCAGCCCATCACATCCACGCCAATATTTAAGGATCCATCTATTCTTAATCCCATTTTCCAATACTTGGCCTATAGCCTTGTTTACTATAATGTTTCAAGTAATCATCCAAGTAGTTCTTAAACCTATCTTGAGGATTCCAGCCTGTACCACCCTTTTAGGCAGTGAGTTCCAAATGCCCACATTGCATAGGGTGAAAATGTTTTTTTCTTAAATCCCAATTAAACCTCCTGCTCCTTACCTTAAAAATGTCCCACTGGTTACTGACCTTTCTACAAACATGAATGGTTTCACCTATCTACCCTGTCGATGCCCCTAAGAACTTTTGACACTTCAATCAGAACAATCCCTCAGTTATCTCTCCTCTCAGGAAACAACCCCAAACTATCTAGAGATAGTGGGAACTGGCGATGCCGGAGAATCTAAAATAACAAGGTGTAGAGCTGGATGAACACAGCAGGC
>NC_063342.1:36782991-36866985 GCF_021869965.1 Rhincodon typus | reverse complement strand
TTCCTGCTCCTCTGATGCTGCTTGGCCTGCTGTGTTCATCCAGCTCTACACCTTGTTATCCCAAACTATCTAGTCTTTCTTCGTAGCTGAATTGCTCAAGCCCAAGCAACATTCTGGTGAATTTCCTCTGTAGCCTCTCTTGTGCAATCACATCCTTCCTATAGTGTGGCAATCCAAACTACCCACAGAACTCTAGCTGTGGTCTAATGTTGTATAGAGCTCCATCATAACCTCTTTGCTTTTGTTTCTTTTATTCACTTGTGGGGCATGGGCATCTCTGGCTGGATCAGCATCCATTCCCCATGCCTACTTGGCCTTGAGAAGGTGGTGGTGAACTTCCTTCGTAAACCATTGCAATCTATTTGGTGTAGGCACACACATAATGCTATTAGAGAGGTAATTCCAGGATTTTGATCCATTGACACTGAAGGACATATTTTCAAGTCAGGGTGGTTTGTGGCTTCGAGGGGAACTTGCAGGTGATGGTCCCATATATCTGCTGCCCTTGTCCTTCTGTATGGAAGTGATCAAGAGTTTGGAAGGTATCCAAGGAGCCTTGATGAATTTCTGCAGAATACCTTGTAGATGGTACACACTGCTGCTACTGAGCATTGGTGGTGAAGGGAGTGAATGTTTGTGGATGTGATGCCAATCAAGTAGGTTGCTTTGTCCTGGATGGTGTCAAGCTTCTAAAGTGTTCCTGGAGCTACACCCATCCAGAAAAGTGGGGAGTATTTCACCACATTTTGTATTCAATGCCTTGACTAGTGAAGGCAATTACTCCCTGTGCTTTCTTAACCACTGCCTTTAAGGATCTGTGGAGATGCACACATGTCACTCTGATCTTCTATACTTCATACCATTTAATATGGGTTCCCTTGCATTGTCAGTCCTCCCAAAATACATCATCTTACACTTTCAGGACCAAATTCCTTTTGCCATTATTCAACCCATCTGACCAGTCTGTCTATATCATCCTGTGGACTAAGGCTTTCCTCCTTGCTATGTACCACACCACCAATCTTTGAATCATCTGCGGACTTATTGATCATACTTCTTATATTCATGTCTAGATCATTAATATACTACAAACAGAAAGGGGCCAAGTACTGAACCCTGTGGTATGACACTGGGCACCAGCTTCTAGTCACAAAAGACCTTAGACATCATCGGGGTTGTTGACTTGCTCGTCGAGCTGGCTTTTCATTCAGATGTTTCATCACCATTCTAGGTGACATCGTCAGTGAGGCCTCCAATGAAGCGATGTGTTCTACTCCACTTGGAATTTATACTGTTTGTTCCATTATGGTGAGTAGTGTCATTTCCGGTTTTTGATCTGTTTGGGTTAGTATATAGAGTCCAATTCTATATGTTTGTTGATTGCATTATGGGTGGAGAACCATGCCTCGAGGATTGAGTGTCTACGTTAGGCTTGGACTATTAATTGTCTTCATGTCATCTTTTCTTCTAACTTTGCTCATTTAATGATCACGAAAGTAACATCCACGTACCTAACCCATAGTTTAGGCTGAATCTGGGGGAGGGCTGTGCATTCAAGTCTTTGCATAACAGCTTCTGCTATGAAACCTGAGTTGCGTGAACCCATGAGTATCCAATTAATTTGCTCATACACCTGGGTGTTGAAGATGAAGTGCATGGTAAGGCATAGGTCTAGTAATTTTAGCATGTTTTCCTTGCTGATGGTTTCATTGGAGGTTTGTGTTTGCGGATTATCTCGTAATGTGGCCAGTGTCTCCTTTGCTAGAGTCATGTCAATAGAGGTGAATACTGCTGTAACGTCGAAGGAGGTCACTTCCTCCTTGTCAATTTTTATGTTCTGATGTTATTCAGGAATTCCTGTGCGGAGTGTATGGAGTGAGTCAATCCACTGGGGAGGTGTTTCAGTCTTTGTTGTAACTCTTTGCCTAGCCTGTGTGTTGGTGTGCCCAGCAGGGAAACTATGGGTCTGAGGGGCATGTCCAGTTTGTGTACCTTGGGTAGTCCATAGAATCGGGGGGTGTTTGAGCCATCAGGTTTCATTTTTAGGAAGTCTGTTCTTGTTAATTGGCCTGCCCGTTGTAATTTCTTTAGTGTATAGATGCAAACGATCAAAGTTAGAAGAAACACACCACCTTTTTAACAGCATATTCACCGGGATCAAGTTCGCCAAGGAAGAAGAGAACAACAATCAACTCCCGTTTCCAGACATAATGGTGGAATGAACGAACAACGGTGAATTCCTTACCAGTGTATACAGAAAGACTACACACACAGACCAAATCGTGAATTACAACAGTAACCACCCCAACATCCACAAACAGAGTTGTGTCAAGACTCACAAAAACACCTATACAAAGTCTTTATGAACAATGTATATCCTAACAGCTTCATCCACTGATGCTTGGAAAATAAGCAACATCAAGAAGACACTGTACGCCCCACCACACAGGCCACCCTACCCTCTATCAGAAACACATTAGAACTAGCTAAAAAAACTCCTACAGCCTCTTGGAATAATGATAGCACACAAACCAAAAGCCATACTTCACCAGTTACTCTCAAAGATGAAAGACCCCATACCCACAATAAGCAGGACAAGCGTGATACACAAAATACCGTGCAGCAACCGCAAGAAACACTACATAGGACAGATGGGCAGGAAACTCTCCACCAGGGTACAGAAACACCAACTCACAGTAAAATGACACGACCAACTCTCCCTTGTTTCAATACACTCCAACATAGAAGGACATCAATTTAAAGAGCTAGAAGGGGGTATGAGAAAACTTTGGCGGGTAGGATCAAGGAAAACTGCAAGGCGTTCTATGCTTATGTAAAGAGCAGAAGTGGGTATGAGAAAACCTTGGTGGGTAGGATCAAGGAAAACCGCAAGGCGTTCTACGCTTATGTGAGGAACAAAAGCATGGCCAGAGTGAGGGTAGGGCCAATAAGGGATAGTGGAGGTAACTTGTGCATGGAGTCAGAGGAGATAGGGGAGGTCCTTAATGAATACTTTGGTTCAGTATTCACTTGACGTTTGTGAGGACAGCACGAAATAGGCAGATATGCTCAAACAGGTTGATGTTACAAAGAAGGATGTGGTAGAAATTTTAAAAAACATGAGGATAGATAAGTCCCCTGGGGCAGACGGGATATATTCAAGGTTACTATGGGAAGCAAGGGAAGAGATTGCTGCCCCTTTGGCAAAGATCTTTGCATCCTCACTGTTCACTGGAGTAGTACCAGATGATTGGTGGGTGGCAAATGTCATTCCCTTGTTCAAGAAAGGGAATAGGGATAATCCTGGGAATTACAGACTGGTCAGTCTTACTTCTGTGGTGGTCAAATTATTGGAGAGGATACTGAGATATAGTATTTATGATTATCTGGAAGAGCACAGTTTGATTAGAAATAGTCAGCATGGCTTTGTGAGGGGCAGGTCATGTCTCACAAGCCTTACTGAATTCTTTGAGGATGTGACAAAACATGTGAAGGCAGAGCAGTGGATGTGGTGTATTTTAGCATGGTATTTGATAAGGTTCCACAAGGTAGGCTCATTCACAAAGTAAGGAGGCATGGGAATCAGGGAAATTTGGCTGTCTGGATACAAAACTGGCTGTCCAATAGAAGACAGAGGGTGGTAGTAGATGAAAAGTATTCAGCTTAGAGCTCGGTGACCAGTGGTGTTCCACAGGGATCTGTTCTGGGACCTCTGCTCTTTGTGATCTTTATAAATGACTTGGATGAGGACGTGGGAGGGTGGGTTAGTAAGTTTGCCGATGACACAAAGGTTGGTGGAGTTATGGACAGTGTGGAGGGCTTTTGTAGGTTGCAATGTGACATTGATAGGATGCAGAGCTGGGCAAAGAAGTGGCAGATGGAATTCAACCCAGAAAAGTGTGAAGTGATTCATTTTGGAAGGTCGAATTTGAATGCAGAATACAGGGTTAATGGCAGGATTCTCGGCAGTGTGGAGGAACAGAGGGATCTTGGGGTCCACGTCCATAGATCCCTCAAAGTTGCTACCCAAGTTGAAAGAGTTGTTAAGAAGGCGAATGGTGTGTTGACTTTCATTGGCAGGGGAATTGAGTTTAAGAGCCATGAGGTTATGCTGCAGGTCTATAAAATTCTGGTTAGACCACACTTGGAATATTGTGTTCAGTTCTGGTCAACTCATTATAGGAAAGATGTGGAAGCTTTAGAGAGGGCGCAGAGGAAAGTTACCAGGATGCTGCCTGGACTGGAGAACAGGTCTTATGAGGAAAAGTTGAAGGAGCTCGGGTTTTTTCATTGGAGCAAAGAAGGATGAGAGATGACTTGATGGAGGTGTACAAGATGATGAGAGGCATAGATAGAGTGGATAGTCAGAGACTTTTTCCCAGGGAGAAATGACTATTACGAGGGGGCATAATTTTAAGGTGATTGGAGGAAGGTATAGGGGAGATGTCAGAGGGAGGTTCTCCACACAGACAGTGGTGGGCGTGTGGAATGTGCTGCCAGCAGTGGTAGAGGAGTCAGATACTTTAGAGACTTGTAAGTGACTCTTGGATAGGCACATGGAGGATAGTAAAATGTAGGGTACGCAGGGTAGATTGATCTTAGTAGGATAATAGGTCGGCACAACATCGTGGGCCGAAGGGCCTGTACTGTGCTGTACTGTTCTGTGTTCTATGTATGATCTAACTGGGCCAAAGTTGCAGTATTAGGACAAGCAAAGCAAAGACAAGCATGAGAATTCCTGGAGGCCTGATTTTCAATCATCGGTGCGATAAACAAACATGTTGAAATAGACCCCATCTACATACCACTATGGTGCAAAACTGGAAACAAGACTACCCACCAAGACAGACCAGACAATATAAATTCAGAGTGGGACAGGACAACAGCGCTTCAGTGGAGGCTAAACAACACTGAACATGTCACCTTGTAGGGAGGTGAAAAGTTTGCACAAAAACCATTATTACACTCTGCCCCCTCCTCCAAGTCATTAGTATACACAGTAAATAATTGAGGCCAAAGGACTAACCCTTGTGGCACTCAATTCATTACATCCATCTAAACTGAACAAGACCTATGAATCCCAACTCTCTGTTTTCTGTACGTGAACTGTTCCTTAAGCACTGTGAATATATGTACCATGAGACCTGTCCTGTCCAATAGCCTTTTATATGACACCTTATCAAAAGTTTTCTGGAAGTCTAAATCATTACGTCTACCAGTTCCTTTTATCATCTCTGCTTGTTACATCATCAAAGAACTCTAGGAAATTTGTCAAACCCTTTCATAAAACCCATGTTAACTTTGTTTTATTGTGTTAAACTTTTCTAAATGTCCTGCCATCTCTTCCTTGACAATGACTCTAGCATTTTCCCAATAACAGATGTAAGGCTAACTGGCCTATAATTTCCTATTTTCTGTTTCCCTCCCTTCACGAACAGGGATGTCACATTAGCAGTTTTCTAATGCATTGGAACCTTCCTGGAATCCATTGACTTCTGGAATATTTTAACGAATACTTCCAATACTTCTCTCACCACTTCCTTTAAAAGCTTGGTGCAAACCATTTCCTGGGGACAAGTCTGCCTTAACTCTCATTTGTTTGTCAAATACTTTATCTCTCATGATAGAGATTGTTACAAGATCTTACTTCCCGTTAGTATCTTACTTGTCTGTTAATTTTGTAACGTCCCCAAACGTGAATCTTGATGTAAAACATTTATTTAAATTATCTGCTAATGCCCTGTTCCCCATTATCAATTCCCCATCGGGGTTCCACATTAATTTTAGCTGCACTCCTCTAGCAAATTTATTTTGATAATCAATGTTTACCCTTTTTATTAGCTTTCTACTCATCTGCTGCTAGTTCCTAAAAAAATTGCAAATCCTCTGGTCTACCATTAGTTTTCACCTCTTCGTATGCCATGGTTTTTGAGTGGATACTCTCCTTGACTGGGAGACAGTGAGGACTGCAGATGTTAGAACAGTAAGGACTGCATGCTGGAGTCTCCTTGACTGCCTTTGTCAACTGTGGGTCATCCATCCTTCTCATCAACACTTTTCACTGTATCTCAGTACATGTGACAACAATAAATCAATCTATCAATCAAAATCAATCAATCTTCGTGCCATGCATTTGCCTCTCTAATCTTATTTACCCTGTGTTAATTTGCATGTGGCTTTGGTAGCAATCCTGCTGTTATTACCTTCATGGTTCTGCTTAATAATTTAGCCCAAATTGAATCCTTCAGCAGCAACTCTTTCCTAGTCCTACCTATGCTTTTGGTACTTATGTAGAGTACAACAACTGGACCTTCCCCTCCAACTCCCAAGTTCCTCCCAAGCTGAAAAGTCCTTAATCTTGGCACTAGGTAGGTAACACAGCCCTCAGGACTCTTGCCAGTGCTGCAGAAAATAGTATATGTTTCCCTAACTATGCTGTTACTACTAAATTTCTCTTTTTTCCCCCCCACCTCCCCCAATTGAATGGTTCTCTGGACAATTCACTCATCCTCCCTGTGATCTGTGCCCTTATCTGCTCTGGGAGCAAGAACCTCATATCTATCTGACAAAGGCACCAACTGAGACGCCTCCAAATCTAAATTCTGGATTCCAAGATCTGCCTCACTCGCAGTCACATCCTCCCGTCCCTAATCAGAGACAAAATTTGATGCAGTTAATCTAAGGGACGTGTCACAGTGTCCATGGCCTGGACTCCAGCTCATCAACTCTGATCTCCTTGAGCAGCCAATACTTGCTGTGGATGTAATAACTGTGGATTGAACAGGTGTCTATCCATTCCCACACTTCTGCTGAAATACATTGACTGCCCAACTATTTCTATTCTATTTAATTCATGAACTTGTATGCTAAATGTTATAGAAGTGAATTTCCAACCTGTACACTTCAACTGTAAATAACATCACCTGATTTAAACCACTAGGCCAATCAAAAGGGTATGGAAGTGCACCGACCTGTTTTCCTATGACATAACACTTCTGGTAGAAACAGGTTGGAGGGATTCCCTGTCCCCACATTTTATCTCCCCTGTTCGCTGCTCTTACATAAAGGTCCACTCTCCCAGTTTGCTTCACAGGGATACTGAATTGTTGCATAATCCTCCCAGTTAGAGAGGACAAAGAAGACAATGGAACAAACAATAATTGGTAGGATACTGAGAAATATAGAGAAACACAAGCACCTTGGAGTATATATTCACAGTTTCCCAAAGGTGGCAGGAGAGATAGACAAGATGGTTAAGAAGGCATATGGGCTATTTTCCTTTATAAGAAAGAGATAGGAATGGTGTGCCAGAACTGTTTGAAACACTAAGACTGTGGCAAGGATATTGTATACTCTTGTGATTTCTGGTTTATAAAAAGAATGTGATCATAAAACGGAGGGTGAGGGGCAGATTTATGAGGATGTGGCCAGGAATGAAGAATTTTAGCAATAAGGAAAGACTGGAAAGGTTGTTTTTATTCCTCATTACGGAACAGAGGAGGCTGATGGAAAATTTAATTAGAATGTATAAAATTATGAGGAACCTAAACCGATTGGACAGGAAAGATTTATTTCACTTAGCTGAAGGATCAATAACCATGCAACTTTGATTTAAACTATATAAAGGAAGCATTGGAGAGGAGTTGAAAAGTAATTTTGTTTTTAGCCAGAGGATAGCTGGGCTCTGAAACTCAGTGGTGTTGGAAACAAAAACCCTCATAAAATTAAAAGCAACTTGGATATACACTTGAAGTACTGAAACATTCAGGGCAACGATTCAAGTTTTGGAAAGTGGGATTAGCATAGATAGCTCTTTTTCTCCAGCAGGTGGACTACTGAATGTCTTCCTTCTGTGCTGCCTATTTTTCTCTGTGTCTATGCTTCTATCAGCCCTCCCTGGATACTTCAGTGCCTGCTGCTCATGCCCTCTCCAGCGTTTGTGCTGTACTGTGTCCAAAGTGTGCCCAGGAAGCAAGGGTACCATTCTGTTATCAAAGCAACCCTCTCCATGCTGAAATTGCAGAAGCTCAAAAATTACAACCAATCTGGAATTGTACAGCAATCCTTTTGAAAACATCGGCTTCCCCTGATTTTTGAGGCAAATTACTCAGCTCAAAGATCCTCAAGATAGCAAGCTGTAACCCAGCTGATGTCCTTGGATTTCAGACAGGTTGATAAAGCCTTTATACCATTGTTCAGCAGAGATAGTGTGTGTTTAATATGCCTAAAAAACACATCTCACATTCAATTTTTATTTCAACCTGATACAGCTTCAATGCCATTTTATCCTAACACATCACTTGGGATAGGCACAGGGTATGACTCTATTAAATGTGCATCAGAGGCAAGGACCAGCACCAGGCCATTCTTTGCAGAATCACAGAATTGCTATGGTGTAAAAGGAGAAGGCTCATTTGGTCCATCACGTCTGCATTATTTTTCTGAATAAATGCAATTCTCCTGCTCTTTCCCAATGACTTTGTACATTGTTTGTATTTAAATAATCACCAAATATCCACTTTATCTGTTGTGGCGTGATGACCTCCCGGCCTAGCGCAGGGACTTCCTCCCATAGGGGCTCCAGGTGTGAACATAGAACATAACAGCGCAGTACAGGCCCTTCGGCCCTTGATGTTGCGCCGACCTGTGAAACCAATCTGAAGCCCATCTAAACTAAACTATTCCATTATCATCCATATGTTTATCCAATGACCATTTAAATGCCCTTAAAGTGGGCGAGTCTACTATTTTTGCAGGCAGGGCATCCCACGCCCTTACTACTCTCTGAGTAAAGAACCTACCTCTGACATCTGTCCTATATCTATCACCCCTCAATTTAAAGCTATGTCCCCTTGTGCTAGCCATCACCATCCGAGGAAAAAGGCTCCCACTGTCCACCCTATCTAATCCTCTGATCATCTTGTATGTCTCTATCAAGTCACCTCTTAACCTTCTTCTCTCTAACGAAAACAGCCTCAAGACCCTCAGCCTTTCCTCATAAGACCTTCCCTCCATACCAGGCAACATCCTGGTAAATCTCCTCTGTACCCTTTCCAATGCTTCCACATCCTTCCTGTAATGCGGTGACCAGAACTGTACACAATACTCCAAGTGCGGCCGCACCAGAGTTTTGTACAGCTGCAACATGACCTCATGGCTCCGAAACTCAATCCCTCTACCAATAAAACCTAACATACTGTACGCCTTCTTAACAACGCTATCAACCTGGGTGGCAACTTTCAGTGATCTATGCACATGGACACCGAGATCTTTCTGCTCATCCACACTACCAAGAATCTTACCATTAGCCCAGTACTCTGTATTCCTGTTATTCCTTCCAAAGTGAATCACCTCACACTTTTCCGCATTAAACTCCATTTGCCACCTCTCAGCCCAGCTCTGCAGCTTATCTATGTCCCTCTGTAACCTGCAACATGCTTCCGCACTATCCACAACTCCACCGACTTTGGTGTCATCCGCAAATTTACTAACCCATCCTTCTACGCCCTCATCCAGGTCATTTATAAAAATGACAAACAGCAGTGGCCCCAAAACAGATCCTTGAGGTACACCACTAGTAACTGAACTCCAGGATGAACATTTCCCATCAACCACCACCCTCTGTCTTCTTACAGCTAGCCAATTTCTGATCCAAACCACTAAATCACCCTCAATCCCATGCCTCCGTATTTTCTGCAACAGCCTACCATGGGGAACCTTATCAAACGCTTTACTGAAATCCATATACACCACATCAACCGCTTTACCCTCATCCACCTGTTTGGTCACCTTCTCGAAGAACTCAATAAGGTTTGTGAGGCACGACCTACCCTTCACAAAACCGTGTTGACTATCCCTAATCAAATTATTCCTTTCTAGATGATTATAAATCCTATCTCTTATAATCCTTTCCAACACTTTACCCACAACCGAAGTAAGGCTCACTGGTCTATAATTACCAGGGTTGTCTCTACTCCCCTTCTTGAACAAGGGGACAACATTTGCTAGTCTCCAGTCGTCTGGCACTATTCCTGAAGACAATGACGACATAAAGATCAAAGCCAAAGGCTCTGCAATCTCCTCTCTAGCTTCCCAGAGAATCCTAGGATAAATCCCATCCGGCCCAGGGGACTTATCTATTTTCACAGCTTCCAGAATTGCTAACACATCCTCCTTATGAACCTCAATCCCGTCTAGTCTAATAGACTGTATCTCAGTATTCTCCTCGACTACATTGTCTTTTTCCTGTGTGAATACTGACGAAAAATATTCATTTAGCACCTCTCCTATCTCTTCGGACTCCACGCACAACTTCCCACTACTGTCCTTGACCGGCCCCAATCTTACCCTAGTCATTCTTTTATTCCTGACATACCTATAGAAAGCTTTCGGGTTTTCCTTGATCCTACCTGCTAAAGACTTCTCATGTCCCCTCCTGGCTCTTCTTAGCTCTCTCTTTAGGTCCTTCCTGGCTAACTTGCAACTCTCAAGCGCCCTAACTGAGCCTTCACGCCTCATCTCTACATAAGCCTCCTTCTTCCTCTTGACAAGAGATTCAACTTCTTTAGTAAACCACGGTTCCCTCGCTCGACCACCTCCTCCCTGCCTGACAGGTACATACTTCTCAAGGACACGCAGTAGCTGTTCCTTGAACAAGCTCCACATTTCAATTGTGCCCAGCCCCTGCAGTTTCCTTCTCCATCCTATGCATCCTAAATCTTGCCTCATCGCCTCATAATTGCCTTTCCCCCAGCCATAAATCTTGCCCTGCGTTATATACCGATCCCTTTCCATCGTTAAAGTAAACGTAACCGAATTGTGGTCACTATCACCAAAGTGCTCACCTACCTCCAAATCTAACACCTGGCCTGGTTCATTACCCAGTACCAAATCCAATGTGGCCTCGCCTCTTGTTGGCCTATCTACATACTGTGTCAGGAAACCCTCCTGCACACATTGGACAAAAACCGACCCATCTGAAGTACTCGAATTATAGCGTTTCCAGTCAATATTTGGAAAGTTAAAGTCCCCCATAACAACTACCCTGTTACTTTCGCTCCTATCCAGAATCATCTTTGCAATCTTTTCCTCTACATCTCTGGAACTTTTTGGAGGCCTATAGAAAACTCCCAACAGGGTGACCTCTCCTTTCCTGGTTCTAACCTCAGCCCATACTACCTCAGTAGACGAGTTGTCATCAAATGTCCTTTCTGCCACCGTAATACTGTCCTTGACTAACAATGCCACACCTCCCCCTCTTTTACCACCTTCCCTGATCTTACTGAAACATCTAAACCCCTGTGTGGCACGGTAACCTCCCAGCCTTCTCACATAGAGGCCCTCCCGACATGACGTGACAACCTCCTGGCCTCTTGCAGCGGCCTTCTCCCATAAGGGTCTCCCAGTGTGGCGTGGAGACTTTCCAGCCTCCTGCAGTGGGTTCCCAGCGTGTCGTGTTGCCAGTGCATTGTGGAGACAGGGCCCAGTGCAGACTGGAAGCTAGGTGCCAGTGTAGTCTGCTGTACTGAACATTTATTTCTGCAATGCTAGACATTTTATTTCTGTATTGTAAAAGATCTTGTCACTAAAAATGCTGTGCCTAGGTACTCTGGTATCAAGGTCGCTACTGTAATTGACGACATACAAAATTTTCACTATACTCATGAGTATATGTGACAATAAAGGCTATTCTATTCTATTTATTCAATTGAATGCCTGTTTGATGCTGTCTCCCCCTCATTTCTAAACAATGTGCTCTCAACCCTAGGTATCACTGTGTGAAATGGTTTATGATGTGGTTTATTTCCCATTGCATTGATTTCTTTTCTTTTGCAAATCACTTTAAAACTGTGTCCTCTTGTCTTGACTCTTTTACAAATGGCAGCAGTTCCTCCCCGAATACTCTGTCCAAACATCTCACAATATGGAAAATTTCAATCAAATATCATTTCAAATTCACGCTCACCTTTTTAAGGACAACAGTCCCAACTTCCCTAATCTTTCTTCATAAATGAGATTTCTCATTCCTGTAACCATTTTTGTAAACCTCTTCTGCATTCTCTCCAATGCATTCACATCATTCTTAAAATGTAACTCCCTAAAACTGCACATAATACTCCTGCTGAAGTCTAACTAGTGTCTTATATAGGTTCAGCATGCACACTCAACCATATTTCACTCTCTCACTGACATGCACAATCTTTCCTTTTCACACAAAAAGATCATTGCACTCTCTCCTCACAGATTCAATCAACACACACTTCACAGATTCTCTTAAACACATACACAGATCACTCATAGATCACAGTCTCTCATGCAAACACATTCATTCCCTCTCATACACTATTCACACTATCAAATACAAATCACTTTATCTCATAGATTGAACTACTCAACATACAGGCAATCTCGCACATTCACACGGATCTCATCCTCTCACACAAAATACGATAGTGATGGCAGGATAGGTCACGTGTTGCTGCTGCAGCATACGGAGCTGTTAACATGAAGATGATTACGTATGTAATAAGCATTTGAAAACAAAGAACTGTTGATCAAGTTGAGGAACCACATCAGAGAGGCAGAAAGTTACCTGGAAAATTTGCTCCAGAACACAGTCACAGCCCTCAAATTAGGCAATTCAAATTTGGTCTGTGATCAGAGACAGAAGGGTACACCTGCAGGTGAGGCAGATATGGGGACTCAGTGGTGGTATTTGTGGGGCCTTAGTACCTGCCATTGTTCAACAGTTACAAGGTTCTTGCAAGCTGTGAGGAAGAGCATGGAGAATGCAGGGAGGGTGTGCAAATTGACTATGGCACCATGGAACAGACAGCCATTAAATTTGGCATATGAAACAGCAATATAGTAGTGGTAAATCAGTATAATTAGGTGAATGGATAATACTCTCTGCAAATGTGACCATGAGTCCTGAAGGCTGTGTTGCTTTTCCTGTGTAAGGACCTGTTGAAGAGAGGAGGAGTCCAGTTTTCATTGTCCATTTGGTACCAACCACATTGATAGGAATAGAAAGAAGGTTTTGCTGAAAAATTTGAACAGTTAGAAACAAGATTTAAAAATTCTGGATTACTACTGAGTCACAGAAAAAACTGGCATAGGGTAAATAAAGTCTGGGAGCTAAATGCATGGCTCAAAGATTAGTGTGGGAGGAGGGGGTTTTAGATTAAGCAATGCTGACACCAGTACTGGAACAGATGGGAGGTATTCTCATGGGATGGGCTACACTTGAATCATGCTGGGACCAGTGTCCTGGTGAATCAAATAACTAGGGCTGTAGAGAAGATTTTAATCTAAATAGATGAAAGGTGGGTTCAGGAAAGGGGAAGCATTGGCCAAAAGGCAGATGGAAATGTTAGAACTACAGGGTGGCTGTTTAGGTAAAGACACAAAAGGTCTCACAGGGAGGAACAGAGTGTAGAAACGTTAAAAAATCAGCGTGTAGGGTCAAAGGGGGAAATTATGATTAAAAAGCAAAATGAATGGTTTGTTACTTAAACGCCTGCAGTATTTGGACCAAAATAAATGAATCAATGATACAAACAGAGGTTAAATGGCATGATTTTATGGCCATTATAGAGATATGTTTAGAAGAAGACCAAAGCATGAGTGTGAATTCAAGGATATGGAACTTTTCAGAATAACAAGCAAGAAGTAAAGGGTGGTGGTAGATCTGTTCGTACATGATGAATAAGTGCGATGTCGAGAAATAATCTTGGATCAGAAGATGCAAAATCCATATGGATGAAGATAAGAAAAAAAGTTAGTGGGCACAGTCTATAGGCCCCCTCACAGTAGATAAAGTAGATATACTGTAGGACAGAGAATAGATCTGGAGAGAAAAAGAGTATGTAAAATAGGCAGCGCATTCATGATTGGTGACTTTGTGCAGATTGGGAAAATCAGAATCACAGAGGTAGCCAGGAGGAAGAATTTATAGAGTGTAGTTGGGACAGATTCCCAGAATAATACTTTGTGGATGAAACCAGAGTTCAGAATATTTGGATTTGGTAATTTGTAATAAGGCATATTTAATAAATGATCTCAGAACACAAGATCACATAAGAAACAGTGGCCATATTTAAGCAGAATTTAGATTTCAGTTTAACAGCAAGAAAGGTGGGAAGAAGCAATGAGTAAACTTTAATAAGGGTAATAACAAAGGAATGAGGGCAGAGTTGGTTGGAATGGTAGGAGAGAAGAGTGTAGCAGAAAAGATGTTTGATGAACAACAGCAGATGTTTAACAAAATAGTTCATGACTTTCACAAAAAAGATATATTCCAGTGAGAAACAAGAAAACAATGAAGGGGATAAACCAAGCATTATTAATCAAGGAAAATAACAACAGTATCAAATTGAAGGAAAAAAAGAAAAATATGCAATGTGGTGGTGAATAATGGTAAGCCAGAGGATTGGGAAAATTTTAAAAACACACAAAATGATTTGGATGTGATCATAGAAGGTATGGTTAGTAAGTTTACAGATGACACCACAATTGGAAGTGAAGTGAACAGTGAAGAAGGTTCCCGCAGAGTACAACAGCATCTTGATCAGATGGGCCAATGGGCCGACAAGTGGCAGATGGTGTTTAACTTAGATAAATGTGAGGTGCTGTATTTTGCAAATCAGAACAGGATTTATACTCTTAATGGGAAGAACCTGGGAAGTGTTGCTGAACAAAGAGAACTTGGAATGCAGGTTCATAGTTCCTTGAAAGTGGACTCGCAAGTAGACAGGATAGTGAAGAAGGTGTTTGATTTGCTCGCACTGGAACGGGGGAGGGGGGGGGGGGGGGGGGGGGGGGGGTGGTAACCTAATAGAAGTTTAAAAGATTGTCAATGGCATGGATACAGTGGAAAATATGAGGCTTTATCCCAGGGTGGAGGGGTCACTTACAAGGGGACACAGGTTCAAAGTGTGAGGAGTGATGTTTAAAAGAGATGTGTGACGCAAGTATTTCACACAAAGGGTGGTGAGTGCCTGGAACGCATTGCCAGAGGAGGTGGTGGAAGCAGACACAATAGCAGCATTCAAGTACCTGGATGAATATATAAATAGGAAGGGAATAGAGGGGTACAGATCCTGTAAGTGAAGACAGTTTTAGTATGGAAGGGCAAAATATGGCGACACAGGCTTGGAGGGTCGAAGGGCCTGTTCCTGTGCTATATTGTTGTTTGTTCTTTATTTGTCAGTGCATTGAGTATAGGAGTTAAGAGATCATGTTGTGGCTGTGCAGTATATTGATTAGGCCACTTTTGGAATACTGTGTGCAATTCTGGTCCCCCTGCTATAGAAAGAATGTTGCCAGGTTTGAAGGGTTTGAGCTATAGGGAGAGACTGAATAGGCTGGGGCTATTTTCCCTGGAGCATCAGAGGCTAAGGGGTGACCTTGTAGAGTTTTTTAAAATCATGAGGGGCATGGATAGGGTAAATAGACAAGGTCTTTTCCCCAGGATGGGGGAGTCCAAAACTGGAGGGCATATGTTTAAGGTGAGAGGGGAAAGATTTAAAAGGGACCTAAGGGGCAACTTTTTCATGCAGAGGGTGTTGCATGTATGGAATGAGCTGCCAGAGGAGCTGGTGAAGGCTGGTACAATTACAACATCTAAAAGCCATCTGGATGGGTCTATGAATAGGAAAGGTTTAGAAGGATATGGGCCAAATGCTGGCAATTGGGATTAGATTAATTTAGGATATCTCGGCATGGACGAGTTGGATTGAAGGGTCTGCTTCCGTGCTGTACATTTCTATAATGCTATGATTCTTAAATGCTGGAAACAGATTCCCCTAAAATCAAATTTATGATTATTTTTCAAACTCATCCCTCAAGCCCTGAACCTTTTGTTTGTTATCTGGAAAACAGGGGCAAAAATGATTTCTTGCCAAGACTATTACTTCTTTCAAATTGCTCCATTTAAATTTTTCGTTTAGTTCCTACAGCACCTTTAGCCAGTAGTCCTTAAAGGAGCAGTACACAGAAAGTAAAGCCAGGGGTTTCCAAATGTTCTCCTTAGTTTTAAAGAAAGTTCAGGTGCTTGCTTATCTCTTATTCTGCTTCTGCTGTGCTCCCAGAATGTGGTTGAGGCCTGCTGCTGATAGGGAAGCTCTGCCAATTGAGTTGAAGAATAGCTGATCCAGATAGAAGAGCTGTGTTGGCAGTACCTCTGGGTTTGTAACATGACTGTGAAATGGTGCAGAGAGGGGAAGGTCTGTGAAAAGGGAAAGATGGCAACAAAAACAGAAATTGCTGGAATAACTCAGCAGGTCCATCAGCATCTGTGGAGAGCAATCAATTAACATTTCAGGTCCAGGTGACCCTTCCTCAGAACTGATGGTCAGTAGGAAAGTGTCAGTTTATATGCAGAAAATAGGGTGGGGGGCGTGGTTGGGGTTAGAGCCCAAAGAGAAAGAAGAACATTTGGATGGTCAAAGGAATGGATAACAATCTGGCTAGGAGGGTGAATAGTTATTAATGGGGACTGCTAGTAGCTAACAATGGGCCGTGTATAATAGCAGACTGTGATAACAGGGGGGTAGGGGAAAGGACATGGTAGAGTTCAAGCCCTAAAGTTGTTGAACTCGATATTGAGTATGGAAAGCTGCAGGGTCCCCAAGTAGAAAATGAGGTGCTGTTCTTCTAGCTTGCGCTGAACTTCCCTGGAGCACTGCAGCAAGCCTGAGGCAGAGATGTTGGCCAGGGTGGTGTCTCAAAGCGGCAGGCGACTGGAAGTTCAGGGTCTTTTTTGCAGGCAGAATGTAGGTGTTCTGCAAAGTGGTCACCCAGTCTATGCTTTGTTTCCCCCATATAGAGGAACCCACGTTGTGTGCAGCGAATGCAGGAGACTACATTGTGTGACATGTAGGTAAAGTGCTGCTTCAGCTGGAAGCTGTGTTTTGACCCTTGGATACTGAAGTGGGAGGAAGTAAATGGGCAGCTGTTATACCTTCTGTGATTGCAGAAGGTGCTGTGGCGGGGTATTGGGAGTCACGGAACAGTGGACTATGATGTTCTGGAGGGAACCGTCCATGTGGAAGGTGGACAAGGGAGGGAAGGGGAATCTGTTTCTGGTGGTGGCATCTCTCTGGAAGTGGCGGAAATGGGTGGCTAATGATCCTCTGGAGGTGAATGCTGATGGAATGGTAGGTAAGGACAGGGTGAACTCTATTCCTGTTGTGGGAGGGAAGAGAGGGGGTGAGGGCCGAAGTGCAGGAGATTTATTTCGGATATCTGGTCAGCATAGACAAGTTGGACCAAATGGTCTATTTCCCTGTTATACATCTCTATGGCTCTATGACTCTAAAAGATGGCCAAAAAACTACTGAAGATGGAGAAAATAAACTTTGAGAATAAACCAGTGAGTAATACCAGACAGGAAGAGCTACTTTGAATAGATAAAAAGGAATATAGAGACCAAAATTAATATATTCCCCTTAGAAAATGAGGCTGGAGAAATAATAATGGGGATCAAGTAAAAATGGGGGACAGGAGTTGAATAAATATGTAAATAGTATCCCAAGAATACTAAATAAACAAGGGTAAAAGGGGAAAATTATATAAATACAACATCTATCACTAGAGAAAAAATACTAAGGAAACTAATAGGACTAAATACTGATAGATCCCCTGGACATATTGTGTTATGTCCTTCAATATTAAACCAAGTAGCTCCAGAGATAATGGATACACTGGTAGTAAACTTCTAAGGATCCTCAGTTTCTGGAAAAGTCCCAGATATTTGGAAAACTGTCAATGTAACATATTTATTCAAAATGGAAGGAGGGAAAAAAAACAACTGAAGACCATTAGCTTAACATCTGTCATCGGGAAAATGTTAGCATTTACTATAAAGGATGGAATAGCAGAACATTTAGAAATATATAATAATCAAGCAGGGTTAACATGCCTCAAGAAGGGGAAATCATACCTGAAAATTTTAATTGAATTCTCTGAGAAGGTAACAAGCATGACAGATAAAGGGGAACCAATAGTTGTAATGTATTTGGATTTCAAAAAGGCATCTAACAAGGTACTGATTTAAGGCTACTTAAAAAGAGCCTAAGGTGTTGGTATTTTAGTATGAATAGAGCATTGGCTAACTAATATGAGACAGTTGGTTGGGATAAGGGAGCATTTTCAGGATGACAACCTAGAACTACAATTATACACATTATATATCAATAACTGGAAAGAAGTCAATGTACTCTCACCAGTTTTATGGAAGACACAAAAATAGTTGAGAAGCCAAGTAATGAGGATAATATAATGAGGCAACGAAGAGATATAGACAGGTTCAGTGAATGACAAAACCTTCACAGATGGAATGTAATGTGGGAAACTGTGAGGAGATGCAGTTTGGCAGGAAGAATGGAGGAACTGAATATTATTTAAAGGAGAAAGACTGCAGAAAGCAACAGTACAAAGGGAGTTGGGTCTTCATGAATTTTAAAAAAGCTAGCAAACAAGTTCAATGGGTAATGGTGAAGACCTTTATTTCAAGGGAATGAAATGGAGAATAAAAATAGGGAAGTCTTGCAAAAACTATAAGGCATTAGTTAGGCGACACCTAGACTAATGTGAACAACTATGGTCCCCTTATCTAAGGGAAGATACACTGGCTTTGCAGGCAGCCAGGGAAGGTTCACTAAGTTGATCCCAGGTGTGCAAGAGCTTGAGCAGATAAGGACTGTATTCATTAGAGTTTAGATGACTGAGAGGTGACCTTATTGAAGCAAATGAGATTATTAGGGAGATTAACAGAATAGACACAGAGAGGTTCTTTAGCCCTGCAGGAGAATCTATCTCCAGATGGCATGATTTCAGAGTAAGTGGTCACTCATTTAAGATAGTGATGAGAAGGAATTTCTTTTCTCAAAAGGCAGTGAATCTGTGGAATTCTTTACTGCAGAGGGCTGTTGAGTTTTGGTTGTTAACTATATTCAAGGTCGAGGTAGACAGATTGTTAATGAGGGAGTCAAGAGTTATGGGAAAAAACCGGAAAGTGGAGTTGAAGATTATCAGATCAGCCATAGCCTTATTGGATATCAAAACAGACTCAATGGCTGAAAGGCTTTTCTGCCCCTATTTCTTAAGCTTTTATAATCTTACACATACAGAGATCACATCTCACAAACGTACAGTGTGCACAGATCATACTGTCAATCATGCATAAATTACATATCGGAAGGTGATGGCACAGATGTAGTAATATCAGTGGACTAGGACTGCCAGTTAATGTTCTGGGGAGATAGTAAGAACTGCCGATGCTGGAGTCAGAGATAACACAGTGTGGAGCTGGAGGAACACAGCAGGCCAGGTAGCAGCTGAGGAGCGGGAAGTTGACGTTTCGGGTCGGGGCCCCTCTTCTAATGTTCTGTGGATATGTGTTTGCATCCATCCATAGAAGAACGTGAAATTTGTTTTAATAAAAGTCAGGAATGAAAAGCTAACCAAATGGAGATTGTCAATTGTTTTTATTTAAATCTGGCTCACTGATGTCCTTTAGGAAAAAAGAAAATCTGTCCTTCTTACCTGGTCTGGGCTGTATGTGCCTCCAGGCTCCAACCAAGTGGCACACTTTCAATCCCCTCTGAGCAACTGGGGAGGGACAGTAAATATTTAGTCACAAACGCCCAGAAATTATATAAATTTGCTGCCACATCTAAACATACACAGATCCCTGAACTCTTACAAACAGGTCATTCAATACGCACTCACAGATGAGACTCTTTTTCCCTCACACACAGCCAAATCTGACTCTTATTTACACTCAGACATCACTGTCATACGTTGTTTCTCTTACATATACTCTCTCTCCATATCAGAATCTAATTTTCCCAGGCAGCCGCTGCCTATATTAGTAAACTTCCGGAACCTAAACTCTTAATTGACACCATGCCAGTTTAGAATCACTGCAGGCGAGATATTGTGACCCATTTACGTACAGTTGAAATTGGAAACGAGGACAAACGGGAGAACACAATTCACACCTAATGAGCCTCGCTACATCTGCTGCTACAGAGCCGATTTCCTTTAAACGAGTCTTTTTTTTAATCAATTGACATGAACTATATTCAGCACATTGAAGAAAGGATCCGTGCGGGGCTGACTTCCCTTAATGTCACGATATTGAAAATATACTTAAACCACTTCTGCCGTTGCTGCTGCTAGTGGTTTTAACCATTTTAGTCGTAAATTTGCTGAACACTGCGGTTTGTCTTTCTCCTAGCTACCTCTACGCAGATAAACCTCGTCTACAGCTGTCTTTTAGTCAAACTGCTGTCTGAGTGAAATGGAACAGTCCTGTTTTAAAGAGACATATTTGAAGATTGGAACTTTGCTTGTATTTTCGTTGATTTTCTCATTGGGTGAGTAATGCTTTTTCTTTGACTGTATCACTCGGCGCTACAAGCGTTTTAAAATATCATACCTGCATGGCCCTCGCTTAATCTGTTCCAGAAATACTAGTTCGAGAAGCCGCTCCCCTTTTTTTAAAGAATGGCTCAACGATATCTGATTAACTGGCAGTAATTGTAAAACAATTGGTGGAGCAGAGGCGATCAAAGTGAAAGCTTGCTGCCATGGTAATTGTTCCACACTTCAGAAAGAAATACTTTCTTTATATAGCATCTTTCATGGTCTCAGGACACCCTTTTACATTGAATGGAGTACTTCGGAACTGGAGTCAATCTTGTGCTGCAGAAAGCGCAGCAGGCAGTTAGCACACAGCAGAGTGATATTGACCAGGTAATCAGTTTCAGTCACGTTGATTTCGACATAAGTATGAGTCAGGACACTGGGGAGAACTCCCTTCCTCCGCCTTCAGATCTTTTGACATCGAACTGAGGGAGAAGAATCACTGATTTAGAACACTGCACCACCCACTTTGCAACACTCCCTCAGTCTTACATTGAGGTGTGTGCCCAGATTGCTCTAAAGCGGGATTGAAGCCTCAATCTTCTGGCTCAGGTGAGAAACAACCAACTAGGCAAGGGAAAAGATCACATTCCAACAAGGAACCTGTCACATTTCAATACAAAATGTGCAATAGAGAGCAGAGACCCTGCTGCACATTGATTACATAATCAAATACATCTAACTGTAAACAAAAACAACCAATGCTAGAAAAAGACAGGAAAACAGGCAGGGTTTTTTTTAATAGTCTTTCCTCCAAACAGGTTGTTTTGTTCTATACTAAACAAAAAAAACTGCGGATGCAAGGAATCAGAAGCAAAAACAGAAATTGCTGGAAAACCTCAGCAGGTCCAGCAGCATCTTTGCAGAGTTAACCTTTTGAGTCCAGTGATCCTTTTTCAGAACTGACTAATTTGTTCTATGTTCTTGATTTGTTCTATATTCACTATGTTCAAACTCAGGAAAACATTCCTACAACTGTCCAAGTCGGAACAGTGGCTGCTCTCTGAATAAATCTGCTGAAGGAGAAGCATTTTTAGTCACATTTATTATCTGCAGACTCATTATAGATTTCACAGCCTAGATCTTTCAGTAATTACTTATAGATTAGGCTTCTTTGAAATAGCAGTATATTTAATATTGCAAGTATTAACTATCTTGTATAAATATTATTGCACATTGAATCATATTAGAAGTTCTTGTCTATGTGCTAACAGCTGATCCCTAACCAAAACTGACAAGATGTTTCAACGCAGAAATAAAATGACTAACTGAAGAGTGATTCTTAGTTTGTGTTTAGATCTTGGGGTACTGAAGTTTCTAGTTTAAGAAAAAACAGGCTTGCATTTCTTTTGTGCTTTTCATTCACATTACCTAACTAATGACTCCATCCCTCTCCTTGGTAACACTCTGAGATTAAGCCAGTTTGTTCATAACCTTGATCCCAAGAGGAGTATCCAACTTCATGTTCATTCCACCTCTAATACCACCTATTGTCACTTCCACAAGGCTGCCTGACTTTACCCTGCCTTAGTTTTTCTGAGGAAGGGTCACCGGACCCAAAACATTAACTCTGTTTTCTCCTCCACAGATGCTGCCAGACCTGCTGAGCTTTTCCAGCAACCTTGTTTTTGTTCTAAGTTTATCTATAGCTGTTACCCTCATCCATGCTTTTATTATATTTAGACCCGACTTTTCCAGTACACTCCTTGCTCTTCTCCCCCATTCTGGCCTCCAATAAATTTGGGGTCATTAAGTGTCAAATGCCTGTCTTTTAATTCAAACGGGTTCAGTTATCTAGCCTTGCACCATAGGTGCCCATATCTTCAGTTATCTAGGACACAATCTTTAAAAGTCTGTGCTTACACCTTTCTGTCTCTCAATCTCACTTTTCTCCTTTAAGTCACACCTTAAAATCACCTCTTAACCTCAGATGATCTTATTTCTCTTTATGTATCTGTGTGTGTTTTTTTTTAAATGCTCCTTCAAAGTATCCTGGGATTTTTAATATGTTGAAGGTGCTATTATTGTAGGTAAATCAACACCAGTTACCTTTAATTCCGCTACTTATTTAGAAATCTCACAGACAATCCGGCACTGAAACAATGATTTAAACTTTATTGCATGTAGAAACCAAATTAAGACCCTTCAAGTAAGCAAGTTAACCTCACAACTCAACTTGGCTATTATCCGATTAATGGTGGAATTTAGCTACAATTTAAACTAAGAGTGTCTGCCTCTGGAAGTGTCCAGAATTCAATCCTTGTGCAACGTTCTTCTTTGTAGTTCTACTAATGAAGAGTTCTGGTGTTAGATTCTTATACAGTTTTGTTGTCCTTCAAGCCTGCAATGTAATATCATTGATCATGCTTTAGATTCTTTCATGAATGTTATTGACTATTCCTCTGAAACCATGAAGTCTGCAGCTTGACTTCTTCTTATCAGAAGTACAAACAGTTTCCCTGTTCCTTGTTACATTTGGCAATGACTGTCTATTTGAAGATACAGTTTTAGTGTGACTAACTCCTTAAATTCTTCTGCAGGCAATCAGTGGCATAAGGCAACCAGTTATCAAGCAGATGTCAAAACATTCTTGTTCATGTAGCTTCGACTGCTTTTTCTCCCAGATGTGGCTAATTGCCTGTAATTCCTGCATACTTTTGTCTTTAATGCTTCATAGTTTATTGCAGACAGAGGTATCGCTGATTCTTTCATATTTAACAGTTTATCTTTGTTTTCAATCCACGAACAGTTATTAAAGTTCTGAAGTGTATAACATCAATACATAAATGCTAGTTGTTTTCACATCAATCAAATTTCTGTCACTACCTTACAGCCAGTGAAGTACTTTTGTAGTCACTGCTGTAATGTAGGTAATCTGACAGTCAAGCCCCCACAAAAAGCAACGTGACAATGACCAGATAATCAGTTTTTGTGATTTTGATTGTGGGATAAACACTGGCAAAGACTCCATGGATAATAACTCAACTCTTCATTGATATCGCACCATTGGATCTTTTTTGTCTGCCTTAGGAAGCAATGAGACCTTAGTTTAACACCACATCTGAAAGGCAATACCTCTGATAGAGTGCAGCACTCTATCAGTATGGCACTAGAAGTTCACTTTGATTTTTGTGTTCAAACTCTGGAGTGGAACTTGAACTCAGACTTTAGCACCTGCACCAATGAACCGTTGCTGACACATTGTTTGATGTTGTATGCCAAAAGATCTAAATGATAAACTTTGTCACATTATTAACAAAACAGTGTATTTTGATCTACTATACCATAACTGATTGAGTAAAGGAAAGACTGAAAGTAAGTTTAACCTCATCTTCAGGCTTATGCAAGGTATTCTATGTATTGTAATCTGCTGTACGTGCATACGTGTGTGTATATAAATGTGAAGCAGAACTTCACAGCTGATCTGAAATCCAACCTCAAGTATACTGTTAGGATCTTGGTGGTATGTTGCTTCAATGTGAAGCCAGGATTCATGGTACAGTTATGATTGCTGATTAGATCTTAAGACTAAACAGATGAGAAGGATCAGAATTTGCTGGCATATGTTGCAGTTAGCTTCCAATTCTCCAGTTCTGTGCCACTTCGTTCTGCAAGAGTGAGCAAAGTGTGTCAGTGAATGGCCTGAATTTCTTTGAATGTTCTGCAATACTGTCATAAGATGATGTTGAATAGCTGGCACTGTATACAAACTGTGAGATGTGGGTGAGTGGCTTACAATTAGCATTGCTGTATGAGATGAGGTGTTATGCATGCAAGCTAGATATGTATCTATGAGTGATGGGTTGTAGCAAATTTGGCTTATGGCATGGTTCATGAGATATGTTATTTAGTCTTTGTGGGAACAAGGATGTTGCCACCATTCCTGTTCCTTTTTTTGTGTCTAAGGCCTATTTAATTTATAGTGGTAGAGGAACAAACATGAGAGAGTCTTAAGAAAAGGTTCTTATCTTAACAGGATGCAGATATTGTATAATAGAAATTAATTACTAGTTATGCTGGCTAGTTAGACTTTGTTACTACGTCTATTCAAAATCATAAATAATACATCTGTCCCCTTCAAGCTATTCTCCCAATTTCCCCATCCATCCTATATTAAATTGTCATAAATTGGGTGGATCTTAATGCATTCTCCAACATTTTAATGTTTTCAAACCGCTTACCCTATTCAACATATCCCCTAAACATTTTTTCCCATTGTTAACATATATGTATTCATTTATAAAACAATATTTACCATAATTCCATCTCCTACCAGGTCTGTAATATTACAATGATTTAATATTGGATGGATGGGGTAATTGGGAGAATAGCTTGAAAGGGACAGATGTATTATTTATGATTTCGAATAGACGTAGTAACAAAGTCTAACTAGCCAGCGTAACTAGTAGCCTGGAGGTATTCCAATGTTTCCAAAATGCATTCTTTTTTGACTTGGAAGATTGGGAGGTCTTGGGCTTGAGCACTGTTGACCTTGATTCTGATCTTGACCATGCATTGTCATACACTGTGTCGCAACAGGAGGACCATTTATCTCTTAGATCTCCTTTGCAGTAGATGTTGTTTCTGCCAAGTAAAGTGGCTGATCCGTTACCTTTTCTGGAGGCCACTTATCTCCTGAATGTCATTTTCAAAGGAACACATCCCTACTGTATCAAGAGTTGCCCAGCTACAACATCTGGTAGACTTTTAATCTCATGAATTTCCATCATGCTAGATGGCTAATCTGTGGAAATAACTACTTTCTTCTTTGCAGTTTCTGGACTGGATTTCAACACTGAATATATTCTTCTTTTCAACAGCGTCCTAAATCTGTGGACATTGTCTGGTTTCCATAGAATTATGTGTAGTTCATCTGCATTTTGTTCAAGCACATCTTTACTTTCAACCTGCTGATAGATTGTGTTAATGTATGTAACTCTTTATTTCACCTGTTGATTAGATTGGTTGTCTTTATTTGCCCTCATTGGTTGTTGTACTGGTGCAGAGGACATTTTCCCATCCTTAGTTAAGGTACTGGAGGATTGATACCTCCTTAGCATTATCACTGTCACAGACACTATTTGTTCTGCTTTGGAGTGCAAAGATTTGAAATATTCCTCTTGAACATGTGTCAGCTCATTCCCTGACATTCAATTTAAATCTGCAATCACAAATTGTTCTGCAAGCAATTTTGGTGTCTGAGAAACTTCAGTTAACCATTCCCCAATGAACTCGTGGGATGTACTGCTTATTCTTGTTATCAGAATATGCTTCTGCTTGTAAACTCTGCTGATTTTTGCAACCCAAATGTTCTTCAATGAAGATAAGAATGGAAAATATTTCCACCACTCCTGTGTGGTTGTAAATTTCCTTCCTGACAGTACTAAACAGTTCTCTTATGCCTACATAGAAACCCAATGACGAAGGGTCACCGAACCCGAAATGTTAACTCTGTTTTTTCCTTCACAGATGCTGCTAGACCTGCTGAGCTTTTCCAGCAATTTTGTTCTTGTTCCTGGAATCTTATACTAGTTGACTTTGGACTGGTTGGACAACCCTAGTTGTTCCTATACCAGTTGTTTTCTGATTCCATTCTATTTGAGTAAAAATAGAAAAACTTGATTCCCTTGACCTGTTTAACGTCTCTTGGGAGTAGTTGAACACCTGCTGCTACCTGAACAATGTTGAGCTCAAGACATAACTTCAGACTCAAAAGTGAGAAGTGTTGATGTGAAGCACATATATGCTCTCAACTCTTTTATGCTACTTGTGTTTCAGAATAATTTGCAGCATACTTTTAAAGTTGAGAATTATACTCTCTGGACCATATTGTTTAATCCCTGTGGGCTGTTTCTGTTTCTTCAGTCATGGTATTTAATATGATAAAATAGTTATAATCACCCCTGAATTAAGCTTAAAATTAATGAGATGACCCTTGACATAAACAGGTTCTGTCAAACTCAAGTCATTTGGATCTTGAATTTCCCTTAGGACTGCATTGAATATCTTTTATAATGCTGGTGATCCTATCATTTTCACACCTTTTATATGACTGAGCATTTGACTTTTTCGTGACTAAAACTGCATTCTAATTGTACCCGTCCTGTGGAAGTGACTAATAGTTTAATGAATGCTGTATCCTTTGTCATAGCTGGGCTCTGTTTGTGCTTGTCAGGATCTTTTGTTCCACAGGCCTACTCTGTGTACCATGTGGGTCTATGGGGTTTTTGTACTTCATAAACAAAATGGATTCTGTTGTTCTCTTGTGATAAAAATGTCCTTCTCCTCCCAGGGTTCATCTGTGATTCTTCCTGGTTTTTGTTTTCTGTATGATCTGCATGGCTACCTTCAAAGTCAAATGTTCTTTCGATTGCACACTCATCAATAATTTCAAGACTAATTCTGTCTCTTATGAATTCTGATTTCAAAGTTCCAGAGGCATAGATTTCTAATAATCTGTAGAGATAATTAACAAAATTATCAAAACCAGGGATTCCCCTGATTGCTGAACTCACCTATTAAATCTTGCTGTTTCAAGACTTTTTTTTCTCTCAAGATTAAAATAACATTTTCCCATCCTTAGTTAAGGTACTGGAGGATTGATACCTCCTTAGCATTATCACTGTCACTGACACTGTTCGTTCTGCTCTGGAGTACAAAGATTTGAAATATTCCTTTTGAACATATGTCAGCTCATTCCCTGACATTCAATTTAAATCTGCAATCACAAATTGTTCTGCAAGCAGTTTTGCTGTCTGAGAAACTTCAGTTAACCATCAGATCTTCATCAAAACTATCTATGCCTTTTTAGTGTTTTGTTAGTTTATAATATCAGCAGTAGATACTATTAAATACGACCATATATTTACTTGTTCAGCATATGATTTAATGTTAAGTTTGAAACAGTTCTGTACCTTAAGATCTCTTTTCTCTAAGATGTCTAATCCTGTGATCAAACAAAGGTAAATCTCAAATGCAGTATTATTTCTCTTGCTGTGTCTTCATACTGTGATTATTTATTCTTATCACTTTATATTTTACATTCGGCCATATCTCTATGATACTGTGAATTTTGTTTCCCTTGAAGACTTGTACTTCTGTAAACAGCAATTATGTTTTATCTTATAGTCATAGAGTCATAAAGTGGTACAGCATGGAAACAGACTCGTTTGTCTAACTCATCCATGCTGAACAGATATTCTAAATTTGGCACATATCCCTCTAATCCCTTCCTATTCATGTACCCATCCAGGTGCCTATTAAATGGTGTAATTGTACCAGTCTCTACCACTTCCTCTGGCAGCTCATTCCATACATGCACCACCCTCTGCATGAAAAGGTTACCCCTTAGGTCCCTTTTAAATCTTTCCCCACTTATCTTAAACCTGTGCTCTCTAGTTCTTCTTAGTCTTTAAGCTTTCAAACAGTTCAGAATTCCAATACTATATTTGTTTCCTTTTTTTTTTTGAAGCTTTTAACTAGACTAAATAATGGTAAATAACTGTATACTGGTGGGCTTTCCACATCACTGTGATCAAAATAGAGGTTTCCCACATTCTACAGGCAAAATGGACATTTCTTGATTTTCCACAGGCAAAATGGATGTGTTCCCGCCTTTCACAGCCTGATTCATAATGCATGACCTTTCCAAATACAGTCTTGCGCCTGCATGCTCCTGCCCAGAACCGCTATTTAAATTATTAATCTTTCAATGTATTTTTAAAATCACTATTGGAAAGTGTATGTCGCTGGCTGGCCAAATATTTATTCCCCATCTCTAGAAGTCCTTGAGATGATGGTGGTGAACCTTTGCAATCTATTCAACATTGTAGTCTCAAAAGGGTTCTTCCTTTGGAATCTATCCACTTTAGCTTGGAAATTTTCTCTTTTGTCACCATTACACTGATTTCTGATGCTTTCAACACTGTGACCTAAGCACGAAGTACTCTTGTGGCCCTTGTTTCCACTACTGTAGCTGTGTCTCTTGGTGCCTGTTCACTATAACAGCACTATAACATTCAATGTGAGCTATAAGTACTCATTATTTTAGCTTCTAGCCCTCTTACCCTGTTTGATTTTTGTGCCATTAATTTAAAGTTTCTCCAATTGCCCTACAGGGATTTTTAACTTTACTTTTGAAGCTCCAATATATTTGCTTCCTAACTGAGAATGCTTTCTGATGGAATTTGTAACTGTCAGATGTGATTATTCTTTAAGATTTTGCATCCACACACTTTAATCTGCCCATCTTACCAGGACAGACATAATGGCTTTAACCTGAAGTGAAGTGCCATTTCTTTCTTGTTGGTCTTTACGTGAGTTCTTGCTGACCACTTGCTTGTTCAAATTCTGACAGCTGCCGACTGTAATTCTTAAAGCTACAAAAAGTTTAAAACTGTACACTTACTTGGTTTCTGGAAATTTCAGCCCGGAGGTAAAACAGAATTTTATGCTCTTGTGCCTTGCAATATTCAATAATGTTCACTGCTGATCACCAACTTGTATTTATCGGTAAAAGAATGCTGCAACATTCCCCTTACCTTGACAAATGTATAGCCTGGTATTAAAAAGAACATAAAGCTTTGTTCTGACTAATCACAGAGGCTGAAAATAAGGAATTGTTTTAATCCTTGTCACCTGGCCATAACAAGACACATTTGCAGGGACCATATCACAATGCTGAATTGCACCAAAACTGTTAAAAATTACCAATTTCCAAATGTTGTCATGTGACTACATTCAGAACGCCATGCTGGTGATTGTCTGCTACCTTGGCAGCCATGGTTCATTCGGCCTGCACTTACCCATTGTTCCAGCGACCTTTCAACCAACATGTCAAGGTAGAGTGTGGCTGCTTTCTGACAAGGGTTGGCCACTCTACAATGACTACTCTCTATTATCCAACCACACTTAGCCAGCATGCAACCTAGTGACAACCAAACTGATATGAGGACACCATCAGGTAGACCATATGACTGAAGCAGTGATACTGCTGTCTACAGGAGCTCACCAGTAGTTGCTGCAGTAAGTGTTCCCATTCCTGGAGCTCCAATGAATCTTTAACAACTTGGCTATCATGAGGTCACACCTCTTACTACCAGGGTTCAACAACAAGCTCAAGAGGAAGAGGAAGAAAAAGTGAAACAAGGAAAGAAAGGCAGGAGACATCTGGTACAATACAATTCCAGGCAAGCTGCCTGTGAGCTCAGTATTTGACTCCAAATCCCATGAATAAACTTCCAAATCCCAAATGTTTGACAAATCTCTACTTTACCACTCCATTGTAACAGATCTGTGGTGAACAGTCAGCCAAGGTTGTGTTCAATGCTGGGAGTAACACATCACAATCATTATGATTAGAAGACAGCATAAGGTATGCACACTGCCTGCATCATTGAGTATGCACATCACAATCCACACAGCCGCTCTCTGGGTTATTCAAAGTAGCCCTTTGCATCTACAAGCAGGTTGCATAGGCGCAAACATAAGTTGTTCTCCATGTCAGTCTGCAGCTTCCACATCTAATGGTGAGGATCTTGAAGTTTCTCATGTGCATTATTTTAGCAGTTATCACATCTTTTCAAATAAACAAGTTAACATAGCACAAAAGTAGATTAATAGACTATTATTTACAGAAGGAAGACAATGGGCAGACTCTTCTAACAAGCAATTTGGTTATTTCTACTTTCTGACTCTTTCTCCATATCTCCACAAATCTGTCTCCATGTATCTATCCAAATGCCTTTTGAAAGCTATTGTTGAAGCTGTATTCTACCAAACAGTGTGGTCCAAATCCTAATATTTATTGTGTAAAAGGTTTCCCTCATAGTTTGTTTTTCTAGTTCTTTGGTCAGATTAATCAGTTTAAATGTGTAAGAAACCATTACTTATTCATTCTAGCTTAAGGTTTCTTTTTTGGCTTTGTTCACCTATAGTATTCCACATGAGGCAACTGTTTAATCACCAAGCGTAAAATGATTGTTTTATAGACTGTCCACCGGATGATTGCAGTGGACTTCTGTGAGCTTTTTAATGGGTACTCTTGTGTTTCAATATTACTGCCCCAGTTGAATACTATATTATGCGGAGTTAATAGCTGTTATGCTAATAGATAGACTGCATCTTCAGTGATGTCAGATGACCTGATAAAGATAAAGTCACCACAGTCCTCCTCGTAGCGGTTTAACCTGAGGGTCACCACACCTCCAGCTGAGAAGGAGAATCCCTCATGCTAAACTCAGCTGGTGTAGGGATTGAACCCATACAGTCAGCTTTGCACTGTTTTACAAACTAGCCATGCAGCCACTGACCTCTGAAGACCTAGGAAGAAGGTTGTAATGTCTTGCTCAACCAGATCTCTGACAATAGTGTGAATAGCTAGTAAATGTTCATTAGTTTCCATTAGTACAGTTTCCTGTCCTCATCTGTCAATGTGATCTTTATAAAAATATTAGATTTGTAATTTCCTGTCTTCAGGATAACATTCAGATTAGCTTGTTCATAATATATTGTCACTTCAAGAAAAATGAACTGAAATGTCTCTTCTGTTTTATGTCTTGATATAGATTCATGCACTGCTCAAAGACAAGTGAAATTACAAGAAGGGCCCCTAGTCCGGGCTGAGGGTCACCACATCACAATTCAATGTGATGTGAGCGGGTATCAGGGATCACCAGTGCAGAACTTTGAGTGGTCCATCTTTCGTCCAGATAAGCCTACACTGAAAATCCAGATTATCAGCTCAAATGATCCTGAGTTCCCTTATGCTGTGTTTGGAGAAAGAGTGCAAAAGGATGAGATCTATATCGAAAGGATTAAAGGAGACTCTGTGTTGTTACACATTACAAAGCTGCAGAAAAGTGATGAAGGCACGTATGAGTGTGCCACTCCCAGTACAGACAATGCATACTGGGGGTCCTACAGTGCCATGATGAACTTGACAGGTGGGTATTTAAAGCATTCTTCTTTCTTATTTCTTTTCTCAGGATTTTACTTTATCTTTTCATTGAAACTATCAGAACTATGAAGTTGATAATCAGAAAGATGGCTGCTGTTGTTTATAATTACAATTTATTGAAAACGCAGCAATAAATACAATCAATCTTATCTAAATCTCAATAAACCATTATGAATCTGATTACATTCAAACCAATGCAGAATTGTACACCTTTGAGCATTTAGATTAATGCACTATTAGGAAATCTGATTATACAGATATGGAAGGGCAAGTACAACATACGAGCATATGGTACAGGAAGAAAGGCAGATTACTCAGACCTTCAAGCCTGTTGTGCCATTCAATACAGTCAGGGCTCTTCTGATTTTAACATTAACTCTACAGCCCTGCATAACCCCAATAGTCCTTCATTCCCTTAGTAATCAAGAATCTTTCTACCTCTGCCTTAAAAAATTACAAAAATTTTCATCCACCTTTTGAGAAAGGGAATTCCAAATATAAAATTCTATTGAGTCCACATTGCAAGCATGTAGCACCTTGAAATATACCTTTTTTAAAACCTGTTTTGTTGAACATACAGATTTGCTTTTTTAAAAGTCCTATTCAGCATGAAGAAATGAATCATATAATTTTACTGTACATGCAGTTTGCTTATTTACAGGTGAACATATTTCTTTGAGATTTGCTGGGAAGTGAATCAAAGAGAAAGTGCATTCATTATCAACTGAATTAGATAAGCAGTCTGCTCATGTGGTTCAGGAGCAATATTGAGTTTCATTGCTTATAATATTCAAAATGCTTTTTGATTGCCAGATCCCTTGGCCTAGTTTGTGATGGAAATTCCTCCTGTGATACTGAGCCCTAGAGATCATAGGTTCAATTTATAGAATCATTGAATGTCATAGCACAGAGGGAATATGTTTGGCTCTACACTCTTTGAAAGAGATATTCAATTAGTCTCTGCGCTTTACTAAGAACACTGCATTTCTTTTCTCAATCAAGTATTTCTCCAATTCTCTGCTGATAGTCAGTATTCGATCTGCTTCCAACACTCTTCCATGAAGTTGATGACAGATAATAACTTGCTATGCCCAAAAAGAAAGTTTCTTGATCTGATCTCTGGTTCCTTTGTCAATTACGTAAACCTCTCTCCTCTGGTTACTGACCTTCTGCCACTGAAATCAGTTTTTCCTCATTCACTCTATCATAACACCAGAAATGTTTGAATGTTTCTATCAAGTGTCCCCATAATCTTTGATAGGTTCAGCAAAACAACCTCAGACTTCTTTCTTGTCTGTTCACTTATGATAAGTTTTTTTTATCCTTGGTAATAGTCGAATGGTCAGCGGGCAGTTAAAAGATAACCAAATTGCTGTGGGAATAGAGTCACATATAAGTTAGACTGACTGAGAAAGACAGAATTGCTCCCCTAAAGGACATCGGTGAATAAGTTGGATCAGCAGTGTTGGCAGACTACGCAAGTTTATGGTGAGTTCAAGCTCAAGCTAATTCTTAACCGAAAACTATACATTTGCCAGCAGGGATCACACTGTTTTTAGGAACAGGATCCTTTTCTGGCTACTCCCATCCTAGTCAAAGATTGCTGAGGAAGCGGTGTCTATTTCCATCTGGTTGTGTGCAGTGTAATAGCATCTAATACAGCTGTCTAATTCATTGATCCGTTGAGGATGCCTAGAAAATCGAGTATTTTAATACATTAGGCGACAGTGTACAAATGTTCTGCTCAAAATCTCTCATTAGTTATATCCCAGCTGGATTTGAACACTGGTGAAAATAATGAATGGCTGGGAGGTCTCTAATTCATTATAGCAACTGGGTCCTGTAAAGTATTAAATTTGTAATTTACTTTTCCATGTTTTTATTCCTGTCATACTAAGAATGAGTTTGGTATGTATGGGTGATATTGATTATGTTAAGGTACCTTTAACACAAGTAAGATTGTGGAAGTATTGCATTATTGTATACAGAATATGATTTTCTTTCGTACATCACAAAAAACATATCAAAAACATATGTTCTTAGTCGTTCCAGACACACTTCGTGCAACATTGGCACCCCAAACCCTGGATAAAGTTGAAGGTGACTCCCTGAAACTGATCTGTGAAGTATCCAAAGAAACATCACAGCACACACACGTGGCTGTCACATGGTACATACAGAAGGGAGATCAGAAACTCACGGTCATCTCTCTAACAAGAGATTTCATCATACGTTCTGGAGATTCATATAAGCAGAGAGAGGCAGCAGGAGATGTACAACTGGATAAGATTGGTGTGACTTCATTCAAACTCACCATCTCCAAACTACAGCTGTCAGATCAAGGAGATTATTATTGTGAAGGTGCAGAGTGGATTCAAGACTTAGACAAATCCTGGAATGGCCTGTCTAGTAAAAATACTGAAAGTACCACAGTGAATGTTAAGAGCATAGGTAAGATTCATAAGTACAGAAAACTATCTCCTTTATATAGCTATAGTTTCATAGTGTGACTGCTTCAACCATTGTAGTAAGAGAATCACACGCAATGCACCGCTGAATTTCCTGCATACATTTTCACAGTTTGTGGTGAAGTTGAGAAAGGCTGGAAATTGAATGTTTACTATCCACTTTATGTGCATGAACATAAGTTTTATTAGTAGAAAAGGCAAGATAGACTCAAAGGAAAAGACTGTGCAATTGGATGTAAGCTTGAACTAAAGTCAAGTCATGTGAGAACAGACTCCTGTTGTAATTCTGTGACCAGCTTCAACAAGCGGACTTCTGGCATTGCTATTGCCTGAAAGGGAGCTTTGGTCCATAACAATTCAAGAAATTAGCCGCTGCTGCAGGGTTGAAGGGCTGCAGTTTTCATTAGCTTTTCAAGGTTATAAGTTGCTTAAGAGGTTCTGGATACCTGGGCGAAAATGTAACAGCACAGGAGATACCCAGAGTTTTAGATGGGGCTTGACACAGCTGTTGGTTCTGTCTGAGGGGCAATGATACCAAATGATCACAAGGGTACTTAGACTGTAAGATAGTATGGTATAAAAGGAGCATATGTTTTCACTGAAGTATCACAAAGGTCCAATTCATTTTAATACCTAAAATCTAGAAAAATATTCAGAATACAAGTTGGACTTTCCTGTGTACATGCTTATTTGGGATGCATCTGGGACATTATAGGATGAAAATTCAAGACATGAATTGTTCAACTGGCTCCTGGTAGACTGAATTGATTTCCAAAATTATTCTTCAACAGATACAGCAGAATATGTCCATTTAATTCTGGCTGTGTCTATTCATGTGGCACGTCAAGGTGTCATACGAATATTTCTTGTCATTTGTGTAGAAAATAAAGCAAAGTGCAGTTTGTACTGCTATGGAGAGAGGAGAGAGATTTAACATTTAAATTCTTTTGAGGAAGCAGAGTAACAATTATAATCTCTACCAAGTTAATTGCAAAATTGACAGAAACTATTCTGTCTTCAGCCACCTCAAAGGAAGTAGGCCTTGTTTAATTGTTTCCCATTCTCACATCCTTGATGGAGATAGGAATCCACCAGGAATTGCCCAAATAATTTAAATGAGACCTACTCCAGAAAATCAGAGCTTAACACAGGTGGAGGGTAATTTTTCAAGTGAATTTGTGGTGGGGTTCCATCCAATCAGAAAAATGACTTGTCAAATTGCTTCTGTTGTCCAGGAGAGACGAGAAGATACGTAGTTCAAATACAAGCATCTTTTGGATTTGTTTATATATGTAATTTATACATGTGAATATGTACATGTGATGGGCAGCCTTCTTTGAGTTGAGATAAATGTTAACATTTATATGTCCCAGGCAAACTTGCAACAAGTTATTTCTCATCTGGTTTTGTTCAAAGTCTGTGATCCATTTCAAGACATGAGAAAGCAATAAAAGCAAAAAGGTTGAGGACGCTAGTAAAAGGTGATGCATTTGTCAGAAAAGCACCAGGAACAATAAAACATGTTGTAAAGTTTAATATTGGACAATGGCTACTTTGTAGTGAGTCCTTGGTACCATTCAATAAATCTGTGTTAAATCTGTTAAACAGTCTGATCTAGGACTGATCATTCTGCTGTATCACAAAATTAAGAAATTTCACCAGAAGCCTGAAATATAACTGTGGAGCCAAAAAATAATATTGAGGATTTTCTGTCCAGTTCTTGGTTGGCTACAAGAGACTTAACTGATGATCAAGTAAAAGCACATTTTGGTTAACAGGCACAAAGCTGACTCACAGGAGTGCTCTGAGAAGCTAAACCTGAGAACAAACACCTTGAATAAACATTCAACAATATAACAGAGCTTGCAAATGAGAATCCCATGGACAAGATACCACAGATCTGGAGGCAGTGACTAAGGAGATTAACTAACATTGCTTAATCTTCCATTAACTCAGTGTATGATCAATCTCTGATAGTTAAAATTACACGCAGTTTCCAGTATCTTAAATGCTTCAGTTCTGACCACAATATCACAATACCAAAATTAGTCCTCTCAATTATTTTTTAAAAATGCTTTCTGAGCATTAAAAATTGATGTATTCATTGGCAATTATGTTGAGCAGTATGTTGTCGATGATGACTTGGGTAAAGGAATCCATCATCGACCCATCTGCAGCCTTGCATACTGGTTTATAATAGTAGACTCCTTCTTTGAGTCTCTATGGTTCTTGAGTAGATTTGTAGCTTGGGTTATGGATCATGGTTGGTTTGCTCACTAAGCTGGTTCGTTAGTTCACAGACGTTTCATTACTCTGCTGGGTAACATCATCAGTGCAGCCTCCGATGAAGCACTGCTGTGTTTTCCCACCTGGTATATAAACTCTGAGGTCCAATGGATTTGATTACCTCATTTCCAGTTTTCCTTTGCAGTGGTGTATATATAGGGTCTAGTTCTATGTGTTTGATGGCCTTCTTGGTGGAGAACCAGGCCTCTAGGAATTCCCATGTTTGTCTCTGTTTGACATGTCCTAGGATCCAGGTGTTGTCCCAATCGAATTGGTGGTTCTCCTTATCCGTGTGAATGGAGATGAGTGAGTACTGGTTGTGTCTTTTTATTGCTAGTTGGTGTTCATGTACTCCTGGGGCCAATTTTCTTCCTGTCTGTCCAATGTAATGCTTGTCACAGTCCTTGCATGGAATTTTGTATATTACGTTGGTTCTGTCGATAATGGGTAAGGGGTCTTTGGTTTGAGTTAGCAGTTGGCGTAGGGTTGATATGGGTTTGTGTGCTACTCTGATGCCCAAAGGTAGTAGGAGTCTTGTTGTCAGTTCAGATATGTTCTTGATGTTTGGTAGCGTGACGAGTGTGTTAGGGCGTGCAGCATCTTCCTGTTGTTCCTGTGATAGGCATCGTCGGATCCAGTTGTTTGGGTATCCGTTGTCGTTAAATACTTGGTGGAGGTGCTCTTCTTCCTTTTGGTTTTGTTCCAGGTACTACAGTGTGTTGTCGCTCGTTTAAATAGTGTTTTCATGCAACTTCATTTGTGAGTGTTAGGGTGGTCACTGTTGAAATTCAGTACTTGGCCTGTGTGTATTGCTTTTTTATGTACCTTCGTCAGGAATTCCCCGTTAGCCCTGCCTTCTACCATGCCAACAGGGAATTCCTGACGAAGGTACATTTACAAAAAAGCAACACACACAGGCCAATATATATATTCAAAACTTTCCTATTTTATGCAGCTCTCAGCTGTACTCTTCCTTTTGATGACAACTACTGAACAGTTTGCTAGGCCTCTGTCAAAGTGGCAGTGACAGGAGATCATAAGAAACAACAATGTACTAGACAGGTTAATTATAGCAAAAACAGTCTGAGATGTATAAACTGAAGTGCTTTTGTTGAAGTTTGAATCACTGACCTTTTGATGAACGACAGTATTGTTTTAATGCATGGAGTGAATCACTGCCCTTAACCTTCAAGAGGCTTCAAATGCTGATGTGATCAGTTTCAGCTTCAATGGCACTTTTCGGTTTACACCAAATAGCGCATTTTACAATTTAAAATTAACCTCTATGGTCCAGGTTGCACCACTTAAAGGCAGATGCAATAAGTTGACTCATTTTGGATAACTGCCAGTAGTGAGCTGGTGACAGTCTCTGAATATTGCTAAGGAAGCATTACAGAGCCTGAATTTTACTTTCAATTGCTTCCATCTCATTTTGATCCCTTAATCTCCATGCACATTTCATTACCCTTCTCCAGTCATGAAGGTATGTTGCTCAATGGGATCTGTAAGCAAATAGGAAAGATGATTTAGATCCATTTTAGTTAAGTAACTGTCGAAAACATTGAAAAATTTAACACATCTTGTTTTAAAAAGGAAGCAAGTAATTATGCTGCAAGTATCTCCCTGGACCATCAGGATACCTATACAATCCACAGAAATTTTCTCTGGCATTCTCTCCATTAAAGCAGATTCAGTGCAAGGCCATGCATATTTCCAAATAATCTTTGCATGGCTTTGTTTTCTCTGTACTACATTAAGGTCGGAATTGAAATAGAGGTCTTCTATCAGGCTAAAGTTTGACAAATTTGCTCACTTTGTTTTTTGTTAAACTCTATACGCTGCCTGACACAGTAATGATATTCATTTTATTTCATGCAGGTAACCAGTTTCTTGCTCTGATTAAAGCCACTGAAGTCAACGTTAATGTAGGTGGCACATTGGAAATAATCTGCACAGTAGAAGCTCAGAATTTCCCAGATCGTTTCTTCTCTGTTGCCTGGTTCTTAAACAACAGAGAAATAATCCGTTTTGGACCAAATGCAGTACCATCCTTTCACGGGGAATATAAAATGAGAGAGAGCTTGGGAAAGGTGATGGTCCATAAGAAAAGTGACAGGGTTTATGTTCTGAAAATATATCAGATTCAAGTGGAAGATGGTGGCACATATCACTGTCAGGTGGAGGAGAATGAGAAAATATCATCTGCAGCATTCTCAACTAATAAATCCAACGAGATCACAATCACTGTGCAACGACCACGTAAGAAACATGCAAATAAATTTATTCTATTTTCTGCTAGTGATTAAGAGCTGTATTATATCATGATATCCTTACCTAATTAAAGGATATCCTTGCCATAGAGGAAATACAACAAAGAATCATCAGCTGGATTCCTGGGATTGTTCCATGAGAAGAGATTAAAGAGATTGTGTCTATATTCTCTGGCATTTAGAAGAATATGAGGTGATCTCATTGAAGCAAACAAAACTCTTCCAAAGATTGATAGTGGAATGCTGCAGGAAGGATGTTTCCCTTGGTTGGGGTGTCGAGCACTAGGGAGCAAAGTCTCAGAATAAAAGGTCGGTTATTTAGGACTGAGATGAGGAGGAAAATTTAGAATTCTCTACCCTCGAGGGCTGTGGATGTTCAGTCGTTCAAGGCAGAAATTTATAGATTTCTAGATATTAAAGATATCAGGGATATGGGATAGCACTGGAAAATGGTGTTGAGATAAAAGATCAACCATGATCTAGTTGAATTGCAGAGCATGCTCCTGTTTCCTAGTTCCTATATTCCTATCTGGGAGGTTGGTTGCTTTCCAGGAATTATAAACATTTTAGACACAAAATGAGAGACAGACCCATCTTGGGATAGGAAGAAAACAGGCTGAAACAAAAGGCACTCTCTTAAAAAGATAACAAGGTGTAGAGCTGGATGAACACAGCAGGCCAAGCAGCATTAGAGGAGCAGGAAAGCTGACGTTTTGGGTCTGGACCCTTCTTCAGAAATCTCTAAAATCTTTTTCTTGCAGCAAAGCCGCAGATATATCGAATTTCAAAAGGAATAATCATTTATACAAAAGAAGAAATAGGGTGCTGACTGGAATTTAGAAAAGGCAAGTTGACTCTGATTGGTTGCAACCTATAGAGAATGCACCAGGATAGCATTGTCCCCCAAGCTTTTGATTTGATAGAAAAGGTGTTATATGTAGAGATGTCCTTTTGCTTGCAAAGGCAGCCCCCTGCATGTAAATGTGTTGTTTTTAGCAAGTGTAAGTGAACCACATGTCAATCTTGACAGATGATCTTCAGTGTGATCTTGATGGATGATCTTCATATAATTCTTCACGTAATTATTTATGCAATTCTTGGCATAGGCTAGAATTTTTTCCACAAAATGCTCCATTTCTCTGTCTCTCTCTTTTGTTAAGATGGTTATTGAAACCAATCTCATTGATCAAACGTTTTGGTTATCTTTCCCGATTTCTCACCATGTGGCTTAATGTCAAAAGAAGTCCAAGGTTCTTGTTAAGTGCCTTGTAATGCTTTTTCTCTGTTAGGTGTGCTATATAAATGTAAGCTATCATCATCTGCTGATATTCACAAACCTCTTGGTCTTTACTATGTTAGCTCGCATCCTTGAATAAATCCAGAACTTCCACTTTTCCAAATGTGGCCCCCACGTATCTCTCACATTATACCTGTTTTCGTCATTTCACAGAAGCCAACCTCAAAGTATTAATCAACAGTAGTACGACTGAAGTTTTGGAAGGTGATTCCATTCAGTTTGCCTGTGATATTCATTTAGCAAGTGCAGCTTATGGACAGCTCTCTATTACCTGGCAAATCATAAACAACCAGAACCAAAACAGTGACGTCATTGGAATGAACCGAGATGGTATTCAGGTTACTTACCAGCCTTACCAGGAGCGTGTAATCAACAGTGACATCAGAATGGCACGAGTGAAATCAAATACCTTCACATTGGGCATTTATAATGCCCAGCCTTCAGATCAAGGACACTATGCTTGCAACGTGATGGAATGGGAAGTAGAATCTGATGGAAACTGGCACCTAATTGGAGAATATGTTAGCGACAAGAGGGCAGTAACTATCAAATCCCTTGGTAAGCAATTCAGTGTGGAATATTACTGTATTTCATTTAAACAATTGCAGGGTTCTCAATTAGACATTAAATCAAGATTTTTTTTTGTAAAGGATGGCCCCTATTCTATCTTACAAAATCAAGTCGCAGCATACTGCATTGAAAGCTGGAATTTCCATTGCCTTCATGGTCATGGTCAAAACAGACATGGTGGGCCAAAGGGCATGTTCTTGTGCTGTATTGTTCTATGTTCTATATTCACTGATTACATTGAATTTTGCCATCAGTTTAATGAAAAATCATACTTTTCTGTTCACCAATTTTCAATAAAAGTAAGCTCTTTTCAGTGTCTCCTACCATCATGCCACTCTGAATAAATGAGTGAGTGACTTGTGATTAATTGCTGAATAGGTGAGGGAGAATATTTAAGAGAGATGAGGAGGTAAGTACTCTTCTTACATATCCCACGATTGAAAAAAATGCTGAAAATCCATAGTTGGCCTTAACGATCAGCGAATCTATAAAAGCTCAAATGAATTTTAAAAATGAGATTTTTTTTTCTCTGTCGATCATGAGCTACGGAATTCTGTTCCCTAGAAGTGGTGGAGGCTGGGTCTTTGAATATTTTTAAGGCAGAGTTAGGTCACTGTGAGATCCGCCTTGATCTGACCAAATGTCAGAGCAGCTTCAATGGACCTACTGACGCAGTCCTATCTTATGGTACAACACCTCCTTGCAGGTTTGTATTTTAACTCTGAACAAGTTGATGACAGAAACCATTTCAGTGAGTTGGTTTCCCAAATGACAGAAGTAGCAGTAGGCCATAACAATTTTAACCAGCAGGCCTCGTGTTACTGCTACTTGTCCACTTATTGACCTGAAATAGATGTAAAGAGGCACAGAACTAGCTACTACATAAGAAGAGCCTCTGACTAGCGGGTAACTAGCAGGGCGGGTCTTCGGTATGATCTACCTCTGCTTTTTGTGGTTCTGCAAAGGAAAGCTTTAGAATTTCTAAAAAGCAACTTCCACTTTCAGAGAAGCTGCCTATTGGAACCTGGCTATCGAGAAAACCATGGTCTTACTGTTCAAAAATTAATTGAATTGAACAAAAGAACATCGTTCTCGTCCTGTAAACCCAGAATTGTGCTGTTTCTAAAATATTGAAATGGGAATTGACATCACAATATTGCAAACAATGTTTACACTCTATGGGAACACTCTCTTTTGTTTTAATTAAACCGATTATAGTTTGGGATTCAATTATCTGTACTAGAAAGTCTCAGAAGAGTTGCTGCCACAGTCTTTAATTTTTCTCTTTTGTGTTTGCAGAAAGCAACTTTAAGGTTACCGCAATCACCCGGACACCAACTGTGAAATACTATGGTACATTTGAACTCCAGTGTATCATTAGGCCGATAGATATTACCCATGTGCCAGCATCTGTATCCTGGAAATTCCAACCAGCCAATTCTAATGACAGTTACAACCTTGTAACTTTCACCCATGATACTGCGATTAAGTGGGGGAACAAAGCAGAGAACTTCAAAGGAAAAATGATTATAGTGAAATCTGTGTCCAATGCTGTCCGGTTGAGTGTTTCAAGGGCCAGTAAATTGGAAGCTGGGAAGTTTCTATGTATTGCAGAATTATGGGGAAGGCATAATCCAAACAAATGGGTCAAAAAAGCCAGTGCAACATCAAACATCCTGGAAGTAAAGGTTGGACCCCCAGGTAAGGTGACAGACTACTTTTCATATTTACAGCATCAAAGTGGAACTGAGGGTTCTAAGGAAGAGTTACTGGAACCAAAATGTTAACTCTGATTTCTCTCTACAGATGCTGCCAGATTTGCTGAGCTCTTTTAGCAACTTATGTTTTTGTTTCTGATTTTCAGCATCTGCAGTTCTTTCAATTTTTATTTAGGTAACCTTGCTACATTTGTAGTCACAAGAGATCACAGTCCAGTCTGCCTTGACTTGCCTCTTCGCCTCTTTGCTCTTTGTTAGAAATTCCACTGCATCTCTAAGTGTGAAATTCCATGGTTCTCTCTCTCTCTACAGACAGCCACTTAATTTACAGCCACTTTTTTTGGCTGCATCAGCCTTCTTTTTAAAAAAAACACTTTTTTTTTGAATTACAAGTCCAGAATGTCCTTAGTAGTCCAAATTGTCCATAGGGTAGAAGGTTTGTTTTTTAGTTTAGTCAGGGCATGATGATCGGCACAGGCCTGTAGGGCTGAGCAGCCTGTTCCTGTGTCGTACTTCTCTTTTGTCCTTCAGAGCTCTGACCTATGGTCGTGACAGTTATAATTCGATATTAAAAATCGTCAATAAGATAATTAAAATTCCACCACTGTGTTTTAGTTTTGTGTGCTCGATCACCTGTAATCAACTTGCATAAGGAAGGATACATTCTTTCCAAAAAGGCAGTGCAGCAGGGATTCACCAGAATGATTCCTGGAATAGCAGGACTAAGCTACAAGGAGAAATTGAAGGGATATTTTAGTTTTGAAGAATGAGAGGTAATCTCATTCTTTACCCCAGTGGGCTGTGGAAGTTCACTCATTGATCAAGATGGATATCAATAGATTTCCAGATGCTAATGACATCAAAAGGGCTCTGGAGATAGGTGGGGAAATTGTATTAAGGAAGGTGATGGGACATGATCAAGAATGGCAGAGCAAGCTCAAGGGATTGAATGACCTACTTTTGTTTTGATGTCCTTCCTAATTAAATAGATTCTTGGCTAAATGAGATTGTTTGTATTTATCTAAGGTACTACAGTCAGACAAGACATTCAAGGGGCTGTATTATGCCAGTAATACAATGTTAACTTAATGCTAAAATGCAGTTTTTGATGCTTTAGAAGAAAATCTGTATTTTAACATATATTGATTCTTTGTATATATTCTGCTATGAAATATTACACTGAACCTGACAGCAATAAAAAGGAGTTAAGTTGTTCATATTATCTTTGAAAATCTGCAATTTATCCCTTGAATTTGCTGTTTCCGTACCTTCTGGGAATTAAACAGCATTAATTGAGCAATGACAGAATTAACCAAGAGTAAGGTAACCAGTTCTTTTAACTCACTGATGTCTAGAATTAAGACAGTTACATGAAAGAATGGGATAAAAATTAATTTACAATAAAAAGAATGCAAAGACAACAAGATCACTAGTGCCATAAGTTCATAATTGCAGTATCTTTGGTGCTGTTAGATTATTAAACATGGATAAGTTTTTATATAAGGAAAATAGTAGTTAGCTATTGACTGATTTCCATGGTACATCATGTTGAAACTAAATGCTGCAGAGAAATACTGTGAAATCATTTTGACAGGCTGTCTTTTCTGTTTTTGTAGCTTGTCTCTTGCAGCTTACTAAGCAAGTTACCACAATATATAAAAGAATCAATGACATCACTGAACTTGAATGTAAAATTTTAGCTCGAACTCAAAACGATTCCCAATTCTCAGTCACGTGGCTCTTCAGTAAGACACAGGGACCAAACGTGAAAGGGGAAAATCTTCTGAACATTGATCGCAACAGTATTGTCCGGTACTATGGAGAATTGCTTACTAATTCTCAGAAGAAAATGAAATTTCAGGATGAGAAGCCCTCTAGTGATGTGTACAAGTTGATGATACAGAAAACTGATGTAAATGACAGTGGGAATTACTACTGTCACGTAACAGAGTGGCTCTTGGATCCCAACAACATCTGGTATAAAGTGGGAGAGGATACATCAGCAATGACAATTGTCCAAGTGCGTACAGCAGGTAAACAAGTTTCCTAAATTTCTCATAAATATTGTAGCACTGGCACAAACAATAATTGATTTGTCCAATACAATGAGCTAAGACAGAGTTAGATAGATCCTTGCTTGGCAAGAGAATCAGAGCTAATCACGGTAGATAGGAATGTAGAATTTGAAATGCAATCAGATCAGTCATGATGTTTTGAATGGTGGCACAGTTTAGGGGCTGACTGGTCTTCTTCTGCTCCAATTTCATATGTTCTTACATAACTGCACCCTGCAACCAGGAATGCTGAAGTGAAAATCATGTATGGAGCTCTCAGTAGCACAAACACAAAGAAATAATAATTTGGCAGTGATTATTGTTTTAAAATTCACTCGTGATGAGGGTGCCACCGGCTAGGCCAGCATTTCTTGCCCATTCTTCAGAGCAGCTAAGAGTCGACCAATTTGCTTTGGGTGTGGAGTCACATATAGGCTAGACCAGTTAAAGATGGCAGTTTTCTTCGCCAAAGGACATTAGTGAACCGGATGGGTTTTTTGACAATGGATTCATGATCATCATTAGACTCTATGATTCATGAATCAATTGTTGATTGTTGGGAAAAACCCATCTGCTCCTCTAATGTCTTTTATGGAGGGAAGCATGTGATGCTAACTAAAGAAGCAACTTTTCATAATTGCTGTCCTGTTGGAAATTAGCAGGCTGTGGCCCATACAGTGCATAACTTCTAAATCATGAAATTGAATGGCCGTTAAACTAAATAGTTTCCACAATGGATAGGTGAACCAAGAAAATAAAATAATGTTGAGAAACGAAACCAGTGGGGAGAAGTGAGCTAAGAGAATTAGAAGAAATATAAGAAAATGCTAAGAATGAGTAATAATTGGCTTTGAGTTTAAAAAGGCAGAATCAATTAGAGTAGAATTTGTTTGTTATCATATTTCAAGAGAGAATGGCTAAGGAGGATATGATTTTCCCTTTACTATTCTGTCCAAAATCAGGCTATATAATCGTGGAAAATAACAGAAATAAAATGAGGTGTCTATACAATTGACTCTCACAAGGAATTATACTGTCTGATCCCAGATTGCTGCAGCACTTTTAAAATGATGAAAAAGCAGGTCTTGCCAATGGACTCTGTTTAATTCTCTTCTGCCGCTGCCGCTGCCGCAGCTGACTTCAGGCACCAACAGGCCTGGGATAGTTGTATAGACACTTATTTTTAATCAATCAGATTGGATATGTTATGACACACCTCTGCAAGTGGAACTTGAATCCAACCTTCTGGTCCACTCTGGATAGTGGTACATGGTATGCTTGAGGTCACATAATGAGTACCTGTTCCTCTTTGAGGCTCCAATCACTTGAGAGATGACAGAATCAGACAAATTTATTGTTTAAATGAAAAATTGTAATTTTATTTTTGGACCCTTCCATCTCCTTTAAATTTAGGATCCCATACTGCTTGTTGAGTGGCACATTCCTGCTTGCTGACATGGCTCCCACCAATCCGACCTGCATAAATAATGATCTCTGACTCCAGAAAGTGGATCAGTGACTGCAACAGAAGAGGGGCAGTCAACAGACTCACCCTGATTGCCCTTGTTTTTTACTTAATCCAAGCCTATGTCCTTAAAAGATGAAAGTGGTGGGATAACTTAAAGATTATTTTATTTTATCACTACAGTCTCAAAGTATTCACCAGCAACCTCTTGATTTTCAATAACTGTGGCACATTGCAGAATATTTTGAAATGTGAGAGGTGGGACTATTTGATGAGTTAAAAGAAATAAAGACAAATCCTGCCAGACATACAGCAGTTGCAGAATGAGACTAGGGTGGAAAATAGCAGATTGTAATGTTGAAAGATTTCTGGGTATTATAGAAGTGACACAGGATTAGAAGTAACCAAATGTTGTGCATATGATTCAAAAAGGAGAGAAATCTGATTCTGACAACTACAGACCAAAAGACTTATGTTGGTGCTGAGTAAAATATTGATGAAGATACTGTAAAGTAGATTCATGGATAGAAACTACACAATAATGTCCAATGAAATGGCAAATCTTTTATGCAATGTCAGCTTGTAATTGACAAAGTGGTAGTAGGTCAATTTCATGAACTAGTACAGTCTTGTGGTGATGGTGCCTTCAATGTAGTGCTACAAAGATAATTTCTATGATTTTGACACTGTGACAGTGAAAGGACAATAGATATATAAGTCAGTTCATACGTTATAACTTTAAAGTCATCCTGGATTTAGGAAGAAACATTTCTGTGATGAAAACCCCTTTAAACCTCCCTGATGATGTTACAAATAAATGGTGAAATTTTTGCGATATCATTATCATTAATTTCACTTTTTAGTAAGAACTTTGATAAATTTCAATTTGGAGGAATATGTTAAATGAAACAAAATTCATGGGAATCTAGGAGAGAATGTGACTTAAAGAAATTGAATTTAAAAAATCAGATAAAAAATGGGAAACACGGTCAGAGTTTGGGGGTACTGGATGGAGACAGTGTTAATGACCCTATCACTGTAGTTGATGTTATGACCTTATTAGCCAGAATAGAAAAACAGTTTTTCATTTTTGAGATTACATGAAATATAGAGAATTTTAAGAATGAAAGAAGGGTTTCAATTTGGTCTGCAATTGCTCACACAATTTGTGGAGAAAATCTAATTTTGATACAGTTAAATTAATTTATGTTGTTTAGAAGGATTGAGAAACATGTAACATAAAGGAAGTAGCATAGGACACTGTGTAAAGGTTCTGTGTTGTTTGTGGAGTCAGCACTGTCACTGTTGATACAATGTGGAGAAATAACAAAAAGTGGATAACACAGCAGAATAGTGGAACATTAATTTTCATGGGTTATGTTGAAGGTTTTAATTCACTGTCCAGGCCTTAGAGGGAATATTAACCCTGAATTATGTGATTCCACCTACTAAGCTAAATCATTTCTTCAAATTCTTTCACAGATTGGCTAGGGCAGCATTTATTGTCATTTCCTAATTGCCTTTGCCTTTGAGAAGGTCATGATGATCTGTCTTCTTGAATTGCTACAGTGTGGTAATAGCACATCCGCAAGTCTGTTAGCCAGAGAGCTCCAGGATTTTGATCCAGTGACTGGAGAGTGGCGGTGATATACTTGGAGGAGAAATTGCAGGTTATGTTCCCATGTATCTGTTGTCCTTCTCTGTCTCAGTTAGTAGAGGTTACAGAACTTCATTTGAAAAGTTCTGCCAAAGGAGAGTTGATGAGTTGCAATAGTGCATCTTGTAAATATTATACACTGTTGTCACTATGGGTGGAATGCGTGAATGTTTAAGGCAGCAAATGGGGTGCCAATCAAGTGGGCTGAATTGTCCTGGATGGTGTCAACCATGTGTTGTTGGAGCTGCACTCATCCAGGCAAGTGCAGAATGTTCCAACAGACTCCTGACTTGTGCATTGTAGACAGTGGACAGGCATTAACGAGACGACAGATAAGCTATTCACCACAGAACTCCCAGCATCTGACCTGCTGTCATTGCTATTGCATTTACAAAGCTAGTTCAGTTCAGGTTCTGGCCAACGTTAAGCCCCCAGAGTGTTGACGGTGGGGAATTCAGTGATAGTGATGCCATTGAATGCTATAGGGGTGATGGTTCTTCCTGAACATAATAACTGCCAGGAATTGTAAAGAATGAATGTACCCGCCACTCATCAGCTCAATGTTGTTTAGGTCTTGCTACATATGGACAACAGACTATTTTAGTACCTGAGGAGTCGTGAATGGTGTTGAACTTTGCTCAATCATCAGTGAACATCCCTGGTTGTGTCCTCCAAAAATCATAACCATCTTCTATTGAGCTAGAACCAGCAGTGTTTTTCCCCTGACTCCTATTAACCCTAATTTTCAGTCAAATGTGGCCTTGATAGCAAAAGCAATCATTCCCACTGCACCTCTAGGGTTCAGCACTTTAGTCCATGTTTGGGTCAAGGCTGCAATGAGGTCAGGAGCTGAATGACCCTGATGGACCCCAAGTTGAACATCAAGTTGTTGCTCAGCAAGAGCGACTTGAAGCTCTGTTGATGACCCGTTCCATCACCTAGTCAATGATTGCATAGAGAGTGATGGGCAGTAATTGACCCACCTCAGTGCTGGTTGGCAGGATCAGAAAATTTTACACGCCTGTCTTGCTGTATGGACGTTTTTGAACAAATTATTTTAAAGCGCAGAGGAAGCTTAGTTGCAGAAATTCTCAACCTCCTTTCTGTTGAATATTTGTTTAAATTTGATCCATTAAAAAAAAACTGCATTATCCATCCCTCGTTGCATTGTAAGGATAGTAGTGGAACCGTTTGAACCATTTCAAACAATGCAATGATGGTGCAGCTCTGATGATATTATGTGGGGATTATGTAGTAATAATGAAGGGATGGGGTATAGAGCTGTACAAATAGAGCAGCACAAATAATAAAAGTTTCTTACTCCTATGCATCCAGATATGAAGGATCTCTTACAAGCTGCCCATGCCTTTGCATTAACAGGAAAATTTGAACATTCAGACTTAATAGGTCTATCCTCCTCTTGAAGCACCTTTTTTACAGAGTTCAAAATTTAGTTTGGTCTATGTTAGTGTATCTGTCACACAAATTGTACTCCTAATGTCATGTGCCCATATTCAACAGAAACTAGTTACTCTAGTAAGATTAAGACAGAATTCTAGATTTTACTTGTGATCTTTAAATGTTAGTTAATTCGTTAGACTAATGATGGTTAATGAAGGTCTGTATCAAATTGAAAGTTTAGTATAGATGAGAAAATATCCATATCCCTAGCATTTATGATACAATACATTATTTTGGTGAATGGAGATTTATTCTCTGTAGTGTTCAATGGATTAAATCTTCTGAGTTTTATCATTGGCATATTTAATTGACTTACATTCATTGTACTTAAATGGGCCTGGCTGAAATCTCTGAATGCTAAAGTGAACAAATGCTTCCAGAAAAACCTGAAAAACTCAAGCTGTGAACATTTGTGTAGAACTCCTGTGATTGTGGAACCATTTTAAAGCACTGTAAGTAAAGCTGTTCAGACCTAGCTCTAGTGTCATCTCTGCATTGCTCAGAGATAAATAGGACGTACAAAGCATACAACAAACTGGTGAATATACAATGCTGTCCATAACTGTAGTGTCTCTCATTACTTGATTAAAGTAAAATGAAAAAGTAAAACTTGTGCAGTGATGATTTGATCACAGATCTTCAAGGTAGAATTTACAATTAAGCCCCAAAGAAAACAATACTGCAATTTACTTGGCACATTCTCTCTGAGTTCAACACCAAAATGCACTGTGATTTTCCTCACTTCCAAGCAAGTTTCATGTTTTTTTGTCTTGTATTGTTTCTGCAGATGCAAACCTACAAATCAGTAACAATAACACAACTCTCTCAAGTAATGAGAATGCTGCTGTGGAACTTGAATGCCAGATCATTAACCAGACACAGAGACAATCACAATTTTCAGTCACATGGTACTTCCAAGATGATAATCCAAATACCAAGGAGACAGCACTTCTCAAAACTGATCGAAATAATATCCTGCAATACTTTGGAGATCTGCAGATAGATCCTCAGAAAATGATGAAATTCCAAAGTGTGAAGGCCTCCAGTAACACCTACAAATTGATAATACAGAAGGCAGCGCAGAGTGACAGTGGTGTTTACTTCTGCGATGTGGAAGAATGGGTCTCTAGCACCCAGAACGAATGGGTTATACAAGGACATGCTCGCTCTGGATCAATAATTCTTCAAGTTGAGACACCAGGTAATATGTATAACTATTTCACCAGAAACCAACTTGTTTGATTAGAAATATGTCTCCTGGAATATGTTTCTGAACCAGGCTGCATAGAAATGATGCAAGTTAAGCCAATATTAGAATGGGATTTTGGATTAATTTTATATTAAATGTTGACCTTTTTTTCCTTTCACTTCACTGACATTAGACTCAAACACAATATTCAGAAAGATGAGTTACTTATGGTAATGTGTGTGCGGCTATTATTTTTATACCTCTATAATTCTAGTAGACAGCCAGTATGTAGAAAGGAAGTGAAAGTTTCCGTTCTGAAACTTGACCAGAACACTGCAGTAAATGCCTATATGATCCAGAGAGAATGCAAATTGACGACAGTAACTTGTTCTAATAATTACCAATGCTATATATATTGAGGAATGTAGAAGGAAGCTGCTTTTTATCTCAGGGATTTAGGTTTTAATTTAGTTCAATTTCTAAAGATAAAAACTTCCCTATCTTCTGGCTATAAAAGCCATACATGAAGTCAGTTCAGGCAGACTCAGTTCAGTTCTAAATGCCTGTGCTCTCAAAGTGCAGAACTTCTCACAACATACAAATTAGAACCACGAGTAGGTCATTTGGCCCTTTGAATTTGTGCTGCTATTTGGTAAGATCAATGCTGATAAGATGTAGTCTTAACTCCACTTTCCTTCCTGTTCCTCAATTTGTGGTTAATTGGCTTTAACTCAGTGATCTTGCTCTGACTGCAGAGAATGTGTGTTCTACTATGTTGTAGAAGGTACTTTCTGGAGGTCAGACCAAAGTCACTATGGAAATCAGAATAAGGTGTGGTACATACTCCATCTGACTGTAATAAATCTGAATTGAAAGATTTGAAATTGGTTTTGGATGGGTGAGAAGCACTGTGATTTGAAATTTTATCTGTCACCTCAGAAATCTGATTATTTGAACGCCTGAGTCTTTATTAAATCTCACTTACCGACTTATCACCAATAATTGTCAGGAAGCCAATGGGAAACACAGAAAAGCAAATACCTCCTGCCAATACCAGGTTCCTGCCATTACCTAGATTTGGCCTTGTGGACTTTGCAACAGTGAATCCCACAATTGGGAAGTGGGGGAGGGTTTTGGTGGTGGGAGAACCTTGCATGAAAGGGAGAGGCCTAAACTTTCTCTGTGCAATCTAGAGGAGCACTGCCGCTACTCGTGGCCACAAAAGGTGAGAAAAAAGATCCTAGCTGTTCAGGACTCTTGTGGTCACCACTCCTCCTCCCACTATCTTCCCCTGATGGGAAAGCTGCAGTAGCTACCTTCTTTAGCACCTCAGTTTTTTTTTGACAGTTAAAAAACATTTGGATAGGTATGTGGATGAGAACGGTTCAGAGGGATATGGACCAAATGCAGGCAATTGGAACTAGCTGAGTGGGCATCATGGTCAGCCTGGACCAGTTTGAGCTGAAGGACCTGTTTCCATGCTGTATTACTCTAATAACCCAATGACTCTAAATTAAATGGTTGTTTCTATCAATCTGCCTGTTTCTCGTTGGTCAGTAAGCTAAAATTACCCGTAGAAACGTCAGTCTAATGAGTTCACAACTGAGATTGGCTCGATCAGCTGCAGACTTCCTGGGTTTTGTCAGTATACACTGGCTCAGTTGAGTTATTGCGATGTGGTGGCAGCTCAGAGGATTTGCAACGAGGTCTTTAAAATGTATGCATTTTACTTTTCCTTTACTCACCGTCTTTCATTGGAAAAATACAAATAAAAATACTGGCAGAGCAATCAGCACGGTCATCAGCAGAAAAATGTATTTTCGTAACTAAAAATAAAGGACACGCAGAATGTCTGTCTGCTTTATAACTGATACTTGTAATTAAGTACATTTGATTAGAGAGATAGAAGTTGGAAGCTTGAGATGAGAGGTGGAACCACCTATCTGACAAAAATTAACATTTTCACACAGTCTCTCTCAAACACAGGTGAGTTGCTATTAGAGAGATAGTAGGAACTGCAGATGCTGGAGAATCCGAGACAACAAGGTGCAGGGCTGGATGAGCACAGCAGGCCAAGCAGCATCATAGGAGCAGAGAAGCTGACGTTTCGGGCCTAGACCCTTCATCAGAAAAGGGGAAGGGGAAGGGGGTTCTGAAATAAATAGGGAGAGAGTGGGAGGCGGATAGAAGATGGATAGAGGAGAGGATAGGTGGAGAGGAGACAGACCGGTCGAAGAGGCGGGGATGGAGCCAGTAAAGGTGAGTGTAGGTATGGAGGAGATAGGTCAGTCCAGGGAGGACGGACAGGTCAAGGGGGCGGGATGAGGTTAGTAGGTAGGAGATGGGGGTGCGGCTTGAGGTGGGAGGAGGGGATAGGTGGGAGGAAGAACAGGTTAGGGAGGCGGGGACGAGCTGGACTGGTTTTGGGATGCGGTAGGGGGAGGGGAGATTTTGAAGCTTGTGAAATCCACATTGATACCATTGGGCTGCAGGGTTCCCAAGCGGAATATGAGTTGCTGTTCCTGCAACCTTCGGGTGGCATCGTTGTGGCACTGCAGGAGGTCCAGGATGGACATGTCGTCTGAGGAATGGGAGGGGGAGTTGAAATGCAGGTGAGGGGCAGGATTCAAATTTGGTTAATCAATGAATCCTATAGGAAGGTAAGAGTCATTGAAAGGAAATAAAGATTTTGCATGAGAGAAAAAAAAATGGGATTTTCAGGGTCAATCACAGCAATAACAACAAAATAGAATTTCATTTGAGTCCAGTGATAATAGTGAAATCAATAATGAGATATGGACTAAGGTTGGAGCTTTATTGCAGTACTGTACCTAGGTAACATTCACATAAGAAGTTAAACATGGAATTACTTTAAAGCTTGTACAGGAATGTTCTATCGTTTTTCATTTATTCATGGAATGTCAGCATCAATGGCAAGGTCAGCATTTATTACCCATTCTTATTGTCCTTGAAAAACTGAAACAAGTCCTGTCCCTAAATAATAACAATGTCTAACTTCAAAAGCATTTAATTAGTTTTTCAGTGTGTTCTGAAGTTCTGAAATAATGCAGAATGCAATAATTATACAAATTATTTCTTTGTTGAGGTTAAAGTCCTCAAACTTAACTCAAGTTCCATGAATGCCACAGCATTTTCTTCAATAGTCTTGCTCTTTAACACAATATTTAAAATACTGATTAAATAACTATTATTTCTGTGTAAAAGTTCTGAATTGAAAAAAAGCCTTAAAATAATTTATTTTACCAAAATCATAAACTTTTCAAACGAATGCAAAATAGCAAGTGAACTTTTCCTTAGTTTACATCTGGATTTGATTGTAATTGTATTGGTATATAGCCATATTCTTATTTACTCTTTCCATTGGCAGTGGTGCATGAGGGAAACAAACCACATGCTTACTTATGCTTGCCATGGCTGGAATTTTCATGAATAGACCAGGGGTCTGTTGCCAGACGCTAGGTCTTGCGGAGCACCAGCATCAAGCTGAACAAGAGAGTACCCTGCTCTTGCTGCCCACCATGAGCATATTAAAATAACTTAGAAGTTGCCAATCTAGGCTATCAAGTCCTGAAAAAGAACTTGAACCTGAACTACTGGTCCAGAGGCAGGGCTGCTACCTACTGCACTACATGGTCTCTCCACATAACCCTGTTGGTGATATATCATTTATTATGTACAGATGTAGAAATGTAGTCAACATTGAGATTGCACCAGGGCTTTAATAACACAAACCTCATCTAGTCTATTGTTCTCATAGGCTTTTGCCTCATGATTTAAGTTGCTGTACCATAATACCATAATACCATGTGGAATAAACAAAATTATTCCGATAGTTGTTTATTACATGCTATATTATCATTACTAGAGCAGTCACAGTCTGCTTTAATTATCTCTCTGTCCTGATTTTACTAAAAACATAATTCAATGGGACATAATGGAATATCAAAGACTCCATAAAGTCATTTTTTTAGGGTAGCAGTATTTGAAAAGTACATTTGCTGTGTAGTTCAGCTGAAGTGAATGGACGTAACAGTTTATTACCCATCTATTATATTAAATCAGGATGATAGAGTTTTATCATTCAATGGCTGGATTTTACATTGTGGTTAGAACAGTGAAGATCAAACTCCCCTCCTGGTGCAGTTGATTGTTTTGAGATCTTTATTACTTTGATACATTTCAGTATTTATACGTAGCTTCCCTTGCAGCTTTCACCTTAGCACAAAGCAAATTCAACGGAACAAGGAAAAATTCTAGCAGCAAATCTACATGAAAAGAAAAGTGCATACTTAAAGCTAATGGCATATGCAATGTCATAATACATGATAGCTGGACTTGGGTTATGTTTTTTGACTGATGTGGTTTAGTAGCAGAGATAATGAGTCATCCTGAGAAACATTTTCTTCTTACCTACTTACCCCTGCAGTGGTATTGGTGTTGGCACTCTCTCAGCATGTCAGACCATTTACTTAGGGTTGGACCATGCAGCTGCTGTGAGCTTGCGCTAACTCTGTCATTGACTCCAATGAGCAACCAACATGACCAGTCCCTGAAGGTCATACTGATGGAGCTCTGACTATTGATGTGACACCCTTGAAAGAGCCCACAGCAACATTTAGGATCACTGTAAATGAGGACTCTGATACAGAAGCTGCTGGAAGTAGCATATAGTCCAGACTCAAGATTATGCTCAAAATACAAACCATCAAGCAAATTGTGTGTTGTTGTTTTCAGAGTTTCAAAAGACAAAGCATTGGATTTTACCACCACTCTTAGGATGACTTAGAGTCAAACACCTCTTAAAATAGCATGGGAAGGTGGGATTTTGTATTTCCAACATATTCCTAATATCCTTCCATCTGACAGTATCTGGAGGCATCTGATTGTCCTCCTCCCACCTAAAGAGGAATTGAGCCACTTAGGTGAATATTTAATGATCTCTTCTCACCACTGCTTCAATTTTACCAGGCACCTCTGCACCGTGGGAAACCTGCAACTTGATGCATCTTGGAGCAGCGCATAGGACAAGGGGTTTAGACCTCCTAATTGGACACTGTTTGGCTCATAGATGACCCCTCCTCACCATAGCAACAATAGCCATATCCATAATGTCAGCCCAACACACCCCACTCCCTCCTCAGGGCCTACCTGACTGATCAATACAGTGTGAAGCTGAAGGAACACAACAAGTCAGATAGCATTAGAGGAGCAGGAAAGTCGATATTTCAGTTTATACCCTTTTATCAGAGCTGGGGAGTGGGAAGGGAGCTGGGAAATAAATGGAGGGAGGAGGGTGGGGCTGGGGGAAGGTAGGTGGGATGGTGATAGGTGGATGCAGACAGAGGTTAGTGAGGATTGGTCAGTGGGAAGGGTGGGGTGGATAGGTGGAAAAGAAGATGAACAAGTAGTGTCAGGTCAAGGAGGCAGGATGAGAGGGTGGGTAAGAGGAGGTGTAGTTATGGAGTCAGTGGGATTGAAATAGACATCGGTGCCGAGATGGTTATCGGAGATGGAGATGGAGGTGGAGAGATCAGGAAGGGGAGGGAGGTAGCGGAGATAGTCCAGGTGAATTTGAGGTTGTGGTGAAAGGTTTTGGTGAAGTTGATGAGCTGTTCAAGCTCCTCACGGGAGTACAAGGCAGCACCGATACAGTCATCACTGTAACGGAGGAAGAGGTGAGGGATGGTACCGGAGTAACCACGGAAGAGGGACTGTTTCACGTATCCTACGAAAAGGCAGGCATAGCTTGGACCCAAAACATCAACTTTCCTGCTCCTGTTATGCTGCCTGACCTGCTGTGTTCTTCTAGTTCTACACCGTACTGACACTGACTCCACCATTTACAGTTCTTGCTTTTCCTATCTGACCGATCCCTGTGCTCCAGACCCCACTTAACTGATTAGACAACAACGTCCTTCCATGCCATCCTCTTCTTCCAGCAGTGGGCACTACTCCTGGCACAGAGGGACTGAGTTCTGGTAGCCAAAAAGGTGCAGCCATCAATCCCACATGTTACTGCAGCCTGCAGGTTGCTTTTTGGTTCAGGCCTGTAGACAGGAGTCCTGTTGTGAGACTAAGCCCAATGCTATCTCTCTCGTGTTAACAGGGAGAGCGAGATGGTTCGGCAATCAGCAAGCATGCTATGGCCTAAGCAAGGATCAGCAAAAATGAAGAAAAGATAGAAATGAACGCCTTGTGGATCCTAATGACAGTCCCCCATTTTAATAATTTTCCCAATACTCCCTATATTTTATAGTCTGACAGTAGGTAGGAGCTACAAAGAAGGGGCAAGAGAGCACAACTGGGGACCTGTGCGGACAAAGCCAATAGTCAATAGAGACTGAAGGTTTGGAGCAGCATTTAGGGCTGGGGGAGGCCGAAGGCTTCTTCTGGCCAACGAGGAATGTGAAATAACTGGAGCAATTCACTTGTTCAGTTGATACATCTAGCCTCACATCTGCTGTGGGTTATCTAGGAATCTCTCACTTACTAATACTAGTACCTCTTCCACAATGCATCAGGAGATCTGCCACCCATCTTCCCATTCCTGGAATGGAACTTCAAAAACATAATTACTTAGATGTGGTAAAGTGTTAGAAAAACACTTTCATCTTTAAAGAAGAACATTTCAATATAAAATATGGAAATAATGTTTAATATTTAGTAATAGATTAAAATGCAGAGATTAATGTGACTGTTTAGTTGTGAAACTAGAGCATGGTATGTGTGACATAAGTGAATATTGAGACAAAATACTGTGTGTAAATTGAATGCTTGAATACGAAATTTTCAGTACTATCAAAATACTTATTTGGGATTGCTGATAAGGAGGATTTTCATGAATGACTTTTAACTAAACTGGAAAGCCTGCTTCATTTTTAGAATAAGTTCCACATTGAATGCCACATACTCTTCGTATAATGGAAGTTATATTCTGATTGCTTTTTGCTCTACAGTTGAAAATCCTGGAATTGGAGCTTAAAGTTATCATAGAATCCCTACTGTTTGGAAACAGGCCATTTGGCCCAAAAAATCCACACCACTCCTCTGAAGCGCATCCCACCCAGGCCCACCCCCTCGCCTTATTCCTGTAACCCTACATTTCCCATGGCTAATCCACCTAATTTACACACCATGGACAATTTAGCATGGCCATTCTACTTAATCTGCACATCTTTGGACTGTGGGAGGAAACCAGAGCACCTGGCAGAAACCCACACAGACATGGGGAGAACGTGCAAACACCACACACAGTGGCCCGAGGGTGGAATTGAATCCGGGTCCCTGGCGCTGTGTGGCAGCAGTGTTAACCACTAAGCTCCAGTACCACCCTTTTTTCTTTTGTTCTTTCTCGTTTCCACCACCCTCGTCCCACTCCACCCCAGGCCGTCCCCACACTCTCCCTTTCCCACACCACCCCGTACCCCCCAAGCCCCGGTTGGAGCTGTGGACTTACCTTAGAAAAAAGTTACCTAAAGTTCAGATTCCGTTTTTAGATTGTATAGTAGGAGCTCATATTTCCAATGTTTCAAAGAATACTATCATTTCTAACTTGTTTTTGTTTTTATTTTCTAGGTGCTACTCTTCACTCAAAGGCTTGTGCATCGCCATCTCTCTTCTACTTCATATTTATCTATCCATTTATAGTCATTATAGCTCTTATCATCGTTGCATTTTATTTTTATTTGAGGCCAAAGAAACCGCAGAAACCTATTAATGAAAAGAGCTTTTGGACACCGATAGAAACATTCATTGACGATCCTAAGAGTGAAGAAGAAGAAAATGTAAAATAGCACTTCAATTTTTTATCTTTGCAACTCTCTATTGTTGCTATGGGAACTGTGTCGTAAGTGGCAGCAAGATATCACTTGTGGGGAAATATTCATAGTGGTGCCAGCCAAACAGAACATTAATTTTCATTTTCCTATAAACTAGAATTGATAAACTTTGAAATCACAAGCTTTCATAGCATAGCCCCTTCGTCAGATGAAGAAGGGACTATGCTCTGAAAACTTGTGATTTCAAATAAACCGTTGGACTATAACTTGGTATTGTTTGACTTCTGACTTTGTCCATCGCAGTCCAACACCGGCATCTCCACATCGTTGATAAACTTTGCTGAACAAGAAATGTATAAATATGTTTTCATTAGTTTTGCTGTAATTTGCGAGGAAAGCCAGCTTGTCTTCTGCTTCAAACAACTTCACTTCATTCTTTGTACCACTTCATATTATTGCAATCATTTAAGATTTCGGAACCTTCTTGTACTTTTCAGTACTTAAGATGCACATCAATAGTTTTTTCATGAAGATTTTGTTTTCAACCCTTTCCATGTGTTGAAATTATTGCATCCAATGCCCCAAATCTAGAGCACCTGTAAGTTTAAAAATAACAAAATAAGCAGAGTATTATATTCTAAAAGCCTAACAGGCCAAGCCCTGGAAAGCAATGTGATGCTTTCATAGAATTTGTGCTCAGGATCGGACTTGTCAAAACTGCTATACTAAATTGCTGCATCAGCAGAGAAGAATTAGTTATTCAGTATCTGGAAAGTGCATTGTCGGGGACACCGTATATTTAGTGGTTATTTTGTCACTAGGATACAAAGTATTTGTCCAAACCTTGAAGATAATGCAGAGCTGTTTACTCTCACTGCAGTGTGAGACTAGATTCATTTTTATTTGTTCAGTCTTAAAATGAGGTGGCTGAAACACACCTCATTGAAATACATAAGAGAGTGAAAAGTCTGGGAAAGGTACAATGAAAGCATATCATTCAAATCTCAACGATGCCAATAACAATAAGGAAGAGAAATGCCTAAATGATTATTGAAATGTTTGGAAGTTCTTTATGCAAAAAATAGTCAGTGTTGGTAATGTAACTTAGAGTGCTGGTTTAATGCTGAAATAAGGAATGGTGATAGTGGGGCCCTAAACGGACTATTGGAGATGGGTGAAATAACTTTCACCAGTCGAATATAGCCTGTGACCCCAGACATATTAATTATGTTAGCAGATAGGAAAGAAGCAATTTAAAATTTATTTCTGAAAGATACTATCAGAACATGGCAGGAGACAAGACTTTTGAAAATATACATCACGCTAAAGGCCTTAAATGTGTTGTGATGAGGGGCAGGATGGCTCAGTTATTCAAGAAATTGTAGTCCAGAGCCAGCCTTTACTGAGACAGTATTACATGTGACAGTTTGTATATGTGTGCAGTTGGAGACAGAATGTTTATAAGCTTTTCTGATGGCATTTATTTTTCCATGCATGAGGAAGCAGATTTTTAAAAAATAAATCTTATTTTAGGGGAATATGGTAATAAGGAAGGGATTCTGATTTTTTTTAAGGTTTATACCAGACGTAAAAAGGGGGATATCGAAGAGTTTTGTTTTTTCGTTTACATTGTTTTCAGTAGCTTTTTAATGTTTATACCTTTTTTGGCAATGTTTAGTATTATTACAATTGGGGAATTTTTGTGCGTAGTGAGGTATATTGCGTGCAGAATGATCAAACATTTAAGTAAAGTTCAACCAGCCTCCAGAATTCAGCGAAACAAGAAGATTAAACAATGGGGTAGGAAAAAGAGTTTGAAACATTTGTTGCAGTTCACGAGTTGCAAGGTTATAGACTCCTCTGCCAGCTTCCATACCAAAGCAAAACAAATTATTGACAATTGCTTTTTAAAAACTCCAAAGAACTATTTTAGTGCTCTAAGATGAAAGAAGGCATATCAAGGAAGTCTATATCAGCTGGCATTAGAATGCTAAGGTCCCAACAGCAGTCATTACTGGGAAGTAAAGGCCAACTAGTTTTATTGCTAGACTATTAATCCAGATACCCAGGAAATGACCTGGATTGTTGGATCAAATCACACCATTGCAGATGGTGGAATTTGAATTAAAAAAAAAAAGAAAATTATGAAATTAGAAGTCTAACTATCAATTGTTGGAAAGACCTATCTGTTCCACTAATGTCTTTTGAGGAAGGTAACTGCCATTCTTGTCTAGTCTGAACCCCAGACCCACAGTAATATAGTTGACTCTTAAGTGTCCTCTGAGCAATTATAAAGGGTAAATAAATGCTGGCTTAGCCAGCGATGCCCACATCCTGAGAATGAAAAAAAAAGAATGTGTGGACAACCATATGTGGACATGGCACAACTGAGGACCACTGCCTGTTCAGGTTTCTAATTGGCAGAAAGAAAGTTTCAAAAGTATGCCATCTGATAGAAGATGTCTACAGCCAATCAAAATAACTAATGGTAGTTTAGATCACATCACCCTCCAGTTCCTTTACGTCTGTCTCTTTCCAATCTGGCAATGGAAACATCTACAGTTTCCAGCTCTTCCTGCAGCACTTTGGACAGTGGGTGAAAATAGATTAGATATAACTGCAATGCCTTTGGTCAAACAGTCCGCTGACACTTGTCCTCCTGTTTCATTCAGAAAGAATAACAACATCAAATAGATATCAGAGGGTTGCAACAGTTGAAACAGAGCACAGATTTTGACTTAGTCTATCCATTGGGAAAGCAACAGTAGCTCCATTGCTGCTGAGACCTAACCTGGCTCGACTTTTTCTTCACAACTAAGCAAATCCCAATTTAAAAATTTAATGTACAAATGGGCAGAGTTGGACCTGGTCCCCTTGGAACTGGTGAATTTTAACAGGGTATTAACCATTTAAGGTACGTGTCTCGAATTGGTCAAAGCCTTTTGCTGGTAGTTAAAGCTAGTCCTTTATGTCTGCAAAAGACAGTGTTGACAGAAGAAATGGAAAATTAAAATAGTAATTATCTAGGGGATTATGTTCCATTAAATAATCTCTAGATGTTGCCATTTTTGATTGGCTTTATATGACTAAGATTTGTTTTTTATATATTATATATGCATATGGAGTAACCGCCTTATGCTGGCAAGTTAATTCTTAATAGGTCCATTTTGTACAGCTTCTAATTTAAAATTTCACAAACATTCTTTATGTTTTCTATGAATAAATGTTGAAAATTCTATCTTACAAAGTTAAAGTGAAAATGAGAGGGTGTTTGATTACTGTCAGATTTTTCAGAGGATGGCAAGTGAGAAGGTACACGTCAGCAAAATGGAGCATCATTCCAATTTTGATTCTGATTGGGTACAGCTACTCTTGGTGAAATCTGCCTCATTCTACAAGGGAAAAGTACACTGAGTTTGCAGAATGACTGACTATATTCAAGTACTTTATTTAAACAATGGCAAGCTGAAATGTTGCAATGCCATCAACTGTTAGTAAATCCCTTAAAGTCAATAAAGGCTACAAATTACATTTCCAAAACACTGTTGGTTTCAGTACTACGGGAGTCTGGCAACGACTGGGTGCCTGTGTCTAGTGGCTTATGGCACATTACACATCAATCATCATGTTCGAAAAGATGGCACACTGTTGGCATCCTGTACTTGTGCTGGAAGCATGATGGGAGGGCACAGTGTCATTCAGTCCGAGTCTATTAGTTATGTTGCACCAGACCACCATTCTGGACCTCCAGATCTTAAACTTGCACAGATGAACTGGTGTTTAAATGAAAAACTTTGTCCCCACATAAGCACATTAAAAGGCTTTGGATTGTCAGAAGATGTGATTTTGAAAAAAAAAGTGAAATGGTCCCACTGCTGAAGCTTGTAATTTATACGAGACAGTGGGATGATAATGAAGTGGAATTCGAGAAGGTGCCTAAAGCAAGAATTTGCGGTCATTCCGGATGGTTTCAGCAGTGTCAGATACTGCAAACTTTGTGGCCACCTGGTCCTGTAACTAGATTCTCTGCACCACTCTCCTTGCATTGGCATCTGTGCCAATCTGCATTCCCTTCAGATTATATGTTTCTTGAGCTGCTAAGCCCCTCTACAGAAAAAAAAATTGCCATGTACCTTCACTTTTTTCATGAAGGACCCCAGTGCTCTATCAGATAGCATGAGGGTCTTCTCTTTATTGTGAGAAACACTCTCAGATGCTGCTGCTCTTTCACTGGCTTTAAAGCAAGCCTGCATTCACATTAACCTTGCATAAAAGTAGGCCCCTACCGATACTCACCACAATCATGGAGATGAACAAGCAATGCAAAGTTTGCATGCTGTCTGCTTCACCACGATCCACCAAGATCATAACTGTGTGTTGCAATCTTCAAATGAGACCACAAGTGAGTCATATCAAGCTTTTAGCTCACAAAGCACAAGCTATTTCATCTGAAAAAGCCCAGCTTCCAATTCCAGCTCAGATGAAGCTCTGACTCTTAACTATTCAGTAATGAGCTAAATCGTACATGAACAGAATAGATGGGTATTTCTACACTCAATTCTGTGAAGGATGAAAATAACTATTCAGAAAGCAAGACACAATTAACATCATTAGCAATGTCTTTCCACAGACCCAGTGGTACATACAGTGATAACAAGGTGTTCCGGAGGGACATTTTTTTTCTCATAGTGTATTTTCTCCTTCCTTCAAATATTTGGATTTTGAAATTGTGCCTTTGCTTATTGTGATGGAGTTAATGATCATACAACTTCTTCACCAGGCAGCAAGGTTGGATAAAGAAAAAGTGATTGTAGCTCTTAACCGTGACCACAATACTGAGAAAAAGCATCAGGCAGTGCACACCAGGAAGTATGATTAATTTATTAATGACATATCACTGAATGACCTCAGCAAGATATAAAATGAAGAAGGAAAAGCACAACTTAAAGTGACAAATCAAGGGAAGATTTGTTTCAAACACAAATGTTGTGTTTTAACGGGTCAATATTTTAACAACTCATTGGCCCAGCAATCCTAGTATTACTCCTATTTCAAAGAACCATGCAATATCACACAATCAAAGAATTATTCCAACACAGAAAAAGACCATTCAGTCCCTTAAGGCTGCACTGTCTCTCTGCATAAGCAAGTCATCCAGTAAAATTCTCCCACCTTCTGCCCATAACCATGTACATTGCTCCTTTTCAACTAACTACCTAATTCCCTCATGAATGTCTCAAATGAACCTACCTCCAAGACACACTCTGGCAGTGCGTTCCACTCTTTAACAATTTGTCGTATGATGAAATTTTTCCACTTGCTACTTCTGCATCTTTTGCCAATTAGTTTAAATCTGTGCCCTCCCATTCACAGAGTTTTCACAAGTAGGCATTGTTTCTTCTAAACTATTCTGACCATATTCCTCATGAATCTCAATACCCCTATAAATCCCCTCTTTTCATTATTCTCCTCACCGAGGAAAACAGACTGATCTTTTCCAATCTATCCTCATAACTTAAGTTCCCTCATTTTTAGTGCAGTTTGGATTATTCAGTAAATGATTTCTAGTTGCAGAATCACAAATAAGTGTGGATATATTTTCTGTAGCTGGCAAACACAGGCTTTTGAGTACAATTAACATGCTATCCCCTGTAAATGGTTAATGGGGAATATTGTTTGAAACAGTACACTAGGAGTTGAGACATATGGCAAACTTACCTGAAATCACCCCAGCACTGAAACTCATATCATTTTACTCATTTGTGTAGTAGGCAAAACATCTTTTTTGTTCTGACAGCGACTAGCTATCTCATGCTGCAACTTTGTACTAACCTGTAAGTGGTTTTCTCCATTAATAGAATCCAAGGCTGTACAAGTTTGTAGAGGACTAGAAAATGCATAGATAACTTGGGACAAGTGAGCGTTAAATTTACTTCACAAATGATACCAAAATAACTGAAATGAAACAAAAGTGGGCTCAAGTTCTGCAGAAAGCACAAATCAAAGTGCAGTCACACCACACACTGAGTACTTTGCCCAGTTTAGCTCATTGAAATTTGAACTCAAACTCTAAGACAGCATAGCAAATAAGAATGATAACTAAAGCCTGAAACAGTCATTGTGAGTCATATAAAATGGTCAGGAATCCATTTGACATCTAATTTCACACGACAATTAATTTTACATTGGAATCAAGAAAATTGAGTGCAACCACATGCTGGTTAATTATGTTCCTGTTCTGCTTTGCTACACTACCCAATTTTACCCTTTAGTATTAGATGACCAAATAATGAGGAAAGACTGGGCAAAACTGAAAAGATTCAATTATGAGCAGATAGAGGCTATTCAGCCCATCAAATCTGCTCTGCCATTCAATGAGATCACGGCTCATCTAATAACCTTCAACCCTGCTTTCCTGCTCTTTTCCCATAGTTGTTGATTTCCTACAGATTAAAAATCTGCCATCTCAGCCTTGAATATATTTCACAACTTTGACAGCGCTCTATGGTAAAAAAAATTCCACAGATCCACTATCATCTGAGAGAAGAAATTCCACCTCATTTCTGTTTTAAACATGCAACCACCCATGCTGAGATTATGCCGTGTGGTCAAGGGGAAACATCCCTTTTGCATCTTTCCTGTCAAGTCCTCCAAGAATCATATATGTTTCAAATTAAGTGGGAATGAGAGACAAACATATCATCTAAGAGGGAACATTCAGTGGTAGATTGAACAAACAAGCTCAAAAAATGATTCTTCATATAAATTGTGATCAAAAAATCATAAATATTATACATCCAATTAGGACAGGTGCAACAATAGTGTCCCTACCTCTGAGCCAGGAGCCCCAGCTTCAAGTCCCTACTGTTCCAGAGATGAGTTCTAACATTTCTGAACAGGTTGATTTGAAAATATCTGGAGCAGGACCCAGGAAACTGCTTTGTATCTCCCTCTGGTGGTCAGTAGTGGTTTCAAATTTTTTATTTAAAAATGCAAGTCATGAGGAAATTCCAAGCAATATGTGTTCAAATAGGGGACACAATTGTTCAGGTAATGTATGTTGTTATGGACTAGACCAAACCATCTCAAAATATATTAGAAGATAGCCTAGACCCTAACTTTTTCTTATTTTAAAGCTAAGTATAAGGCATTGCGTTCCAGATGCAATTCGATTGGTCAAACTACTCAACTTTAAGCAAAACGCACTTTATTTTTACACTACACTACCACAGTTAAAACAACAATAAAATAAAAATGAAAGAAAAGAATTAGCTTAACTGTAACTCTATCGAATGCTTAACAAAATAATACATATATATGTAAACTACTATTAATTCTCACGTAGTAACAACTCATAAACATACTCTTGGAAAGGGCAAATTCAGTAAAATAGATTGTTTCTAGCAGCAAGAAGAGAACCCCAGCTTTTAGCTTCCACATTCAGCTTCAAGACTCAAGCAACTGCTGAAAGCTAAAACTAAAAATCCTGGTTCTGTGAAAGCTTGAACTGACCTATTCAAGCTGCTTCTATTGTTTCAATCTAAAAAGAAACAAGGCCTTACAAATTGTTTACTCTATTGGCTTTGGCCAACCACTCAATACCTCTGTCGCAACCTTTCTTCAGAAAAAAAAGACAGGACAAAATACATCTCTTAAAGACAGAGGATCATCATAGCATATATTTTTTAACCCAGAGAAAATGACAAAAAATACAAGGTGACCAGCATTAACATTTCAAAAAGACAACTCCTAACTTTTCTTAACACAGCTCAAAAAAATTCTGCAGATTCTAGAAATCTGAAATAGAAATAGAAACTGCTGAAAACATGCAGTAACAACTGGCAATACTTTTGATTACTACAAATCTGGAATATTAATTCAGGGATGAATTTTTTGTTTCTTGGCTGAGAGCAAATTACATTGAGGTCTTCAGAGGAATTCTTACTAAGAGACCCAGCGAGATTTCTCCCAAACATTACCACATTTGCTTCTTTAATCACCTAACCACCCCAAGACATCCCTGTTGTCTGATTTTAGCCTATCATACTATGTGTCATTCCCAGAAGAACCTGCCACTCAGTCAATATCTGCAAAAATACCACAGCCCTTGCACCATCTTTAAAAGTCTGTTTTGCACCTGGATGGGTGCTGGCAGTCCAGAGTTTCCCTGCATAATTCCTGACATCTGTCCTGAATGTGGCAAACAAGGGGAATTTAGCAGCCTGCTTTAGAGTCAGGGACCTGGAATACCCACTGGACAAGGTACTGCACAGACAGGGTGCCCACATCCCAGAAGACCATAAGATGTCAGAGAAGAATCAGGCCATCAGCCCATTATGTCTGCTGTGCCATTTGATATTGGCTGACATGTTTCTCAATGCCATTCTCTTGCCTTCTCCCCAGAGCCTATCAAGAACCTATCTATCTCTATCTTAAAGACATTCAATGACTTGGCCTCCACAATTTTTTGCAGCAATTAGTTTCAAAAACTAACCACCCTCTGGAGCAATGAATTGCTCCTCCTCTCAGGTCTAAAGGGTCATCCCTTCACTCTGAGGCTACTCCAAAAAATTCAAAGAGAAGAGACATAAAGGGCAAAATTACAGTCTGTTAAATTAACTTCTATCATAGGGATAATGTTAGAAGCTATCATTAAAGAAGTTACTGCAGGACACTTAGATAAGTTCAAGGTACTGGTCAGAGTCAACATAATTTTGTGAAAAGGAAATCAAGTTTTACTAACCTATTGGAGTTCCATGAGGAGGCAACACATGCTTTGGTTAAGGATTAGCCAGTAGTATATACAGTACTTAGATTTCCAGAAGATATTTGATCAGGTGCCATATTGAAAACTGTTGTGGAAAATTAAAGCTCATTGTATCAAGGATAGTATATTGTTGGGAATAAAGGATTGACTGGTTAACGGGAAGCAGAGAGTCAGCATAAAAGGGTCTTTTTCAAGATGGAAAGATATAATGAGAGGTGTGCCACAGAGATCAGTGCTGGCACCTCAACTGTTTACAATTTACAGAAATCACATGGATGAAGAGATGGAAGTTAGAGTTGCCAAATTTGCCAATGAAACCTACATTGATAGCAAAGTAAGTAACGAAGAGGATATAAAGAGGCTACAAAAAGGTATGTGATACTTTAACTGAGTGGAAAAAGATGAGGCAGATAGAATATGGGAAAATGTGAAATTATCTATTTTGGCAGGTAGAATAAAAAAAGAAGCATATTACCTAAATGGTGAGAGATTGCAAAGCTCAGAGCTGCAGAGGAATCTGGGTCCTAATGCATGAATCACAAAAGGCTAATATGCAGCTACAGGAAGTAATTCAGAAAGCCAAAAGAATGTTATTACTTATTGAGAGAGGAGTTGAATACTAACGTAGGGAAGTTATGTTTCATTATCCAGGGTACTGGTGAGACCACATCTGGAGCACTGTGCAGAATATTGGTCACCTTATTTAAAGAAAGATATAAACACATTGGAAGCAGTTCAGAAGTGGTTTATTAGACTAATAGCTGAAACTGGCAGGTGGTTCTATTAGATCATGTTGCATAGGCTAAGCTTATATTTGCTAGAATTTAGAAGAGTAAGAGACAATTTGATTATAGCATATAAGACTCTGAGGGATCTTGACACTGTAAATGTTAACAGGATGTTTCCCTTCAAAGGAGAATCAAGCAATACAGGTTGCTGTATAGAAGTCAAAGGTTGTCCATTTAAAACAGAGATAAGTCATTTATTTTTTTCTTTTAGAGGACTTTTAGAGCACTTGTTACGAGTGCTGAATAAGTTTGTCCCACTGAGGCGAGGAAGGGATGGTTAGGTGAAGGAACATTGGATGACAAGACATGTGGAACATCTAGTCAAGAGGAAGAAGGAAGCTTACTTAAGGTTGAGGAAACAAGGATCGGACAGGGCTCTAGAGGGCTACAAGGTAACCAGGAAAGATGTAAAAAATGGATTTAAGAGAGCTAGAAAGGGGCATGGAAAAGCCTTGGTGGGTAGGATTAAGGAAAACCCCAAGGCGTTCTATACTTATGTGAGGAAAAAGAGAATGGCCAGAGTGAGGGTAGGGCCGATCAGAGATAGTGAAGGGAACTTGTGCCTGGAGGCAGAGGAGGTAGGGGAGGTCCTTAATGAATACTTTGCTTTAAAATTCACCAGTAAGAGGGACCTTGATGTTTGTGAGGACAGCGTGAAACAGGCTGATATGTTCCAACAGGTTGATGTTAAGAAGGAGGATAGATAAGTCCCCTGGGCCAAATGGGATATATCCAAGGTTGCTACTGGAAATGAGGGAAGAGATTGCTGCATCTTTGGCAATGATCTTTGCACCCTCACTGTCCACTGGAATAGTACTCGGATGACTGGAGGGTGGCAAATGTTATTCCCTTGTTCGAGAAAGGGAATAGAGATAATCCTGGGAATTACAGATCAGTCAGTCTTACTTCTGTGGTAGGCAAATTATTGGAGAGGATTCTGAGCGATAGTATTTATGATAATTTGGAAAAGCACAGTTTGATTAGAAATAGTCATCATGGCTTTGTGAAGGGTAGGTCATGCCTCTCAAGCCTTATTGAATTCTTTGAGGATGTGACAAAACACATTGATGAAGGTAGAGCAGTGGATGTGGTGTATATGGATTTTAGCAAAGCATTTGATAAGATTTCCCATGGTAGGCTCATTCAGAAAGTAAGGAGGCATGGGATTCAGGGAAATATGGCTGTCTAGATACAGAATTGGCTGTCCAATGGAAGACAGAGCGTGGTAGTAGATGGAAACTATTTATTCTGGAGCTCAGTGACCAGTGATGTTCCACAGGGATCTGTTCTGGGACCTCTGCTCTTCGTGATCTTTATAAATGACTTGGATGAGGAAGTGGAAGGGTGGGTTAGTAAGTTTGCCGATGACACAAAGGTTGGTGGAGTTATGGATAGTGTGGAGGGCTGTTGTAGGTTTCAATGGGACATTGACAGGATGCAGAGCTGGGCAAAGAAGTGGCAGATGGAATCCAACCGAGAAAAGTGTGAAGTGATTTATTTTGGAAGATTGAATTTGAATACAGAATATAGGATTAATGGCAGGATTCTTGGCAGTGTGGAGGAACAGAGGGATCTTGGGGTCCATGTCCATAGATCCCTCAAAGTTGCTAGCAAAGTTGATCGGGTTGTTAAGTAGGCATATGGTGTGTTGGCTTTCTTTGGCCAGGGAATTGAATTTAAGTGCTGCGAGGTAATGCTGCAGCTCTATAAAAGCCTTGATCAGACTGCACTTGGAATATTGTGTTCAGTGCTGGTCACCTCATTATAGGAAGGATGTGGAAGCTTTAGAGAGGGTGCAGAGAATATTTACCAGGATGCCTGGAATGGAGGGCATGTCTTATAAGGAAAGGTTGAGGGAACTTGGCTTTTCTCATTGGAGCAAAGAAAGATGAGACGTGACTTGTTAGAGGTGTACAAGGTGATGAGAGGCATAGATAGAGTGCATAGCCAGAGACATTTTCCCAGGGTGGAAATGACAATTATGAGGGGACATAATTTTAAGGTGATTGGAGGAGGGTATAGGGGAGATGTCAGAGATAGGTTCTTTAAACAGAGAGTGGCGGCTGCATGGTATGTACTGCAAGCGGTGGTAGTGGAGTCAGATACACTAGGGACATTTAAGTGACTCTTGGATAGGCACATGCATGATAGTAACATTAGGATATGCAGGGTAGTTTGATCTTAGAATAGGATAATAGGTCGGCACAACATCGTTGGCTGAAGGGCCTGTACTGTACTGTTCTATGTTCTATGTTCTATATTTTGATTGTGAGTCTTTGAAACTCTATTCCTCAAAAGATGATGGATGCTGATACCTTGAATATTTCTAAGATAGAAGTAAATAGGTTTTTGTTAAGCAAGGGATTGAAAGGTTACCAAGAATGGATGGAAACATAGATTTCAAGTTACAATCAGATTAGAAGTGATCTTATTGAATGGAGGAGCAGGTTTGAATGGTTTACCTCTGCTCCTTGTTCTTATGTTCATATAGGGACAGCAGTGGATCAAGAAAGCAGCTTATTCTCAAATGGCAATAAATACTGGCTAGATATTTTATTGCTGTGTGAGACCTTGTGTGAAATTTGGCCGTTTTGTTTCCTTGCCTCACGGCAATGTCTACTCTTCAGAAATACTGTGTTAGCTGTGAAGCATTCCAGGGTAGCCTGAGATATTGGAAGATGTACCTTTAGTTTGCCACCTAAAATTTTCACTGACTAGCAGAGGTTCAGCTTAGGAGAATGAGGGAATCCACATCCTGTGGATGTCCTGTGGATGTCCTGTGGTTGCTTGCTGGCTATATGTCCTGGAACTCAAAATAAATTGATTTGATTTAGGTGTGGCACAGTCATTGCCACACTCAGTCTTCATGTTGTTCTGTCCTTGGTGAAATAAAATCAGTAAGTGTGTGGCACAGGTGACTGTCATTCTGTCCATGGATATCTGTGAGTTCCTAGTATCTCTATCTCCAAATGAGTGGCACAGTAAATCCTCTACATCTGTGAAATCACGAACCGTGAATTCACCTATCCACGTCAAAAAATAAGTAATAACAAAAAAAATCAAATCTGTGGGCAAAACTCACATATCTGCAATTTTTAACCTATTTTTAATGAGTTCGAGACTTGCAAATTTCATCATTCGCGGGGTTACTCAGGAGTGGAACCCTTGCGGATACCGAGGAATGACTGTACACTGATGTCAGTTAGTTCTCATGAGTCAGAAATAATCACAGTTCAGAATTGGAAGAGTTAGAACTCTTTGTCTTTAATGCAGCTTGTCACATAACTGTAGGGAGCCTGCTTTAGGCCAGTGTCATGTTACGTGCCACATGGATCTCTAGCACAGATGTGCATGAAGCTCCCAGCAATACGTATATGTAACAATTGATTCCTGGCTAATCAGTTCCTAGCTCCTTACGGACAATGCAACAATACATATTACAAGGTCTCCTCCTTTGCATCTTTTTCTACTTCTTCTATTTGTGGCCAGTGCTCATCCTCTTAGAAGTATGAGTCAAATAGTCATTTTACGTTCGGACTAAGATGAATAGCAGCAAATTAAATGAAGAAATGATGTAGTACATAGCTACTGAAGGCTGGGTGCCATTGAAAGTTGAGTGTATGTTAATCAGGAGAACGTTTAGTGGAAAAGAATTGGAGCTTAAACCAAAAGTTGTATTTAATTTAGTAAATGACTTTGGTAGGTTATTATCCACTTAGTATCCACTTAGTACTTAGTTTGGTGCTCTGCTCAGTCACCTCCAACTAAAACGCAAAGTCACCATAGACCCACTCTCTCATTAGAAAGAGACAACTGGTAGTGGTTTAACCAGCACCTCTAAGGATAGAGGTGAAATTGAGACCTTCATGGTACCACCAGCTGATACTGAACTTCAACCCATGCTATTGGCATCTCCCACCAGCCATCCAGCCAACTGACCTAACCATAGAGTCATACAGCACTGAAAGACACTCATTGGTCCAACTCATCTATGCCGACCAGTTTTCCCAAACTAAATCCAGTACCAGAGATAATAGGAACTGCAGATACTGGAGAATCTGAGATAACAAGGTGTAGACCTGTCCGTCCTCCCTGGACTGACTTATGTCCTCCCTACCTCCCCACCTACACTCACCTTTACTGGCTCCATCCCCGCCTCTTCGACCTGTCTGTCTCCTCTCCACCTATCTTCTTCTCTATCCATCTTCTATCTGCCTCCCCCTCTCTCCCTATTTATTTCAGAACGCCCTTCCCCTCCCCCATTTCTGAAGAAGGGTCTAGACCCAAAATGTCAGCCTTTCTGCTCCTCTGATGCTGCTTGGCCTGCTGTGTTCATTAAGGTCTACACCTTGTTATCTTAAATCCAGTACCATTTGCCTGCATTTGGCCCATATCTCTCTAAATATTTCTATTCATGTACCTGGCCAAATGTCTTTTAAATGTTGTAATTCTACATGCCTCTACCACTTCCAATAAAACAAAGAACTCTGGATGCTGGAAGTTTGAACCAAAAACAGAAATTGCTGGTAAAACTCAGGAGGTCTGGCATATCTATGGGGAGAAGCAGAGCTAACGTTGCGAGTCCAGTTCTGATGAAGAGTCACTGGACTCAAAACGTTAACTCTGCTTTCTCCCCACTGATGCTGCCAGACCTGCTGAATTTCACCAGCAATTTCCATTTGAGCTGACCAACTCCCTTACCTCTAACTATACTTGGTGGAACAAGCATTGCTGGAAATGTATCTGCAGCGCCTGACTGAACAAAGTAGCAATTGTAATAAGCAGCAAATCTGGGTGTTCCCCATGCTCTGATTCCATCATTCAAATCAACAACCTTTAGAGTGGAGTACCTTTAGAGTGGAATCATGTCAAATCACACCCACTGCACAGCTCAGAAACACAAACACAGACGTCAATGTGAACTGGTTCAATTGAGTTGTGAGTAGGTTCAGACCCTCTGAATTATCGTCTGGTTTTCACCTACAAAATATCACCCGAGTGTTGTGAAACTGCTGATAAATTAACATTGAGCTCAATGGTCCAAAACAGTTCCTTCTGTCAGTGAACATCAACTGTTAACATATGCTCAGATTTCTAAAACAAGTAAGTTAAATGTGCAGATTTTGAGAATGTTTGTATAGCAGGTTAAGACATGTCTAGTAACATAATAAACTTGCTTCAAATCATTTTTTTATCACTGTGTTTCTTAAATAAACATCAATGACTTAATAGTTTTAAGATGTAATTTGTTCTTTTTTTTTAATTTTGGGAGCTCAGTTTTTAAACACAGTAATTAGAAGATCTGCAGGATTTAAGTATATCTCTCATCAGACTGAGCATCATTCAACAGAATAATAGCTCTATTTTTAATTGTTTCTGTAAAAGATTGAGCCAGGTAAGGAAGGCTTGAATTGTTACCCTCTTTGCTTCATCCTGGTTTGATTCAAACAAGATTTTTTTTAAATTAATAAGATTTCATTTATCAATTCAGTGTTTGAAACTATGTGCACTTTCACATCATTACAAAGAACTAGTCAGACCAGTTTTCTTGAGTTTACCAAGGGGTTAGTTTATTACACTAAAATCCAACACAGGTGAAAATTTTAAGACGTGAAAATAATTCTCCATTTCCGTAAACAATGAATGCACATTCACATTGTTATGAGAAAAAATAAACAGTAGAGGCTATATTTGGCTTAAATCTTTTAAAGAGATATAAAAGGGAACAGTTCACAGTTGGTGGGAAAGTAGAGTTAACATTTTGAGTTCCGTAACCTTTCTTTAGAACATTCTGAAGCATAGTCCCTGCTCAAAACATTGACTCAGCTTTCTTTCCATAGATTATGCCAGACCGGCTGAGCTCTTCCAGTAATTTCTGTTTTTTGTTTCAGATTTCCAGCATCTACAATTCTTTGTTGTACTTTACTTCACGGTTGGTAGCAGATGGTTTTGTCTGGCTGTGGTTATCCAAAGGCTTTTGTTCTCAGCTAAAACAATTGAATGTTGTTGCTGCTAAATCTCAAACTTGATTGAGTTTTTTGAGTAAGTGATAAAGATGACTGATAAGGCTAAGGCGCTGGATGTTATTTACATTGACTTTACTAAAGCATTTGACAAGGTCCCTCATGGTCGGCTGGTCCAGGAGATCAAAATGTATGGAATCTAGGGCGAGTTGGCAATTTGAATACAAAATTTGCTTGGCCATAAAAGACAAAGGTTAATTGTGAAGGGGCATGTTTCTGACTGGAGGTCTGTGATTAGTGGTGTTGCTAAGATTCACTACTAAAATCTCTGTTGTTTATTATAGATATATATAAATGATTTGGATGCACATGTCAGTGGTCTGATCAGGCAGCTTGATTAGTGAGGCATGAAAACCTGTGGAGTTGTGAAGACTGAGGAAGGATACCAAAAGATGAAGCAGGATATAGAACAGCTGAAAAGTTGGGCAGAGAAATGGCAATAGGGTTCGGGTTTAATCTGGACAAATATGAAGTGATAACACAGTGTGGAGCTGGAGAGCACAGCGGGCCAGGCAGCATCAGAGGAGCAGGAAAGTTGACATTTCGGGTCAGGACCCTTCTTCAGAATTGGTGGGAGGGGGGTGGGGGGGGGGGAGCCGGGGCGGAGCTCTGAAATAAATAGAGGGTGGAGGGGTGGGGCTGGGGAAGGTAGATGGGATGGTGATAGGTGAGTGCAGGTAGGCAGTGGTGGGGATTGGTCAGTGCGGTGGGAGGAGCAGATAGGTGAGAGACAAGATGGACAGGTTGTGTCAGGTTGTGTCAGGTTAAAGAAGCGGGGATGAGAGGGAGGGTTGGTCATGGGATGAGGCCGAGGGTGGGGAGATTTTAAAGTCATAATGTCCATATTGAGACCATTGGGTTGTAATCTCCCAAGGCAGTATTTGAGGTGTTGCTCCTCCAGTATATGGGTATCTTCATTGTGACACTGGAGGAGGCCCAGGATGGACATGTCGCTCAGGGAGTGGGAGGGGGAGTTGAAATGGTTCGCGACTGGAAGGTGTTGTCGTTTGTCGCGAACAGACTGCAGTGCTCTACAAAGCGGTCCCTACAAGGTGATGCATTTTGGGAGGTCAAATGCAAGAGGAAAATATATTGTAAATGGCTGGACCCTTAGGTGAATTGATATATGAAGGATCTTGGAATCCAAGTCCATAGCTCTCTGAAATTGGCAACACAAGTGGATATGAAAAGATAAGAAAATAAAGCATGTTTACCTTCATCATCAGGGCATTGAGTATAAAAGCTGGCAAGTTATGCTGCAGAGATAGTAAGAACTGCCGATGCTGGAGTCAGAGATAAGACAGTGTGGAGCTGAAGGAAAACAGCAGGCCAGGCAGCATCAGAGGAGGAGGAAAGTTGATATTTTGGGTAGGCACCCTTCTTCAGAAAATGCTGCAACTGTGTAAGACTTTGGTCAGGTCAGATTTGGGGTACTGTGCGCAGTTCTGGTCGCTGCACTATAAGAGTGATGTAAAAGCCTTGGATATGGTGCAGAAGAGGTTTACCAGGATGTTGCCTTAATTGGAGTATATTAGCTATAAGGAGAGGTTCAACAAACTTGAACTGTTATCATCAGAGCGTCAGAGGCTGAGAGGCAATCTGATAGAAGTATATAAAATTATGAAAGGCATGGATAGGATTGATAGTTGGAGTCTTTTTCCCAGGGATCTTTTTCCCAGGCATGAAAGCCAAATACAAGGAGAATAGGTTTAAGGTAAAGAGATGTGCAAGAAAATTTTTTTGTACAGACGGTAGTGGATGACTGGAATACACTGCCATGGGAGGTTGTAGAAGCAGGTACGATTGCAAAGTTTAACAGCCATTTAGTCAAACACATGAACAGGCAGAGAATAGAGTCATAGAGTCATCTAGCATGGAAACAGACCCTTCGGTCCAACTTGTCCATGCCAACCAAGTTTCCCAAACTAAACTGCCTGGCTTGACCCATATCCTTCTAAACCTTTCCTGCTCATGTACCTATCCAAATGTCTTTTAAATGTTGTAACTGTACCTGCATCTACCACTTTGTCTGGCAGTTATTACACATACAAACCAGCCTCTGTATGAAAATGTTGCCCTTCGGATCACTTTTAAATCTTTCTCCTCTCACCTTAAAATTATTCCCTGTAGTTTTGGACTCCCCTATCCTAAGAAAAAGACCTTTGTTTTTCATCTTAACTATGCCCCTCATGATTTTATAAACCTCTAAAAGGTCACCACGTAAACTCCTACAGTCCAGTGAAAAAGTCTCAGCCAATCCAGCCTCCCCTTAAAACTCAAACCCTCTAGTCCCGGTAACATCCTTTACTGAACTATGTCCAATTTAATAATATCCTTCCTACAATAGGGTGACCAGAACTGTACACAGTACTACCAACGTCCTGTAGAACCGCAACATGACTTCCTGACTCCTGTAGTCAATACTCTGAGCAATGAAGGCAAGCATTCCGAATGCCTTCTTTACCACTCTGTCTACCTGTGATGCAACTTTCAATGGACTATGTACCTGAACCACTAGGGCTCTCTGTTTGTCAACACTCCGCAGGGCCCTACCACTGGACCATGTGCAGGAAGATAGGATTAATTTAGAATAGCATCATGGTTGATACAGACATGGTGGACTAAAGGGCCTTTTCCTATGCTGGACTGTTCTATGTTCTACCTTCTTCTTCAGGGACTGCTGCTGTGGAAATTGAAATCTCTGCATGGGAAATAGAGGCATGATCAATAACAAACAGAGCACAGTCTGACATAGATCCAGAGAGAGAGGGATGTGGAGCGCAGCTCCTTGCCCTCCTTCAAATCTTGTTCTTCTTCTCTTCTGCCAGAGTCTATGCTCAGAATCACAAAGTGATTGACTTATCACAGCTTAAATTGCCAGGAATAGTTGAAAGTTAATTATATAGTGTGAAAGATGGCTTGGTCAGCTCCTGTCTGCACAATTACCTCAGCCATTTTTTCATGCCTAAATGATTATTTATTAATGTCATGGTTCCAGTGGAATTTCAGGTGCTTGTCTCAGTGGTTGGTTAATAGCTTAGGAAATAAATCTTTTATACTCCTCAAGGGTTTATCATCTCCGTGGGGTCTCCACAGATCCATCGTCTCCATTGTAATGAGGTGGAATGTAGACTGAATAGGAATGCTAATTGGAGCAGCCACTGTAATGCAAACCACATTTCCTTGCTCAGTTAAAACTGTCTATCTTGTATTCCAGTGGTAATGTCCATGCTTCTGTACCAAGAGTCCTGGGTTCAATTCTAATTGCTTCAGAGGTGTGTATAACATAACTGAAGAGGCTAATTAGAAATCTTCTTTTTTTAAAAAAACTCAAATACATGAAGCCAGCTGATTAGTTAACTTTAATATTTGACATGAACATTTCTGTGTAACAAGATCTTCAGATCAGTATTGAGGCGAAGATATTGTAGGAAAGGGAAGAAAGTTTGTAAGTGGTGTGGATAGGTCAAGCAGATCAGGAGGAAATTGGGATATATGGAAATTAACATTGTTGAGCCTGGGGATATAATCTTGTTCATTTTTGCTCACATGCTGTGCTGTAAAAGATCTTATCTATTGTATTTATTATGTACATTTATCACAATGTGATTTCCAGACTCTCACATGAAGATAATAGATAAAATTCCTTTGTTTTCTTGATAGAGTTTTCAACTGATATAAAATAAACAAGTTTTGACCACAATATAAGTGGCATACTAAGTAATTCCATACACACTGACTTTTCCAACCCCTCCTCCTATCCTGTACCTCCTACCACCCTGCCTATCCTGGGTTTCTTGAGGCCAGGAAGCCTAGCTAAAATGGATTTTTTTTTAAAATGCATTAAATTGGAGCACCTCAGTTCTTTAAATGCTGGTGTTAACTGGGAACTTCCTGAGACCAAGTATTTGCTTGTCCACCAAATCCTGTCCTATATTAACAAGGACATCCATGGGCTCAAGTCAGGCCGGGGTGACATTTGAAAATTTGAAAGTTTTAACATCTATTCCTGGGAGTAAAAATTACCCTCAATTATGTCACTTCACCAAACCCTAAGGTCCTGCCAAAAGGTATTGTTGCACTATATTTATTAACAACATAAATCCTGAAGCGAATAATAAAAAAAAGGTTTGATGTTCAGTGGTGTTTTATATCTAATGGCAGGTGAGTTTGAAATACAACCCCTATTAAACTTACAGTAAAATAAACAGATAGACAGAAGCCTAATTCTGAGTGTATTCCAAAATTCTTCAACCTAAACGTTCTGCTGTTGTCGTTGTAAAAACAGCGTATTTGTACGGAATTACTTAGTTTGCTATTTATGTTGAGGTCAAAACTTGTTTATTTTAAATCAGTTGGAAACTCTATTAAGAAAACAAAGGAATTTTATCTTTTATCTATTGCATTTAATATGTACGTTTTTCACAATGCAATTTCCAGACTCTCAAGCACCTGTCAAAATGGTTTGAAAAAATTTGAGAAGTCTTTACGATGGTTTTATGTTTTTTGTCTGATCAATCTTCCTCATTGTATTATTAAATTATAAATATATTGCAGACCAAATTTGAAAATGAATAGCTGTAATAATCTAGAAGTATAGCGAATGGCAGAATTCAGGAATGGAATTGAAATTGTAGATAGAGTCATAGAGTTGCACAGCATGGAACAGACCCTTCGGTCCAACTCATCCATGCCGACCAGATATCCTAAATTAATCTAATCCCATTTGCCAACATTTGGCCCATATCCATCTAAACACTTCCTATTCATGTTCCCTTCCAGATGCCTTTTAAGCGTTGTAATTGTACCCAACTCCACCACTCCGTCTGGCAGCTCGTTCCATGTACTTACCACCTTGTCCCTTAAGTCCCTTTTGTATCTTTTCCCTCTCACCTTAAACCCATGCTCTCTAGTTTTGGATTCCCCTATCCTGGGAAAAAGTATTTGGCAATTCACCCTATCCATGCCCCTCCTGATTTTATAAATCTTTATGTTACCCCTCAACCTCTGATGCTCCAGGGAAAATAGCCCCAGATTATTCAGCCTCTCCCTATAGCTCAAACATTTCAACATCCTTATGAATCTTTTCTACACCCTTGTAGATCAATCAGATATATAGAACTAATTAAATCCATAAGCAGAACCTTCATGCCCAAATAGGAATGCTGAAGACCTCAAACTAAATTTGGGTGCTGCATCTCAGGATAAACTGAAAACTTAGCCTAATTTTGATCAGTAAAATTAATCTATGCTTGCAAGGGATTGAAATCCCACACAATGGGACAAAAACATTTGGTTTAAATATCAACGTGAAATCCTTGTTTTTCCTATTTTAACAAAATCTGCAAAGAAATGCAGAGGTTTTGTTTTATATCTTATTATGAAGAAATTAGAATTAACATGTGAACTGTCGTTTTTACTCATTTTAAAATAGAGATTTTAAACGATCAAGTCAGGTTGAGTGGTAAGGAAAATCACCTACACCCAGGGGTTTGCTAAAAGTTAAGGATTAATTTATAATTGGTCAGTTGTTAGATGCCTACATCTCCTGACAACAGACAGAATCATCAGTAATCAAAGACTGTTGGACAGAAAATGTCTCTATACATTAGTAGATAAGAGGAAGGAGGATGTTGTGTCCTTTAGTATGATCCGTCCAGAAAATCGTATTGAATTTGCTCTGCATAGATAATACCTATTGTATTTGATGCCCCGAGAGAAGTGAATAATAAGTTAAATTTTGAAGCAGATAAAATTCTGTAAATCATCCACTTTGGTTTAGGAAGCCTCATGTTGCGAGCTTCATGATTCATCCTGTTCCATGACTGCATTAATCTTTAAAATTTTCAACCTTGTTAAAAACCAAACCTTGAATCAGTTCTTTATCAAAGATATTATTTAACATATGATTAATTGCTTTTGTTTGAAGATTGTTCCGCATATGTACTACCCTTTGGGAAAACCAATTCTACTAAGATATGGTCTTGTTATATGCTTGCTAATTGTGCATCCAAAATATCTCATTCAGAAACTATGTTCTACTGCTTATTTATGCGTCTGGGACACATTGGGCACAGGTTTCTCCTGTCTGACACGATGTGAGCAGTGGTGAGAAATTTGGGAAACTACGGCAAGAATGAAAAAGATGAAATCTCAACGTTCCATAAGATGTAAGAGCAGAAGAAGATCTTTCAGCCCAGCAGGTCTGCTCCACCATTTCATGAGATCATAGCTGATCAAATAACGTTTAACTTAATTTTCTGCTTAAAATCTGGTTATCTGAGAGTTGAACATACTTAGCCTTGACAGCCTTGACAGCCCTTGAATCCCACAGACTCACTACTTCTGTCCTAGATTTGGGGCTCTTTGTTTTGAGATTATACTGTCTGGCCCTGGACTCTCCCACAAGGGGAATCTACCTTTCTGTACCTAACCTGTCAATTCCCCAAAGAATATTGGGTGAGTTTTGAAGAAAGGTCACTGGACTCAAAGTTTTATCTCTGTTTGCTCTCCTAAGACGCTACCAGACTTGCTAAGTTTTTCTAGCAATTTCTGTTTTAGAAGATGGTGGTACCTATCCTTGAGGAACACAGGAGATCAGTGAGCTTCTAACTGCACTTTTGGCATTCTAGACAAAGCACTGACCCAGGTCACTATCTTGTTTAAGGCTGGCTGTTTGTAGTGGCGGAATCTCCTGCCCAGAAAGCAGGATGAAGGATGGCCTCCTTTCCAGCTCGCCATCCATTTGCGCCTCATGTCTTTGAAAGTGAGGTGCAAGCTTTACTTTCTGGATTATATCCTCAGTGATACTGGTCAAATGTAATAATGTGAGGGGAAATTCTTGATTTGTCATTGCCTGAAGTGGTGTACAGCTGAGCTTTAAATATGGTGACAGTGGCATGAACAAGGTCCATGCAGTGGTGAACACCCTCACCTCTCTGGCTACATGAGAAGGACACTGAAGGGCCTGGTTGCATATGTGATTAAATGAAGAGTGGAACAGTGTATCAGAAAAGTCACTGTGAGCCATGGTGGACCAGGCACTGTGAAGCTTACTCGACAAAACACTTCAACTGAAATTGGGAAATTCAGTCATTGAAACATGAACTTCTTTTATGGATTACGACCTCAAAGTACTATTTTAGAAAACAGAGTAAAAGTAGAGCTATGCATAAATAAAGGATAATTTGGAGAAGAACAAAGGAGTCATTGGATAGAAACGTGAATGTAGAAATCTTGAAAGCAGGCACGCAGGTGGTAAGGAGTACAGATTCCACAAGGGATTTCCTTAGTGGATGTTTGCAGTATCAAAAAGGGCACCAATGGAAGGAGAGAATCATACAAACACAGAACAACAACGGCACACAAGATGACCATTCAGCCCATTGTATCTATGCTGGAAGATACTGGGTGCTACAAAAATCTGGTGCCGAACGAAGGTTGACAATCATCTGGGAGACAAATTCACTAATCTGATATTCTTACCAGTAAGCCACATTCAAAAAAATCCCAAAGTCTTGTAGACCTATCTTTGACAAGCTCCTGTCAAATTTGAAATTTAATTCATTCATGGGATGAGGGCATCACTGGCTAGGCAGCATTTGCCCAGAGGCCGGTTAAGAGCCAACCACATTGCTGTGGGTCTGGAGTCACATGCAGGCCAGACCAGGTAAGGATGCCAGTTTCCTTCCCCAAACAGCATTAATGAACCAGACAGGTTTTTCCAGCAGTCGACAATGGGTTCATAGTCATCATGAGACTCCTAATTCTGGAGTGTTTTTTACTGAATTCAAATTCTATCTTCTGTTGTGGTGGAATTCAAATCCAGGTCCCCAGAAAATTACCTAGGTCTCTGGAATAACAGTCCACAAATAATGCCATTAGGCCATCGCCTTGTCAATTGTCAGTGACAGCTTCCTTACATCCCTTCTCGGAGGGGAGAGGCAGCTGTTAATGTCACTGGACTAATAATCTGGAGACAGACTAATGCTTTGGAGGTACAGCATCAAATTCCATTAACGCAGCTTACTTCAATTAATAACTCTGGAACTGAATGCTAAGGTGGAATCTTTCAAAGATAACAAGGTGTAGAGCTGGATGAACACAGTAGGCCAAGCAGCATCAGAGGAGCAGGAAGGCTGACGTTTCGGGCCGAGGCCCTTCTTCAGAAATGGAGGAGGGGAAGGGGATTCTGAAATAAACAGGGAGAGAGGGAGAGGTGGATAGAAGATGGATAAAGGAGAAGATAGGTGGAGAGGAGACAGACAGGTCGAAGAGGCGGGGTTGGAGCCAGTAAAGGTGAGTGTAGGTGGGGAGTTAGGGAGGTGTTAGGTCAGTCCAGGGAGGACGGACAGGTCAAGGGGGCGGGATGAGGCTAGTAGGTAGGAGATGGGGGTAGGGCTTGAGGTGGGAGGAGGGGATAGGTAGGAGGAAGGACAGGTTAGGGAGGCAGGGACAAGCTGGGCTGGTTTTGGGATGCGGTAGGGGGAGGGGAGATTTTGAAGCTTGTGAAGTGCACATTGATACCATTGGGCTGCATGGTTCCCAAGCGGAATATGAGGTGCTGTTCCTGCAACCTTCGGGTGGCATCGTTGTGGCACTGCAGGAGGCCCAGGATGGACATGTCGTCTGCGGAATAGGAGGGGGTGTTGAAATGGTTCGCAACTGGGAGGTGCAGTTGTTTAATGCAAACTGAGCACAGGTGTTCCACAAAATGGTCCCCAAGCCTCCGCTTGGTTTCCCCGATGTAGAAGAGGCCACAATGGGAATAGCAGATACAGTATACCACATTAGCAGATGTGCAGGTGAACATCTGCTTGACGTGGAAGGTCTTCTTGGGGCCTGGGATGGGGGTGAGGGAGGAGGTGTGGGGGCAGGTGTAGCACTTCCTGCGGTTGCAGGGAAAAGTGCAGGGTGTGGTGGGGCTGGAGGGCAGTGTGGAGCGGACAAGGGAGTCACGGAGAGTGTGGTCCCTCCGGAAAGCAGATAAGGGTGGGGAGGAAAAAGTGTCTTTGGCGGTGGGGTCAGATTGCAGATGGCGAAAGAGTCAGAGGATGATGCGTTGGATCCGGAGGTTGGTGGGATGGTACGTGAGGACAAGGGGGATTCTTTTTTGGTTGTTATTGCGGGGAGGGGGTGTGAGGAATGAGTTGCGGGAAATATGGGAGACACGGTCGAGGGCATTCTCGATCACTGAGTTGGGGGAAGTTGCAGTCCTTGAAAAACAAGGACACCTGAGATGTTCGAGAGTGGAATGCCTCATCCTGGGAGCAGATGCGGCGGAGGTGAAGGAATTGGGAATAGGGGATGGCATTTTTGCAGGAAGGTGGGTGGGAGGAAGTGTATTCTAGGTAGCTGTGGGCGTCGGTGGGCTTGAAATGGATAGCGATTTCCAGGTGGTTGCCAGAGATGGAAACAGAGAGGTCCATGAAGGAGAGAGAGGTATCAGAGATGGTCCAGGTGAACTTAAGGTTGGGGTGGAAGGTGTTGATGAAGTGGATGAACTGCTCGAGCTCCTCGTGGGAGCACGAGGTGGCGCCGATACAGTCATCAATGTAACGGAGGAAGAGGTGGGGTTTAGGGCCAGTGTAGCTACGGAATAGGGATTGTTCCACGTAACCTACAAAGAGGCAGGCGTAGCTTGGGCCCATGCGGGTACCCATGGCCACCCCCTTTGTCTGTAGGAAGTGGGAGGAATTGAAAGGGAAGTTGTTAAGGGTGAGGACGAGTTCAGCTAAGCGGATGAGGGTGTCAGTGGAGAGGGACTGGTCGGGCTTGCGGGATAGGAAGAAGCGGAGGGCCTTTAGGCCAACTGCATGGGGAATGCAGGTGTATAGGGACTGGACGTCCATGGTAAAGATGAGGTGTTGGTGACCAGGGAATTGGAAGTTTTGGAGGAGGTAGAGGGCGTGGGTCATGTCACGGATTTAGGTGGGGAGTTCCTGGACCAAGGGGGAGAAAATGGAGTCAAGATAAGTAGAGATAAGTTTGGTGGGGTGGGAGCAGCCACAGACAATGGGTCAACCAGGACAGTCAGGTTTGTGGATTTTGGGAAGGAGATAGAAGTGGGCAGTGCGGGGTTGGGGAACGATGAGGTTGGAGGCTGTGGGTGGGAGGTCACTTGAAGTGATGAGGTTGTGGATGGTTTGGGAGATGATGGTTGGGTAGTTGGGAGTGGGGTCATGATCAAGGGGGCAGTAATAGGAGGTGTCGGAGAGTAGGCACCTGGCCTCGGCGATGTAGAGGTCAGTGCGCCATACTACAACTGCGCCTCCCTTGTCCGCGGGTTTTATGGTGAGGTTGGGATTGGAGCGGAGGGCTGCACGTTCTGTGGGGGAGAGGTTGGAGTGGGTAAGAGGGGTGGAGAGGTTGAGACGATTGATGTCTCGACGGCAGTTGGAGATGAAGAGGTCGAGGGAAGGTAGGAGGCCTTGGGGTGGTGTCCAGGAGGAAGCAGTGTGTTGGAGGCGGGAGAAGGGGTCAGTAGAGGGAGGGTTAGGCTCACTGTTAAAGAAGTAAGCGTGGAGGCGGAGGTGGCAGAAAAACTGTTCAATGTCCAGGCGTGAGCGGTATTCGTTGATGTTTGGATGGATGGGGACAAAGGTGAGCCCTTTACTGAGGACTGACCGTTTGTCCTCAGTAAGGGGGAGGTCTGGGTGGACATCACAAGCTTCAAAATCTCCCCTCCCCCCACTGCATCCCAAAACCAGCCCAGCTTGTCCCTGCCTCCCTAACCTGTCCTTCCTCCCACCTATCCCCTCCTCCCACCTCAAGCCCCACCCCCATCTCCTAC
>NC_063342.1:36699781-36777991 GCF_021869965.1 Rhincodon typus | reverse complement strand
GTCGGTGGGCTTGAAATGGATAGCGATTTCCAGGTGGTTGCCAGAGATGGAAACAGAGAGGTCCATGAAGGAGAGAGAGGTATCAGAGATGGTCCAGGTGAACTTAAGGTTGGGGTGGAAGGTGTTGATGAAGTGGATGAACTGCTCGAGCTCCTCGTGGGAGCACGAGGTGGCGCCGATACAGTCATCAATGTAACGGAGGAAGAGGTGGGGTTTAGGGCCAGTGTAGCTACGGAATAGGGATTGTTCCACGTAACCTACAAAGAGGCAGGCGTAGCTTGGGCCCATGCGGGTACCCATGGCCACCCCCTTTGTCTGTAGGAAGTGGGAGGAATTGAAAGGGAAGTTGTTAAGGGTGAGGACGAGTTCAGCTAAGCGGATGAGGGTGTCAGTGGAGAGGGACTGGTCGGGCTTGCGGGATAGGAAGAAGCGGAGGGCCTTTAGGCCAACTGCATGGGGAATGCAGGTGTATAGGGACTGGACGTCCATGGTAAAGATGAGGTGTTGGTGACCAGGGAATTGGAAGTTTTGGAGGAGGTAGAGGGCGTGGGTCATGTCACGGATTTAGGTGGGGAGTTCCTGGACCAAGGGGGAGAAAATGGAGTCAAGATAAGTAGAGATAAGTTTGGTGGGGTGGGAGCAGCCACAGACAATGGGTCAACCAGGACAGTCAGGTTTGTGGATTTTGGGAAGGAGATAGAAGTGGGCAGTGCGGGGTTGGGGAACGATGAGGTTGGAGGCTGTGGGTGGGAGGTCACTTGAAGTGATGAGGTTGTGGATGGTTTGGGAGATGATGGTTGGGTAGTTGGGAGTGGGGTCATGATCAAGGGGGCAGTAATAGGAGGTGTCGGAGAGTAGGCACCTGGCCTCGGCGATGTAGAGGTCAGTGCGCCATACTACAACTGCGCCTCCCTTGTCCGCGGGTTTTATGGTGAGGTTGGGATTGGAGCGGAGGGCTGCACGTTCTGTGGGGGAGAGGTTGGAGTGGGTAAGAGGGGTGGAGAGGTTGAGACGATTGATGTCTCGACGGCAGTTGGAGATGAAGAGGTCGAGGGAAGGTAGGAGGCCTTGGGGTGGTGTCCAGGAGGAAGCAGTGTGTTGGAGGCGGGAGAAGGGGTCAGTAGAGGGAGGGTTAGGCTCACTGTTAAAGAAGTAAGCGTGGAGGCGGAGGTGGCAGAAAAACTGTTCAATGTCCAGGCGTGAGCGGTATTCGTTGATGTTTGGATGGATGGGGACAAAGGTGAGCCCTTTACTGAGGACTGACCGTTTGTCCTCAGTAAGGGGGAGGTCTGGGTGGACATCACAAGCTTCAAAATCTCCCCTCCCCCCACTGCATCCCAAAACCAGCCCAGCTTGTCCCTGCCTCCCTAACCTGTCCTTCCTCCCACCTATCCCCTCCTCCCACCTCAAGCCCCACCCCCATCTCCTACCTACTAGCCTCATCCCGCCTCCTTGACCTGTCCGTCCCCCCTGGACTGACCTATCCCCCCCCAACTCCCCACCTACACTCACCTTTACTGGCTCCATCCCCGCCTCTTTGACCTGTCCGTCTCCTCTCCACCTATCTGCTCCTTTATCCATCTTCTATCCGCCTCTCCCTCTCTCCTTATTTATTTCAGAATCCTGTTCCCCTGCCCCATTTCTGAAGGAGGGTCTAGACCTGAAACGTCAGCTTTCCTGCTCCTCTGATGCTGCTTGGCCTGCTGTGTTCACCCAGTTCTACACCTTGTTATCTCAGATTCTCCAGCATCTGCAGTTCCTACTATCTGTGGAATCTTTCAACCCTGCCCAGAGTTTAACTGGCAGGAGGAAAAAATTCAGATTACCAATGGCAGTTTTTGCTCGAAGTTCTCAGAACATTTCAAGCAGGCCAGCCTCCTGACTGTGATGGTCTGGAACTTCTTTTACATTCATCATCATGCCATGAATATTTATTGATACAGCAGTCTACTGGAATTAGATTCACATGCGCAAGCATGTTCAGCTAAAAGGGAAACAAATGTGTTCACAAAATCAACCATAAATGTATGGTTGTGCCTGGCCTTGTCGACTTTTTCCTTATGTACAAACATGTTCAGTTACTTGACACATTTATAGCCAGGTTGTTCCTTTTATGCACAAATGCTTAACAGTATAAATGGTGAAGCCTTACTGTGTCAGCCAACTCATGAGAAGTCTCAGTCAGATTCAGTCTTATTTATTGTTCTTAAATGCTTACAGTGTAAGGTGTGAGGGCTGACTGGGATAACAAGTCTACCCAAGTGATGCAGCCAGAGTGGCTTATGCAAAAAAGCCTGCTTGGGGCAGGCAAACAGGGTGTATCTCAAAGAGGGAGCTCAACTCAAGAGGTTCAGTCAAAGATATGTTGTGTCAAATGGAATAGTGGGGAATGGAACTTAAAGGACATGGCTACCAGAGTCACTGGGAAGATCTTGGGGAATGGATGAAGGAAGTGGAATTGCAGGGTGTTCTTGGGAGAAATATCAAACAGGAGTCTTGAGTTCTGTATTCAGCAGGTCAAGCAACCCTTTATTCAGAGCTCTTTAACCACATTTGTGAGACAGGCCAGAGACCGCTCCGAATCTGGCTTTCACGTGGTGCCCAGTTACCCTTTTACATATAGCTCAGATCAGAGGAGAGGTCAATGATATTCTGAGTTCCCCAGCTGAATACAACATTTTTATACTTTTCTCATTACAACAATTGCATGCAATGTTGATATCATTGCTAGCCACATCCTCCTAATCTATATATTCAATCCAGTAAAGACACAATCAATGAAGGACAACTCTATGGACAGCCCTAGGTCCTCCCATAATCGCATGATATTTACCAGATACCTCCATCATCTGTCGTTGGGATCTTACAATGCTTCAGACAGTTATACTCCTTCCCAGACATTTGCCAACTGCATCACGTTATTTGCCAATAACCTAAATCCTTGCTTATCACTAAGAACTCTTCCAAATTCTCCATTGACTTTAGTACGGAAGATTAGGAAGGACATTAATTTTGAACAATTTTTATGAAGTCTTTAAAATCAACTCTAATATAAATTGAGTACAATTCTGTGACACAGCTGACAAATTGGGAACAACCCCTCTCTTACTTCAGCCTGACAGAGAAAACAAATGACTTGCAGTTGCAATTAAAACCCCTGCTATTCTCATATTGTAAGCGAGTTTTAAACCAGAGTTTAGCTCGTAAATGATTCTTTTACTTTCTCTACTCTAAATACTTTCCTTTACTAATTTTCAAATACTTGAATTTCACTGATGAGGGTGAAATTCAATCACTTTACAACTTTACCAAGTCATTAACTTGTTTATATTCCACAAATAACTGGGGATATTACCACATCTTCACTCTTTTTTTGTAATCTGTCTCTGTCATTTTTCCCTTGATCTTTGGATGTAAGAATTTGCTCAAATTATCTACATCTACATTTACGCTTCAATTGTTCATCTCTCCCCAGTCCTAACCTCTCTTTTTACAACCTTGTTTTGCCCCCTCCTGCGCTGGTGGTCTTTTAGATGCTGCCTGTTTACATCATTTGTTGCTCCATCTTCCCTGTCATTGAAGGGGCCTCTTTTTACTGTCTACAATCGGCTTCTCATAAAAGTTCAACTAAATCTCTGCATGGATGTTTATGGATTGCATTTCACAATACTCATATGGGTATGTTTAATATGCAATAACAGTTACCCACAGTCTAGATCGTATTTTTCCATTCACTTTTTACTAAGTAACAAACTTGCGGTGTGGCTAAACTAGGCCTTTAGAAAATGCCCCTTATGAAAATGCTTATGTGTTTAGAACTGCCTGTTTTACAGAAACCCAAGTAAATTCCCTAATGTTTCTTCTTACCAGGACCTTTTTATGAAGCTTCCCTGCAACCCCCCCGACTCCTCCACCCCCCACCCCCACCATGGGACCGTTCATTATCTTATCCAGTAACCACAAGTCCAGCTGCGAACATCTGCTATATGTAGCTGCCAACCCCTGTTGGCCATTTTGGGTCAGCTGAAAAGCCCCAGGTGGCCATCTTGTCAATTTAGCCATGGGCTGCTACAACACAGGGGGAGAGTCACAGTGATGGGGAAAATGTGGATAGGGCAGTGTATTGCTGTGTTTTGAATCAGGGTCAATCTGTCAATATTAATTCAAGAAGTAGTTTCGTGATATCATTGCTGCATTATAAAATGTGACCTAAAGGTATATAAGTTTCATACTCCTCCTCCTGGACCACTTGTAGCATGGTGTGTTATTGGAAGTATACTATTCAATACTGATCTGTTATGACCTATCAACTTAATATTAGCCCAGACACCTAGATGTGTGAGAAGCATAGCATTTGTGAGATAATTATCTATAACAAATTTTGGATTTTCCAATACCACAATATCCACTGCCAGTTTCTGATGTTATAAGAGATAACATAAGCATTACCACACCAGGTACAACAAACTTTGTTTTAACCAGTACCTTATGAACTGAACTCGATAAACTGACAAAAATTATATATCTCAAATACGGGAAATTTGCTGTATTATCATGATCTCCAAGTAGTCAGTTGAGGGTGCAAGTGAGAAGGCTCTCTGCTGCTAAGTTAAATTTAAGTTTTTATTTAAATAATCTATGCTGCAAATAAAGTATAATAGTAAGTGTATAACCCCTGTATCATATTTCTATTGAGGTTGGTTGGCTCGCCGAGCTGGTTTGTTGTTCCACAGACGTTTCGTTACCATACTTGGTAACGTCATCAGTGCAGCCTCCGATGAAGCGTCAGTTTGTTTTCCCGCCTGGTTTTTAAACTCTTTTAGTTCTGAGGAAGGGTCACCGGACCCGAAACGTTAACTCTGTTTTCTCCTCCACAGATGCTGCCTGACCTGCTGAGCTTTTCCAGCAACTTTGTTTTTGTCTCTGGATTGTTGTTGTACTTGGCCCATCCTATCACAATGACTGGGTGACAACCTACAAGAGCAGATGATTGACAGCCATATGTCTCACAAGGAAGAAGGGAATCTGATGGAGATGTTGTGTGAGTTAATGCTGATGACGAGTATGTTGAAGAAGCTAGGGCCAAACTGAAATGAGGCAGACAGACCTGAGAGAACCTGTTGTGAGAGCAAACAACATTGCTTTAATATATGGTCAATAAAAATTAAGCCAATACTGGCACAAAGTCTTTTCTGGCTTTGAGGAAATGCTTGTTTTATATCCTTAAAATGTTAAGATATTTTATTTGCCATTAATTGTGAGATAACCAGCTTCTTTGGCATTAACAACCTTCTGTTTAGTTTCCTGACCGGAACATCAGAATGACTTGAGCCTTGGTTTGAATTCATCAATTACAGAGATGTGGAGAGACTAAACTCTGCTGACTAATTCCAAAATCACAGACTTCTTAGCATTAAGCTCTAAAAGCTTCTTAAACAAGCTTAGGTTCCCACTTTGCAGAGTTTTTATTCCTCCCAGAGGGCAGCAGAAAACCATTACCTTTGCACATGCAAGCGTGTACAGTATTCAGTGCCCATCAAGGTGGTCTGCAGAATAAACAATCAGAAGCATGAACATACTTAAAGAGACCACAGGACTGTCATACAAAGTGTTTTTTTATGTCAAGTATCAGGTTGTACATAAGGTTGACGCCTGAGCACCCATAGTGACTTCAGTGTCTTAATCTTTCTCTTCCCACCAGTACATCTTGGTGCCACCTTGGCAGCTGCAGCTGAGGGGGAGCAAGCCGACTGACTGCTTTAGCGAATGCCTCAGATGATTATGGCGGATGACGACTCTGGTGACCCACAGCTTAAAAGAAGTCTCCTGCACAGGCTGACATCCATTAGGCCTGACCTATTGGAGGTATTCGGGTTCCTGGCAGAAGGAAGATGGACACCTGACAGGACACCTCTGGAGGATCCTGAGTTGACAATCCTTGAATGCCTGTCTATCTCTCCTCCACCTTGTTGGTTTACAATGAAACTTCTCACAGCCCCTGACCAAAAGGGGCACATGAGGGAGGTTACAGTTCTTTGTCAGCCTCTTGCTTAGCCAGCGTGTTCATTCTTGCATGTGTTCATGGCTAGAACTATACAAGAGATAATGATTGTTCTGCTTGATCTGGCTCTCCACAACTGCTGTCACAGCTGCTGTTCAGACTCTTCTGCCCTTTGCTTCAGTCTGTTCATGCCCTCTGGCACCTCTTCCAGATGTTTCCTGGATTGCTACTGCTGCTCTCTCAGCTCATTCATGATTGAGTTTCGAGGCTCATTATCTGTACTGGGCTCAGCAGGGGGCCTGTCCTCCAGCAGTCCTCCAAGTGTCTGAGGCATTGACCTCTTCTTCCTTCTCTAACTGCCGGCACATGTCAGTGCTGTGCTCCAGCAACAACAACCATCTTTCTACGTGTCAGGCATAATGATGTTATGACTAATGATATTAGATTCTCATTGATATTCCATGTAAAATGTACATAGTGCATATATAGTAGAGTGTCTAGGAAGGCTATATGTGGGAGCATAATGGAGAATGTGGTGGCATCAGTGATCTGAGGAAGCATATGGTTGAGCCGGGGACAATGAGGAAGGTGAGAGATTTGGGGATGAAGAAGGTAAGTGATGAGATTTAGGAGACTATAAAAAAATGTAAGGAGCTTGGCAGATGTGTTGGAGAACCAAGGCTGGCCTTCTAACCATCCCATCTCCAGACCCGCACTCCTCAAGCTTTCCATCATGGACTGCAAAATCCATTTTGAAATTGACCCCTATTTGAAAAGGCGGCAACAGCATGCAAAGTCACATATAGGTCATGTATGCATTTTGCAAGTCCCCAAAGTGTACAGGTTTTTTTTCCGTGGTGAAGTTTCCACTCCTCTTCTTTTTGTTTGCGTTAAATGTTTGTCCTTCTATTTGACCCTGAGGCTACGGAAAGATGCATGTGTTCATTATTGACAACTTTAAGTACCGTAAACAAGCAAAAACCAGCCTCTCCTACATTCTTGCAGACATGCATTCATTAATTTCTGGGCTAAAGTCATGTTAAACATGTGGCATCAATTTGTAACAGCTTTGAAACTCAGGATACATGTTATTCCTCACATTTGCTAATATTAACAATAGCATGGCTCAAAGTTACCCAAGTTGTGTCCAAATAGTACTTTTTCTTATTTACCTTTTCCTTGATTAATATTCCTTGCAGAATATAATTCAATGACTCATTGCATAGAAAACAGACTGAGAAACACTAATATTGAATCAGAGATAGTAGGAACTGCGGATGCCGGAGAATCCGAGACAACAAGGTGCAGGGCCTCTTCGACCTGTTTGTTTCCTCTCCACCTATCCTCTCCTCTATCCCTCTTCTATCCGCCTCCCACTCTCTCCCTATTTATTTTGGAACCCCCTTCCCCTCCCCCTTTTCTGATGAAGGGTCTAGGCCCGAAACGTCAGCCTCTCTGCCCCTATGATGCTGCTTGGCCTGCTGTGTTCATCCAGCCCTGCACCTTGTTGTCTGAGAAACACTAACCTGCCTTTGGGTGCACAGAGTACTGCGTATGGTCAGCACAGACATCTGTGGACAGATGTTATATACTCTTTATAAGTCTTTACTTGCAGACAACAAAATCACTCTTAAAGGGTAAATATACTTAACACAGAGATGATAAGTCACGTTATTAGTCGAACTCGATTATTGATGAATCACATGTATAGATATGAAAGACAGCCAATTTTATGAATGGTCATGAGATAGCATTAAATCCCAATTAATCTTTATATTCTCCAATAGAAACAGCTGACGCCCAGTGTCTCAGTGACTACACTGCATGGTTGAGCAATACTGTAGGAGAAGAACTTCCTTTTCACTCACTGGCCAGTATATGAAGGAATGGGTCTCAAGTGAATGTAACTAAAGGTCTGAAAAGATATTGCTGCATTTGTCAAAGTCAAAGCCATTAATCAGAATGGTCTCTTTCAAAAGTAGACTCAGTTCTACGCATTTTTCACCTGTGTTGCCGATTTTCTCATAATAAACTGAAGTAGATGCGGGCCTCTTATGGATAATGAATTAACAATCCTGTCACAAAATAATATCATTTTACTATAAGCTCTAAGAAAAATCAACTGCTAAATGGTAAGAGTTTTGAAAAGTTTAATGATTGTTGAGACCATTAATTGGATCAGTTATTCACAAATTTTCAATGGTTCAAGAAGTTTATTCAGTAACTAGCTGAGAGATTGTAAGATTCACTGTTTGTTCTTGTTGCTGATCTCAGACTTGATGGCGGATAGGCTGATTGGAGCTTTCAGTTCACGGACAAGACTCCGGCTGAAGATGGAAGCTAGCTCATCTGTGGTGACTCATGTGTAATTGAAAGGACCCCAATAATCAGGATCAAATTTTGTGAATGAAAAGTAGCCTTTAGAGTGAGATATCAGTGAACAGCTGTAGCCAGAGCCCGGGAGCAGCAGGGGAACAGAGATAAAAATCAGTGGAACTTATACCATTTAGTGGCATATGGTAAAAGTGATTTTTGAACTTCAACAGGTTTCTATTTCCTCCTGTTTATTTTTCTTTCTGTGGAATTATTCTGGCCTGTGAAGACAAGCAAGTAACCTGGTTCCAGACCCAACATAACTTGTTATTTGACCTGCAAACAGCAGGTGTAGAGAAGTTTGTCTTCCAAGTTTTGCCTCCTTTTTTTTGTTCATTTTAATATCCCCTTTCTTGATTTAGTCTATTCAAGAAAAGTATCTAAGTACCAATGTTAAGATGGAAGCACACTAGCATAACAATTCAATAAACAATCCAACACTGTAAGGATTTGAACTTGTTTTTGTAACTGGGAGAGTTACAACCATACAGTGCATTTGTGGGTTCATACCTGGATTGCTGTGTATAGTTTTGGACTCTGTACTTAGGGAGGAATATATGTGTTTTGGAAGTAGCTCAAAGAATGTTCATTAGCCTAATTCATGAAATGAAATGTTTGTCTCATGAGAAGCAGAGTATGTGTCCTCAATACAAAATATAGCCAGCAAAAATGGATGCCAATGCTTGCACAGTGGCCCCTGTCACATCACACAGTTCCTCTATTATCAAGGTGCAGCCTCTGCTTGTGTGCACAAAACCAGCACCTGTACATGCAGAGATTTTTGCTCTCTGCATCATTGCCAAAGAAGCACAGTCTTGATACAGCCCAGTACCCCACTTCCCATGATTTGGATATGATTAGAAATGTGTGTGTGTTACCACTCCCCCTAGCCCTGCCATGGAACATGGTTTGAAACTGATGGGATCAGATGTATCAAGGTTCTGGTAAGCAAGGAAATAGAAGTCTACTTCCAGTAATGCAATGATACATAAGCCGAACCTTTGAGAGACTCAGAGAGGGTTACCGACTCTGGAACAAAAACAAAGCTGCTGGAAAAACTCAGCAGGTCTGGCAGTATCTGTGAAGGAAAAAAAAAGAGTTAACATTCCTCCAGTTCTGAGGAAGGGTCACCGGACCCGAAACGTTAACTCTGTTTTTTCCTTCACAGATGCCGCCAGACCTGCTGAATTTTTCCAGCAGCTTTGTTTTTGTTCCTGATTGACAGCATTCGCAGTTCTTTCGGTTTTCGTTACTGACTGTGGGTCAGTTCAGGGAGAACCATAAGCTGTAAGAGGCAGAGTGGAACAGGAACTTGGTGTGAGTGATGGGACAAAGCGTGCCACCTTGGTCAGTCTGTGTGTGGAACTGGTGATGGAGACAAAATGTAAAGAAATAGCTATTGACAATTGTTGTGATATTTTCTCCTCTAACCTCTAATAAATACACTTATAAGTTTTCTCCACCCTCTCCACTGGCTATGTAGGAAGTACCATATAAGTCACTATCTGTCACTTTGCAGTGATGTAGCAATGTAACGTTGGTTTGTGTGAATCACGGTAGTTATACTACCAACTGGTGGTGTTGATGATAAACAGCCTATAAACATGTTGAACAGGTTGGGCCTTTGCTCATCAAAGTTTAGAAAAATGGGAAGTTATCTTATTGAAAGATGCAAGATTCTGAGCAGACATGTCAGGGAAGATGCCAAGAGGATGTTTCTCTTGTGGTGGAATCCAGAACTGGGAGCACTTTTTGATCCACAAAGGAGGTAAGTATTACTGGGGGACAGAAACAATGCGATGTTGTCACCACATATCAAATCAGCCAGGATCTGATTATATGATACAGCAGGTTTGAGGGGCCTGTGAATGTGAACTTTCTTCACTTTTGTTTAGAATTCATTTTATTAGAAAAGATGTTCAACTGTATCACATGATAAAGCAGGACAACTCTTGTTTACTTATGCCTGGCTCCTTGACTACCCACAATGGTAAACTTGGCCCCAAAGCATATGAAACTGATGTAAATGGCTTAATTCAAAAGTAAATACAACTAAGTCAGTGTGCAAGCCAGTAAATGGCATAGTTCTCAACAATCCTGCTTCAAGAATCCTGCCAGAATTCCTGCAGGGAAGGTAGTTAGGGAGCCCATGTGACTGACTCGCCAATTATTACATACAGTCAAAACACATCAGATTATAAGACCCTGTCACATGACCCCAAGCTCCATGCACTAAAATCAAATTATTAGAACAATATGAGCAAAGAAAATAACATTTTCACTTTTAGAAAACAGACATTTAGTCGATATGCACACAATTTAATTCACTCCAATCTTTGAGGTGTGAGTGGGCAGAATAACTCTACGATGTTTACAATACACTGATAGTATTACTGAGGCAACAGCATTTTTAAAATGTACGGGTGGGATGACAATTCAAATTATATGTTTACAACTATGAAGATTCGTCAGGTGAAAAATGGTCATTTACACCTTCTAACTGTTGAGAACTTGATTGATTTTCATTAACATTGCAGTAATTTTATATGACAATATCATAAACTATTATACTGTGTAATTTTTCAAGCTATTGAATGTATCTACTAGGATCTGTAAGCTGGGGGTGAATAATAGGATAGGTCATTATCAGGCCCAGATTCAACTCTATGAAAGGAGTACACACTCAAAGCAAGAAGCATTAGGATTCATAGGAATTGGACTTCTGGCCTCATCTGTATTATCAGCTTGAGCTGTTGCCTTCGGTTATACAAAAACTAGCTCTTTTAAATTTAGAAACCAATTTCAGGCCAGCAAAAGCTGCCCCAGGATGAGAGTTACAGTCAGCTCTGGAGGAGTGTGAAGGACCAAGGACCAGTTTGTGCTATTGGATGGTCTGGTCCCATTGGCTCCAAAGGAAGAAACAATGAAAGATCAAAAAATTACCTTTGGCTGGGCCACGTGAAAATCCTGAGTGGAGCTTTGCCTCTGCCATGAAGTGACAGTATGTGGCAGGGGTCCCCTGGGTGCCGACCCCTAACTTACATGTTTTAAGCATCTAGGCTCTCTAAAGAATGGGCCCCTGTAAATTTGGCCATAATGACTGTACCGATCAGATACAGCCTATTCTGGTACTAACTTGATAAGCTTTGCACCATTTTGAAATGGCTCACAATGCATGTCAATTTTTACACATTACTATGGTAAGGAGATTGTAAAACTTTCTCATTAAATATAATTTAATACACTGTAACCTTAACTTCTGAGATATAATGATGCAGTGATATATTGAAAGTCATTGACTACTTTAGATGGTCTGCAGGAAGCATACTTTAAGTACTTGGATTTTCTCCATATTCAAAGCATAGCAACAATGCCATGATATATGCGAGACTTTGCAAATGCTTTCAATCTGAGCAAGGTTGTTCTTGAAGATGCGTACGAAATTAATTGTGCCTAAAGATCAAGTTACATAATTTACTCTTATGTTCAAATCACCTTTAAAGGTCACCATTTGTGTTTCATTAATATTCATAAGATTAAGAAGACTTCTGCAGAAAATATATTTCAATTAAGCTTATAAACTGTCAAGCAGGCTTTCTGAGAGGATGAACTACAGAAACAATATTAATTGCATTAATTATACAGTCAAAAAGGAGGCAATATTGCAATTAAAAGATCCTGAATAAAGTTTCAGTTGACATTCAACCAGCAACTCATTATTTTTCAACATTTCTTGTGAATTGTGAGAATAGCAGCAATAATTATATTATTTTCTGAAATAGAAAATTTGAGAAAATCTCTAAATACTGGAACTGGGACTAGAACATGGCTTTTTCTCCTCTGCTTGTTTTCCAAAACAAAAACAAAATGGCACTGAAAATCTGTGGCCTGGTAGGTTTGTCCTTGCACAAACCAAATGGTAGACAGTCACCTGCTAGAACAAGTATGATCAGCAAGAGGATATATCATCACAATGGCTTTGGTAGCTGATATTGCCACTGTACTTATGGTCCTGGTTTCCACAGCTAGAAAATCTTATCTCTCCACTTAAAATCACTGTCAAGCCTAGGTCAATGTCCAAATCCAACTGTTCATCCCTTACCTTCTCTCCTGAACCCGGGACCTTGTGCCCCCTTCCCAAGTCCTGTCCATTGGGGAATGGAGGTTAGGTTTTTACCACTCTTGGTTTCCCAGCTATCAATACTGTGAAAGGATCTTACTGAAACAGAGGAGAATTTCTGAGTGTGGGAAGTTCCTGGCCTGACTCCACATCTTGGCATCATATTTTTATACATTCATAATTCCTGGTAAAAATATCAAAATAACAAAATTAAGAGAATGATCGCATTGAGGAAGAATGTCTCATAATACGAGAAGATTTGAGAGAATTTGCAAACTTTGGTGATAAACAGAAACATCGCCTGCTCCTGCACATGTAAGAAACTTACCGAGACAGAAGAGAAAAGGAATCTAGCAGAGAAATGTTCTCAATTACAGATAAAGTATTTTGCCAAGTGAGATTCATGGCTCCTTGCCTGCTATAGAGCAGGACAATTTTCTTAAGCAATCTTCCACTTTTCACCCTAATTATATAAGCAGGCACCCTTTTCAGGAATCGTGTAGCCAGAGAAATAGATGTGCTTGTCATGGTTGAGGCCTGATGGCATTCATACCACTGGTGTCATCTTCAATACCCAGTTACACATTCTTCCAAATCTTGCAGGGTAGGAAGTGCTGCTCACACAGTGGTGCTAGATGATTATTGCACAGAAAGGAAGACTCATTCCCTGTTTCGTAGGCAGGGATCTAGAGGTTCTGATGGGCATGGCATTGGCTAGAATCATCCTTATTCCATCTGATCTCCACAGCAGGCCATGCCAGCCAGGATTCAAATAGCACCCCAGGTCAGTGCTATGTCCTGGGTCAACTGGGACACTTGGCAGTCTGGAGGAAGGTTGATGATCTTTGTGTTCCTCCAAGGCTTATATGCCATCATCTTCTCTCTGCTACCTCACACTCACGGGGTCAGTACTCATTCTAACTCTGGCACTGCACATCTATCTCACCAAGCTTCATGGATTACAATGCTCAGCAGTGCATGCGTCATGTTCACTCAATAGCTCTCATGCACACCATCCTCCCAAACAGCTCAGCCCTATAGCCTTCTATATTCACCCCTTCACCACTACTCCTGTTCCTGCATCACAATTAACTGCTATTCCATCCACGGAGATCATACTCAATCCCTCTCATTGTCTCGTTGCAGGAAAGCTGACCAGTAACCAAAGCAAGATTTCCGACAAGGTTCAGGGTGGGGAGTGGTGATGGGAGTATGATGGTGGACATCAGGTTTCTCAATCTCCAGATGGAGAAAATACCCAAATTAGCCAGAAAAGATCATGACAGCTCAAGTGGTAATGGCCAACCAATCCAGTAAGCTTCATTATACAGTGCTGCAGTCCCATTGACACCAGTGCATGAGTTTAGGGATAATTTCTTAGCATAGCATATTTTAGAACTGACCAGAGAGCAAGCTTTACTAGACCTGGTACTGTGTAATGAGATGAGATTAATTGATCATTCTATAGTGCCCCTAGATAGCAGCAAACTTACATGGTTTGTTTTTATTTTCAGGATGTAGATTAAAGGAGAAGGTACGAGACTATTTTTTCAGATTTAAATAAGGGCAATTAAAAGGTCATGTAAGCAGAGCATGAAAAGTGTATGAACATGAATTGGCAAATCAATTTAAACCAGAGGTCAACAGAGATATAAAGTAAGACATTTAAGGATCTGTTTCAGAATTCACAGAATAGACACATTCCAACGAGGGAAGAAAAATTCCATGGGATGGGCCCACCACCCATGGTTAAATGGAAAGATTACAGACAGTAGCGAACTTGGAAGAAAATGTATATAATTTGGCAAAGATAGGTGGCAGGTCAAAAGATTGACCAGAACATAATAAGCAGTGAAGAATGATTAAAAAGTTAACAAGATGGGAAAACTTACAGTATGAGAGGAAACTAGCTCAAAATATAAAAACTCATATTAAGACTATATGTATTTATCAAAATAAATTAATTTAAAGAAGGTATAAGTTAAGAAAATGAAAATTAGTCCAATATGAGGAGAGACTGGAGAATTAGTAATGAAAAATAACGAAATGGTAGATGAATTGAGCAAGTATTTTCCAGCCATCTTCACTATACGGGATATAAGTAACATCTCAGATGCTGTGATAAGTCAGGAAATGGAAGGGAGACCACAGGATAATCGATGACCACTGAAGTGGTACTAAATAACAACTAAATGTTGGATGTGCGGGTTGACAAGTGTCTAAATCCTCACGTGCTTCATCCTAGGATCTTTAAAGAAGTGGTTAGTCAGATAGTTGGTACATTGGTTTTAATTATACAAAACTCTTGATTTGGTTCCATTTAATTGGAATATAGCAAATGTAATTCCTTTATTCAAAAAGGGAGGGAAATAGAAAACAGAAGACCACAGTTCCAATTAGCTTAACCTCTATTTTTGGGAAAATGTCAAAAGCTATTATTGAAGAAGTCATAGCAGGGCACTTGGACAGTTTCAAGGTAAACAAGCAAAGTCAACATTGTTTTGTAAAAGAGAAGTAATATGGAGGTCATTGTGGAGATAACCCATGCTGTGGATAAAGGGGAACTGGTGGATGCACCATACTTAGATTACCGGTAGGCAATTGATAAGGAGCCACATCAATGATTATTGGGGAACATAAAACATACAATACCACAAAGGCTGGTGGCTTGTCCTTTTTCTTCAATCAATTATCCCCCCTACCACCGCGGTTGATGGGCCATCTCTGTCTGGCACATTTCCCGCACATCTGCCCTCACCCTTCAATTCCCTCCCACAATGATAGGGTGCCCCGGTCTGCACTTTTCAGCCATCAACCTACACATGTATAATTGCACAGATACACAGATTAGAAATGAGAGGTAAATTGAAAAGGTAAAAGTAAAAGTCAGAAATCATTCCATGGCTTGTCTGTAATGAATTCATTGTGAAACAGTGCAACCACTAAGCTGATTGATTCTAGTGGTGTTGACTTTGGCAACTGAGAGATTGTTTGGAAATTCATGATTTTGTAATTGACTGAAAGAACTATCTCGGAGTATCTAGTGGAATGTATCAGCCGTAGCTATACATGACACACTTTAGCATATAAGAACTTGAACCACAATCCGGTACACTAGCATGCTAGCTCTCAAGCACACAAGCATAAGAAGAACAAAGATTGAAATTACCATTTAACCTCATTTCTTAGATGTCCCTGGAAGAATAAAACACAAGCATCTCTTTTGCCCAGATCTGCCTTCTTTTAACTTATATCATGCCTGCAGTCTGACACACAATCCACAGGAGATCATAGTTCAGTATTTTGAAAGGGATCTCTTCCTTTGAAGTGTTGTTTTCTAAAGTTCCCTTGACAATCTTCAGATGTGACATTCCACGAATCCTCTCAGGACTCAGTATAATCCATAGAACAGTTTGAATCAACCACTGAGTTTACATTCTCAGTCATCTTTTCATTAGTATGACTTTTGTTTGCAAAGAAAGCACATGTTGTCCATAAAAGTTAATGATATCCATAAGTAGTTCGGAGTCATGATCTTTTGTCATAACACATATATTTAGGATGTAAGATACAAGGACGAAATCATTAAAAGTAGCATCTTGGACAGAAAGCTACTGAATGCTAATAAAACAATGGGATTTATTTCTATAATTCAGAAGTAGATGATTTATTTTAAACTTGTATACCATCCTGGTCAGGTCACAGCATTCACTTTTCTGGTTTCTATGCTGTAAAAAGTCATAGAAGCACCAAAGAAAACAAAAAGAATCAGTCATGAGAGAAAAGGAAGTAAAAAGATAAGCTGAAAGTCAGAAATGAGGTATATAGAATGGAAGAGGAATGGTGAGGAATATAAATGGCAGCAGAACCTTGTTGAAGCAATGTCCTGTTTCTGTGTGGTAATTTCTTTCCCTTCTGCCTTTCACGTAATACGTGGGGTCAGGACAAAGTTGGTTGATCACCTTGGAGTTATTTTTGATTTGCAGGTGGTTTTAGAACCCAATGCCTTTTCTTATATAGTTTACATTATATATAACTCAATATACATTGGGAAAGAATATAGTTTGCAAACAACATCTTATTCATTTATCTTTTCTATGTACTTTCCTATTCATCTCTGGAAGGCCACACGTTTTACTGTGATAACCTTCTGCACTTCCCCCTAAATGCTATTGCTCACAAGGGAGTCTCTCCAGCCTGTTCTGTTCACCTTGTATTCAGCTGACTTTGACACCTGATGTTAAAGGATAGTCCGTGAGGCATATCGGGTTACTATTGAATTAATCATGTGAACAGATCAATTTGCCTGTTTGCTTAGATCTGTGAGCATTAAAAGCAATAATGTTTTCCTTTGGATTTGTTGGACTTTTGTTGGATTTAAAGTTTTCAGTTGCACATGATGTGTCTGACTGATGATATGTGCCTAAGTGGATTTTTAGATCGTTTAAAATGCATTTGGGATACTTTTATTGATCTAGGGCTTTTCTTCAATGCAACTCTTGAATGTTTGGTCAATTCTGTGCAATGTTGTTATCCACAAAGAACTGCTGCTTGCTGCAATTTTTTGGTTCATCTTCTCAAGAACAAATTAGATGCTTCTGTGTCATTACCTAATTAGGGCACATTTCTCATGAATAAATGCATAAAAGCAAATGGTCAAACCACTGCTTGTGTGAAATGATCTTAAATTGTCAGTATGCCATAAGCTCCAATATAAAGTTAATCCCTTTACCTGCTTAGCGTTTGACATGATTAAATATACACTTTCGAAATGTTCTCAACTTCTATCTTAGCAGTGAGGTTTTTTTCAAACTGAACAGCACTCAGGATGAGGTAAAATGATTCTTGTACTCAAAGTGCAATCAGAAAAGCAACTTTGCAGATATTATGGTAAACATGCTATGGGAAATAATTCCACAGATTCACTACCCTCTAAGATAGGATACTCTTCCTCATCTCTGTTTTAACTCTCATTCTGGGATTTTTCCCTTTGGACTTAGACTCTCCACAAGGGAAACAACGTCATTGCATCTACCCTACAAGTCCTTTAACCCTGCCAATCGGTTCCGAACAGGCACTCAGTCATTATGTTATTTCTACTTTGGAAACAATACTTTTCATCAATGCCAGGTATCATTGGCTTCAAAGCTGATCTTTATGTCAAATGTTTAAGTTTCTTCTATAACAAGGATGAATGAATGCTGTCTGGTGAAATCTGGGTGTGACAAAATCAGAAATTGCTAGAAAAACTCAGCAGATCTGGCAGCATCTGTGGAGAGAAAGCAAAGTTAACATTTCAGGTCCAGCGACTCTTCTTCATAACTGATAGCAGCTAGGAAAAGGTTGGCTAGAGTAGAGGTGGGGGGAGGGAAAAGAGTAAACAATGAGTGGTGATAGAGGCCAGAGAGAGAGAAAAAAACAGAAACAGACAAAGGAGTGAATAAAGATCAGCCTGGGAGAATGAATAATTATTAATGGGGATCAGTAGCGGCTGACAATGGGTTGTTTGTGGTAGCAGACCATGTGATGCCAAGGCACGGCGTGTGTGGGTGGGGGTAAGGATACAGGAGAAGGTGTGACAATGGCTTCTTCCGTTTCTTAATTATCCTGTGTCACGTTCTAATGTCTTAAATTGTCCTTTGCTAATTATATCACCCTATTGAAGGCAAGACTGTGACTATAAAGTAATATATAAAGCACTTGAAACTGTTTCTCATTGAAGAAGTCTCCTGGGTTACCAGTCGAGATTGTTTTCCAGCTGGCACAAAATAAAGGCTGCTTGACATTTTAACAAAAAGTCCATGCGTTGAGTATTAGTTTAAAATACTCCATGACAGCAGTGTTATCCAGGAACCAAATGCTGCCATGAAAAGCACAGTTGGACTCAGTAACAGATACTCAATTATTGGCGGTATTAGAACTTTCATAAGCAGGGCCAGGCATAATGTTTGCCTATTTTCTTCAAAAGAGAAACACATAAATGTGTTTCACACCAGCATCTGGAAGATTACAAAATTGATATGATTACATAATTGATTTGATTATAAACATTTTTTGTGTACAGGACTTATCTGGGCAATTTTCCACATTGTCAGATAAATGCCAATGTTGTAACTGTGCTGGAACAGCTTGGCTGGGGGAGCGGCAAGTGCTGGTGCACAAATCTTCAGTCCAATTGCTGGAATGTTGTCAGGGCCCACAGCCTTTGCAGAATCCAATGCCTCCAAACATTTATTGATGAATTGGCTGAAGACTGATATCTGTCATGTTGGGGACTACTGGAGGAGGCCAAGATGAATCATCCATTCAACACTTTTGGTTGAAGATTGTTCAGCCTTATCTTTTGCACTTATATGTTGGGATCCCCTATCATTGAGGATGAACATGTTTGTGGAACCTCTTCCAGTAAGTTATTTCATTGTCCACCACCATTCACGACTGGATGTGGCCAGACAGCAGAACTTAGATCTGATCAATTCACTGTGGGAGTGCTTAGCTCTTCCTATAATTTGCTCCTTATGCTGTTTGGTCGCAAACAGTTCTGTTTACAGCTTCACTATGTTGGCACCTCATATTGAGGTATGCCTGGTGCTGCACCTGACATGCCCTCCTGCTGTCTTCATTGATCACCTTGCTTGATGGTAATCGCAGAGTGAGCGATGTGCTAAGCCATTAGGTTGCAGATTGTGTTGGAGTACAATTCTGCTGCTGCTGAGGACTCACTGCGCCTCATGGATGCCCGGTCTTCAGTTGCTAGATCAGTTTGAAGTCTCCTCTATTTAGCACATTGGTAATGTCACACAATAACATTATCAATGTAAAGACATGACTTTGTCTCTGTAAGGACTGTGTTGGGATCATTCTTACTGATTCAGTCATGGACAAATATATCTGCAGCCAGCAAATTGATAAGGATGAGGTCAAGTGTGTTTTTCCCTCTTGTTGGTTCCCTTATCACTTGCTGCAGACTCAGTCTAACAGCTATGTCCTTTAGGACTCACCCAACTCAATCAGTAGTGTTGCTGCCAAGCCAGTCTTGGTGGTGGTGTGCATTGAAGGCATTCTGTGCCCTTGTCACCCTTAGTGCTTCCCCCAAGTGCTCTTCAATGTGGACGTGTACCAATTCGTCAACTGAGTGAGAACAATACGTGGCAATCAGCAGTAGGTTTCCTTGCCAATGTTTGACCTGATGCCATGAGACTTCACGATGTCTTTTATCAATGTCGAGGACCACCAGAGTAATTTTCCTGAATGATGCCCTCTCTGTGGGCTCTGTCTTGCTGGTGGACCAGGGTGTATAAAAGGATGGTGATGGTGGTAACTAGGACATTGCCTGTAAGGCATGATTCCATGTGTATAACCATATCAGGCTATTTCCTGACTATGAGACAGCTTTCCAAATTTTGACACTAATCCCCAGATATTAATAAGGAGAACTTTGCAGGATCAAAAATTCTGTTCTGGTACATTAGTTGGTTCTAGGTCGTCTATCTGTTTCATTCCTTTTTTTCCTTTCTAGCAATTGGCTTGCTAAGCCATTTCAGAGGGCAGTTGAGAGTCACTCACTTTGCTGTGGGTCTGATGTCACATGCAGGCCAGACCACGTAACGACAGCAGTTTCCTTTTCAAAAGGACATTAGTGAACTAGATGGGTTTTTCTGACAATTGACAAACCCATTGGGATGCAGGGACTCTTCTTATGCTCTCTCTTCCAGTGCACAAAGCAGACATGCTCACATTTCCAGGCCCGGGAATTTGTACAGCACAGAAAGCAGCCATTAAGCCCAAATAATCAATACCAAGAGCTAACCTAGAATGATCAGTTTAGTCCCATTACCTCTTTTTTAAACAATGCTTCTTGTAAGGCCTAGAATAGAATTAACTTCCAGGTTTTTGCATTCAATATGACTTCCCATGTTTTAAAATAATTTATCAACCCTTTCTTCATTCTTTTGATGATTCCATTTAGAAACCAACTCTCTGACCAATGGCAATAGATCTTCAAGATTAACTTTAATGAGCTTAACTTTCATAATTGTGAACAGCTCAAGCAGATTTACTCTTAATCTTTGTTCCTGCGCAAATAGTTTCAGTTCCTCTTGCCTTATGTAACCATATCATCATTGCTGAATGCAAAATGTTCACAACAGTCACTAGGACACTCAATTCCAGTGAAAAGCAGTTGAATGACAGGTTTCGCAATTGGCAGTGAACTACTCAATCTGGAGGATAAATGACTCACAAATTCAAAGTATTTGTCCTTCCAACTGGAAGAGGCCTTGAAAGCCGGACTTTCACTTAAATGTGAGTTGTCTCAAAGGTGCCTCCCTCTTTTGTCTTTTGTGCACAATGAATAATGCTGTCAAAACTTTGGCAACATTGGATATGATAAATATGTTTCCCAGGAAGCCAGTGGGCTTGTAAATTGTACCATTAAGTTACACTGTTTTGCTACTTGGTTTCCTCAGGCCGCAGCAATCTGCTAATTATAACAGAAATGTGGGACAAAGGTTAGCAGGAAAACGGTAAAAAAAAAGGCAGAAAGTGCAGGAGAAACTCAACAGCCTGGCAGAATCTGTAGAGAGAAAAACAGAGTTAACGTTTGGAATCCAGTGATAACTTGTCAGAACTGAAAGCAGCTGGAAACTGGTGGTTTTTATGTTGATGACTGGGGCGGGGTTGAGGGATAGAAAAGTAGTGAATTGAATAAATGGAGACAGTGTCCAGACAGAGAAAGAAAAGGGAGAAGCAGATAAAGGGGCTGCTGATTATAAACCGGGAAGGAAATAAAGGCTGAGATAACAAGGTGTAGAGCTGGATGAACACAGCAGGCCAAGCAGCATCATAGGAGCAGGAAGGCTATGATGCTGCTTGGCCTGCTGTATTCATCCAGCTCTACACCTTGTTATCTCAGATTCTCCAGCATCTGCAGTTCCTACTATCTAGGAAATAAATGCTGAATGGGTCCCAGCAGGAAGTGGGTATAGATGAAAATGGGTGGCTTTCCTGGGAGCCACTTATACAGAACAGGACCTGGGGATGGGTAACAAATATGGAAGAAAGTGTTCACGGTCTGAAATCGTTTAACTCAATGTTGACTCCTAAAATACCTAGGCGGAAGATAAGGTGTGATATCCTCAGCTTGTGTAGAGCTTTGCTGGAGCACTGCAATAGGCCTGAGACAGAAATGTTGGCATGGAAATAAGGTGATGTGTTGAAGTGGTGGGCAATTAGACATGCAAGGTCATTTTTAGGGACAGAACGTAGGTGTAGTCCTCAATCTGCATTTCCTCTCCGCAATATAGAGCAGGCCACTTTGTGAGCAGCGAATACAGTAGACTAGATTGAGTGAAGTGCAGATGAGTCATTGCTTTCCCTGTAAGGTGTGTCTGGGACCTTGGATAGTGAGGAAGGAGGAGGTAAATTAGCAAGCACTGCACCCACTGCAACTTCTTGGAAAGGCACGGAGTGGGTGTGAGGAGATGTTTGGAATGTAGGAGGTGTGGACCGCAGTGTCCAAGCCGGAACAGTCCTTGCGAGTGCCGACAAGGAAGGAAAGGGGAGATTGTGTCTGGGCATGGCATCCCACTGGTGTCTCGAAGGTGGCAGAAAGCTTGACACCATACAGGATAAAGCAGCTGCCAGACTGGCACCACATCCACTAGCAACCACTCTCTCCATTACTGATGCTCAGTAGCAGCAGTGTGTACTAGCTACAAGACGCACTGCAGAAATTCACCAGTTGCCACCTCTACTGGGTTTGTCCTGTTGGTAGGACAGGACATAACTTGGGAATCATGATGGTGGTGTCTGAGACATTGTCTGTAAGGTGTGATTCCATGATTTTGACTACGTTAGGTTATTATACGACTAGTCTGTGAGACAGCTCTCCCAATTTCAGCCCACAGATGTGAGTAAACAGAACTTTGTAGTATTGTCAGGGCTGTTTCTGCATTTGTCTTTTCTAGTGCCTAGGTCGATACCAGGTGATTCATCCAGTTTTGTTTCTTTGTTGACACTTCATAGTGATTGATACAATTGAGTGGCTTTCTAGGCGATTTAGGCGGGCAGTTGAGAGTCAAACACATTGCTGTGGCTCTGGAATGACATGTAGGCTAGACCAGTTAAGGATAGCAGATTTCCTTCCCTGAAGGATATTAGTGAACCAGATAGGTTTTTCTAAGAATTGACAATAGTTTCGTGGTCATCAATAGAATCTTATTTCCAGACTTTTGTTATTGAATTCAAACTGGTCCCCAGAGAATTAGCTGAGTTTCTGGATTAATAGTCTAGCGATGATACCACTCGGCCATCGCCTCCCCTTTCTTTTCATGCAATGGCAAGGATTGTGTCATAGATACTGGAACTGAAAGCTGCAACACTGGCACTTACCTGACAAAGTGGAAAATTGCCAAGATATACCATTTAGATTAAAAAGAGGGCATATCAAACCTGACCAAATATCGCTCTTTTCTCCATCATCAGTTTAGTTGAGGATGTCAGCAATAATGCTTTCAAGCAGCATTTGCTTAGCATTAACCCATTCATCGATGCTCAGTTTGGGCACCACTAACTCCACTCAGCTCTTGACCTCATTACAATCTTAATTCAAATGTGGATGAAAGACCTGAATTCCAGCGGTGAGGTGAGAGTGACTATCCTTGACATCAAGGCCACAGTTGACCCAGTATAGCATCAAGGACCCCCTAGCAAAACTGGATTCAATGGAAATCAGGACAAACCCCTGCCCCTCTCTGTCTAAGTGATTGGAATCACATTTTGCACAAAAGAAGTAGGTATTACCACTGGACTTTTAATCCAGAGACCCAAGTAATGTTCTAGCAGATGGCAGAATTTGAATTGAATGAAACAAATCTGGAATTAAGAGTCAAATCGTGCCATGAAGCCATTGTGGATTATCAGAAAATCCATCTGGTTCACTAATGTCCTTTAGGGAAAGAAACTGCCATTCTTACCAAGTCTAACCTAGATGTGACTTCAGACCCGCAGCAATGTGATTGATTCTCAACTGCCCTCTGGGCAATTAGGGATGGGTGATTAACGCTGGCCTAGCCAGAAACAATCACATTGCCAAGAATAAAAGATGGTTGTGGTTGTTGAAGGTCAATCTTCTAAACTCCAGGACATTTCAACAGAAGTTCCTTAGGGTAGTGTCCTTGCCCCAGCCATCTTTACCTGCTTCATCAATGATCTTCCCTCCATCATATGGTCAGAAGTAGGAATGTTAGCTGATGATTACACAATGTTCAGTATCATTTGCAACTTCTCAGATACTGAAGAAGACTATATCCAAATACAGCAAAACCTGAACAATATCCACATTTGAACTGACAAGTGGCAAGTATCATTCACATCACACAAGACCCATGCAATGAGCATTTCTAAAAAGACTGAATCCAACTGTCACTCTTTGACTTTCAATGGGATTACTCTTGCTGCATCCCCCACCATCAACATCCTGGGCTCACTATTGAACAGAAACTATATGGACTAGCCATATAATTACTATAGCTATTAGCAAGCTCACAGAGTAGGAATCCTGCAGTGAATATTCTCACCCCTCCCACTCACCCTGTCCCCACCTCCCAGTCATAAGAGGTTTTGAAATCTATTTCTCTAACAACGTGGTCATTGTGAATTTTAATTGGATCTATCCATATGAGTACATGGTCTCTTACCCTGAAACAATGATGTGTTTTATATGTGCTTTTTTCATCTTAACCTTGAACAGTGACTATTCATAAATGTTCCTGGCTTTAGTGGGTTTAGTGCCAAGGACAGAGCTACTGATAAGACCCTGGAAGTGCTTTATCACTGACTTTCTCACAGCCTGTGTTAACCATTCATTTTAAAATATAGTTACTGGAAATTAATAAGGATGCAGTCTTTATTCACTGATTATTAATTACATATCCTTAAATTACAGCAAAACTGAACACTCCTAATTAATCAGAGATAGCAGGAACTGCAGATGCTGGAGAATCCGAGACAACAAGATGCAGAGCTGGATGAACACAGCAGGCCAAGCAGCATCATAGGAGCAGAAAGGCTGACGTTTCGGGCCTAGACCCTTCATCAGAAATTCTAACTAATCATTTGTTGATGACTGATAACTATTCATAATTCTAGTTTGTCAATGTTTGGAGATTGTTAAATGTGCCATAATCAAAACACACACATAGGAACATGCACACAACATAAAAAGGGAGTAGGCCAATCAGACCCTCGAGACTAGTGTACCATTATATTAGATCTTAGCTGATCAGATTATAACCTCAAATGTGCATTTCCATCTGTCGCGATAACCTTTAAACTCCTTGCTTAACAAAAACCTATCTTGTCCTCTTTGCCTAATTCAAACAATAGAAAAATAAAGAGATAACAAGATGTAGAGCTGGATGAACACAGCAGGCCAAGCAGCATCAGAGGAGCAGGAAAGCTGATGTTTCAGGTCTAGACCCTTCTTCAGAAATGGGGGAGGGGAAGGGGATTCTGAAATAAATAGGGAGAGAGGGGGGAGGCAGATAGAAGATGGATAAAGGAGAAGATAAGTGGAGAGGTGACAGATGGGTCAAAGAGGCGGGGGTGGAGCCAGTAAAGGTGAGTGTAGGTGGAGAGTTAGGGGGGGATAGGTCAGTCCAGGGAGGACGGACAAGTCAAGGGGGCGGGATGAGGCTAGTAGGTTGGAGATGGGGGTAGGGCTTGATGTGAGAGGAGGGGATAGGTGGGAGGAAGGACAGGTTAGGGAGGCAGGGACAAGTTGGGCTGGTTTTGGGATGCAGTGGGGGGAGGGGAGATTTTGAAGCTTGTGAAGTCCACATTAATACCATCGGGCTGCAGGGTTCCCAAGCGAAATATAAGGTGCTGTTCCTGCAACGTTCGGGTGGCATCGTTGTGGCACTGCAGGAGGTCCAGGATGGACATGTTGTCTAAGGAGTGGGAGGGGGTGTTGAAATGGTTCACGACTGGGAGGTGCAGTTGTTTGTTGCGCACCAACAGGTGCACATCTGCTTGATGTGGAAGGTCTTCTTGGGGCCTGGGATGGGGGTGAGGGGGGAGGTGTAGGGGCAGGTGTAGCACTTCCTGCGGTTGCAGGGAAATGTGCTGGGGGTGGTGGGGCTGGTGGGGAGTGTGGAGCGGACGAGGGAATCACAGAGAGAGTGGTCCCTCCGGAAAGCAGATAAGGGTGGGGAAGGAAAAATGTCTTTGGTAGTGGGGTCGGATTGCAGATGGCGGAAGTGCCAGAGGATGATGCATTGGATTCGGAGGTTGGTGGGGTGGTACATGAGGACGAGGGGGATCCTGTTTTGGTTGTTATTGCAGGGAGGGGGTGTGAGGGATGAGTTGCGGGAGACACGGTCGAGGGCATTTTCGACAACTTTGCGGGGGGACGTTGCCGTCCTTGAAAAATGAGGACGTCTGGGATGTCCGGGAGTAGAATGCCTCATCCTGGGAGCAGATGTGGCGGAGGCGAAGGAATTGGGAATAGGGAATGGCATTTTTGCAGGAAGGTGGGTGGGAGGAGGTGTATTCTAGGTAGCTGTGGGAGTTGGTAGGCTTGAAATGGATATCAGTTTCCAGGTGGCTGCCGGAGATGGAAACAGAGAGGTCCAGGAAGGAGAGAGAGGTATCAGAGATGGTCCAGGTGAACTTAAGGTTGGGGTGGAAGGTGTTAGTGAAGTAGATGAACTGTTTGAGATCCTCGTTGGAGCACGAGGCGGCGCCGATACAGTCATCAATGTAACGGAGGAAGAGTTGAGGGATAGGGCCAGTAAATATGAAAAGGAGTTGGCTTTTTGGCCCAGTGAGTCCTCTGCAACATTCAACATGATCATGCCTGATCTTCCAACTCAATGCTTCACTCCCATATTTCCCCGTAGGCCTTAAGACTTTTGGCTTTGGAAAATTTATTTCTTTCTTAAACATATTCAATGATTGACCTTATAAGTTCAGCATCTGAAAAGCCATATCTGGCAGACTGAGCCTGTGGTAGGTTGTAAGAGAATAAGTAAGAGAGAAGAGCCACTTGACCTCATGGTCACCAATCTATCTGCCGCAGATCCATTTGTCCATGACAATAAAGGTAGGAGTGACCACCACATAGTTCTTGTAATAATAGGGTTCCATTTTTATGCTAAAAATATCATTCATTGTATTTTATGGTACTACCACGACACTAAACAGCTTAAGATCAAAACAAATCTGGCAAGTCAAACCTGGGCATCCATAAGGCATTGAGTGCCATCAACAGAGACAGTACTGTATTCACCATGGCTGAGCATATCTCTCATTCTACTACTAACATCAAGCCAAGGGATCGAACATGCTTTAATCAAAAGTGTAGGGGAGTATTTCAGCAGCTGAACTAAAACAAACCTAAAAGTAAGATTCCAATGTGGTAAAGCTACAACATAGAGCAACATGCATTCTGAGCAATGACACAACCAGCAGATCAGGTTAAAATTCTACGTTTCTCCAGATCCAGTTGTGAATGTTCATGGACAATTAAACAATGAAAAGAATGAAGAGTCCAGCACCTTATTACAGTAGACAAGACGGAATCATTGACAGCAACCTTCAGCCAAAAGTATCCAGTAAATGTTTTATGTCAGCCTCCTCCCAAGGTCCCTGACATCACAAATCATGTCAACCATAAGACATCGAGTGTATTATATTAAAATGCACACAATTAAGAAGAAGCTGAAGGCATTGCATGCTGCAAAGACTATGAAGCCTAATGATATCCTGCTTATAGTACTGAAGACTTATGTTCCAAAACTAGCCATTCTCCTAGCCAAGTTGTTCCAAGCCGTTACTGTGACAATAGTAACATTAACCAGATAATGTGGAATATTACACAGATATGTTCTATTCAGGGAAAGCAGGACAAATTCAACTCAGTTACTGCTCCATCAGTTTACTCCCAATCATCAAAAAGGTGATGAAAGTTGTCATTGGCAGTGCTTTGAGTGGTGCTGGCGTAGTTCACCAATGATCAGTTTGTAACGACCAGTCTGTTCCGCTGCCTTACATCATTACAGCCTTATGCAATCATAAATTTAGGAGCTGTACACAAGAGATGAGATGATAGTGACTGCAGGTAACATCATGTTGCATCAAGGAACTATAGTAAAATTGAAGTCATTGGGAATCAGGGGAAAACTTTCAACTGATTAGGGTCATACCTAACAACATGGAAGATGATTGTGGTTTTTGAAGGGCTATCATCTCAGTGCTGGACATCATTGCAGGACTTTGTTATAATATCCTGGCCCAACCATCTTTAATTGTTTCATCAATAACCTTCCCTCCAATATAGATATTTTTGGTCAACCTGTTTAGGGGCTTTATGGCACATCCCTAGAGCAGATGGGACTTGAGTATGACTTCCTGCTCAGAGGTAGAGACATGACCACAATGCTACAAGTGTTGTCCCTCCAATATAAGGCTTGAAGTGAAGAAGTTCATTGATGATTGTGAGTTTGTAAGCCTTCAGATAATGAAGCATTGCATGTTCACATATAGCAAGACCTGGACAACATTCAGGTTTGTGCTAAGAGATTAAAAAAGTTTCAGGCCACTGAAACCACTTCCAACAAGACAAAATCTAACCATCACTTCCTGACATTCAATGAGATAGTTGTCACTGAATATCCCACAATCAACAACATCCTGGAGGTTTACTGTTCAGACCAGAAACTGAACTTAACCAGTCATATAAAATACAATTACTTCAATAGCAGGTCAGAGGTGGAAATTCTACAAGTTTGTCCACCATCTACATCAACAAAACCTCACCGATAATCAGACCACCGATCACTGATGAGTTGTCTGGTGAAGGAAAATTCAGAAATCTTAAGAAAAAGTCAACTCAATAGGGCAGGTAGCAATTTCAGTAAAGACAAGCAGAATATGACAAGAATGGAATGAGAGTTTAACAGTGATAGTGAATCAACAGGTAAAGTCCCATACAAAGATTAGCACTTAAAAAAAATTAAAGGCATTTCATCTGAATACACAAAGTGTTCATGACAAGATTGATGAATTTAGGGCTCAAATACATGAAAATGGGTTGAACACATCACCTTGGCATGGGGCTGGATTTAGTGGTGGTGTCTGGTATCCATCCAGTTTGGCGCAAGCCTACTTCAGTGTACAATGAGACCCAGCACCACATCTAGTCAGCATTGGTCAATTAATTGTGGGGTTAGGTTGGTAAAATCAGCTTGTGCCACTGGGGAGGATGCAGAGTGCAAAGGGCTGGGGTCCTCTCCATGGGCCAAAACATATTTGAAAAAGCAGGAGCCTTTTGTAACATGTAAAGCATTCTTCATTTGTCTGGCAGAGGGTCCCCGTGGCATTAATTGAATGTTAGTGGAGGCAGGAAGAGGCCCTTAATTAGCCTTTCAGTTTCTCAACTGGACTCTGCACAGGAGAGTCATCTTCTATGTTAATCAGCTACTATCACTTTCTCCATGAAGAAGGTCTCTTGGTCCTCAGTAGTATCCAGTTTTTGGACACTTGCAGACAGGGTGGTCATTTTGACCTGTCTCCTTACTGCAGGTCAAAATCTATTTCTGCTCTAACAATCCACCTGAAATGTGCAGCTATCAGCAGTACTGCTGATCACAATTGACATTGACATGGAGTCTTCCTGTCATAATGCAGGCAAGAAGCAATGGCGAGAGGATTGCCTTCTTCTCCTTGTGGCTGTTGCCTACCTGGTGCATTAGTATATCTCTGATTTACAAACTAGACTGAGTCAGAATCACTGGGCTTGTCCAGGAAAATTGTCTGTCCACTCAAATAAGAAGTCTGTTTCATTTGTGAAGTTCAACCTATCTAATGAAGTGGTGGCGTAAGGTTTTCTTTAGACTGCAAACATTCTGACAAGGCTTCATCCTGCTCTCCTTCATGATCACTTCTGTCAAGGTTCCCTGTTGGCAATTATGCATGAGGTGTTGTAAATCATTTCTAAAAGTGTTGTGGTTCCCCTTACTCCTGGTTGTACAATTCAACTTTGCCTGGTCCATACTGAGGTCCCACCTTAAACTGAAATAGGAGTCAAAGACGCTAGTTACATGGTTGAATTGTAATTTCTTCTGCTATGCCTTGCATGGTGAGAATAGCATCTGAACTGCCATCAGTTGCATATATTGTGCTGACCTGGTCTTTGGCTTTATATTCAGACCTAAAGTAGCACAGTATTTGCAAATTAATGGTGCCAGTTTAACCAATACGATGGTACAGTTAGGGCCTTCGATGTGTTCTAAAGGATCTGGTAAAGGTAAAGCTTTTTCCATCCTTGGTATATTGCTATGTGGGCTATGGTGACCAAAATACCTCATTTGTCTCCCATGTTTTCTCAGCTTTTGCACGGGCTTCTCCTTTGCATGGCCTCTTGTATCCCTCTGTGTAAAAATGTTTAATCTGCCATAACTCATTATTCACCGTGGCTGATTGATTTCCTTGTTGCTTGCCGTGACCTTTCTCCCATGCTTTTTCTGCCTTTGCACAAGCTTTCCCTCCTCACACAAAAACAGAAGTTGCTGGAAAAGCTCAGTAGGTCTGGCAGCCTCTGTGAAGAAAAATGAGAGAACATTCTGAGGAGGGGTCAGTGGACCTGAAACATTAACTCTGATTTTAATTCGCAGATGCTGCCAGACCTGCTGAGTTTTTCCAGCAACTTCTGTTTTTGTTCCTGATTTACAGCATCCGCAGTTCTTTCGGTTTTCCCTCACCACAGTTTGATGACTAGGTGGACTTTGAAATCCAGTATTCATTATTTCCTTTTTACTGCTGAGCTTCTCTTCAGATCTTTCTGTTACATCTAGAATCAGAACACTGAGATGGCTTTCCTTCACCCGAAATATCCTGCTATCTCTGGCATCAGTTCAGGCTTGTGCCTAGTTCCACGGAGATGGTCACTGTCTGGCATGACGGTGCCTCTCCCAACAAGTAGCCCACTCATAAAAGAGATATCCTGCCAAGCAGGTCCAAGTGAAAAAAGAAACACATCACCATGGAGTTAAGAATTCCTCCCTGTAATCCCCCCCACAAAAACAACCACAATCGCTACTTCAAACAAACTCTCTTGGAAATCTTGCCCAAGTAAACCTGTGGCTAAAATGAATGACTTTGCCATTGTATCTACTGAACCTCATACAACCAGCATGTCTAAAGATATTACTGCAAGTCCACTTCAAAGCTGTTCTGACCGAAATTGTGTGTATCCTCAGTAGAGTTACACTGACGTGCATAAATACGATTGCACTGTCATTCCAGCAGTAAATTCACTGCTGAAGAGAAACAAACTCAGCTTTGGTCAAGATAACATAATTGCACATGTATCCAGCAGAGGGAGCAGACTGTAGCAAAAATGCTAACAGGTTAGCTTTCAACACAATTAGGAAAGAGGATTATAAGGGTTCTCCACTGTTTAAGTCACAACCCAGTTGCACGTGCAAAACATTGCCACTGACTATATGATTGATTAACCTCCCATTAAGGGAACCTTTGTCCTACATTCTGGATCTATGGCTTCCCACCCCAGCAGGTTCCAACTTCACCATCAAAATCACTCCCCTTTTCCCACTCTACCCCTCAAGCAAAGCCCCTTGCACTTACTCTCAATTGGTTGCTCCATTCACCCCTCTTTCAGCCAACCTTAGCCCAAGATTAACTACCTTCCCTCCTCTACATATATTTTTTTCATTTGTTTAAGAGATGCAAGCATTGCTGGCAAGGTCAGAACTTATTAGCATCTATAATTGCCCTTGGCAGTGTGGTGGTGAGCTGCATTCTTGAACTTTTGCAGTCCATAAGTGTTGGTAAACCCACAGGACTGAGAGGAAGACAGTTCCAGGAATTTGAACCAGTAGCTGTGAAGGAATGGTGATATAGTTCAAAGTCAGAATGATTTAGGTCTTAGAGAGGAATTTCCAAGTGGTGGTTTGATCAAGCATCTATTGTTCCTGTTCTTCAAATTAGTGAAGATCACAGGTTTGAAAATGCTTTCGAAGGAACTTTGGCAAATTACTATTGTGCGTCTTGTGGATGATATATATTGCAACCACCTTGCCTGGGTGGGTGCAAATTTAGGGTGTTGAACAGGGTATATGCCAAGCAGACCACTTGTCCTGGATAGTATTGAGTTTCTTAAGAGTTGTTGAAGCTGCACCCACCCAAGCAAGTGGTACGTATCCGATCACACTCTATCCCTGTGCCTTGTAGATGGCAGAAAAACACTGGTTGGTCAAGAGATGAGAGGTGCTTGCCACAGAATACAATAATTAATCTGTTCTTATAACCTTGGTATTTATGTTGCTGATCCTGATAAGTTTCTGATCAACAGACCTTCAGGACTTAGACAGTTCAATCAATCACATTGCTCCAGAGCCAGTCTTTGTTATCCATATCTTTGCACAGAATGAGCAGCACCTTCTGTGCAGGAAAAGACAGGAGGGTGGTGTTTATGTGAAATGAGCAGCCAATGGAAGTAGTTGAGGCAGGTACAATTCCAACATTTAAAAGGCATTTGACAGGTACATGAATAGGAAAGAAAAACTCAGTTCTGAGGAAGGGTCACCGGACCTGAAACGTTAACTCTGTTTTTTCCTTCACAGATGCTGCCAGACCTGCTGAGCTTTTCCAGCAACTTTGTTTTTGTTCCTGATTTACAGCATCTGCAGCTCTTTTGGTTTTTATTTTATATGAATAGGAAATGTTTGGAGGGAAATGGGCCAAAGGTAGGAAAATGGGACTAGTTCAGTTTAGTAGACCTGATTGGTATAGACAAGTTGGAAGAGAAAGTCTGTTTCCTTGCATATAATTCTATGACTACGAAAATCATTATTTTTCACATAAGGATGCTTATTGACTCCTGTAATTGGTACTTCTGATGAACTTGGTTGCTGGTCAGAGAATGTGCTGGGAAATTTCCAGCTGAGATCATTGCACAGTATCACATTAGATTTTATTCATCCTGTAATCATCCAGAAGCTATGTCTCTTTTGTAAACAGACAGAAAAATATTTTATTTCATGCTCAACAGCACTAAAAATAGTGCACTGATATGATTAGCACCATTTAGATAAGAATGCATTGATCTTAAAAAGAAGTTAGATCTCCACATTAATAATTAAACAGTACAGAAATAGGTTAGAATCTTTAGAATTGTATAGAAATTGTAAGTATTTGATCTTTATCCAGCTCAATTCACATTTTAATTCAGTGTTTTAAAAGATGTACCCAAGCTACCTTAATGAGTCAGACATTAAGAACACCATCCAGGGTGGAACTGAGCCATTCAGTCCCAGAGAATGCTGATTCAATCTCTGATTCTTAAATGGACTTGATACCAGTAGAGGTGTTGTAGCTGGCACAATCAAAGAGAAAGACCATGGACTAAATCTTACAATATTTTGGCAAAGTGTTGTTTTGGTTGATCTTCATGAAGAGTTTCTCTCACGGCCTGAGATCAATTTTCTCATGTACTTGTCTCAAACTCAACTCATTAACTACTTGCTACATCCCTATAGGTCCACACTGGTCCAATGTTAACCCGATTCTCCCACTTGCTGTGGTCAGAAGTACTGACATACACCCGCACCCCTGACACAGGCATGACCTGGAACTCCAGCTGCATTGGCAGTCCAGAGATGCCCCTCATGATCAATGTGGTAGCACAGCTGTCAAAAACCAATGCTTATCACGGCACAGCTAAGACATATCTGCCACCTCTCGCGCATGCCCCTGCACCCCACACTTATCACTGTTTAAGCACCAGGTCACGCATTATACTTGCCCCTGGCCACATCCCATCTTACAACCCCCTCAGAATCACTGTTACTGTTTCGCCAATGCCCATCATAGCTCTGCATCTTATCATTGTTAAATACGGGGCCATCACATGAGTGATCTCAAAAGATTAATTTTTATTTGCAATCACAAAAAGTGAACAGAAATCAAACAAATAGAAGTTACTTTTGCCTCTCTGAACAGAAATAAACTATTTAAATGTCGAACACCAAGAATTTTACAGTCAATAAGTGATCATTGCACCCAGACCTCATCTTCTGGAAGGTGGTCAGTGAGGTCCTGTCTGACTTGTGGTGCCTGACCCACTGAGCTCTATCACGCACAAGGTGATGTTGCTCTTGTTCAATGTCCTCACCTTCCTTCTAATCCGCTAAACAAAGGGGGGCCCAGACAGAAAGGCGCCGGGTCCTACTGCACAAAGAAACTAACATTAGCATGACATCCAAATGATTGACTCTGAGGTTGTTGACTTACTCACCAAGCTGGCTTGTTATTTTCAGACGTTTCATCACCATGCTAGGTGACATCATCAGTGGAGCCTCCGATGAAGCGATATTCTGCTTGGAATTTATGCTGTCTGGTCCGTTATGGTGAGTACTGTCATTTCCCATTTTGATCTGTATGGGTTTGTATAGGGGGTCCAATTCTATATGTTTGTTGATTGAAGCATGGGTGGAGAACCATGCCTCTATGAATTCCCATGTGTGTCTATGTTTGGCTTGGGGTCCTATGGTTACTTTGTCCCAGTTAAATTGATGGCCTTCATTGTCTGAATGTACCAATATTAAGGACAGTTCTTCGTGATTGACTCTGTTTCAAACTATTAAGTCAGTCTCCCTGATTGGCCAGAGCTATAGAAAGTTCCAGAAAACCATCTAAAAAGGTATAAAAATAGAGTTCATGTACAGACCAATCTCTCTTGGACTCTCTTCGACCTTCTGAGGAGACCTGTATGGCAAAAGCTGAGACACACTGACTGTCCTGAGAGAAGGAGGAAGAGCAAAAGCAACTTCACAATCCCACAGAGGGAGAGAGAGAGAGAGACAGTTGCACAAATCTACAAGAGACTTGAGAAGTCTTGTAAGTTTAAGGGGCCTAATAGGATTAGAGATAGAGATAGCAAGAACTGCAGACGCTGGAGTCAGAGACATCACAGTGTGGAGCTGGAGGAACACAGCAGGCCTGGCAGCATCAAAGGAGCAGGAAAGTTGACATTTTGGGTAGGGACTCTTCTTCAGAAATGGGGTGGGGAAAGGGAGCTGGGAAATAAATAGAGAGAGCAGGGGTGGGGCTGGGAAAGTAGTTGGGATGGTGATAGATGAGTGCAAGTGGGGAGTGGTGGGGATTGGTCAGTGGGATGGGTGGGATGAGTAGGTGCAGAAGTGCAGGAAATGCAAGAGATCAGTTGTGTGCATTTTCGATCACCGGAGGGGGAAAGTTATGGTCCTTGAAATAGGACAACATCTGGGATGTGTAGGAGTAGAACGTCTTGGGAGCAGATGCGGCGGAGGAAGAGGAATTGGGAGTATGGAATCGCATTCTTACAGGAAGGTGGGTGAGAGGAGGTGTAGTATAGGTAGCTGTGGGAATCGGTGGGCTTGAAATAAATGTCAGTTTCGAGGCGGTCACCAGAGATGAAGACGGAGAGGTCCAGGAAGGAGAGGGAGGTATTGGAGATGGTCCAGGTGCATTTGAGGTTGGGTTGACAGGTGTTAGTAAAGTGAATGAACTGTTCAAACTCCTCGTGGGAGCACGAGGCGGCGTCGATACAGTCATCAATGTAGCGGAGGAAGAGGGACTGTTCCACATATCCTACGAAGAGGCATGGCCCATGGCCACCCCCTTAATCTGTAGGAAGTGGGAGGAGTTGAAGGAGAAGTTGTTCAGGGTAAGGGTGCGTTCGGTTAAGTGGATGAGGGTGTTGGTGGAGGGGGACTGGTTGGGCCTGTGGGAGAGGAAGAAGTGGAGGGCTTTTAGACCATCGCGTAGGGGATACAAGTGTACAGGAATTGGATGTCCATAGTGAAGGTGAGGTGGTGGGGGCCAGGGAATTAGAAGTCTTGGAGGAGGTGGAGGGCATGGTTGGTGTCCTGGATGTAGGTGGGGCATTCCTGGACCAGGGGGTAAAAAACAGAGTCCAGTTAAGTGGAGATGAGTTCAATGGGGCAGGAGCAGGCAGAGACAATGGTTTGGCCAGGGCAGTCGGGTCTGTGGATTTGGGAAGGAGATAGATACGAGCGGTGTTGGGTTTGAGGAACGATGAGGTCGAAGGCTGTGGGTGGGACGTCACCTGAGGTGATGAGGTGATGAGGTTGTGGATGGTCTGGGAGAGGATGTTTTGGTAGTCAGCGGTGGGGTCATGATCAAGGGGATGGTAGGAGGAGGTGTCAGAGAGTTGGCGCCTGGCCTCGGTGATGTAAAGGTCAGTGCACCACTACTGCCCCCCACCCCCTCCTTATCTGCAGGTTTGATGTCGCGACAGCAGTTGGAAATGAAGAGGTCGAGGGAGGGTTGGAGGGCATGGGGTGGTGTCCAGGAGATGGGGTGTGTTGGTGTTGGGAGAAGGGGTCTATAGAGGGTGGGTTAGACTCACAGTTAGAGAAATAGGCATGGAGATGGAGGCAGCGGGAAAAGTGTTTGACATCCAAACATGAACGGAATTCATTGATGTATGGGCGGAGGGGAATGAAGGTGAGTCCTTTACTGAGGACTGACTGTTCATCCTCAGTGAGGGGGAGTCTGGGGGAATGGTGAAGACCTGCAGGGCTGGGGCCTGGAGCAAGGTGTAGAGTGGGTAGTGGAGCTGGAGCTGGGTGTGGACGTGGAGTTAGTGTCGTCGTTGGCATCGTATTTTTATGTACTAAAAGCTATTGTAACTTGTTTCCTAATAAAGTTGGGATTATTTTGTATTGGTGCCTACTTGTGTTCAAAGTGATTTAATCTCTTCAGTATTGTGGGACACCTGGGCAAATTCATTCATAACATTCTGGTTGGACCTGTCTTAAGTTGTTTTAAGGAGTAATTAGACAATAGCAACAACAAAGGTGACAAAACCAGCCGTGGCTGGATCCAGCAATCTTGCTCGAAATGACCCTGTGTGGGGAGTGGAAGAAAACAGAACTAGTCCTTATCAATGTGAGCATTCAGCATTCACATCACTCACAAATAGTGGTTTAACATATTCCTCCATACAGTGAGGCATAGGCCATTCTGACAAGGACGGTCATGGAATGACTCAAACTTGGCACTTTGCCATTAGACCTTATTATGATGAATGCACCAGCAGTTGAGTTGCAAAGAGATAGTAAGAAAGTAAAAGTGCTGACTGAGTAGTGAGATCTTCCCCACGCAGTCACACATCACTCATGAAATTGCATCATTGCAAGTCAGAGAATCTTGTATTATATAGATAACACAGTATGGACTGGAGGAACACAGCAGACCAGGAAGCGTCAGAGGAATGGGAAAGTCCCGACCTGAAACATCAACTTTTCTGCTCTGATGCTGCTTTGTCTGCTGTGTTCCTCCAGCTCCACACTGTGTTATCTCTGATTCCAGCATTGGCAGTTCTTACTATCTTGTATTATACTTACAGTTCAGGTGGAGTGTGAATAGTTCTGTACCCCTGCGTACCAAGTCCAGATTTCAAATTTAAAACTTGCCTGCTTGAATCAAACAAGGAGGAAAAATCAGGAAAGCTATTGCACCCCTCCTCATCTGGTAATAATAGAGGTCACAGTCTCAGAATGAGGAGTTGGTAACTGAGTACTGGAAAAAGGATATTTTTTTTTCACTCAAAGCATTGTGAATCTTGGGAATTCTATGCAGATGGTGGTGGATGTTCTATTGTCAAATATAGTTAAGGCTGAAATAGTCAGAATTTTGTTCTCTCCAGGCATCAAGAAATATGAGATTTGGGCAGAAATAGAGGTTAAGGCAATAATGAGCCATGATTGCATGGAATGACAGAACAGGCTGGTGGAGCCATACAGTTTGTTCCTGCTTCTATGTTTTATATTCTTTAACACAAAAATGTCCCAAAGTGCTTCATCAGTTAATAATCAGGTAAATAACAAAGTTGAGCTAAATAGAGCGGTTTTAGAGATTACAGCTAGGCGGGTTTTATGGAAAGATTTAAAGAATTACCAGAGTGACAAAGAGGAAAGCTTAATGGAAAAAATTTCAGAGCATAAGATGTAAGTGGTTGAAGACACAGCCATGAATAATGGAGCAATAGTAAAGAAAGCATAGGAATGCAAATAATGATAAGCGCAGGGACTGGAGAGACATGTCACAGATTTGTTTTCTTAACCAGTTTAGGGATTTTGGTGATCATTCTGGTGATTATTCTGGTGCTTTCAGGAGACTCTGTGGCTGCTGGTGGGTACTGGCTAACAGAGGTCACAATTCTAAATTTCACAGTGTCAATATGGCTGAATGCCACCTGATATTTTAATGCAAATCATTTCATAAATTCATATTTACTCACCATTTTAGGCTATAATGTAAAATTCCCATCCATCCTAATTCTATCCTACCATTCTGAATCTTTACATATGAGCAGATATCCTTTGATGTTTGTCAATTGCATGAACAAAGAGCACATGTAATACTGAGAGTACAATTTGCTTCTTTACATGTCTAATTCTAATTCAAGAGAAAGAAAGACTTGCCCTTTTAAAGATTATTCAATTAGACCTGTCCTAAACTGTATTACTTCATCTGGTGACAAATTTTACCATGGCAGCATGTAGTGTTAATCATCAAGTTAATGAAGATCTTTTAAAGTATCCCGTGAAACATCTATGGAATCCTTGTTGAGTGATGAAATTCTACAATGCACCATCCATTAGAATCATTACAATACCTAATGACTGTGGTGCTCAACTACATCAAGTGAATCATTAGTTATATGAGCATAATTTCAAAGATTGTCTCATTTGCATAATAAGTGGACTGACATAACTATTTATATATGCTAGAAGGAATTTCTAGATGTAAAGAGAATACCATGTAATGTGTGCCTTTTCTTTTTAAACTGAAGAAAATTTGCTTTGGATTCCTGTTGATGAAAAATCGAGATATAGTAAAAATCATGATTATGCTCACATGTCACACAGTGAGTGTTACAAACTTCCATTGTATTTCTTTACCTCTCTGACAGATATTGCTGATGGCATTTTAGGCTGAGAAATGAGACAATCGTAACTTAAAGATAACTCAGGTTTATCTTGCTAGGATCAGTAAAGGCCCCAATAACATTCAGCTTCAGTAGTGCTAAAATATTATCAGTAATTCAATCCAACAAAGCCATCTTGAAATCCTGTATATCCATCTAGTTTGACTTGTAGTTCCTGTTGTAAAGGTAAATTAAAAGTAGACCAAAATTTGGATGCAGTAAATTCAACTGCTGGCTTTGGTAATAAATAGGCTGGTTATACATTCATACAGTTTGCTCCAGATTCTTTCAAGTTGAAGATAAACAGATTCAATCCCCTGCAACTACACAATAAACTGCCTAGCATTAAAAATAATCACCTAGAAATTTTGATTTGATTTAATTTATTACTGTCATACGTATCGAGGTAAAGTAAAAAATGTTTTTTCATGCTTTACATGCAGATCGTACAATACAAGTGCATCAAAGTAACAGAACACACTGCAGAATACAGTGTTACAGCTGCCAAGAAGATGCAGAGAGAGATCAATATTAACATTACAGACGTGCATTAAAAAATCTGTAACAGTGGAAAAAAATTTGTTCTTGAATCTGTTTGTTGTGAATACAAACTTTTGTATCTTCTGCCTGATGGAAGAGGGTGGAAGAGAGTATAACTGGGGCGGGAGGGGTCTTTGATAATGTTGGTTGCTTTCCCAATGCAGCAGGAAGTATAGGTGAAGTCATCTGATGAGAGTTTGGTTTGCGTGATGGACTGAGCTGTGTTCACAACTGTCTGGTTTCTTTCAGTCTTGAGCAGAGCAATTGCTAAACTATGCCGTGATGCATCCATAAAAATTTGTAAGAGTATTTACGGACATGCCAAATTTCCTTAGCCTCCAGATGAAGTAGAGGCATTGCTGCACTTTCTTGACTGTACTGTCAATGTCAGCGGACCAGGACAGATTGTTGGCGATCATCACTGCCAGGAACTTGACATTCTGAACCATCTCCAACACAGCACCATTGATGCAGACAGTTGTTCTTTCTGAAATTTTTATAGCAGTTTATCTCTCAAATAAAGTAACCAAATTAGGACTAGTGTACTTGCAGAAAAGAGTGTAAACTCTTCATAATTTGGTCTTAGCTTACAAACAAATAGTCAGTCAGAAGGTTCAATAGAGAGTAACTGCAAGAGCACTAATGGAAATATGGGGAGGTCGTGACCTAGTGGTATTATTGCTGGATTGTTAAACTGGAAACCCAGATAATGTTGTGGGGGCCTGGTTTCAAATCCTGCCATGGCAGATGGTGAAATTTGAATCCAATAAATATCTGAAATTAAGAGTCTAATGATGACCGTGAACCCATTGTCAATTGTCAGAAAAACCCATCTGTTTCACTAATGCCCTTTAGGGAAGGAAACTGCCATCCTTCCTATGTATGACTCCAGACCCACAGCAATGTGGTTGACTCTTAACTGCACTCTATGCAATTAGGGATAGTCAATAAATGCTGCCTGGCCAGCGACACCCTCATCCCATGAATAAATAAAGAACAAAAACAAAACCAAGGCTCTATAAATTTGGGCAACATTTTCAGGCAAAAATAAGCAGAGTGGGCCAGGACTAAATAAAGGCAATAGGGCATTAGTTATTAAGGAGACACCCTGGAAAAATAGAAAAATTAACATCGCCTAAAGGCATTATATCTGAATGCATAAAGCATTTGCAACAGATTAGATGACTTAAATTAAATAGAAATTAATAGGCTTGACCTAGTAGCCATGACAGAGACATAAACTGAGTTTTCAAAGGACATGGGATTGGGACATGGAATAGGTAGGATTAGAAAATTGCTGTTGCGCAGTTCTTCCGGAGTTCTTGACAATTTTCAGAGTTGGTGGATTAAATAGGGAAGTGGCAAACTGCTTGCCTTGAATTAACAGCACTTTAGACTCTTTAGGGACAAAAACAGAAATTGCTGGAAAATCTCAGCAGGTCTGGCAGCATCTGTAGAACAAAATCAGAATTAATGTTTCAAGTCCAGTGACACTCCTTTAGAACACATGACAAGTTCAGCCAGATGGAGGACAGTAGTGGTGGATGGGAAGGGTTGAGGCCTTTTTTCCAAGAAAAAGTGGAGACCCTTGAAACCAACCTGATGGAGGATGAATATGCAAAGGGATTACACATTGAGGGATAAAGAGAAGGTGGCTGAAGCCCATAAACTGGAAATTCTGAAACTGACATAAAGCATTAGAGGAATCATAGATGAAAACTGAGCCAAGGTAGGAAGAGATAAGTTCTGTGGGGTAGGAGTCAGCAGAAACAATGGGTCTGCCTGGGCAATCCTATTTGTGAATTTTGCGAAGGAGGTAAAAACAAGTTGTGGAGGGTTGATCGACCATCAGCTTGGAGGCAATGCAAGGGGAGATCACCAGATGAAATGAGGTTGATGACCGTTGTGCACACATAGCCTGATGCTCCATGGTGGGATCATGGTTCGGGGCGGATGGGGGGAGATATCTGAGAGTGAGCACTCAGCCTCTACAATGTAGAGGTCGGTCTGCCAGACAACAACAGCACCATCCTTGTCAGCAGGCTTAATTACAAAGTTAGGGTTGAATCTGAGAGCATGGAGTACAGTCAGTTCATGGGGAGAGAGTTTGGAATGGGTAAAGGGGGCAGAGAAATTGAAGCCACCAATGTCACATTGGCAAATCTCAATGAACAGGTCAAGTGTAGATAAATGGCCAGAGGGAGGGGTCCAGGTGGAGCGATAGTGTTGGAAGTGGGTGAAGAGGTCTTTGGGACAGGGAGAGGACTCTTGTCCAAAGAAATAGGCATGGAGATGAAGGTGGCAGAAGATCAGTTCAACGTCATGTCATGCACAAAATTCATTAAGGTGCGGACACAGAAGGATAAAACTGAGACTATCGCTGAGCACGGAAAGTTCAGCATCACAGCACAAAGGTCAGAGGGGATAGTAAATACACAACAAGAGATGGGTTTGAGAGAGGGGCTGAAGTCAGAGGGAAGAGAAGAGGTAGAATGTTCCGGAGGGCCTTGGGTATCTCTGAGTTGTTGCATCTTGGGTTCAGTATTTTATTTAGATTTTTTGGGGATTTTGTTAAAGGACTGAAGCATTTGGTAAAGCAATTTTGAAATCAGATATTGGAGATCTGAACAGTCCAGTTAGTATGCAACAGTTGGGATCGCTTGAAGGCAAAAACAAATTCATTTGCCTCTGTATTTATATAAAACCTGTAGTCAACTGGCACTATGTTGAATTCTGCACCTCAGTTTGATGTTTATGGCCAAGTTGCCTTTTAATAAGATGCCTGCTCTTCTCAGCAAAACAGCAGCGTCCCCTGTATTGCTGCCACTGGCTTTTCCACTGGCACTGGGCATCTCAACATCTGGATTTGGGAAGTGAGCTCATTGCCTGCCCCATTAATGCATTAGCATTTGAACACAACTTCCCAAGAGTAACTCTATTCAGAAGAGAGGTTGGAATCCAAAATCCATTTGTGTGTTGGGTTCTTGACGTGCCATTGAAAATCCAGGCCATGGTTGCAGAGAATGAGGGTTGGGCACTAAATGCTCCAGGTTGGAAGAGCTAGCTAAAATGGAAAGGAGGGATAGCCTTTCTAGGAATGGCTGGAATAAAAACAGGAGAGAGAAAGAATCTTAGCTGAGAAAATCAACAATTACAATCAGTTTAGGTAGAGCTAATAAACGGTAAAGAGCAGGCTACATTGCTAGGATTTGGTTTATAGCTCTGGCAATTTTTATAGTAGTTTAACAGAGTTTAATAGATGAAATTATACATGTAATAAGAATAGTAGATTAATCGTAGTTTGTTTTAATTTTCATATAATTATTTTCCCATCAACGTGTTCATAAATGTCATGACGCACCTCCTGAATCCCATCCTTCTAGCTGGGCAAACCAAATAACAATTATGTGGAGAACTGAAATGAATGAAATGTATGCTGGATAGTTTTCAAGAAATATGATTAGGAAATGTGGTCAGTTATGACATCTATGTAAATGGAAAAGGTAAAGTTGCCATAATTTTACCAGACCATACGGCTGCTCTCTCATTAGACGGTCTTGACAGTCACCACAACTCAGGTGAGGAGAGAGTTTGAGAAGGAGAATCCTTCATCAGTAGGATGAACTCAGCCAATTCTAAAATTAATTGGTTAACATATTTTGTAAAAAGTCCATTTATTGACATTGAACATTGAAATGATTGTAATAAATTGAAATAGTTTGAAATCAATTTGAAATGTCAAGACCAAATAAATAAATAAACATTAACATTTATCAATTAACAACTAAGTTAATCAGTTATTGGTAGCACTTGCATCAAAGTCTTGAAAATGAAAGGAACACATCTTCCTAAAGCTGTATCATTAGTAACTCACAGAAGAACTAGATTTCTATTGATGATTTCTGTCCAAAAGTCAGGATATTCATCACCTGTAAGAAAGTAATCAAATAGAGCAGAGTTTCAAATAAACTAAATTATATATTCCCCGTGAAAAAAGTTGCCCTGAGTTTAACTCTGCATCTGCATGGGTTTTGAGTGGATTAAATCAGGCCTATTCAACTCTAATGGGCTAAGTGACCTTGTACTGGATGACTGAGTCTTAGATTTTTGTTTATTGTGAGTGATAACTGCCTGAATATCTTGAAGACCATACCAGATGGCAATTGTAGTTCAGTATTGTGCTTTGTTTTCAATATCCGTGAAATCCTGCTGTCAGCTATTCACTTGATATGCTGATGAATAGTAATCTTTCTGCTGCACCCTCATGAACTAATTACCTAGCTTTTCCAAATATTCCAAGAGATCAGAATCCCTGGGTTTGTAGAAGCTCAACGGACAAACCCATAAGGTTAAAGTGCATTTATTTTATATTACAACAGCTGAATAAAGAGAAAATTGTGTTACATGCCCTTGACAATTAAATAAACTTTCAGTGTCAATATATTATGAGCAAGATTGACAAAACTGGAGTAAAGCTGAATAAGCATTTTGAGGGAGGCATGTGCCAAATGAATTGCGATCGTACCTCAATCAGCCACATCTCTTATCGTACAAGTATTGTAATCAGTAATTCAAGCAAGTATAGACAGAGAACAGGTCGTTCAATTGTAGTTGCTGCACAGCTTTTGGCAGGCCAACTCCAAAGGCATTTTGAATCCATCATCAAAGACAATAATTCTATTTCTGTATCATGCATTGCCTTTACTCTTGCCTTCAGTAAAGAGGGTACTTTTATCTCCGGGAATTTCCAGACACAGTCAAGTGTTTCTGGAGATGTGGGATAATCAAGGCCACTTACTCAGCTGCTATTTTTCAGGAAGTAAAACAACGGACCCATGATAGCTATAACTTTACAGGAGCATGAGCAGTTACTGTGTAAATAGAACAATCAGGGGCCTACGGTCACAAAATTCGTGAGGCCCGGGAAAATTTGTGGGTTTTGTGATGCACAATTCACCCGCTTGTATTGTTTCCAATACAGTCAGCAACTTCATGCTGACTCTTCCTTTACATGAATGCAACATGCAGCCAGCTAAGCAAACTAACTTTAATGACTTCATGCCTCAATAGGAGATGGAAAATCATATGAAGCAAATGCCACTTAAAGTTGCCCTGCGCAGTTTTAAGTCTGCACTCGCATTTTGATTGGAGCAGCTCTGCAAGTGACTGAGGAAAAGTGTCTCTGCTGATGCAATGTTTTCCAATATAGCACTGGAGGCTTTGATGCAGGAGATGAATAAAAGGAAAGAGTTCATCTATCCACTGAAGTACCAGAGGTCCTGCATAAAGGCAGTGGGAGTACATAGTCCTCTAGATCAATGTCAGCATCATAGCTTTCAGGGGCCTAGTGTTGTGCCACAAAGATTCAACATCTTCATCTTAACAAATTGTCAAAACCAGTGAAGTTACCTTCAAAATGCCACATGTCACCAACGGCACATTAACTTCACATTCTGCTTTAATAATCTCCCTCAATCACCTCATAACTACGACTCATAGCCTCATCTTACCCTCAAACACTTAGCACTGTTACAAACCTCATACCCACATCTCACAACTTACATATACTGGCAGCTATTTAACCATGACAGACACATTATCCAAGCTCATTGCAACACACTCACTGACACATTTTCCCTTCTGTTGAAGGATGAGGTGGCACAGAAAACGGGAGGACTACGTCTTGTTCTAGTGAAGTAACAGCATGACATAGATTTTTTTATTCAATCACAGATCTGGGCATTGCTAGCTGAGCACTTATTATCTATCCCTAGTTGCCTTTGAAAAGGTGGCAGTGACCTGGCTCCTAGTCATCTTGGATAGTTCAATTCAGCTTCTGATCAATGGTACCCCCAGGATTTCATTTGAGGGCTATTTAATGACAGTAATGCCAAGAACGGTCAAGAAAACACAACAACACCTCTTCTTCCTCAGGTGGCTCAGGAAATTTGGCATGTCCATAAGGACCCTTGCCAACTTTTACAGATGCCCCATAGAAAGCACGCTGTCCAGGTGCATAACAGCCTGGTACAGCAACTGTTCTGCTCAGGACCACAAGAAACTACAGAGAATTGTGTACACAGCCCAGACCATCATGGAAACCAATCTCCCATCCATGGACTCCATTTACATGTCTTCTTGCCACGGAAAGGCTGCCAACATCATCAAAGAGCCCTCCCACCCCAGTAATGCTCTCCCACAACCTCTTTCATCAGGCAGAAGATACAGAAGCTTGAACAAACACACCAGCAAGTTTAAGAACAGCTTCTTCCCTGCCATTATTAGACTGATGAGTGGACTGCCTAAATTCAAATAGTGTTGATCTTATTAACGTTGATCTTGCCTAGTGCCTGTCCTGTGCAGTGTTACCTATATGCTTTGCTCTGTCTGAGATTTTTTTTTAACCTATGGTCTGCCCGTACTGCTCACAAACAAAACTTCTCACTGTACTTAGGTACACGTGACAATAAATCAAATCAATCAATCAATCAATTGAACATCAAGAGACAATGGTTAGATTCTTTTGTATTGGAGATCGTCATTGTCCTACACTGGTATGGTGTGAATGTTGCTTGCCATTTGTAAGTTCAAGCCTAGATGTCATCCTGGTCCTTATGCATTTGAACATGGATTGCTTCAGTATCTGAGGAATCACAAATGTTGCTGAACATTATGCAATCATCAGTGAACATCTCCACTTCCAACCTTATGACAGTGAGAAGGTCATTGATAAAGCAGCTGGAGATGGGTGAGCTAAGGACACGACCCTGAGGAACTCCTACGGAGATGTCCTAAAGTTGAGAGAATTGACCTCCAGCACCTTCCTTGTTGCTAGGTATGACTCCAACCAGCTGGAAATCGCAATCCCAACTCCCACAACACTACCACCCCCACCCCACCCCGATTCCCATTGACTCTATTTCTGTTTGGACTCCTTGATGCCATGCTCGGTTAATTGTGGCCTTGATGCCATGTTTAATTACTGTCACCCCACCTTTGGAGGTCAGCTCACTTTTGTATGTTTTAGCCAATGCTGTAATGAGATCAGGAGCTGAGTGACCCTTCAATCTCCTCTGGGACTCTATACCACAGTGCTGCCACCTCTGGTGGGTCTCTCCTGCCAGTGAGACAGGGCATACTCAAGAATAATGATGGGATTGTCTCGGATATTGTTTGTGAGGTGCGAATTCAAGAGGATGACTAGGAGGCAGCTCACCATTACCTTCTCAAAGGCAACATGGGGTGAGAAATATCAACCCCTGCTTGAATAATTAAAAAAAAAAATTAGGGATGTGCAATAAATGCTGGCTGAAGCAATGATACCCAGAGCAAATGAACAAGTTAAGCAAAAAGAGCCAGAGGGAGTTGGAACCAGCCAGTGGCATGGCTCTACAACCTCAATCCAATGAGAGGGGACAATGCTTACCATCATCTGACCAGACATGACTGAGGCTGTTATTGCAGAAAGTAGGGTAGAGGGTGTGTGGGCTGTGAGTGCTGAAACTAATGAAGATATTCTAATACCTAAGCCTCCCTTTCACCTCCTCCACCTGGCCTTCATTCCTCACTGTCTTCGGATTTAGATGCTACAAATGCTGTGATTCTACCACTTTCTTTCTCCTCCCTTCCTTCACCACAATGCAACACTTGTGCCTATTTCCTTTGAGATACACAAGAACTGACACTGGCCGGGCAGTGGTGGAAGAGAATGAAGTGGAAGAACTGGAAATATCATCCGTCGCTCACACTCACAACCACCAGCTCAAATACTGACATTGTGTGCACTTTCAAGGATTACTCAGAAGTGGGATCTGAATGTGCTGTGACACTGAGCATGCCTGAGCTGCAGTTAGAGTATGGAACACAGTTATTGCAGGTACCAGCTCAGTGGAGGATGAACTCACACATAAGCTCTGATGCAGAGTGATTCAATGGGACAGCACACAATAAAAGGTTGATGGGTATCCACAATGAAATGCTTGATACATTGGAAAACCTGCTGTCACCCCATGGAGCATGGGGCAGTAAAACAACAACATTGCACATGGTTCAATGCAAAGTATGGTGGCCAAAGCTTCCAGCATGGAAATGGTAGCCAACTGTATTACCATCCCATTGGAGCCAACCCTGATGCAGCAACTGATGTTTGATACCCAGTTCCACAGCAACACAAGTAGAAACCAGCAAACATCTGAGTGCTGCAGTGGAAGCTCAATCTGCAGTTATACAAACTCAAAGTCCTGCCATCTTAGCAGTGAAACCCATCTGTTGTACATTGTCCATGTTCCAATACATGTAGGGGGACAGGTAACACTACTGCTTGCAGACCATTAGCTCGATGGCACGATTGCGATCTTTGTCGTCAAACTCTCTGTTCCTCAGATAGCCAAAGGCTGCATTGGTACACTGGAGGCAATGTTGAATTTTACCATCAATGTCTACTCGCACTGAGAGGAAACTTCCAAGGTGTTGAAAATAAATTCATGTTGTCTAGGGACTAGCCATGGATCTTGATATTGGTGCAGATAACAGTACTATGTGGAAAAGAGCTGATAAACACATTTTTAATTGGTAATGGTTTGAAGGATTATGGAGAGTGGACAGGAAATGGAGTAGAGGCTGAGATGAGATTAGCCATGATCATATTAAATGATGGATCAGGCTTGAGGGACTGAACTGCCCATTCCTACTATTAGTTCTTACGTACGTATGGGAAGAGACTGATAGAGGACATTTGTCTTCCAATTTACCCCTGAGGGATATACTGTCATTAGTCTCTGAGAAAACATCAGCAATAGTTTGGGGTGTTCAGCTTCCAACTATGCACACATCCTTATTGCAACTCCATGACAGAGGTTGGGTTGGTCTTGGTTCTGGATTGGAGGTGACTCTGAATAGTTTCTTGCTTGTCCTATAAGTAAGCTCCACCCCAGTAGGATGTCTCATAGATATGAGGAGGAGTGTCACAACAAGGAAAATAGAAATGGGCATTCAAGCAATGACGCAGCTTTATTGACTACAGTTTGCATAAGTATTGGAGCTGTGGTGAATTGTGGGTGAGGATCATGAATAGCAGGCTATCATGCTGCTAACAGAGGATGAGAATGAATTTATGCAGGGAACCGAATGTGAGGAAAGCTCTCCATTTTACCTCCAGGTTGGTATTATCTAATAGGGTCTGAAAGGTTGCCTAAGCCCTCACAAAATGGAGAACAGATGATGGATATATTAGTTAAGGGTTAATTGGGTGTGAATGGTTTTTATATAACTATGGGGAGTTAGTAATCAGTAGGCTGAGAGTTTTATAGTGTTTAATTAATGGAAATATGGCTCTTACCAAAAATGTAGACATGGATTCTGTTCCAAAACATTTATCTTTGAACATATAACACCAGTTAACAGACTCAAAAACCTTTGAGAGTTCAAGGAAGGCCATATATGGAGGTAGCTGCTGTTTTCTGCACTTTTTTGAATTTGATTTGTTGTGAAGGTCATGTCCACTGTGCCTCTTAATAGATAGAAGACACTCAAACCCCTTGAGAAGTATTACCAGCGATTATTCTACACAGTCCCTCAGATACAAAGGCAGTATTGCTGCTGTTCGCTCAGTGTCCTCTCTCATGCCAATATCCTGAGTATTGAGAAACTGGGTATGATCAATCAGCTGCTGAACACAAGACTTCCAAAACAAGTGCTCTTCTCTGAGCTTCACTAAGACAAGTGGCAGAGAAAGCATTTAAAGGTGTCCTCAAAGTCTCCCTGAAAAATATACAGTATCTTCATCAACTCATGGAATCCCTGCTCAGGACCACCCAAACTAGAGAATTAACAGCTGCCAAGCTACCAACAATTCCGGGTATCTCTGACATGCCCAGATGGAGGAGAAAGATAATACTGTATAGCTGTTGGGTTTGTTTGTTTATTTTACTTCAGTACAATCTGGTGTTTCACTTGGAGCTGGTGAACTTGGTCAGTGCCTTTGTGCCCTCTGACGTGGCCTGCTTGGCCGGCTCCCCAAGCAATAGGAGGCACACAGTGGTCTGAATTTCCCAGGAGCTGATGGTGCTGCACTTCTTGTAATGGACCAGGCAGCAATGTCTGCCCATGATGCGCTCGAAAATATCATTGCCAAGCAAGTTCATGATGCTCATGGCCTTGGAGGTAATGTCAGTGTCAGGGTAAACATGCTTCATCACTTTGTAGATATAGATGGCGTAACTTTCTTTCCTGGACTTTCTCCTCTTCTTGCTGCTCTTCACTGTATATATCTCTCTGTAACTGCATGAAGGGTTTGTGCTGAGGCTCCACGTCATGGACAAGAGTGTGAGGTGAATTAAATCATTTTATGGATCCTCTACCTCTGTCTGTAAACAAAGGGAATTTCTAATTTTCCTTCCTCATTTATTTTCCCTTTTGAAATAGTTGGTGGTGGGTCTCCCCAAATCCTGTCTTTGTGAAGTTCAATTTAAAAAATGATACACAATAAATTCTTTCGGGTTAAAACAAAAAAGGGGTTCATTAATGTATTCAAAACGTGGAGGACAGAACACAAGCATGCAGGATGAAAGAATTTTAAAAAGGAAAAGAAATTACAATTATGTACAAATTAAAAAAAGGATATTTTTATTTGAAATATTTTTGTCACATGTACCAAAATACAGTGAAATGTATTGTTTTTGCATGTTAGTTAGGCAAATCATGCCTTATATAACTACATCAGGGTAATAGAACAGGATGCAGAATATAGTTTTATGGCTACAGAGAAGGTGCAGAGAAAGATCAACTCGAATAGAGTCAGAATTCAGAAAATCAGTGATAGTAGGAACTGCAGATGCTGGAAAATCTGAGACAACAAGGTGTAGAGCTGGATGAACACAGCAGTCCAAGCAGCATCACAGGAGCAGGAAGGCTGACGTTTCGGGCCTAGACCCTTCATCAGAAAATGATTTTTCTGGTTTTGAGAGAGGCTAAGATGAGACGCAAGCCTCAGCTGAACCTAGAGGTGCTCACAGTTCTTTGTTCTGACTGAGAACAGAATTCAAAGCTTCCAGGATGACTCAGTTCAATTCAATGAAGTTGTTTTGATGTGCCTGTTCAAAAGCCACAGCGTGTTATAGGAGATAACTGTGGGACTACTTTTAGGGAGATGGTGGCAATGATGTCACCAGACTAGTAATCCAGAGGCCCTGACTCTAAAGACATGGCAACTGGTGAAATGTGAATTATTTAAAAATCTGGAACACTGTTTGTGACCATGTTAATTATCATCAATTGTTGCAAAGAATTATCTGATTCACTAATATTCTTCAAGCAAGGTAATCTACCATCCTTATTTATTCTGACTCATGCGTGATTCCAGATGCAGGTTTACTCTTAATTGTTTCTAAAGTGGTCGAGCAAGTCACTGAGTTGAAAGCAATAGGCGATGGGTACTATATGTCAGCTGTGCAATCACACCCACTTCCCATGAAAGAACAAAACGAGAAAAAAACACTTCAGACGTAGTAAATTTCAATGGTTTGGTTGCAAACAAAACCCAGCCAGGAAGATGCTCTGAGATAACAAGGTGTAGAGCTGGATGAACACAGCAGGCCAAGCAGCATCAGAGGAGCAGGAAAGCTCAAAAGAAGTGTCTAGGCCCGAAACGTCAGCCTTCCTGCTCCTCTGATGCTGCTTGGCCTGCTGTGTTCATTCAGCTCTACACCTTGTTATCTCAGATTCTCCAGCATCTGCAGTTCCTACTGTCTCAGGAAGATGCTCTGACAGCTGTGACTTTATGTGGCTTTATTGCAATGTTCATACAATGAGAAGTATGGGATTCCAGTGAAATGATGAGCTAGCTTTGTCCCCGTAATTGCTGGAACTCCCTCAAAGCAGCCAACATGCCCAATCTGTTGTCAGTATGAGTTATTTCATATTCAGCATGAGTCGATTTTAAAAATTAAACTAGTCGGGTTTGTTTTAAAAATAACTAGGATTTCTCTTTGTGCCTTGTGGGTGTGACATCCTAGTAGTGGATAATCATTGCACAGGGGCCCTCACTTCTGCACCTTTAGCAAAGATCACTGTAGTTGTAATAATTTGACAAATGGGATTTGTCACAAGTAGCTGGTTAGTGACTTCCAGTAGTTTCACATTCTTTGAGCCAAAGGATGTCCACTGAAATATCTTTCCCAGGAAGATTGTTCCATATAGGATGCCGCGATGAAAAGTGTACAGTTGGTAGATTGAGGATATCTTTATGGAGTGGTAAGCGATATGCAACACGGATAGTTTCAACCAGCTTGCATTTTTTGTCAATTAGCAGATGTGTGAAGGAATATGTTTGTAAGGACTGGAAGCCAGGAAAGCTGTACCTAGGACGGAGGTTACTTTGGGACCCAGTAATTAAGGGGCGGGGATCTATGGGGACAGCTGTGCTTGTTGGGTCAGGGTTGGGACCCAGGAGCAGCATCTAGGCCTGTGATGTCTGTCTCTATCCCTGTGAGAGAGAGTGCAGAGTGTAATAGGGTAAAGTGCTGAGGTCCAGAGTACTGTGCTTCATGACCATTCAGCAAGTTTGTTCAGTATGTTGTTTCTGGTTTTGACATTTGCTACTTTTTCTTCAGATCTTCAGATGCGAACTATACGGTAAATGGAAAAGCCCTGGGGAAAATTGATGCACAGAGAGATCTGGGTGTTCAGATCCATTGTACCCTGAAGGTGGCAACACAGGTCAATAGAGCGGTCAAGAAGGCATACGACATGCTTTCATTCATCGGACAGGGTATTGAGTACAAGAGTTGGCAGGTCATGTTACAGTTGTATAGGACTTTCGTTCGGCCACATTTGGAACACTGCGTACAGTTCTGGTCGCCACATTACCAAAAGGATGTGGATGCTTTGGAGAGGGTGCAGAGAAGGTTCACCAGGGTGTTGCCTGTTATGGAAGGCACTAGCTATGAAGAGAGGTTGAGTAGATTAGGATTATTTACATTAGAAAGACAGAGGTTGAGGGGGGACTTGATTGAGATCTACAAAATCATGAGAGGTATAGACAGGGTGGATAGCAAGAAGCTTTTTCCCAGAGTGGGGGACTCAATTACTAGGGCTCACGATTTCAAGGTGAGAGGGGAAAAGTTTAAGGGAGATATGCGTGGAAAGTTTTTTACACAGAGGGTGGTGGGTACCTGGAACGGGTTGCCAGCGGAGGTGGTAGAGGTGGGCATGATAGCGTCATTTAAGATGCATCTGGACAGATACATGAATGGGCAGGGAGCAGAGGGATACAGATCCTTGGAAAATAGGCGACAGGTTTAGATAGAGGATCTGGATCCGCGCAGGCTTGGAGGGCCGAAGGGCCTGTTCATGTGCTATAATTTTCTTTGTTCTATGAATGTTCCCTAAAGGACAAAGTTCTATTTAGAGTCACTCCCAAGTATGTTGGGTTGGGAATCAAATTTTAGACTCTGACTATATATACAGATAGTTTTGTTTTGGCATTGGAATTGTGCAGATGGAAGACACCACCCATGGTTTAGGGAAATTGTAAACAGAATTTTACATCAAAATTTAAAAAGTTTCAATAATTCCTGATTGTCCAATGTTCTCTGCTTCACATGTATTAATGATTGTTTCTTGGTTTGAGGCTTCAATCTTTATAACTTCATGAAAGTGAAGAGGGTCTGAGAGGAGGAAGCTGCCATATGTTCCCTGTTTTCCTTGGGTCACAATCGTCACTGTTGCCTTCCTCTTGTGTTTTATGCTGCTCTTCACATTCTCTGGAAATTAAGTCCAAAGTTCCTATTATCAAGATTGGTCTAGAAACTAGAAGTTTCTCCAAAAATGAATGCTAACACTTGTTGCACTTGAATTAAGTTTTGTTTTGTAGGACTTCATTGAGGTGAATTAATTTATTTAGTAAATGTTTTTTTTAATGAATGAGAGTTTTTCTCAACATAGACAAAGTCTGCACTACACTTACTTTATTTAATAGACATCTACTTTTCTCGTCTGTGCCTGGGTCCCAAGATCCATCCACAGGGGTACTGGGTAACCTGGCATGGTAGCCAAAAAGGCAATGGCTGGTGGGTGAGGAACATGGGTTGTCATGTATTACTACCCATGTTGGCATAGGGACTAGAAAGGACTAGGTGTGGATACAGAGGCATAGATTGGTGTGGAGGTCACAGTGAAACATGGGTTTGGGATGGGTGTGCATAGAGTCATAGAGTCATACAGCACTGAACCAGACCTTTCGGTCTAACCAGTTCATGCCAAACATAATCCCAAATTAAACTAGTCCCATCTGCCTGCTCCTGGCCCATATCCCTCCAAACCTTTCCTATTCATCCAAATGAATATTAAACATTGTAATTGTACGCGCATTGACCACTTCATCAGGAAGTTCAATCCCCACGTGAACCACACCTTAAAAATGTGCCCCCTCGTCTTGAAATTCCCCATCTTAGGGAAAAGACAACTACCATCAACTCTATCTATTCCTCTCATTATTTTATAAACTTCTATCAGGTCACCTCTCAACCTGCTATGCTCCAATGAAAAAGTCCCAGCCTATATAGCCTTTCTTTATAACTCAATCCTTCCATACCTGGCAACATCCTGGTAAATCTCTTCTGAACCCCCTCCATTTTGATAATATCCTTCCTATGCCTCTCTAAAAGTCCATAAATCCTATCTTTTATAATCACCTCCAACCATTTACCCTCAACCAAAGTCAGACTTACAGGTCTATATTTCCCTGATTTCTCTTTACAACCTTTCTTAAACAAAAGTACAAATTAGCCACCTTCCAGACATCAGGCAGCTCACTCGTAGTTATAGATGATGCAAATATTTCTGCAAGGGTTCTCGTTATTTCCTCCCTTAATTTCCACAAAGTTCTGGAATACATTAAATCAGGTCCCAGAGGTTTATCTACCTTTATATTTTCTAATATCTCCTGAACTTCCTCTTCTGTAATGTGAACTGTTTGTAAAACATCTATGTTTATTTCTCTGCATTCTCTTGACTCCACTTCCTTCTCTACAGTAAAAACTGACACAAAATATACATTTAGCATCTCTCCCATCTCCTGGGGTTCAACACAAAAACAACCTCCTTGATCTTTAAGAGGTCCAACCCTCTCTCCAGTTACCCTCTTGCTCTTTACGTATTTGTAGAATCTCTATAGATTATCCTTAACCTTATCTGCCAATGCTATCTCATATCCCTTTTTGCCTTCCTGATTTCTCTCTTAAGAACACCCCTGCACTCTTTATATTGATTAAGAGATCCAATTGAACCAAGTTGTCTATACTTTTTTAAATATTCTATTTTATTCTTGACTAGAACCTCAATATCTTTATTCATCCATTGTTCCTTAATTTTACCAGTTTTACACGTCACTCTAACAGGAAAAAAATGCTTCTGAACTCTTATCATCACACTCTTGAACACCTCCCTCTTGTCAGACATCCTTTTTGCCTGCGAACAGTCTACTTCAATCAACTTTTGAAAGTTCTTGTCTCATACCATTAAAATTTGCCTTACTCCAATTAAGACTTTTACTTTTATGAAAGGCTTATCCTTTTCTATAACCATTTTGAAACTAATAGAATTATGATCGCTAGACCCGAAGTGTTCCCTCACTTTTACTTCAGTCATCTGCGCTGACTTATTGCCCAAGAGAAGGCATAGTTTTGCTCCTTTTCTAGTAGGAGCATCCACATCTTGATGAAGAAAATTTTCTTGAGCACATTTGACAAATTCTTCACCATCCAAACTTTTAACACTATGGTAGTCCCAGTCAATATTTGGAAAATTAAAATCCCCCATGATTACAACCTTATTATGCTTACATATATCTGAGATTGCCCTACTATTTGTTTCTCAGTTTCCCTCTTACTGTTTGTTGGAGGGGTGTCCTATAGAACGATCCCATCAAAGTGATCTTTCCTTCCTTATTTATAATTTCCACCCACATATTTTCACTGGACAATTTTTCAGGAATATCTTCCTTAGTTATTGCAGTAGTGTATTCCTTTAACAAAAATGCCACCACCGCTCCATTATTGCTTCCTTTTCTATCCTTCCTATAGCATCTAAAACCAGAAACATTGAGCTGCCAGTCTTGTCCATCTCTCAACCAAGTTTCTGTAATAGCCATGATGTCCAAATCCCAAGTTCTTAAACACACCCTGAATTCATCAGATTTACCTGTAAGACCCTTGCATTGAAATAAATGCAATTTAATTCTTCAGATTCACGACATACTCCAACTCTCTCTTGTCTTTCTTTTCTAATTGACATGCTCTCCTCACATTCAGAACCTACCCCATCAATCCCTCCTTTTACACTACAACTTAAAATTACTCCACACGCCTTCTCTATCAGTATAAAGTCTCCCTTAATAGAATGAGCAAATCTCCCTGCTAAGATATTGGCACCTTTCCAGTTTAGGTTAGACCCATAAAAACCAAAAGAACTGCAGATGCTGTAAATCAGGAACAAAAGCAAAGTTGCTGGAATAGCTCAGCAGGTCTGGCAGCATCTAGAACATAGAACATAGAACAGTACAGCACAGTACAGGCACTTCGGCCCACAATGTTGTGCCAATCTATTATCCTACTCAGATCAATCTACCCTGCATACCCTATGTGCCTATCCAAGAGTCACTTAAAAGTCTCTAAAGTATCTGACTCCACTACCACTGCCGGCAGCGCATTCCACACGCCCACCACTGTCTGTGTGAAGAACCTACCTCTGACATCTCCCCTGTACCTTCCTCTAATCACCTTAAAATTATGCTCTCTCGTAATAATCATTTCTGCCCTGGGAAAAAGTCTCTGGCTATCCACTCTATCTATGCCTCTCATCATGTTGTACACCTCTATCAAGTCACCTCTCATCTTTCTTCACTCCAATGAAAAAAGCCCTAGCTCCCTTAACCTTTCCTCATAAGACCTGACCTCCAGTCCAGGCAGCATCCCGGTAAATCTCCTCTGCACCCTTCCACATCCTTCCTATAATGAAGCGACCAGAACTGAACACAATATTCAGAGTTAACATTTGGGTCTGACCCTTCCTCAGAACTGAATTTTGAGGAAGTGTCACCAGGCCTGAAATGTTAACTCTGCTTTTTTCTTTCACAGATGCTGCCAGGCCTGCTGAGATTTTCCAGCAATTTTGTTTAGGTTAGACCCATCCTTTTTGAACAGGTCTGTTCTGTCCCAAAAGACATTCCAATTGCCCAAAAACCTGAATCCCTGAACAATGCACCAGCTCATTAGTGATTGATTTATTTCCTTTAACCTTTTCTTCATTCCCTCATTTGAGTTTGGCATTGGGAGTAAACTAGAAATTATTACTTTTAAGGTTTTACTTTTTAATCTTCTGCCTAACCTCGTAAATTCACTCTGTACTGCTTTAATCTTTTCCCGAAAAATGTCATTCCTGTCAAAGCGTATAATAATTTCTGACTTCTCAGTCTCACCTTTAACAATATGCTTGAAATGTTTAGAAACATCCTTAATCCTAGCACCAGGAAAGCAACATACCATCCTAAAATTACACTCACTGCCACAGAAACACCTGTCTATGCTCCTTACAGGAAAGTTCCCTATACTAATACAAGATTTATTAAATCTTGTCAAATGCTGCCTAACATGAGAAATGTCCCAAGTGTCCAATAACTGACTGGCCCTTCCATTTTCCTCAGAGACTATCCCCTTCAATTGTTCCAAAAACTGAATATCTATTTGATTGAGGAATAGCCACTGGAGACTTTTGAACCACCTTTTTGCCTTTCCTGACAGTCACCCATCTTGTCTGACTGAGTAATAACTTTTCCAAATCTACTGTCCATCTCACTCAATACCTTATACATGGCCTTAATAACATTAAGCCCAAAAAAAGGATGTTTCAATAACACCTTATATATAAAAAAGTACCTTTCGTTACCTGCAGAAAATAATGTTAAATTGGAAAACAATTAAAAATATATATATCAAACATATAAAAATTAAATAAAATCAACATTTACCTGATTAACTGAATAAAAACAATTCCTCTTCAATAGAATCCTCGAAGAAAAAATAAATCTTCTCTGGAGTTGACCACAAGTAGAACTCTCCAGAATGAAAACACAGCTCATTGTTTTTTAAAAAAAAACTGTTTGGTGTTTTTTCAAAAAAAATCTTTTCAATGTTAAAGAAAACCTTCTAAAGCACATCTCGACTTTTTTAATTTCTGAATTAAAAATAAAAAAGTCAGCCGTTCACTCGAGACCCTTTAAAAAAACATACAGGAACATAGGTTGGCAGAGAGGATGTGGGGAGCCTTAGGGATTGTGTACAGGGCACAGATTCACCTGGATGGAACATGGTGGTGATAAGACATGAGGATTAAAAGGATATGTTTGTGTTACTCACTATTTTGAAACTTTGGACACAGTGCCAGAACTCTGAGGCAGGTTTTCCACTCATTCTGGTTCCCCACTGGTCATCCTGCTCATGTCTTCACAAATTGCCTGCCCGGACATCGAATTCAGTCTAGCACCACCCCACCCATTGAAAAAGACTGAAAATAAACTCAGAAAATGGGACGTTCAGCCGCTATCTTTAAAGAGTGGATTCACAGAACCAGAATTCTCCCATCTCTGTAAGCCTGGGACTGACAACTGGGTCCAAGAACGTAATTCAGTGCTTAAAAGCTAAGACTAATTTGTTTGCCTTCATTTACAACTGAAATAAGGTGGAAAATCAAAAATACCCAGGAGGATACTGATTCACTATAAAAATCAAACATGCAAACTATATGACTTCTTGGCAAACAAAACAAAAAAGACTGAACCTGAAATTTACAGTTTTTTTCAGCTAGTCTATTACAGTAACTAATAATGGCAATTATGGGAGGGGATCTTATTTGCTATTTAAATTTATACTCCAAGTAAAGACCAGGAACAGTGAACATGAAGAATAATGGCAGAGTATGTGGTTATAAACATACTTTCCTTTGAAGGTTAAGCAAGTAAGAGTCTAACCATCTTTAAACATTTCAATATACAACAGATGAACACTGAGGTTTCCGCTTGGTGTAGCATTGCTTTCGTTGTTGAAACAGAATTAGCGTGTGAAATACCCTTTGTACTACAATTTGGAAACAACAACTTCCTAGGTTTTACCCGCAAATGCTGGCTGAACATTTTGCGCAATCCTGTTTAATATAGTGAGAAAATGGGATAGTGTGATCTCCCACTGTCTCCCCTTCTGAACCTTGATGTACCCTTTCCCAGAATTCACCAGGATTGCTGCGAGTTCCCATTTTCCTGCCTCCTGAATTTATTGGCTGTTTTAGTATTACTGATACAAAATAGGCATCAGACCATTCAGAAAAAAGGAGGTGTCGGAACTGAGTTAACTAGATGAAACCTTTGCTCAATTAATCTCTAGCAATTACCTAACAACAAAGGGAGCAACCATAAAACCAGGTACAACTATATCAGGACAAAATGCACAAATATATCAACATTCCAAATGATAATCACATTCATACATACTGAGCAGAATTGGGAAATGGCTACATTTTCTAACTGCTGACAATAAGTGGGTAAAAAATGTAACCCCGTTCTGTTTTGCAATGAGCAAAACTTCATATTATATAACAAAACTTACAAATATAGCAGCACTCAAATCCATGCCAAGTAAATTGCACTGAAGATGAACACTGAACTTTAACACTATGTAATTCATTACAAATAAATAAACCAACATAAATGTTCCAATAGAATCAACAGAAAGGTGAGAATATAGAACTAACCCTGCATATGTCTATGAAGGTATTTGCATATTCTCAGGAAGCTTCTGGTAGGGAAATTCTATTGGAAGCATGCCCATCATTGGAAATTATATGCTGCTGCAGAGTTTAAAGATCTGCAACTTCTTAAGGGAGTAGAACTATGTTTTGCAAAGCGGTAATTTCTTTTCACTGACAGCTATCCAAGTAATTCAGAAGGACACAGGAAGCCCTATTACCTTATCAAATCAGTCAAGTTAAGAGACTCACTGTCACTGTCCATTAATTTACTGAGCATCTATGACACTTATAATAACCTCTCATGGCACAATCTCCTAAGACACTTTCAATGTTTGCTGTGAATTCCCATTAAGTACAGGGTACACATTAACAACATGTTCTTCCTCTGGAAATGCTCCTTTATTTATATTGTTTCCTGCAGTCAGACTAATGCTATCTTATCATTCAGTATCACTGCATGCTGACAATTTGTTTGATTGCAATAACCACAACTGTTTATTTTCGCTCTAATTGCAGAAGACAGATCACAACAAAAGAGAAGTCACGGAAGAGGGAGACTCCTTTTGTTTATGCATTTTCCTGAACAGGGAGCTCTGAAAATAATGAGGAGTGAGTTTAAAGCAAAATGTGAAGGATCAGTCCCATTATAATCAGAGATAGTAGGAACTGCAGATGCTGGAGAATCCGAGACAACAAGGTGCAGGGCTGGATGAACACAGCAGGCCAAGCAGCATCATAGGAGCAGAGAGGCTGACGTTTCGGGCCTAGACCCTTCATCAGAAAGGCCTGAAACGTCAGCCTCTCTGCTCCTATGATGCTGCTTGGCCTGCTGTGTTCATCCAGCCCTGCACCTTGTTGTCCCATTATAATCACTGTTTCCTCCTTTCTTCGACTAAAAAAAAGTTTCTTCCCATTGGAATCATACGTCATAAGGGCATCTCATAAGGCCTTAACAAAAGGTCACCAGGAATAGCTGATGATGGCAGAGGACAATTAGTTATTTGTTCTTCAAATGTCCTCAACGTTGACCTGTTAGCTGCAATCTGTTAGACTATCTCTACATTCCAAACATTAAAACCATCCTTTCCCTTATATCTTCTTTATTTTCTTTCATACTCCACTACACGCTTGTCCTCTACACCTTCTGCTGTCTACTTGTTTCATTCAGTCCATTTCTCCTCTTTCATCCACACCCTAATCATCACAGTCTGTATCAGAGGAGGTTTACTAAATTAATACTTGACATGAGTGGATTGTTATATGAGTAAAGGTTGGATAAGCTGGCTTGTTTCTGCTGGAGTTCAGAAGAGTGAGGAATGACTTAATTGGAGTATAGTAGATCCTAAATGGTCTTGACAAGTTAGAGGTGGAAAGGATTTTAATTCTAATGGATGAGTCCAGAATTAGGGGCTACAGTTTCAAACTTATGGGTCACCATTTTGGGACAGATATGAGGGGTAATCTTTTCTCTCAGAAGGTTACACAACTTTGAACCTTTCACCCTCAGAAGGCTGTAGAAATTTTTTAAGGAGGAGATAGATACATTTTTGATAGTCAAGAGAACCAAAGGTTATTGGAGATGGATGGGAATGTGGAATTCAGAACGTACACAGACCAACCAGGATAATATTGAGTGGTGGTGGAGGTCCAAAGGGCCGAATGGCCTACTTCTGCTTGTTGTGTCATGCTCACTCTGTTCCATTATGCTGGAATCCTTTCTTCTACTTATTCCGAATCTCAGCATTGCTCAACTGCCCTCATCATCATTTTTTCAGCTCTTCAGATTTAATGCCTCAGTTACCACTTGTCTGTTAAGTCTTCTCCCTAATATGCAAATACTTATCTTTACCTCACCCAAGATAAATACTAATAAATGCAAGATGAATCAGTTTTCTTCATTAAAGTTTCATCCAATTTGGCATTCATAGCAGAATCACAATTACCGTCATTAGACATTTTTTAATGTCTCTTCTTGAAGAGGTAAGATAAATTCCTGAATAACAAGAAAGAATGAAGACATTTTTTTCATTAACTGGACTACCAGTTATAGCTGCAAAGTGCTATAAATGATTTTGACTGGAATAACTGTAATTAAATTGAATATTCATTATAGCAATGCATTTGTGTCATATTGAATTCTGCTAGTAAACTATCAGACAACTTCAAAATTAATTACATTTGGCATGCAATAATTTGTACAGGTATATTTTCTCAGTGAGAACACAGAACCTAAGAAACACTTTATTTATTCTCAATACATATTTAAATAAGAAGTTTATTGAAGTGCACACATGTTTTTTAGGTCAACACACTAACAGATTCCTTAATGTCGTGTGACAAATTACTTTGAAATTCAGAGAGATATCCAAAAAGCAATATGAGTACAGTGCTATATATTATGAGTGATGTACTAAACATTTCTATAATATAAAGTATTCAAAAAGGAAAGAACTTGAAGTATGATGACACGTTTGACAACCGAAGATTATTTTGAATAATTCACTGATATTGAGGTTCTTTTGAAATGTAGCCCCTTTTGCCATGTAGGGAAATAAAACAACTGATTTCAAAACAACAAAGTTCCACAGAAAGCATTAAGATAAATGAACCAGTGAATCTACTTTAGATTGAGTCGCTTGATGAAAAAGTACTGGCCAGGACTCCTGTTCTTTCTTAAACTGTGCAATAAGTTTTATTAAAACTCCCTGAGATGTCAGCTGAGGGATGGTTTAATGGCTTGGAGCTTGCAGTCCTGTTATTGCTGAATGCTGAGATGTTCACAGCTATTAAAAGACACAACATCAGTGTAATGTCTGGGGATTCAAAGACCCTCCTTAAAACCAAATCTGGAATGAGACTCCTTAATGAGTTCTGTGGGAGGTAACGCTGAATGTCCCTCTGGGATCGGCAAGGTTGTATTTGGGCTGATTGTGCTGCCTTTACCTCAGTATTTGCCCTGAGTAATTTAGGGCTACTCCCTCACGACCCCTGGCTCCACACCAACCCCAGAACCTCAGTCCTACCAAAGATGATAAAAAAACACCAGGGGAATCAGGAATGGGAGGTTGAGAAGCCGAGGCAGGAGTTCTAGGGTTGCCAGTAGGGAACAAAAGCTGGGTGGGTGAGTGGATGGGTGGTCGGTGTGGGGACTTGCAGAGTTGAGAGTGGGGCAAGTAAGAGGATAGGAAGCAGCAATTAAAAGCATATGAAGCAAAGGACCGAAAATCGTTAAATGAATGGCCAAGGTTCGGCAGGTGGGTCACTAATTCAGGGACTGTCATTGAGTTTAAGACAGACTTCAAGTGTTGAAATGTCAGAGGGAATGTTGCTTCACCAGGGATGCTCACTAATGGATCTGTGCTACAAACAGAAGAACAAGTTCCCACTGCAGTCTGTGATCAAGAAAGGCCCATAGTATTGCACACAGTCAGTAGCATTATCCTTTACTCTGTCACTGACTGCAAGCTCTAGGCTATTGTTTTGCTTAAAAATGACATGCTGTAGTGCAGTATTCCCTCAATTTTGGATTGAAGAGAAATGTAGGTTATGGTCTGAAGCTTGCAGAATGGAACTTGAAACTGTAACCTTTGGATTGGCAGTTACTACCATAGATACATGGCTAGCAGTTTGTAAATGGTTAATTATAATCCATGTCGTCATCCTTCTCCACTTTTTTTCCTTCTTCTGAAGATGACGACTTAGGTTGGGGTGTGGTACCAATGGTACAAGCATACTTTACCACCCTTACTTTCTATTAATTATTTAAGTGTAATTGTATGAATTTAAACAGCAATTACCAATAGGTTTTTCAGCTGAGTCTAAGTCTCCCCCAACCTAAGGTGCCTTTTCTTCCATCAGGACCAATGGATAGTAAGGAGGAAATTTAAACTACACTGAGTATGGGGCACTGAAGCAACTTATAGGAATAAAGGAGCATAGGAGTAAGCAGTAAGCCATTCAACCCCTTGTGTCTGCTCCATTATTCTAGGTCTTGGCCTGTGCTATCACCATATCACTTAATGTCATTAGTATGCAGAAATCAATTAATCTCAATGAACACACTCAATGACCAAGCTTCCATAAATCTCTGAAGTGGAGAACTCAAAGATTCGGTACACTTTCAGTGAAGAGACTTCATACTAGCACAGTCCTAAATGGCTTATCCCTTACTTTGAGAACCTTGGCCACTGGTTCTAAAACTATCTCCAAAACTCCACTCTTAACCTACACCCCTGCTCATACAATGCTCCCTTTCCAGCCAAGGGAAATAGCCTTTCTGCATCAAACTGGTCTGGCTTCTAAGAATTTTATCAGTTTCATTGGTATCACCTCTCATTCTTCTAAAATCTGGAAAGTACAGGCCTACTCTCCTAAATCTCTGTTCATAAGATAGTGCTGCCATTCCCGCAATTAGTTCTTCAATGCACCACTGCTGTATTGCATATGGAAAGTATATGCTTTCTCCAATAAGGTGACCATCACTGAACACAATACTCCAGGTCCACCTTCTCCAAGTTTTACATCGCAGCAAACATCTCTACTCATGTATTAAATCCTCTCACATGTTAGCCTTCAGTGATTTACAAACACAAACACCCAGATTAACACTTCCAATATCTCACCTTCTAAGAAATATGCTGAAATTACATTCGTCCAATCAAAGTGGTGGAGCTCAAACTTATCCACTTTATATTCCACCTGCAATGTTCTTGCTCACTCATTTGGCTTGTCCTAATCACGTTTAAGCCTTTTTGCATCATCCCCACAACACACATTCTCACCTAGTTTTGTGTCATCCAAAAACTTGGAAATAATTCCTCTCCATATCGAGAGTATTAATACAGATTGTGATTAATATTCATTTTATCAGCATCTCCTGGCTGAGATCAATTCATTCAGTACTAAGATGGATTGATTGTGGGATACTCTTAATGTTTCATTGCTCAGGTCAACATTTTTCTTCATTTTTTCATGTGATTTAGGCATCACTGACAAGGCTAGTATCCGTTTCCCATATCAAATGTCTCTGAACCAATTGGCTTCCAGGAACGTTTTAGACCAATGAATCTGAAGTCACATGGAGGCCATACCAGATAAAGATAGCACATTTCCTCCCTAAAGGGTGTTGGTGAAACAGATGGGTTTTTATTCTAGTCGCAATAGTCAATAATGGTTCCATGGTCACCTTTAATTAGACTAGCTTAGATTCCACAGTTATTAAGTGAATTTAAATTCCACCAAAAGCCATGGTGGGATTTGTACCCAAATCCTTAGAGCGTCCATATCCTTACAGTACCAACGAAAGTACGTGCAATGTGCCTCAATGACCACCGCTCAGTGGCTGTGACCTCCATAACCATGAAGTTCTTCGAGAGGCTGGTCATCGCCCACATCAACTCAAGCTTCTCAACCTGCCTCAATCCCCTGCAATTGGCCTAGTGATGTAACAGGTCCACAAAGGATGCCATTTCCCCACTCCTGTACTCATCCCTGCAACATGGGCACCTAAGTCAGGCTCCTACTTATCGTCTACAGCTCCGTCTTCAACACCATAAGCCCCTCCAAACTGATCTCAAAACTCCAAGACCTAGGTCTCAGTTCTGCCCTCTGCAACAGGATCCTCAGCTTCCTGACCCATAGACCACAATCAGTGAAGGTAGGCAACTGCACCTCCTCTACAATAACCTTCAACACTGGAGACCCCCAAGGATGCGTTCTCAGCCCCCTACTGTACTCCATGTACACCCACGATTGTATAGCCAAATTCTGAATGAACGCCATCTACAACTTTGCTGACGACACCACCATGGTAGAATCGAACAACAATGAGTCAAAATACAGAAAGAAGATAGAGGGCTTGGTTTTGTGGTACAATGATAACAACCTCTCTCTCAATGATTGAAAAACAAAAGAACTGATCATTTACTTCAGAAAGAAAGGAGGAGAACATGCCCCCCACCACCCCCCCGCACCCCCACCTCACCCCTGCAATCTATATCAACAGAGTGGAGATTGAGAAGGTTGAGAGCATCAATTTCCTAGGAGTGGCAATAACTGACAACCTGTCCTGGACTACTCACGTAGATGTGACGGTCAAGAAGGCACAACAATGCCTCTTCTTCCTCAGGCAGCTTAGGAAATTCGGCATGTCCATAAGGACAATCACCAACATTTATGGAAAGCATACTATCCAGGTGCATACTGGCCTGGAACAGCAACTGCTCTGACCAGGACCATAAGAAACTACAGAAAGTTGTGTACACAGTCCAGACCATCATGAAGTCAACCTTCCATCCATGGACTCCACTTACACTTCTTACTGCCATGGAAAGGCTGCCAACATCATCAAAGATCCCTCCCCATAACGTTCTACTATAACCTCTTCCGACAAGCAGAAGATATAAAAGCTTGAACACGCACACTCAACAGGTTCAAGAACAACTTCTTCCCTGCCATTAGAGTGATGAATGGACTCTGCAACTTTAAATAATGTTGATCTTGTTAATGTTGATCTTGCTTCGCATACCTCCTGTGCAGTGTAACCTGTATGTCTCACTCTGCCTAAGCACCCTATGATCTGTATGTTCTCACTTACTATGATCTGCCTGTACTGCTCACAAACAAAGTTTTTCACTATACCTAGGTACACGTGACTACAATAAATCATATCAAATCAAATCAAATCAAATCAGTTTAGGCTTCCAGGCTACAAATAGTCCATAAAATTACCATTTGCCACTGTCTCCCCATTAAGCATTGCCTTAATCAATTAAAAACTTTATAATGGAAAAAGACATTCTGTTAAAGTAATAAAGAAAATATATTGCTGGCATTAGAATATGTGTGGCATCAATTCAGGCAAAATTGACAGCTCACATCACCTTCTCAAGGACAACTGTGATGGTTAAGAAATGTGAGCCCGGTCAGCTACAGCCACATTCCACAAAATAATTTCTTAAAAAATACAAAACTAGTACCACTTTGATCAATTCTATGAGTTTCAGATTAAATTTCAAGTGACAGCATTTAGTTGACAACATACATTCATATAGCCTGCTAATAATTCTAAAAACAGGAATGTCTTTGAAGTAATATATAAATTATATACGTACGTGAAAAACTGTGCAGGCTTCTCTCTAACTTCAGAGTGATATTCAAAATTGATCAAAAGGATTCATGTAATACACTTATGCCTGCCGTCAGCAAAGAACTATCTATTTTTAAAAATTCTGGAACACTGACATTTTCTTTACGCCTCTGCCTCTGTCACTCTTGTTCTTCTCCTGCTTTTTGTCTTTGTTCTTTCAAGTTTGTCTCTTTCTACACCTTGTCTTCTTTCTGCTAAAGCATTATATTTGTTCTTTCTCCCTTTCACTTTGCATCAGTCCCTTTGCTTGCTGCCCTGTGCACATGAGAAGTCTCTGTAATTTCTAATGACCTTAATTAGAAGTGAATGCAATATTCCCATCAACAATTATAATCATCTCTTACCTATCTTTTTTAGACACCCAATTAAATATCCATGTTATGAACACATATTTGTTATAAATGTTCAGCCCACTCAATGCAGAAGTGGCAAATTCAGAGTGAAAATTCACACTTTTCTCTCATGTTCTTTGGGCTGCAGAACAAGAGTTCTGTATGAGAATTTGATAAATCTGCTAAGAATTTCAAGTAGCCAGCTGCAAAATTCCTTGGAATGTGATTGTGAGGGCTATTCTGGGATCGCATCTGTTGTTACTCTCTATCATTAATAGTCCATCCTACCCTGCCCCCAGTCTCCTCATCCACATTCAGAGTTTCTGACGTCAGTGGGGGCTGACAGTTCACTTACATAAGGCTGATAGGCATTTGCTTCACTTCAGGGATACTCTGGCTCCAACTTCTCCATCATTGCTAGGAACCCTGGTGTCCATTCAGTTCAGCAATGGGATTTAGTTTATACCCTTTCTCCTAAATCCTGCCACGTTCCCATCGGCCCCTGGGTCAAGTGGGTTGCTCTGTAACATCCCTTTGTCTCAGGGGTCATGTGAAGTCAGTGGGAATAATAAATTTTCCTGTATCACTATATATTAAAATATGGCCCAAAGAGATTGTGGGCAAAACTTTTCTATATTTTGGCCTTGTATCATTTTCATCAGATTTCACAGAGATTTCTCCCTACAAGCCCAAGAGGGTTTTTTCACACTGTCGTTCCAAGCTCTTGGCAACTATCTCACATGTCCACTGGCACCCCTTCACATTCAATGCCAACCTAATTCTCCCACTAATCATCACCAGAAGTACTCACTACTGTCAGGATACTCTAGGATCCCTGAAACTGGTGCTACATTTACAGGGCTGGTCAAGCAGTTTCGGTCAGAGCTGCCTTAGAAGGTTCACGAAACTTTGCTGAGAATGGTAGACAAGGAACAATTAACACCCCACTTTGCAGACGGAGACCTGGATCTCCTGCTGGACAGGGTGGTGCAGTGGAGCTGGTACGGTGGCTCAGTAGTTAGTGCCACTGCCTCACAGGGCCAGGAACTCGGGTTCAATTCCAGCCTCAAGCAGCTGTCTATGTGGAGTTTGCACATTCTCCCCATCTCTGCATGAGTTTCCTCCCTATGCCCTGGTTTCCTCCCACAGTCACAAAGATGTGCAGGTTAGTTGGATTGGCCATGGGAAATGCAGGGTTACAAAGATAGGGTAGAGGGTGGTGAGTCTGGGTAGGATGCTCGGAGGGTCGGTGCAGATTCATTGGCCAAATGTGTCGGATGCCAGCATCTGTAGACATGGGGTTTGTGTAGCCTCTATCTATGGAGCATGGCCTGAGATGATGCTCTTGGGTGTCCAAGATGGAGGTCAAGAGGAACAATTGACAAGCTGGAGACACCAGATATCTGCTCTGTCTTTCTTGTCTGGAATTCCTGGCATCTAGTTTCTATCTAGGATGTTATAATTTGATTTTGCTTATTGATGAGGTGAGATTTGGTAGTAATGATGTGAAAATGGTCAATAACCCTCTTAATAGGCCTCTTGCCACTCCTTAGCAAAGATTCCATCTTGATGTTTGAAACTTATTTGGGAAGTTGGTCTTGTTGTTCTCGGCATTGAAAGAAACTTTCTTCAACTTCGCATGCAAATGCAATTCTTATAATTCAGGCACGCCGACATGACAGTGATTTCAAGCTGGTTAACTTTTACAATCAGTTTGTGGGTGGGAATAGTGGGTCCAGAACTAGTAATTTAAACATAAATAAAGACAATTATAAGGCTATGAAAGCAAAGCTAAGTAAACTGGAAAATTAGGTTAAGGGATAAGTCAAAACAAATACAGTGGCAAATGTTTGAAGGATTATTTCAAAATGCACAGGATAGATACATTCTAACGAGAAAGAAAATTACAGTGAGTGCATCCACAATCTGGAGTTAGGTAAATAATGTTAAAAATAACATTAAACTTATAGTAAAAATTGCACAGTGATAGGTAGCGGGTTGGAAGATTGGACAAATAATATAAATGAATGAAGAATCACTGAGAATAAATAATGTGGAAAAAATTACAGAATGAAAGCTGACTAGAATATAAAATCAGGTAATGAGAAAGTTTCTCGAAGCGTTTAGAAAGAGTTAAAACAGTGACCATTAGTCCTATAGAAACTCAGTCTGTGGAAGTAATATGGGAATATAATGTAATGGCAAATTAATTGAACTGATATTTTGCATTAGTATTCACTATACAGGAAACAATTAGCAACTTAGAAATAGCTTTAAGTTAGGAAATGGAATGTGTTTCATACACTGATATCCATAAGTTGAATTAGGAAGCAAAAGACCTTCAAACAGTTACAAGACTTTTATTGTGAGTCACATTTAGCACAAACATCAGTTTCCATGTTTCCCTTCTGGTCCCTTTCCGTGTTCAAAAGCCCACTAGTCACCTCCACCATCAAGTTAACAATTTCTTTAGTTATTTGCTTGTGGGACATGGATGTTGCTAACTGGGGGAGCTTTTATTTCCCATTCCTACTTGCCCTTGAGAAGGTGGTGGTGATGAGCTGTCTTCTCGACCCACTACAGTCCATGCTGCTTTGTCCTTCTAGATGGAGGTTGAAATGCACCACTTTGCTCCCTGGCCAACATCTCTGTCTCCGGCTTACTACAGTGTTCCAGTGAAGCCCAGCGCAAGCTGGAGGAACAACATCTCATTTTCCGCTTGGGGATCCTACAGCCCTCTGGACCCAATATCGAGTTCAATAATTTTCAGGCCTAAACTCTACCATGTCCCAGCCCCCCACCCCACACACCAGGCCTTGTTACCACATAGTCTGCCACTACACACCCCCCGTTGTTAGTCACTAACAGTCCCCATTAACAACTATTCACCCTCCCAGGCTGATCGTTAGCAATTCCTTTGTTTGTCCAACTGTCTTTCTCTCTCTTTGGGCTCTATCATATCGTTTACTCCCTACCCCACCCACCTCCCTATTTTCTGCATATAAACTGACGTTTTCCCAGCCACCACCAGTTGTGAGGAAGGGTCACCGGACCCAAAACGTTAACTCTGTTTTCTCCTCTACAGATGATGCCAGACCTGCTGAGCTTTTCTAGCAACTTTGTTTTTGTACTAGATGGAGGTGGACATGGGATTGGACAGTGTTATCTATGAATTTTTGTTGAATTTCTGCAGTGCATCTTGCTACTGAGCATTGGTGATGTAGTGACAGAATGTTTGTGAATGTGATGTAATTCAAGCAGGCTACTTTGTCCTGGATGGTGTCAAGTTTCTTGCATGTTCTTGGAGCTACGCCCATCAAGGCATGTTGGGAGTATTCCATCACACTCCTGCCTTATGCCTTGCAGACAGTAGGTAGGCTCTAGGGAGTCAGGAGATGAGTTACTCACTGCAATGTTCCCTTTTTAAGTAGCTATCTTCATTTGCCAACTTCCAATCCACATAAAACATTTCTGAATCTATAGAATTTTGTAAGATAATCCACCAATACATCAAATATGTCATTAGTCACCTCCTTCAACATTCTGGGATGTAGGACATCAGATCCTTAATTTTTATCAACTTTAAGCCTCTATCATTTCTCCAGTGCAATCTTCTTACTAATGCTAATTTCCTTCAACTCCTCATTCTCCTGAGCAACTTGGATCTCTTCTTCTGGGAGATTTCTAGTATATTCCTCAGTGAAAATTACCATTTCTCCATTTCCCATTATAAATCCATGTGACTGTGCTTTTAATGGACCATGTTTGTTTTAGTGAAACATTTCCCTTTTATGCCCATCCAGAAGCCTTTATAATCATTTTTATACCTTTGTAAGATTGCATTCATATTCTATTTTTTCCTTTCTTTATCAGTTACTTGGTCTTCCTTTGTTATCTTGTATAAATCCCCCAATCCTTAGAATTACTGCTATTTTCTCTGAATTTATAAGATTTTTCTTTGAATCTTGTGCAATCCTGGACTTTCTTTGTAATCACAGTTTATCAAGCTTTAGCATCTTGAAAGAGTGTATAGTTGTTGTAAGTCATGGAATAGTTAAAGATTATCCATTGCTTATGTACAGTCATGTCTTTTAATGTATTTCCCAAATCTATCTCAGCAAATTAGTGTCTCACACCTTCATAGTTTCCCTTATTCAAATTTAACACAGTTGCCATCACCAAAGATGATCAATATTGTATTACTGGGATGACTTAAAGTAAAAACTTCAGCATACATATCTCTCTTCCTAATTTTTAAAACGTTTTATTTGCTCTCAATATTTCCTCTCAATTTTTTATGGTCAGACCAAATTCCCACACATCAAAACTTCCATGTGGTTTGTATGCATAACCAGTTGAGCTGTCAAATGAGCCTCCTCAGCCGTTCCATCTCTTCCTTGGTAGCAGCCACATCTCTCTGTCCACATCTCACTAGCTATGACTAATTTCAATGGGACTGACTTTTTTGGTGTCAAATTACATTGAATCAGCCTGCTTAATTTCCAAACCCACATGTTTGAAAGCTCCAGAAGGTCGACTGCCAATTTCAATTCCTTCCTAATTTGATTGATAAACTTTTCTTCAAATAATTGGTGCACCCAAACAAAAATCATCAACATGCACCATAAAGCTTTTTGAAGGTTTTCCATTATAATGCCAATAGAACTTCACCAGGTTCACCTTCAGTTGTGAACCTCCAACATTTACAGAACCGCACCTACTGAAAAATGCCACAACTGAGGAGCATTGTTGAATCCATAACCACCTTAATGTAATTTCAGAGCTCCCCTCTAATCCTGGTGCTTCCTTTGGGGACTGTAGAATGCTTCTCTCTCAAGTAGGTTACGTTTAAGAAACACCACTTTGATATCTATAGAGTTACACTTTAATAGTAAACATTGTTAAACTGGCTAAAGAGATTTTCAAAATGATCTCTTCAGCAGGAGAAGAGTCTACGTTAACCTTTTTTTAAATCTAAATATTCCTCAAATTCTCAAGTGACTAACCTGGTGTAGCGAAGTTGGATAGAGTATTTGTGGATTGGAAGGCAGGATATTGGAATTTGATGCTTGTAAAATGATAGCAGGGAAGCGTGTAAAAAGATGATGTGCTTTTCTAGGCTTGGAGAGAAAGAAAATGTCTGCAAGAAACAGCAGGTGCACACGCATTTCCTGAAATTGAAACATTTGTATCAGGGGGCTGTGTGGTTAGCAACCCAGGTAGTAGTTTGTTTAGGCAACCAGGTTGAATATCAGCCAATTAATTTAAACCTGGCACTTAGAAACTAAAAACCAATTAAATTTAAATCTGATGGTTTTGACAACCTGGGACCAAATTTATTGTAAGAAATTGATAGTTCATCAAGGGTATAAAAGAAGAGGGCATTTTAAAATTGGTGTGAGAGCAACTGCCATTTAATAGAGTTAGCAACCCATCAGATCTAAAGAGAAAATCTCTGGCTCACACAGAATTCTCTAAGATCTCAGAATAACCAACCAACTAAAGGTATAGCTGCACTCTCAGCTAATATTCCTGACACAAGAATTCAACAGAGAAATGTGTTCCTGACTGAGGATCAGCAGAATGGGCGCAGAGCATTCTAGAAGATGTTTCCTGGTTGTAATTTTGAGAGATTAAGTTTTAATTTTTTTTAAAAAATTTGATTTATATAAGTGGGACTTGTATTTACTGGAACAGCGCACCATTAGAGTTTTGTTTTATTCGGGAATAGTTCATTTGTAAGGGGGAATTGTTCAGTTTGTTAGTAGTTTTGTTAATTTGTTAACTGTTAGAATTAGATAAATAAATTGTTACCTGTTGATTATAGAATGACTGTAAAGAATTCATTTCATTTTACCTCTCTTTTGTAACAGTCGGGGGTGGGGGTGAAAGGCAGTTATACCACTTTTCACGTTACTTTTAACAGATTATGAGGTGAGGCGAGCCTCTCTGAGTGTTTCGGTTTTAGTTATTGGGGTGGTCATAACACTAGTCTTAGCCTTATAAGCTCCACATGGTAGGAATTTTTCCATACAGATCCACCTGTGTGACAAAGCAGGTTGACATCTATCATCAGTTTCCAAATACACTCTGAATTCCTGCCATCTCTGTAAGTCTTCCTTTAGCGTCTTTCATTACCCTTTCTTCTACTCTACTCGTAGCCCAATCATGGGGACATCTACTTTTACCCATTGTCCTAGAAAGCTCCCTGTTACTCATACAACTTGGTCTCCTGGTTCAAAATACTTTGTCCCTTGTGATAGACACTGTTACAAAATCTTTCCCTCATTAACACCTTGCTTAACTGTCATCTTTGAGATGTTTATAACATCCTCCACAGTGACGACCAATGCAAAATACTGATGTGAGTTATCTCCCATCTCCTTTAATAATTCCCAAATTGAGTACTTCGAGGGTCCCACACTAACTTTAGCTACTCTCTGTCATTTTATTTATCTAGCTGTTTGTTTTTATATTTCCTGTCTATTTATTAGCTTTTTAATCATCAAATGCTGGTCCTTTGATAATTCAAAGAAAAAAGAACAAAACAGGAACAGGCCCTTCGACCCTCCCAAGCCTGTGCTGACACATTTTGCCCTTCCATACTAAAACTGTCTTCACTTACCAGATCCATATCCCTCTATTCCATTCCTATTCATGTATTCATCCAAGTGTTTCTTGAATGCTGCTGTTGTGTCTGCTTCCACCACCATCTCTGGCAGCACGTTCCAGGCACCCACCACCCTATGTGTGGAAAACGTGCCTGCATATTTTTTTTAAACTTCCCCCCCTTGTACCTATGTCCCCTAGTAATTGACTCCTCCACCCTGGGAAGAAACCCCATACTTTCCACTCCATCCATGCCATCCACAATCTTACAAACTTCTGTGAGGTTGCACTCAACCTACTGCGTTCCAGTGAAAGCAAACCCAATATATCCAACTGTTCTTCATAGCTAAAATCCGTCATACCGCCCCCCCAACTGTTACAAAAGAGAGGTGAAATGAAATGAATTCTTTACAGTCGTTCTATAATCAACAGGTAACAATTTATTTATCTAATTCTAACAGTTAACAAATTAACAAAACTACTAACAAACATCCTGGTAAAATTTTCTGTACCCTCTCCAAAGCGTCCGCATCCCTCTAGCAGTGTGGTGACCAGAACTGTACACAATATTCCAAGCATGGTCTAACTAAAGCTCTATAAAGCTGCAGCATAACTGGTACTCAAAGCTCCTTCCAATTACTCCGAGCATACCATTGGCCTTTTTTACTACCTTATCTACCTGCGCTGCCACCTACAAAGATCTGTGGACTTGCACACCTAGATCCCTCTGCATGTCAACACTCCTCAGTGTTCAGCTATTCACTGTACAATTTTCACCTATACGTTACCTTTCAAAATGCATCACCTCTAATTTATCCAGATTAAACTCCATCTGCCATTTTCCAAATGATCTGTATCCTGCTGTATCCTCTGAAAATCCAACTCACTATCCAAAGCTCTACCAATCCTGGAACTATCTGCAAGCTTACTAATTAGACCAGTTACATTTTCCTCCAGATCACTTATATATACCACAAACCACAGAAGTCCCAGCACTGGTCCCTGTGAAACACCACTAGTCACAACCCTCCATTCCAAAAAGCCTCTTTCCACCACTACCCTCTGTCTTCTATGACTAAGCCATTTCTGTATCCATCACGCCAGCTCACCCCTGATATCATGTGACTTCACCTTTTGTACCCAATTCTCTGGCCTACCACTAGTTTGTGTTTGTGAGACTTATTTTTTCTTTCCTTGACCATCTTTGTTAACGGGTGGGTCATCCATCTTATTGTGTCTCTTTCTGATCAGAATAATTTTTGCTGCATGTTATGCAATATCTGCTTAAATGCCTGTCACTGCTCATCCACTGACTTTCCCTTTAGTATATGCTACTTTAAACAACTCTTTCTTTACAGCTCTGCAATTGCCCTCGTTCAAGTTGTGAAAATGGTTTGAGAATCCCTTAGCTTGAATTTGAAATTCTACTCTGTTGTGTTTGCTACTCCCAAGCTCATCCTTAACTACAAATCTCTTTTTAAACCTACCCCATTACACATTACTAGATCCAAAAGAGCCTTATCCAGGTAGGTTCTATGATGAAAACCGAAAGGACTGCGGATGCTGTAAATCAGGGACAAAACAAAGTTGCTGGAAAAGCCCAGCAGGTCTGGCAGCATCTGTGAAGGAAAAAAATAGAGTTACCGTTTTGGGTCCAGTGACCCTTCCTCAGTCACCAGACCCGCAACTTTGTTTTAGGTCCTATGATGTACTGTTTCATGAAACAATCCCTGGTGCACGCTACAAATTCATCTTCCATGTTACCCTTGACCACCTGAAATGTCCCGTCAATACTTTTTTCCCTTTATTCATTCACAGGATGAGGGTGTTACTGGCTAGGCAGCGTTTATTGCCCATCCCTAATTGCATAGTGGGCAGTTAAGAGTCAACCATATTGCTGTGTGTCTGGAATCACATGTAGGCCAGACCAGGTAAGGATGGCAGTTTCCTTCCCTAAAATATAGTGAACCAGATGGATTTTTACAACAATTGTTAATGGATTCTTAATTCTAGATATTTATTGAACTCAAATTCCACCATCTGCTATGGTTGGATTTGAACCCAGGTCCCCAGAATGTTATCTGGATCTCAGGATTAACAGTCTAGTGATAATACCACTAGGCCATCACCTCCCCCCAAAAAATATGCAGATTGCAGCCTTAATGACTACCGCCCAATGGCTCTGACCTCAATAATTATGAAGTGCTTCAAGAGGCTGGTCTTAGCCCACATCAGTTCCATTCTCCCAGCCTGCCTCAATCCCCTACAATTTGCCTACTGATGCAACAGGTCCACAGAAGATGCCACATCCCTAGCCCTGCACTTGTCCCTGGAATATCTGGATATCAATGACACCTATGTCAGACTCCTGCATGTTGACTACAGCTCCACCTTCAACATCATTATCCCCTCCAGACTGATCTCAAAACTTTGTGACCTTGGTCTCAGCTCTGCCCTCTGCAACTGGAACCTTAGCTTTCTGACCCACAGACAGCAATCAATGAAGATAGAAAACTACACCTCCTCCATGATAACACGCAACACTGTAGCCCGCAAGGATGTGTCCTCAGCCCCCTACTGTACTCCCTTGACACCTACGATAGTGTTGCCAAATTCTGTATGAGTTTGCCATCCACAAGTTCACTGACAACACCACCGTTGTGGGACAGATATCTAACAACGATGAGTCAAACTACGGAAGGGAGATAGAGGGTTTGGTGACATGGTGCAATGTAAACAATCTGTCTCTCAATGTCGACAAAACTAAAAAACTGATCATTGACTTCTGAAAGAAAGGAGGAGAACATGCCCCCATCTACATCAACAGAATTGGGTTGGGAGGGTGAAGGGCATCAAGTCCTTCGGAGTGACAATAAATGACAACCTGTTCTGGACTTCCCACGTAGATGTGACAGTCAAGAAGGCACAACAACACCTCTATCCTCAGGTGGCTCAGGAAATTTGGCATGTCCATAATGTCCCTCACCAGCTTCTACAGATGCACCATTGAAAGCATACTGTCTGGGTGCATAACAGCCAGGTATGGCAACTGCTCTGCCCAGGACTGTAAGAAACTACAGAAGGTGGTGTGCACAGTCCAGACCATCATGGAAGCCAACCTTCCATCCATGGACTCCATTTACACGGTTCACTGCTGCGGAAAGACAGCCAACATCATCAAAGACCCATTGTACCCCGGTAATGATTTCCTACAACCTCTTCTATCAGGCAGAAGCCTGAACACATGCATGAGCTGGTTGAAGAACAGCTTTCTCCCGGCCATTGTCAAACTGATTGATGGACTCTCTAGCCTCAAATAAAGCTGATTTTGCTGAGGTTGATCTCACCTAGTGCACACCTGTACAATGTAACCTGTATGCCTCTAAGTCTTTTTGATCTGTACATTCTTTCTTTACTATGATATGCTTGTACTGCTCATAAACAAAGATTTTCACTGTATTTTGGAACACATAACAATAAATAAATCAATTAATCAATGACAATTATAATATCCTATATGTGTTTCCATTATATCCTGATTTATGCTTTGTCCTACACTGAGGTAAATCTTTGGGGCCTATAGACAACTTCCACCTGTGCCTTCTTTCCGTTGTTTTTTGTTATTGCCATCCAAACTGATTCCGCATTATACCTGCATCACTACTAACCAATGCACTGATACATTCCTTTATTAACAAAGCTCCATTTCTTTTCTGTCTATTCTTCCAGAACATTGAATATCCTGAATAGTTTCCAGTCTTGGTCACCCTGCATCCATGCCCCTCTAATAGCTTTCAAGGCATATGCATTCATTTCTGTGTGTACTGTTAACTCAATGGTCTTGTTACAAATGCTGTGTGTATTCAGATTAAGAAGCTATAAGTTTTGACTTTTTAACCATTATTCTCAACTGACTCTGGTGGCTGCTAAACGACCTATGAACTGACTTTGGCCAAATGATCCTACTGGAGAATATTTCTTTGTATTTCATATAACAGCATGTCTATTGGTATGTATTTTCTGAGCTGTTAATTCCTGCCCGCTGTGGTTCCAAATTGTAGAACTCACAGGTATACAAAATACATAATGCTTCATCATCAACATTGTCTCCCACCGTTTCCGTGTTTGAAAATTTATGATTCGTCCTTACTAGTCATGAGGAATGTGCCTTTATTTAAGTGTAGTATTATGAAAGTTTTACTGTCATGCTCAAAATATTTTCCCGACTCTTCCCATTCCATGTATGGTTTCCAGAGCTGTTGCAGTTAGTTCCAAAAATACTTAATTTCTAATTTTACGCCTCCCTGGTAAGGATAAAATGGAAGTGATAGCTTGTTTCTTCTTGGTTCGAGAAGAGACCTGAGTCAACGTCTCCACCTCATTCTTCCACTGCTAGCATGGCTCCAATTTCATAAACACTGATGGATAATCATCAATTGTGATCCTGCAGCATGACTCAGCTGTTTCACTTTAAATAGCCACTGGCAGTTACTCAGCTATTTCACTTGAAAAAAATACCAGCAGCTTTTCTTTCACCAGAAACAGGAATTGGCACCTGCTTTCTTTGTCTTCCCACCTGAAGAAATCACAACTGATCCTCTGATAAACATGTTTCATACACCAATATCCACATGTTAAATTAGGCAACAAAAGGCTTTCAGAGATTCACTAAGATTTTATTGTAAATCTTTAGTTTAGGAGAAATATTAGTTTCCACCTTACCCTCTGGACACTTTCTTTACATAGAAGCCAACATTCCACTAGGGAAAAAACTCTTGTTTTACATTTATAATTGAAACTACCAGTAAATTAACGAGTCACCCAACATAAAATTACAAAATAAAAAGGGGATAAACAAGGGATGAGACTAAATCAAAATGTTGTCTGTGGGGGAGGTAATGCACCCCAGCCCATGGTGCCCACGTACCCCTCAATGCTTTAAGGCTACCATAGAAGAGAGGCAGTCAGTAGGGAATTACAATGTCTCCATGACCCACTGCCTGGACCTGCCAGGTCCAGGAGCAGGCCCTCAAGAGCCTCTCTGACATGCTCTATCCCTGCCCTTAGTAAGTCAAGCCCCTATCCCTGTTTCTTCCCAGGCACCACAGTGTCTTATTAAGTGGCCTTACATGTTGCATCTTGTTGAACACCTCTTGGAAAACCAAACATATTACATTTACAGAGATAGTAGGAACTGCAGATGCTGGAGAATCTGAGATAACAAGGTGTAGAGCTGGATGAACACAGCAGGCCAAGCAGCATCAGAGGAGCAGG
>NC_063342.1:36482626-36699381 GCF_021869965.1 Rhincodon typus | reverse complement strand
TTATCTCATATTACATTTACAGGTTCTCCTTTATCTGTACTCTTGCCACCTCTTCAAAGAATTCTTAATACATTTATCCGGCATGATTTCCCCTTCATGAAACCATGTTGACTCCGTTTGAAGGAAAGATGTAAATGTAGAAGTAGTTCAAACTAATACCTGGAATGGGTGGGTGCCTTATAAGGAAATATTGGACATGCTAGACTTGGATCCCCTGAAGTTTAAAAGAGCAAGAGGTAACTTTGATTGAAGTATTTAAGATCATGAGGGACTTGACTCGGTGGATGTGGAGAGAATGTTTCCTTTCCTGGGAAATCTAGCTCTGGGACTCTGGTTTAAAAATAAGGAATTTCTCATTTAAGAGATGGGGCAATTTGATTTTCTCAGAGGGTTGTGCATCTTTGGAATGCTTTTCCTCAAAAGACAGTGGAAGCACAGACTTTGAATATTTTTACAGCAGAGTTGGATAGATTTTTCATTAGCGAAAGGGGAAAAAGTATTGGGGAAGGTGAGAATGTTGAGTTGAGCCTATGATCTGATCAGCCATGATCTTATTAATTGTTGGAATACGCTGGAGGGGCAAAAGGATACTCCTGCTCCGACCTCATATGTTAGTATGATCAGGAAAGTACTGTAGATCGGCATACTATTTGTTGTGTATATCCTAGAAGACAAGGGGGATGTATGTCCTACAATACATTTTTCCCAGCTTTAAAATATAAGATATGTGAGTTTTGCTTTTTGCAGTGGGCCTGAAGAGGGTTGAAAAAAGCCAATTGTGGTCATTAACATATGATTCAGAAGAATATTGCAGATAAGTTCTGATTAATTATACATTTATGTATTAGCTGTGAAATATCTGACCTTGAAAAATGTTTCTTCTAAGTATCCTCCTTTCTCTTGCTAATTAAGTTTCTCAAGAGCTGTCTTTTTTTTTGGAATTCAGGGATTATTTTGCTGACTGTTGTGGCAAGTTCCCTCAATAGAAAGTTTTTCATTTATATCCCATATTGGCTTTTATTTGTGAATTATGGATGAAAACAATGTTAATTTGGTATGCAATAAAGATTAAATCTTTCTTCATATCGTATTTTCTATAATTGAATAAAATGTTACACCCAACTGCTTCCACATTACAAATATAACCATTTCATTTGTGAAACATTAGAAAGAACTTAAGTTTCTTGGCTGCACTCACACAGCCCACAATTAAATTTGATTCAGCTCACGTTTAAAGCATGATCTTATTCTGTCTGCATAACTTCAGGTTACTTCATATTTTTAAATGTAGAAAACAACTTGTATTCGCATAGCAGGCTTAAAATATTCTCTGATTCTTTCCAAGATAGAAAATTGCATACGTTGAACAGTAGAAAGATTAGGAGATTCTCAAAGAAGTAATGTCATTGAGACATAAATGTGGTGAAAAAGCAAGGATTTCAGGAGACTATTAACAGTCATGAATTCAGCAAACCAAAGGAATTCAAAAAACAATTGTAGGGCTGAGATGGGAAGGGCTTATGTTGGATTGGAGAAAATTGCTAGGCAGGGAGGATTAGGCAAGCACTTCCCAAACTATTTGCCAACATGCCCCATTTTAATAGTTGAAAATTAACACAATTCAACATTCCAACAAAAAGAAAAGTGTTATAAAGAAGTAACATGCAGTGCTTGATTATAAAGGTCTGTGTAATATAGATCAAAATGTCATATAAATATGCCAATTTGTGATGAAAATCCTGAAGCCTTGTTGTCCAGGAGACTGCCAGGTGCTAAATCTGTGTCCTTCTCAATCAGTGTGCTTTAAGAAGCTGCTCAGGAACCTCTGACCTGTTTGTAAAGACACAATTTCATGACAGCTTACCTTAAAAGAACCATTGCAGTCGATAGAAGTGTCCAACCGTGGGTGTTTATCTAGTGATTGGCAACATCCCATTGCTGGAACAACACAAGCAGCAGCAGATTCATGTCATTTTATTCTTTATGACCCCATTCACTGTTTCTGAAAACCCATGGGAGTCACAAGTTAGAGTTCGGGAACCTCTGGATTAGGTCATGAGAGGATTTCTTTCTCACCGCAAACTCCTTGTGATTTAACCAGAATTCATTGTAGGTCTAAACATGAACATAACTATGTTGTAGTAAACAAGTAAATTTGTATTTTTATACTCAGTGGGGACCTGTAAATATAATTGCCATTGATGTGCTCAACTGGCAGAAATAAACACAGGATAAATAAAAATTAAAAAAAACATAACATTGGCTTAAATAATAGAAATGAAACCAATAAAATCTCTAAGAGCCATAAACACGTGATCTACTTCATTAATACATTGGCACAATTTCTACTTGTAGATCCCAACTGAAATCCTTATTTATTGGGATCCTATGACTAATACAGTTTTGCGGCAGAGGTCCTTTTTGAATTGTCAAATTGATTATCATTGGAATTAAAGGGAATTTTGAAAATGCGAAGAGTTTCCAAGCAATGAGAGTTAATTGTTTTGTGGTTACCCACATTTCCCACATCACTTATTACAGTTATGTTGAATAATAATATGCTGAAATAAGGCAAACGATGATCTGTTGGGCTTAGTATTCCATCGACCAAAATTAGCTTTAAAGTTTTACAAACTTAAATGATTTAACTCTGGTTAACACTGACTGGCTTGAATTAGAATTTAACTAAAATCAAAAATGATTTGGGCACAAAGGATGAAATCCTCCTATCTGTCTTAACTGTCATTGGAACAAAAATAATGACACCTTATGTTGGTTATTGTTCTACAGTTACCAGTCACACTCTGGTATCTTACTCAAGCGATTATTTTTAAATGTGATCTTAGATGGTAAACTATAACAGGAAAGTGGTGATTTTACAATTGAATCGTTTTCCTACTCCTGCCTGGGATTTCCAAATGTATATTTTCTAGCACAGTTCAAGAACCAGGAGTGAATTAGAAGAATACTTGCTGGTATTTCAAAGAACACTAACTCAGAAACAAATCTTCAACTCTTACACTCATATGGATCAGAGCAACATTGACATCGGTGGAGTAGGAATATCTAACAGATATCTACAGATAAGTATGTATGTACAGTATCGACCTCAGGGCTCATGTGTCGTGGGAGGAATAAATGTCAATTTAAGGTATTTGAGGACATGCTGAAAATATTTGTTCTTTCTCGTAAAATTTTATTGACTACTATCCTGAAGGAAATGATTCCTCATTGTGATTGGTCCTTTAGCTGCCAGACATCCTCTACTTTAAGTGACAATTAGTAATGTATAAACATTTGTTCAAAGTATAGACATTGCAGTTTAGCCCAAAGCCATGCTCACTCCATATTCAGACACTTGTACATTGGTATGGATTATTGTAAAAATGATCAAAAGGAAGGTCCCATTCTTGATTTCCTGACCCTAATCACCCAAGATCAGTTGTAACCCGAGCTGACAATAACTAGTTCAATGCAGAGTGACATGGTAATCAAACCTCTAAACTTACTGAACTATAAGCAAAGCATTGTGGATGCTGGAGATCAGAAATGAAAACAGAAAACACTATAGAAACTTTGCAGGTCTGGCAGCATCTTTGAAAACAGAAACAATGTTAATGTTTTGAGTCCAATATGGGTTTTCTTCAGAATTGTATGGCATTGCTACACACTTGAGGAACTTACAAACTCATATAAGAAGACTGTACCAGTAGGTCCATCATAGCTGATTTACACTGAAATGACTAAATGTGTATAGTTTAAGCTATTTCACAAGATTGTTAAAAACAACAGAATGGTGTAGCTCATGAATATTGGTAGTAGCACTGAAATTGCACGGAATCTACCAGATGATACCTCAGTAAACTTGGCAAAATTGTTTGGCTTGGTGGTGAATTTCTCTTTTCTGGTGAGGTAAATGATGTTTCGTTTTAGAAGTGGAACATGTGGCTATGATTCTCTCCTAACATTAGCATAAAAAAAGTATTTGCCACAGAGAAGATCCAGCTAAAAATCCCTTAAAACTATCCAAAAAAAGCATTTTTTAAAAGTACCTCCTCCTGTCCCAATGTGAAATTCTATTTTCCACATCAATGATTCAATGGCTTTTTCAAATGAGATTGCTGAGTTAATGTCATTTCTTGTCAAGTTTAAGCAGTGCATTTATGACTGATTAATGATGGATCAAGATTACGAACATGTATAGCTGTTGGGGAAGACAAATTTCCAATCAGGGCTGGATTCAAGTTTGACCGGTTGAAACTGCTATCTTATTGACATGCCTACTCCCTTTATATGATTGTTCCCTAATTTTCCTGCTTTTTCTCTCCTTCTAGCATCAATTTAGATAGGGGGAGTTCCACAGTTCTAATTTCTGTGTGAACGTAGCCCAGTGGCCACTTATCATATGCAAGCTAGCATTGTGAGAGTTAGCTGTCTATTTAACATTGAGCAATGCCATTCCTTCTTTCATTCAACAATTCCACATGTGGCGTGTTCTGCAGGATTCATTAGAATTCTAACTGATGTCACTGACATGTTATTGGCAATGGAATGTTGACTGCTTTTTAAATGGTTCAGTATAAGGCCATATTGTGTATTTGCTAAGCTAACATAAAATTTTTCTTTCTCCAGCGCTTTTCTAAAATTTCAAGAAGTATGTAAAAGAGGTGGAGGCCTCTTTTTTTCCTTTATTCATTCATGGGATGTGAGTGTTGCTGGCTGGGCATCTCTAATTGCCCAGAGGGCAGTTAATCAACCACATTGCTGTGGGTCTGGAGTCACATATAGGCCAGACCAGGTAAGGATGACAGTTTCCTTCCCTAAAGGACTTTAGTGAACCAGATGGGTTTTTCCCCCAACAATTGATGACAGATTCATGGTGGTCATCATTAGATTCTTAATTCCAGATATTTATTGAATTCAAATTCCACCATCTGCCATGGTGGGACTCAAACCCAGGACCCCAGAACATTATCTGGATTAACTGCCCAGTGATAATACCACTAGGCCATCACCTCCCCTACCAACAGCAATCTTTCCACTCTATTTAGTTTTACAATTCTGCTTTTAAAGTATCTTTCCTTCTACTTTCTGGGAAGACAGGTAAAAGATTTCAAAAAAAAAATCTGTCAGGAATATTAGTAACATTTGAGACTAATGGAAGGAATGAATGCTTGGTTGTCCTGTTTACCCAATTCTTCCATTTACAATAAAGCCAACAAGGCAACATAAATACAAAATGACATATTTAAAACAAGATTTAGAAACAGTTAACTAAAACTAACCCAACAAAAGATCTGAATCCTATCTGAACCCTTCCATGACACAATATGCAACAGAATCCTTTGAACAGTGGACTGCTAGAGAACATGAGATGGCTATATACCACAAAGTCCTCATGGAATATTTTCCCAACAGACTAGAAGAGATCAGGTACATGTATTTCGTGTTGCTCTTCCATCTGGAATCCAAAAGCAGCCAGAAAAATGGATAGACAATGGATCATGATTTTTTTCACAGTGATGAAAAGTTATTCTGTGCCTAAGTGACATTAATAATAAGTCCCCATCATCATCACTGGCAGTACCTCACAGGCGAGGTTGACCCTCTTCCACTCTCAGCGTGAGTCTGTATGTGGCTGTACAGACTGCTGCGGATTGCAGGCCCTGTTACACTTGGGGCAGGTGGTGGTTGTGGGAAGGGGTAGGTGGGATATTGGTGTGTGCACTCGTTTCATTGTTTTCGCCTGACTTCGGGTCTGGTTCTGAGGAAGGGTCACCAGACCCGAAATGTTAACTCTGTTTTTCCCTTCACAGATGCTGCCAGACCTGTAGAGCTTCTCCAGCAATTTTGTTTTTGTTCCTGATTAACAGCATCCGCAGTTCTTTTGGTTTTTATTTAGTGAGAAGACAAAATGTATTATCTTTAAGTGTGAAAAGGAAATGACTGCTCAATTTACATTTCAGGAAACTTTTTTAAAGCTCCTTCGAATTTTCAAAACTCAAACTCTTGTGGAAAGCCCTAATGTCCTGCACTCTCACTATCTCATCCGAGATTAATCAAGTGAACACAGTCCCAATGTGAGATGTACAAATTTTCAAAGGACTGTTCTTACCTGGGACCAACACATTTAAACAACTGCTGATCAGAAAAGACAAAAACTGTTGGTGGAACTCAGCAGGTCTGGCGGCTTCTGTGGGGGGAAAGCAGAGTTAACATTTCGAGTCCGGTGGCTCTGCAGCAAAACCGGAGTCGAAACACTAACTCTAATTTCTTCTCACAGATGCTGTCAGAACTGTTGAGTTTCGCCAGCAATTTCCGTTTTTTTTTGTTTCACATCCACACAGGGGGCTGTGTTAAGGGTTAAGCAGTTTCAGGTATTGTCCAATTTTGGTTAAGACTACTCCTAAAAGTAGAGTTTTTCATGTTATATAAAATCAGGCAGAGGGATCAATGTATCTGTCTAGGCGAAGCGGGTGGTTTAAGGAATTATCTGCCTATCCATGGTATTTACTATTCGCTGTACTTTCCGCACAATAAGGTCTCACATTATTATTTGAAAAGCTTTGGAAAAGGATTAAATGTAGTTCAGATCTAATACGTAGCGTCAGCGAAGGTATTGTCAGTTGTTATTCTCCATTCAGCAATTGTTTTAGAAAGCAGTGCTCCATATTGCGTTCATATTCCCTTTGTTCCTCTGGTGTGAGAATTCTGGTCCTCCCTCCCTTCTACGTTTACCCGCTTTTCCCATTCGGTTTTGTTTCATGGCTTCTCCATGACTCTTTGTTCTGTTTCTCCTCGTTCCTCCCTTACTATTCAGTGATTCTGATCTTTTCCACTCGCTCTTTTCTCAGGGTTTGGGCTGCCCACATTTCCACCCACTCTTTGACGTCAAGCTCCAGCCCCAGTGGTAATTGGATCGCTATCTCCCAGCTCCTGGGCGGATCCCATCATTCAAACCATAGCACTCCAGCCTATTATCGGAGTGTTTGTGTGTTCCCAGCCCAACGGAGCAGCTGCTCGAATGAAGTGAGGAGCTGAGGGCTGGAAAGAGGGTGTGAGGAGCCGTGAACACACCTCGGCCAAACCCAGCCCTCACCTGGAGAGCAGACCATTACTTACTGCAGAGACAACTGATGCTTAGTACCTTCCAACTCCTGCGATTTCCGTGTCTCCAGTAACGGCTCACAACATCGAGGCACTGAAGCCGGAATCTTCAATGATTTAGGATTAAAGAGCGCGAGTGAGAGGGACCGAGCTGTAATCTGATTATAAACAGAGGCGTTGTTTAAACAATTGGAAGCTAGGAATCAGTTAAAAAAATGAACTACCTTCCTATTCACTTAATCGTGATGATATGGGGTGAGTTTTTATTCTTAAAACATTAATAACTGTAGCTCTACGATTCGGTCTTTTGAATTGTTCTTAATAGTATCTCTAATAACCGTGATGTGTTTGCATCAAAAAGTACACTTCTAACAGGTTCATAGTTTTCGGTTAACTGCGATGTTTCAATTGCAAATTAAAGTACTCGTTGTTAGCCAAACAAATCCTTTGATGTAACCGTGGCATTACAGTACCTTTGGATTGTATAAATCTCCTCTTCAGACAATCGCATGAAGGCAGTCTCTAGTAGTAATAGATTTTCAAAGTGCAACATATTTTCCAACATTTTTCAATATCTGTTTCCCGTTGTACTTTCTTTTGACAAGCATACGTTAAGTTTTTCTTTGGAAAGGAATGATAAAGCTTATTAATAGATCTTACTCTCTCGAATCACCATCGCCTTTTTTTTCTTTTTGTTCAGTGACACTAGCAGACCTTGATGATGTTCATGATCAAGCAGTTCCTGTTAGGTCTCAGTACTGAAAGCCAGTGTTTGTTTACTTGTTCAGTCTGGATTGACTTCTGATTATTTTGATCAAACTTGGGTTCGTATTGGCCTGTGACCTTTACAGTAGAAGATAATTGAATTAGCATCATGATTCTGATGGTTTTAGATTTCAGTGCTGATGTACATCTTGTGATGATGCCTCAGGCATAAGGTTATTTGAATATCATTCCATGTATAAATTTAGAATTGAATAGAATAATTCCAGTCCAGCATCTATCCAATTATGTACTTTGATCTGGACTTAGTTTGTATATCTTGAAATATATGTACAGCTCAGAATATAAAAAAGTACATCAAACTGTTAGAAATGACAATATTTATTTGCCATTCTTTACTATTGATTTAAGCCTATGAATTCACAGCAGTGTTCTGAATATGGGAAATGGGACTAAAATGAGTCATGTCTCAAGCTACTGAATTTCTGGAAGTGTAAGGCATTCATCTGGAATGTTAATTTTGAAACGTATATATTTTCTGTCAAAGTGAGAAATATCTATTGGGGAATGGAACACTCATCTAGTTTGTCACTGAGCCGTCACGTCAAGCATTCCTGAGTCAGGTATATTATGGATTGGACACAAAGTGAAATACAATTTTCTCTAAGCGCTGCATTAACACCAATCTCAGAATAAAAAACCTATTTAACAACATGAATTATCATGACCTTCTAAACTAACTCATTAACTGGTATGAAAATATAAGAAAAAGATAACAACAAAGCGTAAAATCTGTCCCTCCTTTCGTCTACTCTCATGCACACCTTACTGTCAACCATTCTATGTCCAGGAAGGGCAAAAAAAAACAAACCTGTGGCCATATGAGCAAAAGTCTTTTCAACGCATTGGGAAATCATGATAGCCCTTGCACATCATAGTTACAATTGACCATTTAAAGAACTGCAATGACTTGTCATATTTTGTATCTGTCTTAACAGCAGAAAATAGAAGTACAAAGAAACTAAGGGGCAAATGAAGGAATGATGTAAAATAACATGATCAACACAAAAAATGTACAAGGCAAATTATTGTGACCATGGACTGTCAAGTCCACTAGTCCCAATGGCTAGCATCCTAAAAGGAAGTAGCTACAGAGATAGTGGAAGCATTGGTTGTCTTTCAAACTTTCTGTTGTTCTGGAATGGTCCCAGCAGATTGGTAAACTGTAACTGTAATACCACTATTTCAGAAAGAATGGAGACAAAAAGCTGGAAATTATTGCCCAAAATATCTAAGATCTGTCATTCCTTAAGTGCCAGAATCTGTTATTAGGGAGATAAGCAAGATATTTGGAAAATCATCTTGCAGTCAGAGTGAATGTGTGAATGAGTGAATTGTAAGAGGGAAGATGTGTTTGACAGATTTATCAGTCTTCAAATGTACGTATGAACATACAAATTAGGAGCAGGAGTAGGCCTTTCAACCCCCCAAGCCTGCTCAGGGCTGATCTGATGACTCCACATTCCTACCGCCAATAACCTTTTACCTCCTTGTTTATCAAAATTTATCTAATTCCGCTTTAAAAATATTCAAAGACTGTTTCCACCACACTTTTGGACAAGACAGTTCCAAAGATTCATGATGCCCTTGAAAATAATCTTCTCCTCATGTTTGTTTTAAATAGGCAACACCTTTTTAAATGATAATCCCTAATTCTAGATTCATCCACAAGAGGAAAAATCCTTTCCACATTCAACCTGTCAAGACTCTTCAGAATTTTATGTTTCAATCAAGTTGCTCTTCCAAACTCCAGCAGATACATGCCTAGCCTGTCCAAACCTTCCTCATATGTCAACCCACCCATTCCAGGTGTTAGTTGACTGGTTCCCTTATATCAAAAGCATATCTTGCTTCTGCAAAGAACTCAGATAAATTGGTTAAGTGTGATTTGCCTTTCATAAAACCACAATGAATCTGTCTGACTACTTTACATTTATCTGTATGCCTGACTATAATGTCTTTAATCATAGCTTCTAATATTTTTTGCTATGACAGAAATTTGGCTTGTTGTTCCCTTCTTTCTGTCACCCTTTTGAATAAATGATTTACATGAGCAATCTTCCAATATAATGGGACCTGAATTTAGGAAGTTTTGGAAAATTCGGATGAATGCATCAATTATCTCATTAATCAAATGTTTTAAGGGCTTAGGATAAAATCCACCAGTACCTAGGACTTGTCAGTCCACAGTTCCAACGATTCGCTCAGTATAATTTCCCTGATGATTGTAATTTTCTTGAGTTCCCCTCTCCCTTCCATTTTGTGATTTACAGCTGTTTCCAGGATGTTACTTGTGTTCTCTGGAGTGAAGATGGATGCAAAATGTCTGTTCATTTATCTGGCATCTTCTTATTTTCTCTTATTACCTCTTTAGTCTCATTTCCTATTGGACCAACATTCATTCGTTAACTTTTCTATAATATCTATAGAAACTCTTACAGTCAGATTTTTATATTTATAGCTAGCTTTCTCTCACTCAATTGTTTCTCCATCCTTGTTAATCTTCTAATCATTCTTTGCTGTCCTTTATATTCTGCCCAATTCCCTGACCTGCCAACCACCTTTGTGCAATTATATTCTTCATTTGATGTTTGATTCTAACTTTAATATTTTTAGCTGGTGTATCCTCCCCTTGGACTTTTTCTTTCTCTAAAACGTATCTATTCCATGAATTGTGAACTATCCCGTTAAATATCTGCCACTCCATCTCTATTGACCTGTCACTTACTCTAGTTTGCTGCTTCACTTTAGCTAACTCTGCCTTCAGACTTTTCTTTAAATATAAAATGCTCATCTTGTACTCTTCCTTCTCTCCCTCAAACTGAATGTAAATTCAAACCTGTTATGTTCACATATAACAGATAAGGTAGATAAAGGGGGACCTGTAGATGTAACGCATTTGGATTTTCAAATGGCATTGGATAAGGTGCCACAAAAAATGTTGCTGCGCAACATTAAGAGTTAATGGGCTTGAGGGTGATTTATGAGCATGGATAGTGGATTGGGTAACTAACAACAAATTGAGATTTAAGATACATGGGTCTTTTTCAATTTGGAAACTGTAAGTAGTGGATTGTTACATAGGTCAGCACTGGAGCCTCAAATATGTACAACAGCAGATCGGGGCTAGGATTCCTGTGGCAAGTATGCAGCTCCTGACTCCCCAAAGCCTCCCTCTGGCACTACCCCTTACAACTACAGCACGGGACTGTAGAAGTTCAAAAAGACGGTTCAGAACCACGTTCTTGAGGGCAATAATTGCTAACCAAAGCAACAATAGCCCAGCAGTGATGAACAAATTTGAAAAAATTAGTAGATGAAATATAATGGGAATTATGCAAGTTAGCAGGAAGAACAGAAAAACAGAATGTTATTTAAATGGAGAAAAATGGCAAAATGCTGCAGTACAGAGGGATTTGGACCTCCTTGTTCATGAATCACAAAAGCATCATCATGCAGGTACAACACATAATTAGGAAAGCAAATATAATTATCCCTTTTATTGCAGAGGAATGAAGTATAAATTGGAGAAATGTTGCTGCAAGTGAATGGACTAGCACATCTGGAGTACTCTGTATAGTTTTGTTCATTTTACTTAAGGAGGGATATTTTTGCACTGAAAGCAGCTCAGTGAATGTTCATTAGTCTGATCCCTGTGATGACGTGTTAATCTTTTGACAAGTTGAGCAGGTTCATCCTATACTCATTGGAGTCTAAGAAATGGGAGATGATCTTATTGAAACATATAAGATTCTGCAGGAGCTTGGCTGGATAGGTGCTGAGTGAATGTTTTATCTTGATGAGGAATCTAGAATTAGGGAGCACAGTTTTAAAATAAGGTTCCTCACATTTAAAACAAAAATAAGCAAGAATTTCTTTCCTCAGAGGGTCATTATTCTTTGGAATTCACTTCCACGGAAAATAGTTGTAGCTCGGTCTTTGAAAATATTCAAGGCTGAATCTGACAGACTTTTGATTGACAAGAGAATTCAAATTTTATGAAGGACAAGCAGGAAATTGGAGTTAAAATCATGATCTTATTGAATGGTAGAGGCTGCTCAATGGACTGGATTGCCTGTTCCTGGCCCTGTTTCTCATGTTATGATGTTAGTATTCATGTTGCTATGTTTCAATCCACAGTGTAATGACTCTGCTAATCCTTCATGAAGTTTGCAGGCATAAATCTTGTTTTATATTCTTCTTCCATTTTAAATAAACTATTGACCTGAGCAGAATCCTTTAGCTTAAAAATCTTCTTTTATATCTTTTCCCAAGTTCCCTTGAACTAAATAAGCCTAAATTTTAGAGAAGTATTTTTTAAACAAAATATTTGAAAGATGAGCAACAATGTGGCTACCTACTCTGCATCCTCTCCAGAGTTGCAATATCAATTGCCATATGCAAGGACCAAAACATAAAGTTAATCCAATTCAATTGAATTCAAAACTGGACACTGTACTTCATAACAAGTGTGGCACTATTTATTTTGAATACTGTAGTTTTGACAATATGGTCTAAATGCTATTTGCTTTGACAATGAGAACCTCACATTACTTCAACAGGATTATTGAGTGTTATATCACTCACGCATTTTAGATCCAGCAACAGCTAAAGGATTGGATATTTGTCTTGGGTAGTGGTGGTAACCATGAATGGAATAATCACTTAATATATGCACCTTTTGCTATTCAGTTCCATGGACTGTGTATGTATCACCACCTCAGGCAAATTTCTGCCTTAAGCATATTCAATGGTGAACATAAGGATGAACTGAGAGCAAGAATTATAAACAAAAGTTGTATTTGCTGTCCCTTTTGGAATAGTTGGTGGTACATATGCCAGTTGAATAGGTGCAATGTCATATTTACTGCTCAATTATAAAATCTGCAAACGCAAGAACAAAGTGTGCATTTAGAATGAATACATCATGCTTAGTTTGATAAGCCCTCTTTAAATTCTTGTGCAAAGTGACTGACTCTCTGCATTGTACATGTTATCATTTACATTGTTTCCCAGACATTGCTACCCTATTGTGTTGAGGTTACTCAATTCCTTACAGACTACAGGTTAGAAATTTCTCTTGGTATTCTGGTGGGTACCTGTCTGTTTGAAATCAATGCTTTACTTTGGGAAAAGGAGAACAGCATTTTCTTTCCTTTTCAGTGGAATGATGTGACTTTGAAAGCTAGCCACCAGTGTTCCTGAGATGGTTGTAGGTTTTCCAATAAAATAATCTGAATAATTCTGAAGATCTACCTATAAAAGCCTCTGAAGCAGTATTTTGTGTCTTCAGTTTTGAGTTTAAAAACAAACTGAGGATAACAGATAATTCTACAAAGTGTTTCTGATTGTGCTCTTCATAACTTCAAATACAAGTTCTATATCAAAAGAGACTGGCAATTATCAAGCATTTTCATGTCCCCAGGATGTTCCAGAATGGTACTTATTAAATGATGCACATTCAGAGTGTAGTCACATATTATGTAGGATATTTGTACACTTATAGACTTTGCTGTCTACAGTTGAAAATTTAATGAAAATTACAAAGTGAATTTGAGATATTTGTTTGAAGTTAGATAAACATTGACAAGTTGGAGAGCACATGATTATGTCACACTGACGTGAAGCCTAGGTCTAATACTGTGGTAATTCTAGCTTACTCATAACTTGAGCTTCATAACAACTACATAACTGCATTATTTTGCAAACAAATCATTAGCCTAGACTTTCCTCCTGTTCATACACTTTTTAGGATGGCATTGTGGACAGGAGAGAGAAATTGGGGAATTTTGTCACCTCCTCACCAGAGACGAATGGGATTTTCCTGTAGAAGTGATATTTAAGTGGACATAAATACATCTAACAATAATGAATAAAATCCATCATTACATGCATTTGTTTTCATTATTCCTAAGTAAATATTGCATTTCAGGATTCAAAGTTGCAAAGGAGACAGGTACTTTCAAATCACAAGCTGGGGAATAGATCGCACTTTTTAAATATATTTCCTTGCGATGAATATCACTGACAAAGAGGTGTGTGTTGCTTGCTCCTAATTGCTAGTGAGAGGGTGATGGTGCAACACCTTTTTGACTACTTTCAGCACAGCTGGTGTAGGTCCTATTATACTAAATTGAAAACTTTTTAAAAATCATTGATCTTGTTCAGTTATCCAAAGGCAACTGTCAACAGGAGTACATAAGGACTGCGGTTGTTACATACATGCTTCTCTTCTGCATTCCAGTACTAATTCTCAGAATCAGACCCCATCAAACTCAACATTACTTGCATTGTTTGCCAAGGTTAATCTACTCTGGCCAGCTGCAGGGGCCACAAGTGCATGCAACGTTCACCTTGTCGTAGTTCTAGCAAAATAATTGCCATGAAAGAAATCCAGCGTATTTAATAAGTTACGGGAAGAATCTTACAGGGCTTGAAGGACATGAGCTATGTCGAGAAATGTGGGAGTCATAGAGTCATAAAGCTGTACAGCAGGCAAACAGACACTTCAATCCACCTTGACTATGCTGACCAGATGTCCTAAATTAATCCAGTCCTATTTGCCAGCATTTAGCCCCTATCCCTCTATGGCTCAGTGGTTAGCACTGCTGCCTCAAAGCACCAGGGATCTGGGTTCCATTTCACCCTCGGGTGACTGTCTGAGTAGAGTTTGCACATTCTCCCCGTTTCTGCATGGGTTTCCTCCGGGTGCTCCGGTTTCCTCCCACAGCCCAAAAATGTGCAGGCTGGGTGGTTTGGCCGTGCTAAATTGCCCATAGTGTTGAGCGATGTGTAGATTAGGTGGGTTATAGGGGGATGGGTCTGGGTGGGATGTTCTGAGAGTCAGTGTGGACTTGTTGGGCTGAAGGGCCTGTTTCCACGCTGTAAGGATTCTATGAAAATGATCTAGATAATCAATTCTACTAATGTTAAACCCTTTCATTCACATGTCCATCCAGATGCTTTTTAAATGTCATAACTGAACCAGCCTCTAGCACTTCCGCTGACAGTTCATTCCATACATGCACCACCCGCTGTGTGAAAATGTTGCCCCTTAGGTCCCTTTTAAATCTTGCACCTTTCACCTTAAATCTAAGCCCTCTAGTTTTGGAACCCCCCCCCCCAAACCAATCCTGGGTAAACAACCTTGGATATTCACCCTATCCATGCCCCTCGTAATTTTATAAACTTCTATAAGGTCCATCGTGAGTCTCCGATACTCCAGAGAAAATAACCCCAGCCTATTCAGCCTCCTGGTATAGCTCAAACCCTCCAAATCTTTTCTGAAACCTTTCAACTTTCACAACATCCTTACTATCACAGGCAGACTGGAATTGCACACAGTATTCCAAAAGTGGCCTAACCAATGTCCTGTAAAGCTGTGACATGACCTCCCAACTCCTATACTCAATGCACTGAGCAATAAAGGCAAGCATACCAAACACCTTCTTCACTATCCTGTCTATCTGGGACCCCAGTTTCAAGGAACAATGAACCTGAGCTCCAAAGTATCTTTGCCCAGCAAGACTCCCCAGGACCTTACCATTAAGTGTGTAAGTCCCTGCCCTGATTTGCCTTTCCAAAATGCAGCACCTCACATTTATCTAAATTGAACTCCATTTGCCACTTCTCAACCCACTGGCCCCTTTGATCAAGGTCCCATATCACTCTGAGGTAATCTTCTTCACCGTCCAATACACCTCCAATTTTGATGTCTTCTGCAAACTTACTAACCATATCTCCTATGTTCACATCCAAATCATTTATGTGAGTGAAAAGCAGTGGACCCACCACCGATCCTTGTGCCACACCGCTGGTCACAGGCCTCCAGTCTGAAAAGCAACCCTCCACCACCACCCTCTGTCTTCCACCTTCAATCCATTTCCGTGTCCAAATAACTATTTCTCCCTCTATTCCATGTGATCTAACCTCACTAACTAGTCTACCATGTGGAATCTTGTCCGACGCCTTACTGAAGTCCATATAGATCATGTCCACCATTCTGCCTTCATCTATTTTCTTTGTCACTTCTTCAAAAAACTCAATCAAGTTAGTGAGGCATAAAGCCATGTTAACTATCCCTAAACAGTCCTTGCCTTTCCAAATGCATGTAAATCCTATCCCTCAGGATCCCTTCAAACAACTTTCCCACCACTGATGTCAGTATTATGTGAGAGGTTGAATGAAGCCTTTCTGAATGTTGGGAGCAACATATTGCATTTTCAAACTGAGTTCCAGGTGTTGAGACAAGATTCTTCCACAGAGCATTGAGATGCCCATTTCTTGTTCACAGTTGGCATTATCTGCAAATCTCACTTCATTAATGTGCAGCTTCCTTTCCTACTATCTCCCATAAGGAAACTCAGTACCAACAATTCCTGTCGTGAAAGTCAGAGCAGGCACCTGGCAACTTCAGCTCACTGCATACTCCTCTTTATTACCATCTTGGACATCTCAGGTTATGCTCCAGGGCAGCTGACGCCTTCCCCTTCACCAGTCCACAGATGCAGGCATCCATTACCTTCCAGCCTCTCTGGACTCTAATAGCATCTTTCCAATCCATTTCGAGGACACTTAGAATTGTAAAGATGTACAGCATGGAACCATACCTTTCGGTCCAACTCATCCATGCCAACCAGTTATCCTAAATTAATCTAGTCCCATTTGCCAGTATTTGGCCCATATCCCTCTAAACTCTTCCTATTCATATACCCATCCAGATGCCTTTTAAATGCTGTAATTGTACCAGCCTCCACCACTTCCTCTGGCAGATCGTTCCGTAGTTCCATACACGCAGTATCCTCTGCTTGAAAAAGTTGCCCTTTAGGTCCCTTTTAAATCTTTCCCCTCACACCTTAAACCTATGCCCTCTAGTTTTGGATTCCACTACCCTGAGGAAAAGACCTTGGCTGTTCACCCTATCCATTCCCCTCATGACTTTATAAACTTCTATAACTTCATCCCCTCAGTCTCCAACGTTCCAAGGGAAGTAGCCCCAGCCCATTCAGCCTCTCACTACAGCTCAAACCCTCCAACCCTGGTAACATCCTTGTAAATCTTTTCTAAACACTTAAAGTTTCACAACATCTTTCCTATAGCAGGGAGACCAGAATTGAATGCAGTATTCTGAAAGTGACATTATCAATGTCCTCTACAGCCACAACATGATCTCCCAACTCCTATACTCAATGCACTGACCAATGTAGGCAAGTATGCCAAACGCCTACTTCACCACCCTGTTTTTCTGAGACTCTACTTTCAAGGAACTATGAATCTGCACACTAAGGTCTCTTTGTTTGGCAACATTCCCCTGGACCTTACCATTTTGTTTAAAACTGCAATTTTGGGTGCACTGGCAACTAGCACTGCAGTGTTGCTGGAAGGATACTTAGTGTGCAGGGACAGGCAAGCGGCTCACAGATTGGACTAGGGCTGTTAGCTTACTCTCTTAGACCTCGCTGACCTTGAGCCAATCTGGATGCTCACTGCATTCCTGCATTACCTCGCTTTGTCACACTTTCTGCACCCTGCCCTACCCACCACCATCAGCAGCAGCCAAAGCCATTAGGCTCTCAGTTTGTCTGTCTCACCTTACCACTTAGTGCGGGCACAAAGCCAGGACATTTGTCATTGTTGTCACTTGTCCCCAGTAATGATAAGTGAGGTAGCTTTCAGATAGTGTATCCCTGTGCAATAAGTCAAGGACAGCCTCCAATACCTTTCCAGGGGCTTGGTCACAGACAGTCAACGACCTGGGGCAGTCAGGATCAGGATCCTCTCCTCCTAAAGGAGTGAGGAGTGAAATGTCAGGCAACTCACCAGTTGACTAGGCTCTTTTAGCGGTTTTGTGGGCTGTTTCCTCCTGCAGTGGGAGAAAGGTAGGGATTCAGTGAGATGAAGGTGGGACCACAGCTATCAATGCTAGTGCAGGTGGAAAAAGTGAAGAGCTGTACCGAGCGAGCGAGTAGGCATTGCAGAGGGCGTCCATGGTTGGTGATGTGGGGTTGGGCAAGAGTGTGTGAAGGAGGATTTTGCATTCCGTAGTAAGAGTCACAGAGCAAGAAACTTAGTGAGAGCTAGGTGTGATAGCAGAGAAAGGATGAGTGAAAAGTCGCAGAGAGAAGTTGGTGGCAGTAACCCTGAAAGAGTGGATGTCATTGATCTTTCTCCGACATTGCTGGGCATCCTCCTCAGAGCTGAAATCACACTGATCTGGGTGGCAAACTCAGCTCAGGCCAGCACACTTTGGTATTGTGGCATTCACAGCTAGCCGTGGATGGCCCTCTTCTGCAGGATTTCCAGGTTCCCATCTGTAAAGTGAGGAGACGCCAGCCTACCCTTCTCTGCAGTATCTGGGGCAAATATCTGGGGCATCTTGCCGGGCAGCTAAGGACTGTGGGACTTGTGCAGTTTCATATGACCTTTTAAAGATGGTGCTGGCACCATGGATCTATTCTGTATCATCTTGTACATTAGCAAGTTCGTTGGGTGATAGAATCGGGCTAGGACTAGGTGAATACATTGCCATAGGGACAGGTTAGATGGTTAATGAGGTGTGTTTGGGATAATATAGTGAGAAATCATGCTAGGTCCCATGGAGAGAGAGACACTGAACAAAACTCAACGAAATTACACTTATCCAATAAGTAACAAGCTTCAACCCAGTGTTTCTGATGAAGCCCTGATAATAGCTGAAAGAACAGGTTCTGCAGATTAATGTTCATTTACTATTTATTTATCTGCAGTACTACCTGAAAAACAGATGAAAATCCTTCATTCTCCACTTGTGCATTCCAGGTGACAGACCAAATGAAATCCTTGGCACATGCTTTCAACATTTTTCACAACTTTCAAAGATTTCATTTCCAGTCTCAGGAAGCTTTTATTTCCAGCAGCAGGGAATTCCAATTTCCTTTGGCTTTTGGGAAGCCAAAATCTACACAACAGCTACTGAGTTTGGTTGGCATGGAGATGTAGCTGAATTTGTTAACTGTCAATCTTAGTTAGCTGATAAAGCTCAGACCAAACAGTTAAGCTCTGGTCAGGATGTTGCCAGAGTAATGTAGCAAGAATTGGTAATCTCAAAATCATTTCCTAATGAGAAGCTTTTAGTCTTGCACTGAACAGAACTGGGAATGCAAGAAAAGAAACTTTGAAAGGGAACAGAGACTCATGGATAAAAAAAGGATAAGGTGGTTGGACCAATATTGGCAAGAATGTGTTTGAAGTTGCAGCCTCTTTTAATGTTGTTATGGGTCATTAATTAACTAAGCTAACTAAGATTGATAGTGAACAGTCCAGTTGTATTGCCATACCAACTCCAGCTCAACTAAACAGTTTTGTTCACTCATGCTCCATAATTATTCCCTTTTAAACTTTGGTTTCTTCTGTCATAGTCCTGATGACTGCAAGATGAAAAGATTTTCATTATCACAAAATGTTGGAAATATTCAGGACAGGCAGCATCTGTAGAGGGAGAAACAGCTAACTGGTATGACCTGTCATCAGAATTGTGGCTTAAGGTTTTTTTCTTACAGTACTTGTGGAACATAATGCAAAAGATTAGGGCCCAAATTTTCAAATCTACATCAAGCACGCAGAGGCAGGAGAAATCCCAGTCCCAGGAAGCCAACGTTTTAAAATGCTGCCTGCAGTTCCCATTTTTTTTCTGGATGTACTTGGCTTGACTGTAACCTGGCAAGAGTGCGAGCCTTTGAGGTAGGCAGGGCAGGTAGCTTGTCTGGTGACTGTGGTACTGTTCAATGTTTTAAAAGTAAAATAACGCTCCCATCCCGTCACTCTCCATGCTCTATAAATAAAGTTATGTCTATGGATGATGATCATTGAAAAATGATCTCTTTTTGTTGTAAAACACATTCAATACACTGAAATTCCTTCAAGATTAAAACAAATATTTCACTTAAGTTCTTAAAATAATTTTGTTCCAAGAGCAGCTGAAGATGTCCATCAAAATGTTCACTTCAAAGGCACCCAATTGTGAAAATGATTGTTCCAGAAATCAGTCTCACAGCACATGACCTATCATGGCACTTGTCAATGGAAACAATGAAATATGTAGCTCTGATTTAGTCTATAAACTCAATTCATTTGTTCGACAGTTCCTTGATAGCTTTGGAAGTACTTTGACAGGTTGATAGTGCCTTGAGAGGTTTGGCTGCCCGATGATCATCCCAGTCATCATCTAAGTGATAGATAGTGTCATCGACAGTCGTGTGACATTTGCTCAATGTTAACCTACCCAATGACGTTCAGTTTTGGTTCCACCAGGCCACTCAGCTCCTGACTTCATTACACCCTTGGTCCAAACACGGACAAAAGATCTGAATTCCAGATATGAGATAAAAGTGACTGCCCTTGACATCAAAGGCCAACATTTGACTGAATGTGACATCAAGGAGCCCTGGCAAAACCAACTCAATAGGAATCAGCAAGAAAAATCTCCATTAATTGGAATAAAATCTAACACAAAGTACAATTGTTGTGGTTGTTGTTAATCAATCATCTCAGTCCCATGAATGAATTAAATATGATTTAGTGCACTTTTTGATGCACAAACTTTTCGCAATCCAAATGTGTGCCTCACACCCCCAATCCCATACTTCCACAGTATTTTGATCTAAAATGTATCTCATTCTAATGGAAGTAAAAAAAAAGTCAATGTTAGAGTGTAAAAGAAATTGTAAAATAATCTTGACATTTCATAAAGATGTGAGATGAGTTTTTGATTGCCAACTATTCCTGGAACAGAATGTGATGTGCTATCTTGCAAAGTGTTGTGATTAAATTCTTGTTAATACTTCACTGCCTCTACAGTGAAGTAGGTATCTGCTAATGTTGCATCTAACTGCTTTTGTTTTTCTCTATATAAGGAGGCCTGTAAGAAATTAATATTACCAATCTAGCCGACGGATTAACACCAATGCACTGGAATTGTAATAACATGTGTTTCAAAAGACCCTTTCCTTCTAAAGCAACAAGAATTTATTCATTTTTCAGAGCACCTATATTTGTGGCTTCTTGAAATGTGATGCTAATTTGTACTGTGTAAGTGGACAATTTATCGATGCTAATGGGCAGTTGGGTGACATTGTCCCAGTCTATTGAAGAGCAGAGTGAACAAGCCTTGGTTGAATCGTTTTATACTGGATTTAGACTCTAGGTTGTGTCTAGTTACCCGTTTATCCAGTTGCACTTTAGTTGCATGTGTAGTATGTGTAAAAGTTACAGAAATTAGCCATTGGCAGTCTTGAAGAGTTGCCCACTGTTGAAACCACAAAGTTCAGATCGCATGGTAGTAATGATGCTGATGCTATCAGCAATCACCACCAGTATTCCTCTGAAATTGACAGCACCTTTTGGCATCACCATACATACACTTAAGTATGGGAAAATCCAGAATTTACCATCAGTGATTCTTGGCTTCCCCGTAGTGTTCATGGAAGTCAAGTAGAAATCATTGAACTGACGCAAATGTTCCCCTTTGTGCTTTATCTACAATGTAAAAACCCCTGATAGAGTCACAGCTTGCTTCATGAGGTATAGCAACCTTTTTAACAATGTATTAAGTTCGTAATTACAGTTGCACTCACTGCCTCTTAAAATCTAATTTTACATTCGTAGAAAGCCAAATTTCTTCATTATGATAAATTTGCATTTTAAACATTATTTAAAATCTTGGTGTTATTTCTGCCTGCACTTTAATCCCATGTGTGTCTGATTTATTTAATTAACTTGCTAAAATATGAATTGAAAATGAAAAATTCAATCCATTTTACTTCCTCGCTTGCTCACTGTGAAAACACTTCAATATGGTTGGTTGCTTATCCTGTTGGATGACGTAGTTGTTGAACATCTGGCAATCCCTTGAAATAGTGCCTGATTCAGACTGACATTGAGAATGAAAACATTCATGCCAAAGACGTCTTTGGGTCTTTGAGAGCAACTTTTCTTGACATTGCAAGTGAGCTGTCACTTTGCTGCTAAGCACCAAATGTGTACCAATGAAAACAGTTTCTTCAATGTTTCTATCTCAGTGAACCTGAATTATAGCACTGAGTCTCAATGCAAGTAAACAAATAGAGTAGGTAATATACCTTCTTAATCTGAATAGTAGGGAGTTATTTATAGGGAGACAGTGCTAATGTCACTTGACTAGTAATCCAGAGGACCAGGCTGACGCAATGGTAGCAGGGATGGCAGCTGGTAGAATTTAAGTTCACTTAATCAATACATTTAGAATTGGAAGCTATTCTTAGTAACGGTGACAATGAAACTATCATCGATATGTCATAAAAATACCATCTGGTTCACTTATTCTTTAGAGAAGAAAATCTGGCCCACATGTGACTGCCGGTCCACAGCAACTTTTAACTGCCTTCTGAAATCACAAGCCACTCAGTTGCCACTAATTACAGCAAAGTCAAAAAAGACTATAGCATTAAAGATGGGCTTGAGTTGGGGTGGTGTGGGAAGTGGGTTCACTTCTACTTCTCCCACATTCCACGAAAGATTTGGAGGAACACAGTTCAGGACAAAAACAAAATAGAAATTGCTGGAAAAGCTCAGCAGGTCTGGCAGCATCTGTGGAGAGACATCAGAGTTAATGTTTTGGGTGAAGTGACCCTTCCTCAGAACAGTTCAGGGCGGTACTGATCTGCAAACTGCAGACCTCTTCTGAATTTGTTTCATAATTCATTGGTGATGGTACTATTTTTAAGGTTAAAACCTGATTAAAGGTGATCTTGTCTCTCTCACAACGTATTCTTTCCCCTTTAGGAGCTAAGCAACTGCCATTTTGTCCTTAACAGTGCCAATGTAATTATGGCATTTTATACTGTCTATCCTGACAGAAAAGAAGTAGTTCTTTCAGCAAATATATGCAAACTGAGTAGGAATTATTTCAGCTGTGCCTAAATGAGAAGAACTGGCACATTTTCAGATCAGAATGACACATTTAAGTATTGAATTTTTTTGTTGCAAATGTTAGTCATCAACCCTGTATGCTGCTACCAGTTGTCTTATAGACACAAAAACAGAAGTTGCTGCAAAAGCTCAGCAGGTCTGGCTGCATCTGTGAAGAGAAATCAGAATTAATGTTTCGGGTCTGGTGACCCTTCCTTCAGAACTCAATTGTCTTATAGAGCTGCCCATTGCAGCTTAGCTTGCACAATAAACTTTTAAGAAAATGCCAAATGAACTTAAAAGAAAACCATTTAGATATATTTTTACAGTGCTGTTAATGGTTTCTCCTGCATGCAATGCCTATTTACAAGTTTTGCTACTATCTTTCCCTCTTCATTTCTGTACGCTTAACCGTATGTTGGTTTTATGTATTTGGAACAGTCACTGTATATTTTGTACCATATTCTTTTGAAATTTTTGCTAATCTTAGCCTTTTAAAAAACATCAGCGTGAGTATAAAATGGAGAAGCCAAACTGGTATTTGTGTTGCATGTTTTCTAATAGAACCATTGGTAGCGTAACAACAGTAGGCAGCCAGCAGCAACTCTAAGAAGAATAAATTGCCCAGAATATTAACTCTTATTGTTTTGAAGAACAAAAACATTTGGAAAATTGTTTGATGCTGTCTGTAGTGTTTTAACTACAAGGGGCAGTTTTATTTTGCATCCTTCACATCCCAACTGATGACAAGTGGTGACCACCATTTCCCACGACCACACTAACTAAATTTTGGGTGGCTTTCCCACGAGTAGAGGTCCCCACTCATAGCGTCTCATGCCAGCACCATTGGTATTATGCAGTAGCATAGAGGGCTCACCATGCAGGGAGCACAAGAAACACACCTCCAAAGCTCCAAGAGCTGCCTAATTTAAAGGCACTCTGTGCTTGATTGAGGAAGCTGGCAGATGGAAAGGATGGTCTGGTGCTGAGATCTAGTCCCTGCCCTTGCTGTCAAAATCCACCCCTGCCCCCCCCCCCCCCTCCCCCCCCCCCCCCCCCCCCCCCCTGGACTTGTCCTCCGTAATTCATGTCTCAAACCTGCCACCACTCACCTGTGCCTGGGAACCTACTTAATCTAAGGTTGAGCATTTGTGTTATACCATCTATGGCCACTGCTTTGCCATTGGTGCTGTTGAGTCCTATGGGGTCCTCAGTCCTTGGGAAAGCCTGCTGCTTTGTGAAGTCCTGAGTGGCAAGAGTGGCATAAGATGTGTTGCGGATGTCTTGCCATCTCTTCAGCCTCAGCCTCATAATTGCAGCCAGTTATGCAGAAAGGAATAACTTTCGCCCGCACAAGATTTTGTTCTAGGAGCTTGGCCTTGCTTTTTCGTGTTGTAGAAGGAGAGCACTAAAGAGCATCTTGTTAACTTTATCAAGTCCACCGCAACGGACTTAGAAAATCATAGTATCGTCAAACAAATTTGATGTGGATTTACAAAAGGGAAATCCTGTTTGACAAATTTCCTTTTTTTTCAGATGTTACTAGTGGGGTAGATAAGGGAAAGTCGTGGATGTGACTTAGCTGGATTTCCAAATGGCATCTGGTAAGGTGCCACACAAAAAATTAATGGACGAGACCAAATTTCATGGAGGTGGAGTGATAAATTAATATGGATAGAGAATTGGTTAATGGAAAGGAAGCAGAAGTTAGGCATAAATGGAGCATTTTCAAGTTGGTAGGCAGTGACCAGTGAAGTACTGCAAGGGTTAATGCTGGACCTCAGCTATTTATAATTTTTATTAAGAATTAGATGAAGAGACAGTGAGTAGTATACATCCAGTTTGCTTTGATACAAAGCCGGGTGGCAAGGTAAGAGCTGGGAGGAAAAAGAAGATACTGCAAACAGAGATAGTAGGAACTGCCGATGCTGGAGAATCTGAGATACCAAGGTGTAGAGCTGGATGAACACAGCAGGCCAAGCAGCATCAGAGGAGCAGGAAAGCTGACGTTTCGGGTCGAGACCCTTCTTCAGAAATGGGAGAGGGGAAGGGGATTCTGAAAGATGCTGCAAACATATGAGGTTGTTGACTTGCTCGCCGAGCTGGCTTGTCTTCATTCAGACGTTTCATCACCATGTGGTAACATCATCAATGAGGCCTCCGACGAAGCAAAGTTGTTCTACTCCGCTTGGAATTTATATTGTCCAATCCATTATGGTGAGTAGTGTCATTTGTGGTTTTGTTCTGTATGCGTTTGTATATTGGGTCCAATTTTATTGGTCTGTTGGTTGCATTATGGATTGAGAACCATGCCTTTAGAAATTCCACGTCTATGTTTTCATGGGCTACGATGGTTACATTGTCCCAGTTAAACTGATGGCCTTCATTGTCCGAGTGCAAATGGGACAATGTAACCATCGCAGCCCAAGCCAAACATAGGCATGCACTGGAATTCCTAGAGGCATGGTCTTCAACCATAATGTAATCAACAAACATATAGAATTGGACACCACATACAAATCCATGCAGAAAATAAACGGAAATGACATTACTCACCATAACAGACTGGACAGTATAAATTCCAAGCAGAGTAGAACAACATCGCTTCATCGGAGGCCTCACTGATGATGTTACCTAGCATGGTGACGAAATGTCTGAACAAAAACAAGCCAGCTCGGTGAGCAAGTCAACAACCTCATCCATAATCCGAGCTACAAATCTTTGCTAAAACTTTAAAGCTGCAAACGTATATCAAAAGGTTACATGATGGCTAACAGATGGCAGTTGGAGTATAATGTGAGAAGTGTGAAGTTATTTATTTTGGTAGGAAGAATAGAAAAGCAGATTTTTTTTTAAAGGTGTGAAACTTGGTAAATGTTAATGCTATGACTTATTTGTGCTTGTACAAGGAATGCAGAAAATTAGCATTCAGTACAACAAACAATTAGGAAAGCAAATGGCATGTTGGCCTTTATTGTAGCTGGTTTGGAGCAAAAGAATAAAGAAATTATTCTGCAATTATGAAGGGCTTTGATGAGAACGGAATGCTTTGCAGTTTTGTTGAGTAGGTTTACATAAAGACATCTTTGCATTGAAAATGGTACACCAGTAGTTCTCTAAATTGGTTCCTAAGATGAGGAATTTGTCCAGTAGTGAGAGGTAGAGCATATTGGGCCTAGAGTCGCTGGAATGTTTTCATTCAGACACACGATTCTGATGGGAGTTTCACAGAGTCAGTGCTGAGATGCTGTTTCATCCTGGTTGGGGGTTCAAAAACACAGGGGCACAATTAAAGGACAAAGGGTGAAATGTTTATGACTGAAATGAGGTAAAATGCCTTCACTCTCAAAGGCAGGTGAATCTTTGGAGTTTTCTTGGTTGTTGTTGGAGTACCATGTTGATAAGTGTGAGGTCATCCATTTTGGTAGGAATAACAGCAAAATGGACTATGTTTTAAATGGTAAAAAATTGCAGCACGCTGCTGTGCAGAGGGACTTGGGTGTCCTTGTGCATGAATCGCTAAAAGTAGGATTGCAGGTGCAGCAGGTAATTAAAAAGGCAAATGGAATTTTGTCTGCCATTGCTAGAGGGATGGAGTTTAAAAACAGGGAGGCTATGCTGCAGCTGTATAGGGTCCTGGTGAGGCCACACCTGGAGTACTGTGTGCAGTTTTGGTCTCCTTACTTGAGAAAGGATATACTAGCACTGGAGGGGGTACAGAGGAGATTCACTCAGTTGATTCCAGAGTTGAGAGGGTTGGATTATGAGGAGAGACTGAGTAGGCTGGGATTATGCTCATTGGAATTCAGAAGAATGTGGGGAGATCTTATAGAAACATAGAAGATTATGAAGGAAATAGATAAAGTGGAGGCAGAGATGTTGTTTCCGCTAGCAGGTGAAACTAGGACTAGAGGGCATCACCTCAAAATAAAGGGAAGCAGATGTAGGACTGAGGTCGGGAGGAACTTCTTCACCCAAAGGGTTGTGAATCTATAGAATTCCCTGCCCAGTGAAGCGGTTGAAGCTACCTCGCTGAATGTTTTTAAGGCAAGGCTAGATAAATTTTTGAACAGTAAAGCAATTAAGGGTTATGGTGTGCGGGCAGCTAAGTGGAGCTGAGTCTCAAAAAGATCAGCCATGATCTTACTAAACGGCGGGGCAGGCTCGAGCAGCTGGATGGCCTACTCCTGCTCCTAGTTCTTCTGTTCTTAAGTTGGAAATGCCTCATGGATGAATTTATACAAGACTGGGCCAGACAGGTTTTTGGTTTCCCAGGGACTGAAAGGATTTTGGGAGGGGACTGTAAAATTAAGTTCAAGGTCAAGATCATCCATGAATGGTGGAGCCACGTTTCTGCTCCGACATCTTGTGTTTTTGTATTTCTTATGTTTCAGTCAAACAGAGTTACAGTATGATGAACAGAGATAACAAGGTGTAGAGCTGGATGAACACAGCAGTCCAAGCAGCATCAGAGGAGCAGGGAAGCTGGTGTTTCGGGCCTAGGCCCTTCTTCAGAAGATACCTCTACGGTATGATGAAGCTCTGATGAAGAGTCATCTAGTCTCCATGGATGCTGCCTGACCCATTGTGATTTCTAGTTTTTTTTTCAGTATAGTATTACTTTGTTTCTGAAAGACGACAATCAAGACAATAACTTATCAAATTGTTTTTGCTGCTTGACTTGTTCTTGGAATGGGAACTGCTTTGTAGTTTGGTTATCATAGTTTGTTGAGTGTCTTGGCAATTCCCTGGCTTGTTTATTCTGTCTGTACTAGTCATTCTGTTCCTTGTACATTATACTACCAGGACTGTCGGAACAGTCATTGCTTTTCCTGTGTATTCTGCAGTTAGGCTTAATGGAGGTGTAACAGTTTGCTTGTAAAGTACACTTCTGACTTCTGAATTCGATATGTAATTGAAAACAAATGAATAAACATGAAGTTAACTCTATTACTATCATTCAGGAACAAATATGACCTTTTCTGTTCCCTGAATACAATATCAGCATAACTAAGCTTGCAAGGCTTTAATGAATGAACAACAGGTTCTGTTAATACTTAGAAAGCCAGCCTTATCTTCTATTGTTGCATTGAAAGCTAACACAATCACAATGTTTTATTGTTTATTATTGTATACATAAAGATCTGCCCTCACTTGACATAATTTGTTTTTGCCCAGAACTGAATGCAGACGAAATTTAGAGCACCAGAGGCATCTTTGCATATAGCTTTAAATTTTATTTTGGTGATTTATGGAGCAGAAAGTGGAATATACCTAGAAGCAAAAGTCTGGGGCATTGTACAAGTAGTGTCAATAATTAGGACGTGTATGCATGTTGACATTTATAAAATTGAGGAAAGTTAAGTGAAGTGATCAAGGCCTGCATGCAGCATCCTGCACATGTTGTACAGAAGTGATAAAAATCAAGGTGACCAAGAAGAAGAGATCAAGTAACACTCAAATTTGAAAAGTTTTCAAGTATGGGGGCTGGGTAAAACTGAGTGTGATAAGAATGATTGATTGGTTTTGAACAGGAAATAGTGCAGAGAATCTTGTTTGCAGTTCAGTCAGGCAGCCACTAATGTAAGAATACAAAGTGCACTGTATTAGTAGTTGTATAAGAGAACCATTCGTAGAATCATTGGCCATTGCAGCATATTAGAAAATGAAAAAAAGTCGCATTATTTACCCTGTCCAGGTAAATGAGAGGTGTTTGAATGGCAAATTATCTTCAATTATTAACAAGATACAAGAAATAATCTAAAAGATGAATGAAATGTCAATTTATCACTCCAGGGGGTTGAAATGGTAAGGAAATGATTAGTTAGTTGTATAGATCATTAAGCAAACTCTATTTATCATATTGGCCCAGGAGAGAGGTTTGAAGAATGTATTGTATGGGTTCAGCAGAAACCAGAGCTTGAAGGGTTAAATTATATTTTTAAACTTGGGATTTGCATTCCCTTGAATTTTGAATGGTAATCCCTCTGCACTATTTAAAATGATAAAGAGATAATCTTAAAGACTAGTGCTAGACCAAATGACAACAGGAATAACTTTGACATGGAGCAAAGGCAGGAAAATGGAATTGAGGTATAAATGACCTATAATGTAACTCAAGAGTGGAGCAACCCAAGGGCTTATTACAGTTCCTCTGTCTTTGCAAGGCACAAGAAAGATATCCAAGTTATGGTCTGGCTTTGTCTTGAAAGAATTGCAGAGGGCTGAAAAGTGTTTGGCAAAAATAAAACTACTGACCATCTTGAAGACAGCTTCACTGCTTGGGAGTTTTGGGACATTCCTTTAAAGTCAAAGAAGAGGCTAAGGGGAAGGTCTAGACCCAAGACCTAAAGTAAGAGATGTTAAATTGCTCAATTTTCATAAAACTTAAGGAATCATAGCTCACATTTTTCTGTTTAGTATTTTGAAATTATTTTGACATCAGTGGTAATACTGCTTCAAAAATGTTAGCTTACATCAAAAGAACACGCATTGCTTTACAAATTTCTTTCCTCGGTATGTACTGTGTTCTGTGTCCCAGCATTGCTAATTAAGGTTTAATTATGCCATGATATCACTTGGGGGCAGGAAGTAGAGGCAGAACCCAGGATTTACCTCATTGGATACAGCGATTTAACCTATGCTGTCGGTACTGTCAAGCATCAAACTCTTAACCATCTGAATAAGCTATAATTAATTAATCTTGGGAGAGTCTAACATGCAGTCCACAAGCCCATTGAGAGTCAGGATTTTTCAACTGAGCATTCCCAGGGTTTAATTGGAATATTTCAGCACACCTTGAGGATTTGAGAAGATATTAATGATGACCTCATTGACTTGAATTTTATCAAGTACTATCACATATAAGTAAACAATCTGTTATAATTCTGCATCTAGATTGTTGATGGTTTCAGGCACCATGTTAATTGATCATAATGATTTCTATTTGTGATTCATCTTGCATTACCTTGGTTTGCACACGTAATATTCAAATACATAAGATTGCTGGTAACCAAAAAGAAACCCCAGTTAACAAATCATTATCTCAGCATCTTGTCAAAGCAAATATATATATTTAGAGTATTCATGCAGCTTTAAGAAGCGCATAATTTAAGTGACAAAGCTAACTTTAGAGACAATAATTTAGAAAACAGCATGTGTTTGGTGAATGAATCAAGTGTTCATAAGCTGTAGGTTACTGTGCTTGCAGAACAGTCTGCACTTTGATTAAATTAATCTCCATTTGTTACTTTCTTATATAAATGCTCTCCATTCTCCCCCTACTCTCATCAGTGAAAATTATGCCAATTTTAAGAAGTTTAGGATGTTTAATTCCAATAAACATTGAAGATACAGTATTTGTGCTGCAAAGCAGAAAGGTCATGATATATGTATAAGCTGACAAAGGGATTATGTCTTATATTTCATTACAAATTATATTTCAGTTGTATGCTTACTCATATTTGTGAAATGTGATCTTGTTCTGAATCAGTCTTTCTGGCACCAGTCCGATTGCCTTATATTTCAAGTAAATGAGAAATATATTATGCAAAAGAAAAGTAAAACATCACCACCATTCCATTAACTTTATAACAGGCCATTTTCTTGCAAGCTCCTTTATAAGTTCAGCAAGTTGAACATTGAACCCATGTGAAAATCCAAGTGGAGAATAGAGTTTGTAAAACACCAAGCAGCTGAGACATCACAAGAGTTTTTTAATTGGAAATTGGCCTTGTATTGTTAGTGTTGCAGTTGTCTTAGCAGATGACTCAACAGCTGCACCAGCAGTAACCAGAGATAGAATTCAACACTGAGATATAATACAATGTCAGCATTGTAACCCTGATTAAATTATGTACTGTACACCTTTGATATTAGATCATTTACCATCTTAAATCAAACCTTCCCCTTGTACTCAATTGCTTTTTCGGTTTAACTCCCCTGATGTGCCAAGCGTGTTCTGCTTTATGGAAACCAACAATTGTGTTTGTCATCAACCAGCCAACTTGATAAATTGTGACTTGTTTAAGACAGGCTGGACTCAGTTGTGAGCAATGGGAGACCAGCTAAATCCAATATTTCTGGCATATTTACACAGCAGGAATCTCGGAACTGGGAATGTGTATTCAATAGGATGAAATTTCACATTTGACATATTGTAAATAATCCTGCAACCCACAGTACAAAAGAGGAACCATGAAAGCAGAACTTCGTGATTACAAAACTGAATTTGCGACATTGCTCAGCTTTTTGACTAGACATTGTTTTAGTATCAAAGATGGTGATAAATAATCAGTGCAGGTCACTGCATTTTCTTAACTATTTGGCTAGCATTTTGCACTGTAAGTTCCTGAGCAGAAGTATCAACATAATTTTTTTTCTGGGAAGGGAGCTTGATGTTTTTGTTTCAAAAATATATCAGCCTAGAAACGTGGTCAGGTTGAGACTGTTTTACAGGTAATCACATATAAGGGCCCATAACACACTTTACCACGGCAGTAATTCACTGTGTATGCTGCTTTGAATCAGACTGTTTTGCAGGTACCAAGGGCAGGTCCTGAAAATACTAAAGGCCTCATTAGAGTAAAACTAGCTTCCCACATTTACAGTTAAAAACAGAAATATTTCATGATGAGACTTTTCAAATGGGAGAACTCAGTTAGAAATGGTTCCAAAGAAGAGCACGCACCCCACTATTAACTAATCCATTTCTTCACAGGTTAGTTGCCTCTGTTATAAAATATTCATCTTTGTTTTCAAATCCCTCCATGACCTTGTCCATCGAAATCTCTATAATTTCCCCAAAACACACAACCCTCCAAGATACCTCTGTTTTCCGATTCTGGCCAATTGGGTTACTCAGGTTTAGTCACTGCATCATTGGCAGGCCTGCCAGTAGCTGCTTGTGCTCCAAGCTGTGGATAGCCTTCCCTACACCTTTTGAATATTACCCCCCCAACCCCCCCCCCCCCCCCTTTAAGATAGTGCTCAAAAACCTATTTCTTCACTTCCCTAATACCTTCTTATGTGGCATGGCGCAAATGTTTTGTTAACACTCCTGTGAAGTGCCTTGTTTCACTAAAATGTTTCACTATTTAAAGTTGCTATATTAACGCAATTTGTTGTTATTGGTTAGTTGTTTATGATTGCTAATTAACTTCTGGTCACTTCTCTTTTGGCTGATTTGGCCTTTCCACAAATGATTTTGACTCTGACAGCCCAGTAGTTCTTTTGCATAGTTTGAAAAAGGTTTAGTCCAGTCATGGCAATTCAAGTGGTGAGGATGACTCCAAGTCTGTAGAGGGGTATAGACTGGTTCAGTGATTGGGCAAAAACTTGGCAGATGGAATAAAATGCGGGAAAATGTGAGGTTACGCACCTTGGCAGGAAGAATAGAGGAACTGAATATTATTTAAATGGAGAAAGACTGCAAAAAACAGAGAGGGATTTGGGTGTCCTGATCCATGAATCACAGAAAGCCAGCAGGCAAGTTCAGCAGGCAATAGGGAATGTAAAAGGAGTGTTGGTCTTTACTTCAAAGGGAAAAGAGTACAAAAATATGGAAGTCTTGCTACAACTGTACAAAATGCTGTCAGAACATAATGCACCTCATTAGTGCAGTGTTTTTCACTGCTGTTATTCATAAAATGTTAATGTTGATGGTCTGATAATCAACCACCAGTCAGGAATCAATCAACTCCATAGGTTATTTTGTTAAATGCATTAGAAGTTGTGCAGCATGTACTACAGCAAACCAACTGATTCATGTGTGTGCAGTTTAAAACTGCACTACAAATGAACTGGCAGGCAATGTTACATCATTGTGTACACATAGCATGTGGGAGTCTTTAAAGGTGAGCTCTTTTCAAGGCCAAGTACACCTATAATGGATACTACCCCCAAAAGCAGCGCACAATGTAAGCCTGTGCCAGCATTTTTGGCAATAGCCACGACTCATTATAGCCTGGACCAATTTTCTGCCAGTTTTCTTTATTCTAATCAGGCTGCCTGGTTACAGACTGTCTACTGTCAATTAAGCAAGGTTATGGAGGGCAGGTAGGAGAGTGGAGTTAACTGTTCAATTTCTTTCCAACTGTCAATTGTCTGAAACAAGCCCTCCAATGCTGCATCAGAGAACATAGAAAGCCTCTCAGCACCTTGGGTAGCCACTTTGCCCTTCTCAATTTTTCTGACTGCTGACAGTCAAGCGTGCAGCTTTCCTGATCCTGTTGCAGATTTGACACAAGGACATTAGCTCTCAGTTTCTCATTGTGCCAATGTGCATATGGTTAGGTGGGTCAGCACATGTTGTACCTTCCCATGCATCTGTTTACAGACACAATTGAATTTGAAGGCCCTAGTGCATTTAAATAGCCTATACCAACCTGGCAAATTAAGTTACTACAGATATACACTGACAAGTAGGACAATTTCACACGTTAAAATACAGTTTGCATATGTTCAAACTCATTAGATGAAAATGTTTCCTCTAACATGTTCGGAATCTTACAATTAATTTGCAATTTGCTATGTTTAACAGCCCTGTTTTTCAAAGGTAATTTATTGTGCTGAATGCATTGAGATGCTTCAACATGACATGGCACTATATAAGTATGAGTTATAATTAAAATTAAAAATAGAAATTGCTAGAGAAACTCACCAGTTCTGGCAGCATCTGTGAGAAGAAAGCAGAGTTAATATTTCAAGTCCAGTGACTCTTCATCATTATATTTTGATTTTAATAATGAAAATAGTTGGTTGACAGGGAACTGGGAATCTTATTACCACTTTTCAACTATCCGGTCCTACTGGTTCCTTGCATATGATACACCATCCAATATGCTGGTCATTTCATATATTTGAACTGTCCATAAGCTAGTCGATTCTGGGCCTCTCCTTTTTTCTTTTAATAATATTGAAACAGATATACTTTCCTATGGGTGCCTTTGAATAGCAATTGGAAACAGGAATCATGGCTATTTCTCTAATATGTAGGCACTGAAGCCAATTATAATCTCTTGAGTCTGTGACATCCATGCAATACTGAAGGAATGCTGCATGTATTTTGGCTGAGATACTAAATTGGGTTCTTGATTTCCCCTTTGGATAGATACAAGGATCCCATCACCTATGTTGAAGTACAGAAGTGTTTTCAAAATCCAAAACAAGATGTGAACTGCTATTGAGCTACTGTTGCCAAACGATCCTGACTAAAACAGGCAGCAAAAGTTTCTATAAATATGTAAATTGTAAACGAGAGGCGAAGGTAAACATTGGTCCTTTAGAGGATGAGAAGACCAATTTCGTAACTGGGAATGAGGAAATAGCCGAGACATTAAACAGTTATTTTGTGTCGGTCTTCACTGTGGAAGACACAAATAACATGCCGAAAGCTAATGGCAAGAAGGTTATAGCAGGTGAGGACCTAGAAACTATCATTATCACTAAGGAGGCAGTGCTGGGCAAGCTAATGGGGCTAAAGGTAGACAAGTCTCCTGGCCCTGATGAAATGCATCCGAGGGTACTAAAAGAGTTGATGGGGGAAATAGCAAATGCACTAGTAATTATTTACCAAAATTCACTGGACTCTGGGGTGGTTCCCGCAGATTGGAAAACAGCCAATGTGATGCCACTGTTTAAAAAAGGAAGTAGACAAAAAGCAGGTAACTATAGGCCAGTTAGCTTAACTTCAGTAGTGGGGAAAATGCTTGAATCTATCATTAAGGAAGAAATAGCAAGACATCTGGATATAAATTGTCCCATTGGGAACACCCAGCATGGGTTCATGAAGGGTAGGTCATGTTTGACTAATTTGGTGGAATTCTTTGAGGACATTACTTGCATGGTGGACAATGGGGAACCTGTGGATGTGGTGTATCTGGATTTCCAGAAGGCATTTGACAAGGTGCCACACCAAATGCTGCTACATAAGGTAAAGTTGCACGGTATTACAGTTAATGTATTGGCATGGATAGAGGATTGGTTGACCAGTAGAAAGCAAAGAGTAGGGGTAAATGGGTGTTTTTCTGGTTGGCGGTCAGTGGCTAGTGGTGTGCCTCAGTGATCAGTGTTGGGACTGCAATTGTTTACAATTTACATAGATGATTTGGAGTTGGGGACTAAGTGTGGTTTGTCAAAATTTGCAGATGACACTAAGGTGAGTGGTAGAGCAAAGTGTGCAGAAGACACTGAAAGTCTACAGAGGGATATAGATAGTCTAAGTGAGTGGGCAAAGGTCTGGCAGATGGAGTACAATGTTGATAAGTGTGAGGTCATCCATTTTGGTAGGAATAACAGCAAAATGGACTATGTTTTAAATGGTAAAAAATTGCAGCACGCTGCTGTGCAAAGGGACTTGGATGTCCTTGTGCATGAATCGCTGAAGGTGGGATTGCAGGTGCAGCAGGTGATTAAAAAGGCAAATGGAATTTTGTTTGTCATTGCTAGAGGGATGGAGTTTAAAAACAGGGAGGCTATGCTGCAGCTGTATAGGGTCCTGGTGAGGCCACACCTGGAGTACTGTGTGCAGTTTTGGTCTCCTTACTTGAGAAGGGATATACTAGCACTGGAGGGGGTGCAGAGGAGATTCACTCGGTTGATTCCAGAGTTGAGAGGGTTGGATTATGAGGAGAGACTGAGTAGGCTGGGATTATGCTCATTGGAATTCAGAAGAATGAGGGAGATCTTATAGAAACATATAAGATTATGAAGGGAATAGATAAAGTGGAGGCAGGGAGGTTGTTTCCGCTGGCAGGTGAAACTAGGACTAGAGGGCATCGCCTCAAAATAAAGGGAAGCAGATGTAGGACTGAGATGAGGAGGAACTTCTTCACCCAAAGGGTTGTGAATCTGTGGAATTCCCTGCCCAGTGAAGCGGTTGAAGCTACCTCGCTGAATGTTGTTAAGGCAAGGCTAGATAAATTTTTGAACAGTAAAGGAATTAAGGGTTATGGTGAGTGGGTGGGTAAGTGGAGCTGAGTCTCAAAAAGATCAGCCATGATCTTATTGAATGGCGGGGCAGGCTCGAAGGGCCAGATGGCCTACTCCTGCTCCTAATTCTTATGCTCTTATGTTCTTATGTTCTTATGTTATGTTCTATGCTAATAGCCAATTTGAGGTAGTCCATCAAACATTGTATGTTTGCTAGAAATAGCATACATTCAAACATAGGAACTACTCAGGTAGTTTTCTTTCAATTGCCTGGAAGCTTGTGGAAACGAAGGCAATGCCTTAGCCAATCTGAATTGGTTTGCCAACCAATCAGCACCCTTTTCTTTCTGTACAATAAATCATTGTGATTGTTTGAAACTTGACCTAATTGCCATTGCCCTGATAAGTGTGAGACAAAACTCTTTGGCAACATGTACCTGTTCAACAATGTTCAAGTTCTATATGATCAAGCAACTTTGGAGAAGGGGAGTTATCCTTGGTATGTTGGCCAATACTTATCCATCATTCAGCATTACAAAACAGATCATTTGCTCGTTATTACAATTTTGAGGAACCTTGCCATGACGTCAACCACTTCATTTCCCTACATTGCAATGTTCACTAATGCCCTTTAGGGAAAGAAACTGCTGTTCTTACCTGGTCTGGCCTACATGTGACTCCAGACCCACAGCAATGTGGGTGACTTTCAATTGCCCTGTGGACAATTAGGGAAGGGCAATAAATGCCAGTCCAGCTAGGGATGCCCTCATCGCTTTTTTTTCCAAAGAAACAAAGAGCGTACACTTCAAAAGTTCATTATTTGTTGCAGAATGCTTTAGGGCATTCTGAAAAGTGAAAGATGTCATATAAATCCAAGGGTATTCTTTCTTTAGCGCATCATCCTGTCTGGTTGTGTGGATCAGTTTCACATAATGTCACACCGATTCTCTGGTAAGTCAAGCTTATGCTTTGTGACTTCAGTTGCACCTGAAGTTGGCTGCTCTTGAGTGATACTGTTGTAAAATAGTCCTCCCTAATATGAGATAACAAGGTGTAGATCTGGATGAACACAACAGGCCAAGCAGCATCAGAGGAGCAGGAAAGCTGATGTTTCGGGTCTAGACCCTTCTTCAGAAAATGTCATGTCTTTGTTGTTACAGCTTCACAACCCACATGCAGTTACAGCACCTTTTTATACATTTTGTAGTCAAGTAGTCATTAATTGAACAATTAGAATTAGGAGTAGCCCAATAAAACTTAAAAATCTGGATGTATATCAGTGTCTGTGCAACTCTGGGTCTGACAATGTTGTGAGAGGTAGATGGGAAGACTTAAGGAAAACCCTCCACTTGAATGCTGTCAACTTGCCACATGTGTACTGGGAAAGTGCACTCTTGGCCCTGAATTCTTCTTCTGTTAGCCACTTGAAATCATGGTCGTGGAGTGCAGGTTCATAGTTCCTTGAAAGTAGAGTCGCAAGTGGTCAGCATAGTGAAGAAGCCGTTTGGTATGCTTGCCTTTATTGGTCAGTGCATTGAGTATAGAAGTTGGGAAGTCACGTTGAGGCTGTACAGGACATTGGTTAGGCCGTTTTTGGAATACTGCATTCAATGCTGGTCTCTCTGCTATAGGAAAGACGTTGTAAAACTTGAAAGGGTTCAGGAAATGTTTGCAAGGATTTGCCAGGGTTTTAGGGTTTGAGCTACAGGGAGACACTGAATGGGCTGTGTCTATTTTCTCTGGAGCATTGGAGGCTGAGGGGTTACCTTATAAAACTTTATAAAATCATGAGGGGTATGAATAGGGTAAATAGTCAAGGTTATTTTCCCAAGGTAGTGAGAAAACTAGAGGGCATAGGTTTAAAGTGGGAGGGGAAAGATTTAAAAGGGACCCAAGGGGCAACATTTTCACGCAGAGGGTGGCGTGTGTGTGGAATGAGCTGCCAGAGGAAGTGCTAGAGGCTGGTACAGTTGTAACCTTTAAAATGCATCTGGATGGGTACATGAATAGGAAGGGTTTAGAGGGAAATGGGCCAAGTACTTGTAAATGGGTCTAGATTAATTTAGGATATCTAGTCGGCGTGGACAAGTGGAACTGAAGGATCTGCTTCCATATTGTACATCTCTATGTCTCTATGGTGTGCTCAATTTCATTATCACCATCAGGATTATCAAAGCAGATCATTTCCCCCAATTGTATTAAGAAAGTTTACCTTATTAGTCTTCGTGATTATTTAATTGAGATCACTGTTGTTATGGGCAGAATTGTTTGTACCTGAACTTCATTATTTCTAAAGAGTGGTGACACTAGCAACAATGTATAACATAAAATGCACTGGAATGTCCTTTATTTTAGGAATGAATTTGCAGTCTCCAAATTTGAGCGAAAAGGGCAGTTCAAGAGTTAGTGGAGATTTTGCCCAGGCAGTGTTCTCGATTGAATGAAGGGTATTTGGAATCTTCATCTTGTGATCACATAATAACCAGCAAAATAGTTACAGATTTTTGTCTTTCGAAACCAGGGTCGAATATCAAGAGAATATTTTAAATTGTACAACATTAGAGCGGTATTATTAGGCAAACTACAAATGGTTTGATTTACTTATAATTCATTCACTATTGATATGTTTAGTCATGGCAGTAAAGCATTTGAGACTGCATAAAAATCTGTTGGTTGCTTATCAGTAGATAAGACTGTTGATAACAACAGTACCACAGCAAATAAGAACAGAGGTTGCATAAGCGCATGCTGTTTAATTATGTAGGCAGAGAAGGCTGAGGAGTGACCTGGTAGAAGTGTACAAGATTATGGGGGGCATGGACAGTAGGATAACAAGCAGCCAGTTGCCTTGGCGAAAGGGTCAATAACAAAGGGCATAATTTTACGTGGAAATGCAAGAAGTTTGAAGAGGATGTGACGAAAAATGTTTTTACACAGAAGATGGTGTGGCTTTGGAATGCACTGCTTGCGAAGGTAGTTGTGGTGGGAAACCTCACAACCTGTAAAAAGTAGTTTGATGAGCACCAGAAGTTTCATAACAGTCAAGGCTATGGACCAAGTGCTGGAAAAATGGGACCAGTGTGGATTGTGTATCTTAAGCAATCCATGAGTCAATGGGCCTCTTCTGAATTGTATGATTCTATGAAATATTGTGCCTCTCCTGGTAATTTATCTAAGATCAAATAATTCTGCAAAATGAGCGGATTAAATAATGGACCTTCTTGCTCAATGGCTATACCACAATAAATTGGTTTGTTAAAAAATGTTACCCAGAAACATGAAAAGAAATTCAGCTGCTCTGTACTTAAGTAACTCAAGTAACCATTGAATGGAGCATAATTCTGATGCAATGAAACTTGCAAGTTATGAATCTTGATTTTTGTTTTCTGTCCGGTATAGCCTGAATTAACAAAGCAGTACAAAGTCAAACAACACAGCACAAGAGCTTTAATAAAAAGAAGAACTATTTAAATAGCATTCTCAGATGATGACTATTTCTCAGCATCTAAGATTACTCAGGGTCAAGGACTTCATAAATTAGTTTGCTTTTATTACTGGAATTACTTGCTGCCACCATTTCCTGATATAAATGAAATGCAGTCTTGACAGCATCAATAAAATCTTGTAATTTGTGATGGGGATGCTGCTTCATTTACATGAAAGTATTCTCAAACAGTATATGGACTTGTATAGTCTTAGCAATGCTTGCGTTCATAGGTTGAACACAGTCTATTTCAGTCTAACTGAGGTCCTAGTACTGATTTTATTGATCTTTTTCATCACATTGATGATTGTATTGGAGTTCCTTGCATTCTGATTTAGTGAATTTCATTAATGTAGCTTTAACTTTCCACAAAATATTTTCCTCTTCCCCTTTCCAGATTCTGAGGGATTTTGGTTAACTTTTACAGTTCTAGCATTTACTTTCCTTCCATTGGCACTTTTCCACACAAATACATTAATTCCCTCTGATCTTTTAAACTGAAAGCGAAGTTCCCTGTGCACTGTTCCTATCAATCAGAACTAGGATAGTTACGGCATGGGTTTAGATACAGAGTAAAAAATTCTCTACTGTCTTAGAATATTAGCCTAAATTTCTGGACTGTTAGTCCAATGATATGACTACTGTACTACTGCCTTGACCCAAAACGTCAACTTTCCTGCTCCTCTGATGCTGCCTGGCCTAACTTGGACAGAACAGTTCCCCCACATCAACGTCACTCTGTTTATTTCAAGATATGACCTGCATACTACCAATCCAGTTGACTTTGGTGACTGTGACTAAATCTGAGCAATGATGTGAATCAAAAAGAAGTGAAGGAATCCAAGGTCATTCAAGATCAAAATCTTTGAGAATATTCACATTCTATAATCAAATGTCTATCGTTTGTCAATTATGTCACTAATTTTTAGATTGCTGAAACACTTAAGTGATGTCACAGATATCAGTGTAAATAGAATACCCATTATCCCAAGATGCTCATTATTCATTGCACATTAATTTGGCTAAAAATGAAGACATCAGGGCTGGAAATACTACCATGCACAAAGAACGACTTGATGTGAAGCTGATGAGAGTGGAAGGAAATGTATTGAATAAACCTTCACTACTTTTAAAGACATATGTATATGCAAATTAATTTGATACCTTGAAGCTTGCATGTGTATTTTAATGGCTTTTCTGACTGTTGTTTGAGCTAAAATTAATCCAGTGCTTGACACCCACCAAATGTCTGCCTGCTTTGAAACAACTAGGTCATTTGATGATTTGTTTCATTGCTTTATGGATGTGAATCCATCGGATTTATAAAGAACTAGATTGTGGAAAAGGAGATTACTTGTTATCCAAATTTCAGTGATGCAAATTGGATGGTGCAGAAAACCATTTGTCTGTTATCCACACTCTCATTTACCTGAAGTACCTATCATACTTTGAACACTAGGGTATGGTGATATGGACCATGCCAGACCCCCTCAAAATATTTTAAGAAGGTAGCATAAACTTTTTCTTATTTTGAAGATAGATGTGAAATGTGTTCCAGATGTGACGCGACTGGTCAAACTACTTGACATTAAGCAAAACACAATTTATTTAAACACTGTAGTTAAAATGCAAACAAAAGAAAGAGGAATTCAGAATAACTTAACTATTGGAAAACTTAACCGAAAAATAGAGTACCGATTACTAATGATCTGTTCCAATACATCACAAAAACACACTCCTTGGCAAAAAAGGCAAGTTCAGACACAGGTTCTTACATGCAGTTCTCTAATCGAGGTGGAAAAAGCATCAAGAGAAGGTTCAGAGAGAATAGCAGCTAGGAGTCACTGAAGCTTCCAACTCTTTTGAGACCCCAAAGGCTTCTGCTGCTTTAAGTTAAAAAAAACTAGAAAGCCTGGTCTGTGAGAGTTGGCCATAGCCAGGCTGCTTCCATTGTTGCAACTTTAAGAAAAACCAAGGCCTCACAAGTTGTTTACTTAAGTCGTCTTCAGTAGCCAAATCTTATCCACTGCCTTACAACTGCTCTTCAAAAAAAACTGTGAAGCATCATCACTGTGGGCTCTTGCTGTGGTGTAAGGGACATGATTAGAGTGAACTGGACAACATGAAGGTCACCTTTTCTTTCCTGTTCTCTTCAGAAAGAGCACTGTTTTGTATGATATTATACCTTTGTATATTTTAGTAGGGGAAAGCTGGCAAAATCCATGCAAATAAAAATACGATATTCTTGCATGTTTTAAATTTTGGTTTAATCAGTCAGCTGTGAGTCATGCATCTTGTTCAGTTGCCTGCCACAGTTTAGAGCTGAAAGGTAAAATATTGCATGCAGATAAAATTTAAAGCCTAAAGGATAATTATAATTTTGAAGCCCTCCGGAAAAGTTTGAGAAGCTATCTCAACATATTAACATAGATTACAACAATGGCAAACTTCAAGAACAATTATTTGCATTCATACAGCTTATTTTAAGGTTATAAAACCTTCCAAGGCACTTCACAAAAATGTTGTTGAGCAAAACAAATATGCACTTCATTGACAGTAAAATGCTTTGAGACATTCTGGGGTCTATGAAAGATTCTTTTATAAGTAGGAGCAAATTACTGCAGATGCTAGAATCTGTACTGAAAATGCTGGAAATCACAGCAGTTCAGGCAGCATCCATGGAGAGAGAGCAAGCTAATGTTTTGAGTCCAGATGACTCTTCATCAGAGCTGAAATGAAGTGTGGATTATGCAATAGTGGGGACAGGGAGTGGAGTGCTGGGGGAGAAAGGGTGTTGACAGAGCAGATTAAGTGATTGGAATATGAGAATGGCAGAACAACAGCGTGTTTAACTGTCGAACTGGAAAGAACAGCAAGTCCCACTGGAGTTGGGGGAGGGGAGAGAGGATGTTGTGGCAGAGAATGCAACAAGTAAAGCAAAAAGAAAGGGAAGAAATGGGAGTGAATTCACAATCTGAAGATGTTGAACTCAGTATTGAGTCCAGAAGGTTGTAAAGTGCCTAGTGTGAAGATGAGATGGCGCTCGTTCGGTTTTCGCTGTGATTCGCTGGACCATTGCAGCATGCCGAGAACAGACAAGTGAGTATGCGAGCAGAATGCTGTGTTAAAATGACCGGCTAAGGGGAGATCGGAGTCATGCTTGTGCATGGACTGGCAGTGTTCTGCAAAGCGGTCGCCCAGTCTGCATTTGGTTTTTCCAAAGTAGATGAAGCAACATTGGGTTAAGCGACTACAATACACAAGATTGGAGGACGTACAGGTGAAATGCCGCTTCACCTGGACAGACTGTTTAGGCCCTTGGATGGTGAGCAGGGAGGAGGTGAAGGGGCAGGTGTTGCATTTTCTGAGGTTGCATGGGAAGAGGGTGGTATTGGTGGTTGAGGAATAGGCTAGCGTGTCCTGGAGGAAATGGTCCCTTCAAAATGCAGACGAGGGGAGTGAGGGGAAGATGTATTTGGTGGCATTTTGCCAGAGCTGTCTGAAATGGTGGAGAATGATCATTTGAATGCGGAGGCTGGTGTGATAAAAAGTGAGGACAAAAGGGAACAGATCACACTGTTGTGAGTGATGGGAAGGGGCAAGGACAGAAGCACGAGTGATAGGTTGGATGCGGTTGAGGGCCCTGTCAACCACAGTGGGTAGGAAACCATGGTTATGGAAGAAAGAATCCATGTCAGCAGCACTGTTTTGGAAGGTGGCATCATCTGAAAACTTAATCACTTAATCTACACTATCAGCAGCCTTTCTGCCCCAGCATTCCACCCCCTCACTATTGCATAAATGATGCCCCCTCCACACTTCACGTCAGCTCTGATGAAGAGTCACCTAGACTCAAAACATTAGCTTGTTCTGTCTCATTTTTAAGGATGCTGCCTGACCCGCTGTGATCTCCAATATATTTTGTTTTCAGTGTTTTTTTAAGTACAAGTCTTTCTTTCTTAACTGGTTTTATTAGGGGAAGTTGACTAAAATGAATGTGGCAAATGAGGGAACAGCTTTAATCTGTTTTATGCTATTGAGGTAGCATTGATGCTACATAAATTTGTTTGCTTGGACTATGGGTCTCTGTGCCAGTCCATAGCACCATTCACACTGATTTGACATCTCTGTGTGTTTACAAGGAGATGGAGCCAGGTTTGAGGCCATAACTGACAGCTACTACCACTGGATGTGCCAACTGCATGCAGTTATCCGTGTAGCAGATGGCATATTTACCTTGCTGTTCTCCTGGGTTTGAGAGAAGTTGCCCATGGTCATTGCCAGCTATGTGTGCAAATACTTTCAGATTTTGGCATCTTGGTAGGTGAAGCCAATCAAGGTGAATAGGTGTTGATTATCCCTGATACGACTCTTTTACAGCACCACTGAAACAGTCTGGAATTGACATGTTAATGCTGTTTTGATCCCTGCTAAAATTGATAACTTTTAAAAAGAGATTTGAAAACCTCGTGACTAATGTAAAGGAGCCACAAGAGATTTCACGTATTAAAACTTGGACTGGAACAAACAATTAAATCATATTCATTAAACATTACTCAGTAAGCAACTAATATAGAAAAAAAATCCCAAAATAAAAACTGAAAAAACTGTGGATGCCATAAATCAGAAAAAAACAAAACATAAATTGCTGGAAAAGCTCAGCAGGTCTGGCAACATCTGTGGAGAGAAATCAGAATTGATGTTTCAGGTCAAGTTCAGAGGAAGGATCACTCGACCAAAAACATTACTCTGATTTTTCTCCACAGATGCTGCTAGACTGCTGAGCTTTTCCAGCAATTTCAGTTTTGAAAAGAAATCCCTTATAAGTTTCTTAAAATTATGAATAACTCTGTGCCACATTTGTACATTATGCCACATTCTAAGCAGTAATATACTCTTATCTCTATAATCCTGACTCCCTCCTGGTATTTCCACAGGCAGTTTTCTCTCCATTTGACTATTGCACCAGAGTTCTTCTAAAAGTACTATCAGTCAATCCCCCTGAGCACAATTGAATTGACTTCCAGCAACGTGGCACCCACCGATAACTTCTCAGTTTTTAGATTTCTGTAGGGTTTATCCCTTCAAATGGGAGTCCATTCTCTTTGGCATTCCACTGTCCCAGCCATATCATCACTGCTTTTCATGTGCACAGCAGCATTTCTCTCTCTCTTTCTTTCTGTCTCTCCTGCATCTCTGAATCTGACTGACTGTAAATCCATCCTTGATAAAGTCAGCTGCTCTGACCTTTGTGTTCAGGTGTTAAACTCGGTACCTGACTTCAAAAAGGCTTGACCGAGAAGCCCTGTTGCCATGGTAACCAGGCCACAGAGGTATATAGTCGAGCAAACTAGTACCAGTTCACATGTTCAATTTTACCTTGAGATAAAAGAGACATTTCAAAACATATCCATCTTACGAAAAATCTCCCACTCATAACAATCCTGAGACTCCACAAGAATGGAATTTCCATTCTGGCTGCCTGACATACATTAGTTTGGGATGGAAAATCCAGCTGGGTGTCTTTTTTTTTGGTTATGTTCATCTCTCTATTGGAACCAAGAACAAATGCAGAAATAACACAGTGTGGAGCTGGAGGTACACAGCAGGCCAGGCAGCATCAGAGGAGCAGGAAAGTTGATGTTTTGGTTCGGGACCCTTTTGCATCCATGCAAAAATGATATCTAATTAGAAAGGAAAGAGGGCATGTTTATTTGAGAAACATCTAGGGTATGTAATTGGCAGAGGATGTGGCACATGGTTTTGGATTAATTGCTCATTGTGTGCAGCATCTGATATGAATTGAATTGCAGTAGTGGTACGGTGGTTGGAACAAGGTCAGGCAAGAGATCTCATAGAATATCAGTTCCATGATTGAGGCTGTTAACCTAGTCCAATCAGGGAGCCCTAGCTGAAAGATACAAACAGGAGTGTCAGAAGTTTTGTTTATTCTGAGAGCTGGCTCTGAGCCAACTGGTCAGTGTCATGTACTATGCACGTGTAAATAAAGTGTGACCTGGTGATGGGATACTGGCCTGTGTGGAGTTATTTCAGGTTGGGTTAACAGTAAGATTCTGTATGGATGTGTCGGGCTAAATGGACTTTGGTGCTCAACCATTTAACATGCTGTAACATACAAATGCTAGTTGGGCCCACATTGTAGATTACATTTTCTCCTGTCTACCCTGCTTTTGGGATAACGAAGTGGAACCATGTAATGGGCTATGTGCTGGGTGGCCAGCCGACCATGATGTGAAAATTGAAATGGAAAGGAAGAGAGGGAGATGCTTTGAAGTTTTTTTTTAACTCAAATTTTCCCCGAACAACTACCTTGGTAGGCCTATGTTCACTACTGTTCTGGGGAGTGGGCAATGAGCTGTGGGAATGGTAGCAGTAGTGGTGATACTGTTGGTAACAGCTTCTCCACGAGCTATTGTTATAGTATGATTCATAACCCAGGAAGATGGACTGAGGTTAAAACAGATTGTGGTTGCCACTCCATACAACTCACTTTACTCAGAACAAGGAAAATTCAAGCATTGCTAAAAGGAGAGGAAATATTGAAGCTTTTGTTCTTGTACTCATCCGGACTAGCTTGCAAGAAATAGACTTTTAAAAAAAAGGAAGCCAACTTATCCAGCATGAGAAGAGGATGCTAATTTGTTCGGCCGTCATTGGCATGGCAATGCAGCAAGAGAAAACAACCCATCATATTGACAGTTCATAACGGGCATTGTGCTCAACCAGCCCGTAGCTTGCAAGCCTCAGAACAATATGTCCACCATTAGTTGTGATTCTGCTATTGGAAATCATTAATTAAACCATCCAGACTTTACTAAAATTTACACCAGAAATCAATTTAAGATGGTCAGTCAGTGCGATGCATTTACATGTGCTAGAAACTAGGTAGGTGGATAGATGGAGCCCTATTTTACGTAGAAAAAGTGTGTTATGAAGATTTGAATCTCTGCATTCCCATGAGAACGCCTGACTAATCAGTCTATCAGCCTGACATGAGAACCAAGATTGATAGTTATCTGTTCTTGCTTGTTTTGCAATCATGATACGATTTGGCTTTTCAAAATGAACTAAAACGTTGCTAATAGCTACAGAAGCCAGCTCTCTCACTTCTAAATCAGAAAGAGCCAAGGTATTCCCTTTTATGTCCTGCCCAATATTTATCCCTTAATCAATGTTGCAAAACCTGGGTATTTTATCTAATTGTATTGCTTGCACTTTGCTGGCACAAATTGGCTACCACATTTCTGTTCAAATACTTCACTTCAATAATAACTCATTGGCTATAAAGTGGTTTGGGATTGTGCAGGACAGTTTCCCTTTGTGAAACATTGTGAGCAACATACTATCAAATATTACATCAACAAAAGAGAATTTCTGAACTAGATACAGAAATATAGATTTGTACTGTATACACTGAGTGAGTCTCAAGCTCCTTAATGTGGATTTAATTTTAAAAATATCTATGCCCTGGCCTAGACATTTATGATTTAAATGAAAATATATGATGCAGATATCTTATTAACATATGTAAATCATAAGTTCAGATGTGACCTGTTTGTTTTTTTTAAGCTTAAAACAATATTCAATAAAAATTCACACTGAGATGAGGTGTTAATAAATATTTTGAAAGCTGTCCAACAATTTCCATCTTATTATTTCATACAAGTAATGGTTTTGTTTCCAGATTAGATCTCTGCTGCTAATAAGAACTCCCACTAATTTGTTCTCTGGGGAGTTCCATGCCATTTGGGTAGGCTGCATGCTTTTTATCTGTCCTCCCTTTTCACCAATAAGAGAGCCTAATTATAAATTTGATGTTGGATGGATGTCAGCTCTGGTTCATTGTATCTTACAGTGTAAGGGAAACACAGTACAAAGTCATTTTCATGCAGCAGCTGTCATACAGCTGTTCAAAGCGATATCAAAAGTTACTTTGCCTGTTGTATTCGGAGCTTGTGCATTTCATTAAACAAGACAACTGTTGTAAAATCACACCTTTTTTTAGTTCCCGGATGTGGGAAAGCTACCACTCAAATAACTTGTCTTTCGTTAATAAAAATGTTGTTTTGAGGGTTCATCATGCAGCAGATGAGCAAATCCATCATTGGTATTGTTGACTTATAGACCCTTATTTCCAACATGACCCCGTTTGTTTAACCTTTCTATCCATGAAAGTATAACAGCGTGTAAAAATGTGTTCTGAATTTAAAAGTAAATACATGCTAAGCATGTTTTGATGTGAAGTGAAATTTTTTGACATTATCACACTGAACAGTCCTTTACTTTTAAGTTGGAATGCCTCAGAGTTAAACGTATCATAAGAATGTTGGAAGCTATATTATCAAGTCATCAAATGAATATAGGCAACTATGTGACCCAGTATTAAAACATTGAAGCTTTGATTTTAACTCTGGATGAGAACTCAGGCTGAAGTGGGTGGTGATCTGTCCTTTCTCGTTGAAGTGGGTGGTGATCTGTCCTTTCTCCCTGAAGTGGGTGGTGATCTGTCCTTTCTCCCTGAAGTAGGTGGTGATCTGTCCTTTCTCCCTGAAGTGTGAGGCCTCATTTATGTCCCCCTTCATTGACGTCCACCTGAAGTCAGTTGGGAAATATAAATGAAAATACCAGCCCCTCAGCAACCTATTCCTGCTTGGCATTATCATCCTCATTTTGAGTTCTTATTTTCATCATGTAATCATATTCTGCTGGCTTTGAGATAATGTAAGCCCTAGGGAGATGTGAACAGCTTTCAGGATCTGTGGAAGGAGCACCTTAAAGGGATTATGTCACATGTTGTACCTATTAAATATTTCAGTGTCAGTATGATTGAATGACAGAACCTATATGTCTATCACTCTTGTCCTCCCTTCCAACTGACTAGAAGGTCTGTTTCACTACAACATGCAATTGGCAGGAAGATTAAAAATGAGGGTGGCTTTGAGTCCATCAATTTTTGTGTTTAGAGCGCGATGATTTCTGTCAAATGTATTGGTTTCTTGTTTGTATTTTTTTTAGGACATGAGTACATTCTGTTTGATTACTCACTCTAACTGTAGAAATAGATTCAATTGAGAACACTCCTGCCTCTGAGCCAGAAGGTTGTGTTTTTAATTACCAGTTATATAATCTAAGTTGACACTTGGGCATAATATTGCAGAAGTGCTGTACTGTCAAAAGTATTTTTTCTCAGGTGGGATGTCAGGCCAAGGTTCCCTCTGTCTCTTGCTTACCAGGATATCAGGAATTCCTTATTCAATTTTCTGGACTGATACTCTTATTAATAAAACAATTAACGATTATCAATCCGTGTGTGCTTTCAAATATCAAGTAAAAAGCAAAGGGAATAGGTCATTCATAGACCTTTAGAGTTATAGATATAGATTTTATTTTGTCACAAATTGCAGTTTGTTGTCAAATGTAAGAGAAACATAAAGCCAGAGGGTGATAATATCAGAATGTGCCCTGATTTTAAACGAGAATTAATCTGCGGTAGTCTGCAATTCTTTTGACCACTAACCCTGTTTAAGGATAGAAAGGTTTCTCATTTATTCACAGTTCTAAATTGATGAAATCTGTGGGAATACAAACACATTTGAGGGTGAGGTTTTAACTTGACAAACATGTTTAAAATATTATGGACATGAAATTCAGAAAGCACTGGACATGTTCAGCTCTGCATCATGATCAGGCAAATATTTACAGTAGTGCTATATTTGTGCGCACCCAGCACAGTTTATTTCACTTCACATCAGCACTCTCCTGCCGAACAAATACTGAACCTGAGTTTTTAGTTGTAAGACTAAAGACTAAGTTCTTCAGATTCACGCTAAGTGGCTATCCGGATAGACAGTTTAGTTGTGGAATTCAGTGATGTTGAACATGGTTCACATTTCTCCCCAGGGATATTTTTCACTGTCACAAAGGCCCCATTGGGGAATATTTGAGGCATATTCCCCAGTCTAGTTTGACAGTGGTTGAGAAGTTCCCAATTACAATACAGTGTCTTGAATTTTCATCTTTAGGGACAGAAGTATTATCATGATTTATAAGAGCACCTATTGTCCACTCTTCATGCCAATGACTTGATATGGAGAAATCAAAGGATTAAAGAAAAATTGATTACGTTGAGTGTCTGAGAAGGAGAACATGATGTTGGTAGATGAAACAATATGAAGATAATGAATTTATGTAATATTGATGCAGTGGTTCATCATTGTGTCATTGCTTATTTCTATAATTGTCGTCTTGACCATATTGTCATAGATTATTCATCATATTCATTTTTTTATTCTCCCCCTAAAAGATTTTGAAGTGGAAATTCTCTTGTACATTGTGCCCATTTTACCAAGGGCTCATCATAAAGTATTTTGGCAAAGCCAGGGCTGATATTACATCTGTGCCACTTGCCTTTTGGTCTTTGCCTCAGGATCGCTGAAGATAAAGTAAGTTGATGTTCTTTCTTAAAGTGTCCCAATGGAGCCCTCAGAGTAGCATGTGACTTCCAAATTCCACCACAACTCCACAGAAGTCACCGGTATCTCTGCCTTCAATAGTTTGTGGTTCCGTGATAATGACCTTACCTTTGAGCCCAGAGACCTGGGTTCAAGTCCCAATTGCTGCAGAGGTGTGTAATAACATCACTGAATGGATAGTTTCTAAACAATCTATTCTCTCCACAGTGTTGGACTACCCGAGAACCAGTGAAGCAGATAGCCTGAAATGGATATCCTCGATTGGGCAAGCTGCCTGTAGAGGAGCGTCCAGTGCTCGCATCTTGTGCCAAGAGTGCCATTTCATGAATAAGGATGTATTTCCATGATCCATATTGCACTTGGTTTTTAGGTGTGCACTGTGTGTATACCATGAAGTCCAAGCATGAGAACTACTTACATTAAAATCTGCCCCCTTGAATGTATCTGTGCCAAAACCTAATTTTTTTTTGATATCTCCAACCCTCAATCTTTTCCTTTGAGTGTAACTCTGCTTCAATGTCAGTTGATTTACAACACAGCTAGTTGTTTGATTTGTCACCTAAGTTTATTTTTAGGGCATCATATTCACAGTCCTGTAGTTCAGTATTGATATGTTTCCATTTACTATTGTGTGATGAGCCATCTCTGTTTCATTTTGATTTATGTCTTGCTGGTTACACTGAAAGTATTCTCCATGATTCAAGCTCTACCCTTGAAAGCACTGTTCAGATCTTAGCTTTCAAAATATAAGATCTAACACAGCAGTGCACCCAATCTATATACTCAGATCACAGATTACAGAATCACTACAGTGTGGAAACAGGCCATTCTGCCCAAGAAGTCCACAACCCCGCCCCCCCTGAAGAGCACTCCACCCAGACCCATTCCCCTACCCTTTCATTTCCCATGTCTAACCCATCTAACCTAAGCATCCCTGGGCATAATGGGCAATTTAGCATGGCTTCCAATAGAGATACTGGTGAACAAGTTGATCTCTGTTAATGGGAAAACTGATCACCTCTGAAGACTCTGCCTTTGGGGAAACAGCTAATATGCCAGAGGTGAAAGAAAGAAAGACAGAGCACTCACAACTACACCCTTGGTTTGACCATCTCATGTGACCTTGCAAATTCCAAAGTATATGCCACAGATGAAGCCATCTCTAATCATTTCCTAATTCCCCCTATGTCCCAACTCTACTTCCTTCTGTTTGCCCTGGAAAAATCTGTTACCCTAGTTGTGCACTGCTGTACAAAATTCCAACACTTTGTATTGTTTTCGTCACATCATTCTACAACTAGCAGTGTCCTTAACCCGCAGTCTTCATTGTGCTGGTTCCCATTAAAACCATTATTGTACCTCACCACAGCAGTTCCCTTAGTACAGACACATCTTAAGTGCAAGGGTGATGGACATTTTTCATATAACTGGTAGAGAACTGAATTAGCCATATTGAGTTAGACCACATGAAACACTGGTCCTGCTCCTTTTTGCCAGAACTCCTCATTGGAATGCAAAGATGATCCCAGACTACTTTTCCCACCTTCAAGTCATTGTCTTAAACCCTTCCCCTTTGGCACCTCTACCTTTCTATCACCAAAAACCAGCTTCTGGATTTCTTTGTCACTAAGATAAAGACCATCCAGTCAATTGCCCCTGCAGCTCCCATCCCTTTTCCTCCCTACACCACTAGGCCAAACCTCCTGTAAGGTTACCCCTGCCCTGGGGCAGAATTTAGCAGAGTGGAAGAAAAGGATGCACTGCTTGTGGCCTTGCATTCCTAAATGAAGGATCTGATTGGCCAGCAGCTCCAACAGCTTTATTTTGTTTCAAAAACATATTTTATTCATAAAAAATCTCTTTGTATATATACATTATCATAAATGCAGTTTGGTCTGTACAGTTGCATATCAAGTAAACAACAAAACATTGGACTTTGACTCTATCCAAAAAAAACCTCTCCTATACATACAATGCTAATATTTACATATATTTTAGACACTGGGACAGTCCGATAACTGGACAGACCCCCATTTACCTTTAACAAGAAGACCTCAGACAGTGGTCTTTCCCACTGTGCCTTGGTGGCAGCTGCGCTAAGCTTTAGTGCATCCCTCAGCACGCAGTCCTGGACCTTAGAACATGGCAGTCTGCAAAACCAAGGACTCAGTGGTTGATGCTTCTGGGATTGCAACCAGTTCCAGAATGAAAGCCCCAGTGGATCCCATCCCCAGGTTAGTCAGGGGCACTGCACAGTGAGGGAGCAATTTAGGGGCAAAAAACCGAAAATGCTGGAAAAATTCAGCAGGTCCAGCAGCATCTGTGGAGAGAAATCAGAGTTAACATTTTGAATCGAGTGACCCACAGAACTGATGGTAGCTAGGAAAACATCAGTTTATATGCAGAAATAGAGTGGAGGGAGGAGGTAAGGAGTGAACAATAGTTGGAGATAGAGCCCAAAGAGAGAGAGGAACAGTTGGAGAGATAAAGGAGTGGTTAACGATCCGGCCAGGAGGGTTAATAGCTATTAATGGGGACTGTTAATGGTCAACAGTGGGTTGTGTGTAACAGCAGAATATGCACTAACAAGGCCTGGTGTGTGTAGGTTGTGGTAAGGACATGACAGAGCTCAAGAACTAAAGTTGTTGAACTCGATATTGAGTCCAGAAGGCTGCAGGGGTCTCCAAGTGGAAAATGAGACACTTCTTCCAGCTTGCACTGACCTTCACTGAAGCACTGCAGCAAACCTGAGACAGAGGTGTTAGACAAGGAATATGGTGGTGTGTTGAAATGGCAGGCAACTGGAAGCTCAGGGTCTTCTTTGCGGACAGATTAAGGGGTGGCAGAGGAAGGAAGTAGAGGTTGCTGTCTTCTGTGGAGGAGGAGTGTCCCCACGCACAAAGGGTATCCAACCAAAAATCGAACCCCTTTACCTTCTTGCCTTTTTAAAAAATGTATTCAAATAAAAAGGCTTGCACCCTCCTACCCATTGTCAACCATATTATAGTGTGGGCAGCATAACAATGGGGTCAATTGAGCTTTTAAACCCAATTAATTCTGAATAGCTTACTTAAATATGGTGGTGGGCTGCTGGTTTTGCCTGCTTTCCCCCATGCATTATGGGGCACTGCTCAAGGATGGTATGGTTGCGGAATGGGTGTGCATCCTACTTGAAGTGCCGTCCCCACCTGCATGTCACTTGAACTCTCCTCCTCTGTCTCACAAATGTCAGACTACTTCACCCTGAAATGCGCTTCTAACCGTGTCCACACCCACATTAAGGCTGTGTATTTCCACCTCCCTAATATCACCTACCTCTGCTGATCCACTGCTGAAACTTTTGTTCATGCCTTTGTTACTTCTCGACCTGACTATCCCAACACAATCTGACTGACCCTGATGTTCTACCCTCTGTAAACTTAAGATCATCTGAAATTCTGCAGCCTGTGTCCTAGCCCATACCATGTTCCATTCACTCATCACCTCTGTTCTGACTAATGTCCACTGGCTTCCTGGTTAAGTAATGCCTCAATTCCAGTTTTGCAAAGTCATTGTCACAACCTTAATTTTTTTGGTGTTTTTTTTAAAAGAATTGAATGAATATTAATAATTTCTGCTGTACATATTGTAGAAGAAATATGGGAAATCTAAGTTTCCTTCCAGAAAAGATGACAGAAAAGTGGGAGCAGCTCAGAAGACATTCTGGATTATCTTTTGTTTAAATTCTTCCTTACAGTTTTCTTCTTCTTACTCCACTTTATCTGAACATGGTAACATTTCAGAGGTACATAATCCTCTGATCTTCACCCATGAAACATTACTACATTCAGGTTAAGTGAGGTGAGAGGAAGAGAACTGTGAGGGAGATTCTTTAAAAATAAAAAAACTAAATCCAAAATATCTTCTGAGCGGGGGAAAAACACAAGCAGGGTATTCAACTGTGGAAAGAAGAGGATTCCAATGCCTATTAATGTATCCAGGCAGATGATTTAGTGCAGATTTCTTTCACAATTTGACAGAAATATTGGCTGAACTAGCCTTCAACTCCACTGCATGGAACCCTGCACATCTCACTGTCCATTGCAACAGACTTGTTCACTTTATGTATCCTTGTTCAAACGTTTTCTGAATTGCATTATTTTCTATAGAGATCTTCTGGTTAAATCAAATATAGCTAAAATATGGCCCATTTCAAGCATAATTTATAGTTTTGCAGATATTTCTTTGAATCCTACCATTTGCAATAGAATATTTTCCATTAATTACTGTTTACCAGTAATTTTCTTTTACATCAGCATGAGCTTTTTATAGCTTCGTGGTGATGCATGTTTCATGACACCCTGACTGGAGAGTTAAGGTTTTTATGGCGAACAATCTGATTATTGTTAGGGAAAATGTTTAAACAAGTCCCACTCATTGAAAATAGCTGGGTTTACTCACTGAAATTGACTGTGTTTTACTGCATGATGAAATCGGCTGAGGAACATCCTGTTCATCCTTGCCTGTCCTTGTGGGCTATGTGCTAATTGCTAATTATTAAAGGAACATTTCATTAAATCCCCAAGGCTGCCATATGAGTGTTACAAAAATAGTGTTGTAATTAGTTGTACAGAGTAATTGTACTTCGATAAAACAAATTTTGTGTATATGGTGAGCTCCATTACGGATGTTGATTTATGTACAATACATGCAACACAGCAGAATAAGGCTTTCTATTAGTCCACTCAGCTGTTTCATGCACAACCTTGCCTGCATTCCATCTATGCTGCCTTTGCAATCACAGAAGTCTTGTTCCAGTTTTGAACCTACCACCCTGTTCCCGGTGCACTGTGAAAAACAACTTGGTGTTAGCTTGTGGGGGTGGGAGAGAGGGATTACAGTAATCTGCATGATCAAAATGTTGAAACATATCAATGACTTTGATTCTTTTTCTAGAAATAGGCCCCCCTTGGTTAACTGACTAAAAATAATTTGTTCTTTTCAGGTTTAGATTAAAATAGTTAAAAAGAAGTAAAATAATTTATACTGGAGATAATAAATAAAAACATGACTGCAAATACACGGCAGCATTGATACATTCTGAAAGAGAAATCAGCTAATATTTCATATGGTAGTCTGGTTGATATAGTGAACAATATATTTTTTAAAAATTATGTGGGAAGAAAGAGAGAGAGAGAGAGATCAGGAATATCTCAATCATGACCAATCATGATCACTGCAAGCAATAAACACCTCAGTTTGATTCCTGGGCCAGGGATGGATAGGCTTAGTGAAATTTAGAAGTGAGAGCTTGACAAAAATGAGGTTGTGACTGACATCCCACCCAGAAACTTGAATTTGATTGGCAATGATCATTTGCATATGAAAAAGACTTGATGCCTGACTTGATGAGCTGGGAAGGGTATGTCACCTGCACTATTTACTGTCCCAAACCAGCAGAATCTCAGCTTCCATCCTCACCTTTGCCCTAGTTTAGCCCTGAGCTCCATTCCCTACATTGTGATGTTTTCTCCCCTACAAGCTCATATCATGCACTCACCAGCATTTCCAGCCTTAGATTGCACTTACTTTAACCTTAGCTTCAGCCTTGACTCCTTCTCATACCACAGGAGAACAACTGTTATTTGAAATGTTGCTAAGTGCACTGAGCAGCAACTTTTACCAAAGTGCGCAGTTAATATGCAAACTGACAATGTAAGCCTGTAGTATTGTAATTGGACATTGCCGCTGGTGGTGAGATCGTAGCAGAGTTTTTTTCAACACCCAGCTCCTCAACCAGATCTGAGAAAAACTCCATGCCTCAACCAATTTGTTTCTGTGTTTCTCAAATTCTAGCCAATTATTTTTTTCCCTTTTCTTTTCTTAACTGTATTGTGTCCTCGGGCTGTATGGATTTTTCGACAATCTATGGGTAAAGAAATGGGTTGATATTTGGGTTATAAACCCTTCATCAGAAATTGTGAAGGCAAGACCCTATGTCAACAGTTTTTTGAGCTACCCCTCTTCCCAGGATTGGTTGACCTTGCGCATTTTGCCAATATTTTCTGCTTAAAGTTCTGATGGCTGTTTTAGTTTGCCTGCCTTTTCCTCTGACTTTCTTTGCTTGGACGAATCACAAGTCTTCTCACCCTGATTTGAATGTTGTTTAGTCATTTATATGTATTTGACTTGCCTGAATGGTGACCTTATCTAATAGGCACCTATTCATCAATTAGCAGGCAGTTTCACTCACGTGATAGAAATCTCCATTGATTCTCTGCCTCTTCGGTCTTCTCCTTCCCCTTTCCTCTTTTTCCCATTTCAGCTTTCTTTTCTAGTGAAAAGTTACACACTCAAAATCAGTGGTAACAAAAGTTAGTTATTAGTAACTTGGCTTTTCTTTTTGCAGGTCTTTTTCTGCTTTCGATTTGCCTCATTTACTGCTGATTTGCTTTTAGTTTTCTTTTGAATATCTTTTATAATTGCAGGATAACCTTAAAGGTTTGAAATAGCAAAAGAGAAAATAAGATAAATCTGATGGAAGTCATTAGTGCACCTATTAGTCAGGAAGGAAGCAATAATGGAGGAATATAATCCATTTCAGTTTTGGATGCTGGGGGAAAAAAAATGAGAGCATTTTGGAAATAAGTGGACAAGGCAGCATATTATGGCAGCCCAGTTGAGATTCAACCCAATCGTATTTGTGCGATGGTGGTAGCTAATGCTTTATATCTTTAAGAGTCATTCTGATGATGATCATCTCATCATACAAAAGGGCTGCCAAATACCCAGGCTGCAATCAAGGAATCATCACCGCTTTTCTTTCCTAGACTTCCTGAAGCAGGTACTTATTAGTGATTGCCTTTGAAAGCAGGGCATCCACATCTTCCTCAAATACTGCTTGATATAACCAGCTAATTCACTACAAGAGAGAAAAAAAAAACCTTGCGCTTCTGAAGTGTCTTTTGTGACCTCATAATGCCCCAAAACACTCTGCAGCCAATGAAGTGTTCTTGATGTGTATGGACTTATTATGTGGCAAAGTATAGTGACTAATTTGCACTCAGCCACAACCCTAGGGTAACTTGAACCACATAACACAATTGATAAGGCCAAATGCTGTAAGACAGTAAAATCAGATCAAATATAGCTAGACAGAACCAGAACTAATAACTTTGTAGTACAAAACTTGAATCTTGCAGAAGATAGATACTTTGCTGAAGGTTTTTGTCTGATGCTCATCATTTGATTTGGACTGCAAACAAAAAGAATGTGTTCAAGCTTTGTGCCTTCTTTGAATTACCCAGGAGCCTGGAGAGCCGAGAGTTCCCCTGTTGCTCGCTGCATGGCAATGTTTTGATAAATCAGAATCGTCTTGCTACTAACCAGCACCCTTTTCTTCTGTGATGTAAATTGCTGTGATCATTTGAAATTTGACATTACTGCACCTGTCTTGAAGAGTGCATCACATAAAGCTTCAGCAACATATCTCTGTTCAGCAATATTCAAGAAACAGAAGTGGTGATGTTGAATCTAACCCATCTTGACAGCAGCCAGGCAGAACAGCAGTGTGCCTTTAATCTGTTTCAGGTCTTTCAGGTCTGCTATACTAATTCATGTGCATAAATCTGCTTCCTCTGGAGAGTGGACTTTTGCCCAATTACACGATATCATGTAAATGGAGCACGCGGCTGCTCCAGTCTGGTGGAGGAACAGTATATGCACTAAGGAATGGTCTGATTGAGTACACATCAACTGCTTTGCTTGCTGTGAGCTTGGGCACAGGCCAGCAAGGAATGCTGGCCCTGTGATGTTCTGAGTGAAGTGTCTGCTTTTATCTTACTGCTAAATGTACAAGAGAACAGCAGGCTTCCACATAAAGCTCTACATTTTCAAAAGAATTATTTTAGTGTCTGCACTGAACTTGTTAACAGTTGGCAATGCTGCAGGATCAGCCAGCACAAATACACTTTAGCACCATCCACAATGCAAACTTAAATATAAAGATAGTTTCAGTTCAATGACGAGCTTCTGATACATTGTACCCGCAACAAATATCAGAAAAATAACAGTTTTTAATATTCAAATTAATGATCATTGACAGGCTTGTGAAATCAGAAATTTGATAGTGATTTAGTGAATTCATGAGAATTCCTTCAGGCTCCAACTTCCATAATTTTTACAACAGCAAATGTCAAGGATGAGTTCCTTTGGTAACTGAGGTCCCTAGCACTTGTGCACAATCAAATTAGAGTTATTCAATGTATTCATCCAACAATCCCACCATCACTCCTGTTAACCTGCTGCTGCACAGCACTGGGCATATCAGCAGAGCTTTTAATTGGTTTCTGGCTTTCAGGCTAGATTTTAAAACGCACTGGTCCATATCGCTAAACTCTGTCCATCCACCTAGAGGCTTTGACGAGGTTCAGAAAGCTATGGTGAGATATTCCATTTCTCCATCATAATTACTCCAGTCGTACCAACTTCGAACAGATGGTCTGATTAAAAATAAAATATGCAAATGGACCATCTCAGTCTAATGAGCTTCTGCATTTCGTCAATCTGCAGCAGGCCACAGAAGATACAGTTTTTTTTCTGAAGTTTTTAAACTTCTTTGTTAATGAAGAAAGACCGTCAGGAGGTTGAGCTAGATCCTTTTAACAATTCAGTTCATGGCTCATGTAACATGCACATTTTCTAACCAATAATATTTTTAAAATTGATGTTTTCTATAAATTTTTAATGTTGATTATTAAGGTTTAATGACCAAAACAATAGTATTACAGCAGTATTCTGAACAGAAAATGTGCACATTTTCAAATAGTTACCACTTTGTGACTGAAACTCCTGCTCTTCCCCTCTCCCATTTCAGTTACCTTTTGTTTTCTTAATGAATTTATTTTAACACTTCACAAACCTATATTATTTTTTCTCAGCACATTCTTGGCTGAGAACTTTTGGGAATTCCCAACACCTTCAAAACAAAGGTATATTCCATAAACCCAAGTAGCATTGATGCAAATCACTTGCTTCCACTCCCATGCATATAATTTTTCAGATAGTATTTCTCCTGTCTTCCATCACATAGATAACCATCTATGCAGTAAGGATTGCAAATGGAACTTCTAACCACGATGTTGGGTGGAGCATGTTTTTGATTTAGGATGTGAAGACCCTGTCCAAGTGGATTGCTATGTAAACAGAATGAAATCAAAGCTTGCTTTTCCTCTATTTTTATATACCTTATTTGTTTCACTCATTTTGTTTCCTTAGTCCTCTGTAAAGAACCAAGGAAATTTTCAGTGTTAGAGTATCCTTACTACAACTTGCTGTTCTTCTGCTTACACAAAAACATTATGAGGTTGCAGTTGAATGTTGCCATGATAATACTAGCATGCATGGGGCTCAGGAAATGAATCTGTCATCTCTGTGCCAGAACGGGTAGTAACATCGAGGTACTTAAATTATACTGGGGATACTTGCTAGGTGTCCTGAGGCAACTGCTGGTGAGATAGCGATAAACATTTTAGTTTTTTTTAAAGCATGTTTCAATCATAAAATTTTGTAGAAGTGCAGAACAGTTTGAATAATACGTTTAATTGATTGCAGTACATATTAATTTACTTCATGATGTGGCATTTGCCACATTTACAATTACAAACTGTATTTATGACTTGTATTTAATTTCAAACATTCTCTTGTGTAAGTGGCCTGAGGGTTTTTACACTAGCTCCAGTCCCTCAGTGTAGGATAGTTGGTGAAATGACTTATTCAATTTTTTTCCAAAAATGTACTACAAACCATAAATTTTAGATTATATTCCATGACTGTGCAGATTGAGCATTGCTGAAAATGCAATGTAGTTCAAGTCTTTTCTGTACAAGATGTGGTTACCATGACGTGCCTCACTACAATTGCAGTTGTGTGATATTTGCAATATACATCCAATGTTAAAGATACTGTCCCAGAGATTTTGCACAGTTTCCAGTCTCTCAGCGCACGGTTGGAGTTGCAGACTGGCACATTCCCTGGTTCACGACTACATGCTGAGAGGCCAAAAACTGGGGGATGGAAATCCTTCAGGCTGTAATTGTAAGTGTAGTAATATGTAGAATTGGAATAAACTGATTTGGTTTGTACTCTAAATAATGTCAATGGTGAACATTTAAGTAATGTACTTTTATGAATAAATTATTTTCGAAAATAAAAGGAAAATCAGCTGGGTGAATGACTTGCCAGCCCTGCCTGAAACTTGCCACTGTTGCACTACAAAGAGTTATCCATGAATAAATTACATAAACCAGCACATCTCGAGGTCTATGGCTATGTGCTGAGGAATGCAATCCAAGGTCCACCTCCAACAGTGCACTGACAGTCTGGAAACTGTGCAAAACCCCTTGGTGCTGGATAATATTTTTGCACTGGAAGACCAAAAGACATCTTTCACAATGGTCCTTCAGTCACAGTTGATGATTCTTTCATTTTATATCCCTATGAACAGCCCATATAGCACAGAGATGCTCAGGATAAACAAAACCATTATGTCTCTTTACAGACCTGCTTTGCAAAAGCACATGTCAGCAGGAAGTAGATAACCCACCTTTCCCAGCAAAACACCTTGTGTGACATTTAGAGACCCTGAGAATCTACATATGCAAAAATGATCTGATGGGGAAGATCTTTCTTCCCACCAACCAAGCTACATATTGTACTTTTGGAAATTTCTGGTGATGAAGCATTCTGCAATAGACTTTCTGACAGAATCATCCGACCAATTGGGATACTTTAGTGGAAGGGTGTGGAGACGTGCCAACTTGGAGCCAACCTGTGCTCTTCAAACACCTGCTTTTCCCAGCCCCATATTTTTACATTTTTTTTAAAAATAACTTTTTGTTGCTATGAAACTAGCCACCCTTTTAAAAGTTTCTTGCCAAGATGCATGTGACATGGGTGTCATGATGCAGAATACATATTGTCTCTGACAAGCTGATCTGAATCAGTTGTTAGGCACTCGAGCTGCTTGTACAAAGAAGTGTAACACTTACTTCTACCGTCCACCTTGAGCACCCATACATTACAGACATGTTGGCTGGTGAACTTCTACCAACAATACTGAACAGTCAGACTAAAGTTATTCATTTATGAAATGGCTGCAGCCTCTACAGATTTTGAGATCTAAGTTTCCTAAAGCATGAAAATATGAACATGAAAGAATGTTTGATCTGTCAAGCTTGTTCTTCACACCAAACATATATACTTGCCCTGTCTTCAAGCTCAGTAAAAGCTGGAGGAAAAGCATCTCATTTCTGCTTGGAACCCTGCAGCCTTTGGGACTCAGTGTTGAGTTCAAAAGCACCTTCTCCAAAGTCCTTACCCCATACTCCAGGCCTTGTCATCACATGGACTGTTCCCACAACCATTCCATTGTCAGCTACTAATAGTCCCCATTAGTAGCTATTCGTTCTCCCAGACTGATCTTTATGCACTCCTTTGTTCATCTAACTGTTGTTTTCTCTCTCTTTGGGCTTCATCTCCACCTATCATTTACTCCTCCCCACTTCCCCCACCCCATCTTCAGCATATGTACCAACCTTTTCTTAGCCACAATCAATTCTAAAGAAGGGTCACTGGACCCGAAATGTTAACACTGCTTTCTCTCCACAGATTCTGCCAGATCTGCTGCATTTTCCCTGCAATTTCTGTTTTTGTTTCTAATTTGCAGCATCCACAGTTCTTTAGTTTTCTTTGTTTAGAATTTGTACAACTTGGCAGAATCATATTCTGAACTAACATAATGGAATAAATTTTACAATTGGTATGGATTCATACAGGATGAAAGATTTTCCAGGTTGCGATGGTTGCTGTGAATACCATACCCATGCTGTTATGAACCCCTGTGTGTTAGACCACTTAACCTGAACGCTGTTTCGGGAGTCCAGGGATCATGTGATTCAAGGATGCAAGATTTGCATTGAGAGAGGAAGCATGTGCTTTGGTGATAACCCAACCATGACTAAAGTCAGTATGGTATCAAATTTGAATAACGTGAAACATAGAAACACAGGAAATAGGAGCATGCATAGGCCATTCAGCCCTTCAGACTTGTTCCACCATTCAATATGATCCAACCTAATACCCTTTTCCAGCTTTCTCCCCACACCCTTTTTTCCCTTCAACTCTAATAACTATATCTATCTCCTTCTTGAAAATATGTTTTGTCCTCAACTGCTTTCTGTTGCAGAGAATCCCACAGGCTCACCACTATCTGGATGGAGAAATACCTTGTTATCTTAATCCTAAATGGCCTATCCTGTATTCTTGAACTGTTACCGCTGGTTCGGGACTTGCCAGTCATCGGGAACATCCTTTCTGTATTTACCGTATCTAGTTCTGTTACAATTTCACAGGTTTCTATTAGATCCCTCCTCATTCTTATAACTTATCCAATCTCTTCTTATACGTCAGTTCTGCCATCCCAGGAATCAGTCTGGTAAATCTTCATTGCACTTCCTTCATTGGCCTGAACGTCCTTCCTCAGATACAGAGTGCAAAACTGTACACAATACTCCAGGTGTGGTCTCACCAAGGCCATGTACAATTGCAGCAAGACATTCCTGCTCCTGACTGTGCAGACCAACATACTATTTGCCTTCTTCACCACCTGCTGCACCTAAACGCTTACTTTCAGCGACTGGTATACAAGGACACCCAGGTTTTGTTGCATCTCCCTTTTTTCCAATCTATCACCATTAACTTGAAAGTTTATGAGACAATCTCCTGTATGGCTGCAGCATACAGACACTTTATATGACAGACTCAATGATGTTCTGATGGAATATCATCAATGTCAATCTGGATCCAAGCCCATTGGTGAGAGAGAATCCATGACGCATTGAGTTTATCAAGTATACAGTTTTACTGCTCCTTCCACAAATCGGCCTCAATTGTTCTCTTTTCTAAGAGATATTTTAAATCAATCTGTTCTGACATGATACAGCTATGAGTCAAGTGGAACTTGAAATCAGAACCACTGGACCATAGGTAGGAACACTACCACTACACCACAGGACCCACTTCTGTTCCATTATATTGATAAAATTGATACTGATCAAACACTGATCCAGTCAATTCAGTAATCAATTACACCCATTCAGTTGTTTAACTATTTGCTTCATCAACGATTGCCCTGAAACATTGGGTTGATTATTCCCAGTTACAGAATGACATGAATAGCAAGCACTTCTGCCTGTAGCGAGAGTTAAGATACAACAAGTGGGCATCACAGGGCATGGTGCATCCGGAAGAAGGCAAATTTGTTATTGAACTGTTCAAAGCCCTAACTCATCAGGATGATGATCAGGATCCCCTTTCAGTCTTTCTTGAGTTAGCTGATCCCAGCTTCAGGTCGGCAAAGAACTAAGGCATCAGGGGAGGTGAAAGTGAGAAGAGGTGGACATCTCCCAATCTGGTGATTGTCACACACAATACACATCTGCTGGAATGTGCAGAGCATGATTGGACTGCACTTTGATGTCAGTAAACTCTGTCTGTTGAAGAACCTTGACATTAGTGAGCAATTGTAAACCTGTAAGAAGCTTGGAACTAGACCCCTCCACCAAGGGCGACAATTTCAGGAAAAGCTAGAAGTAAGTTTAAAAAAAAGATTTCCAACAAGAAAGCCCAGTAGGTGAGAACATTTTTACGTATGGAAGCACAAACTGGGAATATTTAATTTTTGCATGCTGATTTATTTGTTTATTTCAAAAGTAACTCTGAAGAGTGAGCTTGATGTATTTTTAAAATCAGTCCCTGTGATGAATTTTTGTTCTGTCTTGCTTGGGAAATTGCAGGATGAATAATGACTTCACTGTTTTTGTAAGCAATAACCAGTCGCCAAGTATTGAGTGCATATGCCAGTAAATACGTGTGTGCACAGAAAGGATTCTCTATGCATCCTTTGCTACTGGGTTTTGTTATGGTCAAGCAGTTGCATTGATATTTATAGCTTAGAAAAAGGGAATAAAGTTAGTGCTATGTAAGTAAGTTGCATGGACATCGATACATCTCCAATGTTTCTGTCACTTTTTGACGAAAATTTTCACATACAATTCTTGTAGAAAATATGTGAAAATGGTCACTGTTATTATTTTCCTTGAGTCCATGTTCAGAGAATAACTGAAACTGCTGACAGAGGTTTAACTGAAAATAAACGCTAATGTATGTATTCTGCTCATGCTCATCCCAACTAATTTATATGTTTGCAGTCCTCGGACTCTGCTCAGATTCACCCTGACTCTATTTTTAATACTTATTTGTCAATGGGATGTGGGCATCATTGGCAATGTTCTAGCTGGGTTGGTCTGTGTTGACCTCTGTAGCCATGCATGGACCTCAGAGTTCCATGCAGTGGCAGGAAAATTTAGAGGGATCATAGATCTTTAGGTAGGCCAACATTTATTGTCCATTCCTAATTGTCCTTGAGAACGTGCCTTTTGAATCACTGCATTTCATGGGGAGGTAGGTACATCCACAGTGCTGTTAGGAAGGGAGGTCCAGGATTTTGACCCAGCGACCGTGCAGGAACGTTGAAATAGTCCCATGTCAGGATTATATGTGGTTTGAAGAGGATCTTGTGGGTCATAATGCTCCTGTGCATTTGCTGCCACCACATCTAAGTGGTAGGGTTCATGAGTTTGGTTTTGTCGAAGGAGCTTTGGTGAGTTGCTGCAGTGCATATTGTAGGGATGCTCCCCTCCGCATTGGTGATGGAGGAGGAAGTCAATGTTGAAGGTGATGTATGAGATGCCAGTCAAATGAGCACTTTCCCTTGGATGGTCTTGAGCTTCTTGAGTGTTGTTTCTGCACACGTCCAGGAAAATGAAGAGTATACCATCACACTCCTGACTTGTGCCTTGTAAATGGTGGGCAGGCTTTGGGGAGACAGGAAGTGAGTTAACATGGATTCTCTAGACTTTGATGTGCTCTTGTAGCCACAGTATTTATATTGCTGACCAAGTTCAGTTTCTGGTCAATAGTAAGCCCCTGAGGATGTTGATATTGGGGCACTCAGTGACATAATTCCATGTTAGTGTGGAATGAGGCTAGGAGCAGGTTATTGCTGAGCAAGTGCTGCTTGAAAGAACTGTTGTTGACCCTTTCCATCACCTTGCTGATGATAAAGCAGATACAGTTGGAAAAGATGACATTGTGGAGCAGAGGTTATGTCCCTACCTCCAGACCAGGAGGCCTGGGTCCAAATCTGATCCACTCCAGATATGTGTAGGAGAATACCTAGGAAGGACCACTATCTGCAAGAACTCTGTTTGGTGGACAGGTTTTAGGACCTAGTTCTATTTTGTTGGTTTTAAGAACTGGGCCTTGATTAAGAGGGAGAGCCGTGGGCATTCATACTGGGGGTGGAGAGTACTGCATGCGGCAGTCCTGAGCCATCAGACATTAAGTAACTTCACCACTGATGTGCCATGTGTAGTTTTAGTGACTTGGAGGAAAAGGTATTTCATATATACCTTGTTTCCACTTGCGGCCCCTTTTTGGGTTTTTTGAATGGGATGCTCCTTAAATTTTGGTTGCACTTCAGTCCCACACTCTTGATCTACGGGCACCCAGTGTGGGGGGCGCTGGACATGGGTCTGCTCCTGACCTGGGCCAAGATGGCTATCATCAAGTCCAGGCAACGGGCCATGGATGGGCTTGTTGTTACTGACTGTCTGCCCCTCTTTTGCGGTTACGTCCATACTAGGGTAGAGAAAGAGCATACCATGCTCACCGACACTACAGAGGCCTTTAGAAACTAGTGGACACTGCAGGGACTGGGCTGCATCATCAGCCCAGTGACATTATTTTAATTTAATAAGTTTCTGTTCCATTTTTAAAAAGAGTAGAGGTAGCTTTACTTTTCATTTAAAAGTGGAGAGGAAGCTTTATTTTGTATCTAACCCTGTGTTGTTCTTGCCCTGGGAGTGTTTGATGGGGACAGTGTCAAGGGAGCTTTACTTTCACAGTTTAAAAGAGTGAGGGGACATTTAACTAAAAGAGCAGAAGATGTTTTACTCTTCATCTAACTCTGTGCTGACTTTGTCACGGGAGTGTTTGATGGAGACAGTGTCGAGAGACATTTACTTTCTGTTTAAAAGACCAGAGGAAGCTGTATTTTCTGTTCACTTTAAGTTGAAAAAAGTAGAGAGAGCTTTAGTTTCGGTTTTAAAGGGTAGACAGTTGGGGCTGGAACTGACCAGGTAGGATTTGTCCTTTTTTTTGTGTACACATTCCTGGGTAGATGCCAGTGTTGTAGCTGTTCTGAAAAATCTGGCTAGGGTTGCAGCAAGTGGAGGAGTACCAGCTTTTAATACTTGTGTAATGTTGTCAGTACTTGTGGTCTCAGCAGTTTCCAGTACGTTCAGCTGCTTCTTGCTATCACAAGAACTGAATTGTTTGAAGATTGGCATCTGTGGTACTGGGGACTTCTGGAGGAGCCCAAGATGGATCACCTACTCAGCACTTTTGGCTGAATATGGATGCAAACATTTCAGGATCGCCTTTTGCACTGATGTGTTGGGCTGCATCGTCATTCACAATGGGGATAGTTGTGGAACCTGCTCCAACTTTCAGTTGTAGAGTCATAGAGTTCCTATACCCTCTAGTTTTGGACTCCCATATCCTGGGAAACAAACTTTGGCTATCCATGCCCCTCATGATTTTATAAACCTCTATTAGGTCACCCCTCAGCCTCTGATTCTCCAGGGGAAAAAGCGCCAACCAATTCAGCCTCTCCCTATAGCTCAAACCCTCCAAATCTGGTAACATGCTTATAAATCTTTTCTGAACCCTTTTAAGTTTAACATCTTTCCTATAGCAGGGAGACCAGAATTGAACGCAGTATTCCAAAAGTTGTTTAATTGTCCACCACCATTCATGACTGGATGTGCAGTCTGCAGAGCTTAGATCCGATCCATTGGTTGTAAGATCACTTAACTTTTGTTATCGTGTGCTGTTTTAGTTGTTTGTCCATGCAGGGTGAGCCCTCCCCTTTAAGTATCACTGGTGCTGCTCCTGGCATGCTTTCCTGCACTCTTCATTGATCCAGGGTTGGTTCCCTGATTTGATGGCAATAGCAGAGTTGGGTATATGATGGGCCATGAGGTTACAGATTGAGGTTGACTGTAATTCTTTGCTGCTCGTGGCCAACAGCACGTCATAGATGCCCAGTTTAAGTTGTTAGATCTGTTTGACATCTTTTCATATTGTACCGAAGTAGTATTGTCACAGAACATAATGGAGGATACCCTTAAAGCAAAGACAGGACTTTCTCTCCACAAGGACTGTGAGGTAGGGATGGGTTTGTGTGGCTTATGTGGCAATAAGCAGAAGGTTTCTTTGCCCATGTTTGACTCAATGCTACTAGACTTCAGTGGGACTGGAGTTACTGATGATTCCCAGGCCAACTCCCTCCAAACAGTATATCCTCTATGTTTTCATTTCTAGGGATAGGTGTCTTGCTGGGCCATTGCAGGGTCAGCAGCATTGCTGTGCGTCCAGAGTCACAGAATGTAGACCAGACTAGGTAAGGATGGCAGATTTCCTGCCCTAAAGCAAACTCGTGATCAAGATGGATTTGTAATCACAGTGAACAATGGCCACCATTACTGACCATTTAATTCGAGATTTAAGTTTGTTTGAATTCCTCCAGCTACCATGTGGTATTTGAACCCATGTTGCCAAATATTAGCTTGAGCCTCTGGATTATTAGTCCACAGATATTATCATTACTCTATTTCTTCATCCAATATCAGCTCAGCCCCGTACTGTCCTTGGGATCATCCTGACTCTGACAATATTTCAAACCATGAACAATTCAGGTTCTAATTTTGGGTTTCAACTTATTTTTCATGATCTTTTTATCACTTTGCACCTTCTTTGGTTTCTGGACACTTCTCATATTATCAACAAAGAACCAATGATTTTTTTTCATGTGTTGTGAACAATTGGAATTGCAATGATGTTTAAAAAGACAGCTCAGTTGAAACTATAGTTTCTCCTTTTAATTCCACTCACTCCCCAGGTTTGCGGTATGAGTTCTAATTATAATATTTAGCATGAATAAAGTTATCTCCTAATATTCATGCACTGTCACTCCACGTGGTGAGCTGTTTCACTTTACACTTTGACAATTGCAGTTTAGCTCATAGAATCATTTTTCTCTCACACACAAGTACAGTTTGTGAAATCACACCTTAATTGCTGTCGGTTTAGGCCTTGTTACTTGGAAAATTCAATTTATGAAACTGATTGAAACAGAAAAAGTGGGCAATATTAGATTTCTGATGCAATCGTACATTCCTCAAAAAGGGTGCTGTTATTGCTGAGCGGGTTTGCAAGAGCACGCCAATTTTCACCTCTAAATTAATTTATGATGTGTTTATACCACCCATTTTCAAACTCGCTTTAAGCTTCTGCAGTGTAAATTAACTGTAAAGGTCCAAGTGCCTCAGATTCAAAATAGACTGTAACTTCTTTCTGCAGAATCTCAATCTACTGAGACTTAACTCTGGGTTCGAGTTACATTTCGAAATGCAGTACTGCATGACATGTCATTACCAACAAACAGCAGTTGTAGCTAGAATTCAACCAGTTGTAGTTTAAGGCACAATGGCACAGTTCAACTGAGGTTGCTGTTTCACAACTGCTCTTATCATTTCTTCTCTACAAATAGGAATTCAGCTATTGTTTATCCAGTGGAGGGTGGTCACTTAGATTGGATGGCCGGTTTGCGATGCAGAATGACAGTGACAGCGTAGGTTAAATTCCCACACCAGTTGAAGTTGCCATAAAAGTCCTGTCTCCTCAACCTCTCCCCTTGCTTGAGGTGTGGTGACCCTCAGGTTAAACTACCACCGGTCTGAAATAACTCTTTAGAGGCTGGCATCCCAACACCGATCACCTTTTATTTACAAATGCATAGCCTTTGACAATAGCACTGCCTCTGACTGAGTCAGGCATTCGGTGCTCATAATCCCTGATATTCACCCTTTTATGTCAGCCAAGTCTCCCTGATTGGACCAGATTAACAGCACCAATCAGGGAACTCATATTCTGTGAGGTCTAGCTGGCTGACCTTGCTACAATCTTTACTCAGTTGTCTCTCTTTATTGAAAGAGCAGCCCTATGGTCCTCTGTGATTATGGCAATTTTACTTTTACCGATCCAGTGACTCTTGCTGTGAAATGCAAATACATGCCTCTGAGTGAATGACAGATTGTTGCAATCATAATGTAAAATTGATTATCAATATTCAACCACTGTCATCTCATTGTTATACTGGAGATCTTTTGTCGATTAAACATGGTATTAAGAAGGAAAAATACTGACCTAAAATGTTTGTGTGATCACCTGATGCGAGATTAATGCAAATCTATTTGAAATACACAAAACCAGCTAAATCACAATGAACATTTATATCGAGAGGCACTGTTACTCAACGAAGCATCAAGAAACTTAAATCTGTGTCTCCTGTTTAATCTGTATATGTATGATAATTTCACATAATGGGCAATGAAAGGCTTGCCTGCCATTTAGCCAGTCTGGAAGATCAATGAGCAGACTCGGGAATATACTTATCGACCTTGTCAACAGCTGCTTCTCAGCAGAGACCAGGAAAAATGGATTTATAAGCAAGAATGCGAAGCCACTCTGCTTCCCTCTTTCATTGACCCCAAAAGTCGATGCTGACAGAATTTGGGACAAGCATTATTAATTGAAAACTCACCCTCAGGAGTAGATGGTGAAATTCCATTTTATTGTATTCAGGTAAACCTTAGAATTGGCTCCTCCATTTTGATCTACTTAACCAAGATCTAATTGAGGTGTGCAAAGTCAGAAATCACAGGACGCCAGGTTATAGTCCAACAGGTTTATTTGAAAACATAAACTTTTGGAACCTTAGTCTTCCTAACACCTGAAGAAGGACTGAGGCTATGGAAGCTTGTGTTTTCAAATAAAACTGTTGGACTATAACCTGGTGTCATGTGATTTCTGACCATGTCCATCCCAGTCCAACACTGACACCTCCACATCATAATTGAGGTGTGATATAGCTTCATGCTAAAGAGAAATAAAAATATTTGTTGCAACCGACTGAGAGACGTGTTAAAAAGAGTGAAGTCAATATTCTCCCTTCTCACCTGATCATAACAAATTTACATAGACTATTTTGTACAGCATCGAACTTGGCTGTAATGCTAACCAATCAAGCATCAGTGTTCACAGTGAAGGTTCACAGATTAACAATCATTTATTCAAGGGTTCCAGCAATCATTGGAATGCTGTGTAATAATAAGGTGAGCACCTTCAGGAAAATAGAGATGAGAACTTTGGCCAGAGGAGGAAAATATATTTCTTGTTATCTTTAAGTCAACTGCTAGATGACAGAATCTGATGTTAGATTCAAGTAATATTTACAACAGGGAGAAAATTACGCACTACTCAAACCTTTAATGAACAGCAGTACTAGAAACCTGTTATATTTTCTAAAACAAAATCTGCATAAATCTGTCAGCTGTGTAACTGTGTGCTATGAATCAGAGCTCACTGGCAATTGCATTAAGGTAGCTGTTAATTTGTGAAGAATGGTGATGGTAGGAATACTGTGGCTGCATTTCTGTGGATGAGGTCGGGAGGGGGGTGAATTCATGCAGTTTCTCTGGGCTTCCAATGCAATTTTCTTAAAGTTGCGGCAGATGATTGGAAAATTCCTAACAGAACTTCAATGCATGAAAATATAAATTTTAATTTATATTTACACCTTAAATGGATCCACAACTTGTGCACCTCCAATAAGGCCAGCATCTGCATGTGCAGTAACTTCATGGTTAAATATTGTACCAACACTTGTCAATTCCGTGAACTAATGCTCTACTGGGTGTTGTCTAAGGTCTGAGGCTGGCTAATTGGTTAAAAGAAGACAGGCAGCATAGATGGAAGTTCTCAAATGGTCTTTTGTTTGAAATTTCTGTGACTTTGTAAAATAAAGCTAAATTGAATTGAAACAAAATTAAAATGAAGGGATATCAAAGTGGAGCATAAATCCTTTCTATTTGGTTTACAACACACATGTATTCACAATAATATTAAGCTGTTTCTGACCATTTACACTCTGGCTTATAATGAAAGACAGACTAAAATATAATTAATGATGATCATATTGCTTCTGCTTTTCTTACTGTTCTTCAGCACTGAAGCATGAAATATTAAAAAAATTGAAAAATGGTATCATCTCTTCAGCTGCAAGCCATTCATTTTCTATCACAACAGGGACAAATTCTTCATCAATTTTCATCAACATCTAAAATTGCAAAAGGAAACCAACATTTATAGTAGAAATTCTTGGGCTAGTGTAATAATATCTAGCTGAAAGCATGTATGATACGTTCATGATTTGAACTTTATTCTTCAGGAAAGTATTTAAAAGCTAATTAAAGATACAAATCAAAGCAACAAGCTGATTCTTTCAACTTGCAGATCAGAAGAGTCAATTTAAATGGTGGGCCTGATCTGTCGTCTTGGTATTTGGTGTGGGCCACATTCAAGAAAAAAGTGCATGCACTGCTTTTCTTTACTTTATACAAAAATTGATGTAGTTTATGTCAATATGTGAATGTGAGGGCCTGTTTCTAATGTGTACCACCAGTGTTCCTACTATTCTTCACTGACTCTAAGCATCCCTGTGGCTAGCTGAAATAAGTAGTGGATCAATTTAAATGTGCAAAGTAGTATTATACTAATGATTATAGATCATTCTATAAAACGCACAAGAAACTAGTGGGATGTACAGCATATAAATTTCTCTTGCTTCACAATGGTACTGGAGACAATTACAGAAGTGTTAGAAAACATTTTCATTAATTCCCTTCTCATGCGGAACGGTGATGGGGAAGGAGCTCCTCCCGACTCCAAATCTACTGTGTATACTCTCCTTTCTTGCATCTTCTCCATGTATTTGGAAGTTTCTGATGATCCCTGAGTGCACTGAGAATTCTCAGGCACTGATTTGCACTTGGACAGAATATCTCCACTGTGGTGAAAATGATTTAATTGAGAATATAGAATGCATGGTTAGTAAGTCTGCAGATGACACGAAAATTGGTGGTATAGTGGACAGTAAGGAAGATTATCTAAGATTACAAAGAGATCTTGATCAATTGGGTCAACATGCTGAGGAGTGGCAGATGGAGTTTAATTTGAATAAATGTGAGGTATTGCAGTTTGGTAAAACAAACAAGGGCAGAACTTATACAATTAAAAGTAGGGCCATGGGTAGTATTGTAGAACAGAGAGACCTGTCAGGTTCAGGTACATAATTCTTTGAAATTTGCTCGAATGTAGACAGGGCAGCTTAGCACACTTGCCTCCATTGCTCAGACCTTTCAGTATGGGAATTGAGATGTCATGTTGAGGCTGTGCAGGACGTTGCTGAGGCTTCTTCTGGAGTACTGTGTGCAGTTCTGGTCTCCTGTTATAGGAAGGATATTATTAAGCTGGAGAGTGTTCAGAAAAGATTTACCAGGATGTTGCCAGGAATGGAGGGTTTGAGTTATAAGGAGGGGCTGGATCGGCTGGGACTTTTTTCATGGAGCGTGGGAAGTTGAGGGGTGAACTTATTTAGGTCTATAAAATCATGAGGAGTGTAGATAAGGTGAATGGCAGGTGCATTTTCCCTAAGGTGGGGGATTTCAAGACAGGAGGCATATTTTTAAGGTGAGAGGAGAAAGACATGAGGGGCAACTTTTCTACACAGAGAGTGGTTTTTGTGTGGAATGAACTTCCAGAGGAAGAGGTGGATGCGGATACTGTTACAACATTCAGAAGACATTTGGATAAGTACATGAATAAAAAATGTTTGAAGGCATATGGGTCAAGCGCAGGCAGATGGGACTAGTTTAGTTTGGTATTATAGTCGGCGTGGACTAGTTGGACCGAGACTCTGTTTCCATGCTGTATGACTCTATGACTCTCAGAGAAAATTGGGAGGCATAAGTGGTGGGAAAGAAGGAGGCAAGGAACATTTGGATTTAAGTGGTCTCGTGTGGATTGTTTTTGAGAAATCGTCTAACTTCATACATCTATTGATTCTCTTTTGCAGGCCTGTGTGCAGCTCAAAGACACGTCCAGGTACAGGAAGGTCCATTGATCAGAGCAGAAGGATACCACATAACCATTTGGTGTAATGTATCTGGATATGTGGGTTCCACACAGCAGAACTTTGAATGGTCCATCTATCTGCCTTCTGCACCTGAAAGGCAAATCCAGATAGTCAGCACAAATGATCCTGGCTACCCCTATGCTGTCTATGCAGAGAGAGTCCATAATAATGAGGTCTACGTTGAGAGAATTGATGGAGACTCAGCACTGTTACACATCACCAATCTACAACTACGAGATACAGGGGAATATGAATGCCACACTCCTAACACAGAATCAACCTACTGGGGATCCTACAATGCTAAGGGGAACCTGACAGGTAAGTGATCCCTAGCTTTGCACTGTTTGTCTTTGTTACAGAGGCGTGTAACAGGTAATAACAAGGCAACATTAAATGTGCTGCATTCCCTTTGAAGAAGCAACAGGTATTTTTGTAACAGTGTCAGGGTATAATTATTTCACAGATGTTGCAGTAACATAAAGCTGTATAGGTTTTTTATATTGAAAATGGTTCAAAATTGTGCTTGGTTAAATTAACTTTCAAGTCTGTTCAACCAACTTTTCCACACAGAGAATGGTTCATGCACGGAACAAGCTGCCAGAACAGGTGGTGGAGGGGGGTACAATTATGACATTAAAAAGGCATCTAGATGGGTACATGAATAGGAAGAATTTAAAGGGATATGGTCCAAATGCTGGCAAGTGGGATTAGATCATTTTAGGATATCTGGTCGGTACAGACGAGTTGGACCAAAGGATCTGTTTCCGTGCTGTATAACTCTATGACTCTGGAACCTAATAGAAATATTCACTGTAGACTATGGATTTTCTAGTATTGCATTTGCAGAGCTTTACCTTATTATTAAAGTAGTTTTCTCATTTATTTACTCCTATATTCAATCTTCACTAAAATACAGACTGTAGACAAGGTCTCTTTAAAATTGAGCCCAGGTGTGATACATTATTCAAAATAAGTGGTTACAGTAATATTTTGTGTGTCAAGATTCTTAATAATGTGCTTCATCTGGGACCATTTTTATAGGAGAAGGTGTCTGTAATCTGGGAAACATGTCGGAATGTAAATAAGATACCGCTGCTTGCAGTAAAGAAAATGAAATATTTGAAAAGATTCCTTCCAGTATCACACAGATACTCACTTAAAAATCTGCATTTGTGCACGATTAGCAAAGAATTTCATTTGATCTGAATAATGTTAAACTCATTCACCCCAGAAGTAATATCTATCTGCATTCTACACCATTGGTTTCTTCCACGTTGAGTGCTCGATCCCTCACATATTTGGATAATTCTCTTCTGTTTGTCCTTCAAGGTCTTAAAATTCCATTGGGGAGGGAAACCTGGTCTTAGAAACATGAAAAGCCTTAAAGCACAATAGGAGGCCATTTGGCCCGTTGTGTCTGACCTGGATCAGGCTTGCCTAAAATACCATCTTGATAGCGAAGTAGCCATAAGTGCTTTTGCAATTTCACTTGGTATAGTTAAACCAGAAGGACAACCAAATCTAGTGTGAGTTTGTGGCTTGAGATTACAGCAAAGCTTCATGATTAAGCAAGAGATACAGGAGTCCCAGGACTAGACACATTTGCAGGATTACTGCAAACAGACTTAATCTCAGCATTAGTACTCCATCTCTTCCATATACATACACTAAAAAAAGGTTACTAATTCTGTATGGTAGATGCAGAGCAAGTCTTTTTCCATTGACATCTGAATTCCTTATTTTGGATTGTTGCACTAGCATAGTACACTGGCTTTTAAAGAATCTTAGTGTTTGTTTCAAGTGAGTGGTTTAGGTTGCTGACTGTTACTGGAGTCAAAAAGATGTTTGCCATGATTTAAGAAATGATGGATCTGTAAAGATAAACTGCTCATCCAAACCTTCCCATCCATGCAGTTGCAATGCGTTGTACATCACAATGTATATATTGTTCATTTCATTCAAGAGCCTTGCCATCTTCTGGGAGAGGCACAGAACCAGATTTTAAAAATAAATAGTTCATCTTAAAAGTGTAGAAATATCTTTTTCAATTGCCTTAAATGTGAATGGACATTGCCCCCTCTCCCCAATCTTTTAGATGATCAAAACTAGTCTAGGAGATGACATCTTGTCATATCCCATCAACCAAAAACTGACAAAGCTCTCACTTTGGGAAACCAAAACTAATATCTTAACATAGGCCTCATATGAGGATGATAGTACACTGTCCTATAAGTATGTTTTAACATTGTGTTCACTCAATAGCACTTAATTCAAGTCTTTTGTCAAGAAGCCAAAGCAATTTATGCACTGGAATGCCCAAATTCTTTCTCCGCGAGCTTCAGTATTTCTCCTGAATATATTCAGTACTCACACATTAATACTTATCCAGCATTGCCCGTGGGAATAACATTGCATTTTGTAATTTAAACATCATTTGCCAGTTAAGAGCCCAATTCGCCACTCATCTAGATCCATTTGAAAGGATTATTTACAGCCTTAACTATTGCATAAATCTTACTATCATCTCCAAACTTGAAGATCATTCCCCCAAGCTTATATCTAGCCTAGCCTACTGAGTTAAAATGATAATTAGCAATGGTCCTAATGAAACATTGTAATGATCGCTCTCTAAATAGATCCAAAATTATCTAACCTCTTCCTGTAGTAGGCGTTCACCCGGTTCTCAATCCACCACAGTACGTCACCAGTGATAGCTGACAGCTCAACATTTTAGTCAAGCCTCTAATTCTGTACCCTGCTGCAAGCTTTTTGGAAAAATATTTGGGTGCAACTGATTAAGTTGCAATGTTCACAACTAACATTTCCTTTTCGTTATCTGATTCCTTACCTACTCTTGTATCCTATCGTAAATGTTTAAAGATTTTGTTTAATTTGTATTTTTCATATAGGACTTTGTCAAAGACTTCGGGACAGTTGAAGTACGCTATAACGTAGGAACTCGAATTGCCTTGGTTTATTTATATTATCTTAATACGTCAAAACATTTGTTGAGCAGAATGTTCACCTCCTAAATCCATGCATGTTGTCACTTAGTAAACTACAGGTCCTCATCACTACCAGTTATTTTAGTATAATTTCCATAATGGTTTCTGATCTAAAATTGACATAATTCATTCATTACCAGTGGGGTGGGTGACATTGAAGTTTTTGATTAGTCATGATCATATCGAGTGGCAGGGCAGGTTCTGCCAGGTGAATGGCTTGCTCCAGTCTCTGTGTTCCCATAAGGAGCCCTGTCTCTAACCCTATCGCAGGTGGATTGAAATCTGACTGAAAACCTACAGCCAAAAGAGGTTAGAGAGTTTTGGATCTGCTTCAAGACTGATCACTGCAATGTTATGTTTAGACTATTGCTGATTATTATTTTAACTCAGAGTGTATATGACTGCTTGTTTGTGGGAGGTACCTCACTACAATGCACAGGTGCTGTTCAGAGACTATTTGTGTTGTGTTGTTTCTGCTAAACGTGTGTGCTGCAACAGAACCATTTCTGACTGTAAATGCACTAAAAGTCACATTTGTACTGTATTTCGTTTGATGCCAGAGGCATTCCCAACTTTGCATGCCATGCTATGATTTAAATGAGGCAACTAGAATGCTTCAAACAAGGAAGAGATTCCCATTCCGCCCCAAAACAATTACCCACATTTGCTGACACCAAGCATTGACAGCCAACACACACACTGTCTCTCTCTCTCTCTCGCTCAAACACAAACACACACACACACGCACGCGCGCACTCTCTCGCTCTCCCCTCCACCTCACACACACACACACTCACTCTCTGTCTACCTCCCTCACACACACACTGTCTCTCTCCCTCACACGTACACACATGTAAATCTATAGGGTGAATTTGTATTTGCGGATACATTATATTTTGTTCAAAAAACACACAATTTATAGACAGTCAGTCTATATGGCTTTTCATAAATTCCTACTTTCAAAATAATACCAGTCTGACTCCAAACAAAATACAAACAGATTCTAAACAAGGCCTCACACCTAACATGCATTGTCTGGCCTAAAATGTCACCTCTTCTTCACACTGATAAAACCATTAGTTCTCTCGGGGCAGTGACTTGAAAGGAATTCAGGGATTTACATTTACATATTAATCAATTAAAACCTTCTAACTCATTAAAGATTTAATAGCGTCATAGGTTTGTTTAATACATCCTCATCAGTGCTGTGATCCTTTGATCTTTTACTTATAAATTCTGTGTCTGATACCACTTCTCTCACCAACACATGAAGAAGGAGCAAGGCTGTGAAAGCTTGGTCTTCAAATAAACCTGTTGGACTATAACTTGGTGTTGTGTGATTTCTGAACATGAACAGTGCCTCAGGCTGTTACCATCTCTTGGTTCCACGCAGACTCTCACAGATGCTGTTAATGTGCTTTTGTTTGAAATTGCTTGCATGGGGAAGGTGTATCACCAAAATGTTAGTCGTGGGCCTGGAGGTTATGTTTTGGTGTTTTCCGTACAGTTCACCCAACATCAGTAAGATGAGTGCAGGAGATGAAATCAAACTACAAGATTGTAGATATATAACTGCAAATTCTATCCAGTAATAATCAAATCTAGTTTTTTTTAAAAAGAATGCTAGAACTGGCCCTGTCCCCAAACTGAATTAATCACAATTGGAAGCTACTGCTAATATGTCCATTTGCTGGTTTTTGAAGATGCTCTTTAAGTGAAGTTGGTTGTTTTGGGTACAAGGATAATATATTTTGCCATTAGTTCTGTATAGTGTTTTAAAATTATTTTCTGTTATTTAAAAGGCAGTTAGCTGCAGGTGGTAGACAAGGCATGTTGACAACAATGTTTGTCTTTTAATTTAACAGTAATTGTCTACCTGTGTGTCTAAATACATCAAAGGACATTTTTCGAAGCAATTTGTTTTCTTCTAATGAAATGTTCCAGTCACTGCTTGATAGCAGTTTCATAGCAAAAAATACATATGACATGCAAATAGGTTGAAAACAAAATAGAGGGAAGCAAAAATACTTCTCCAAACTGCCGCAATTTTGTGTGTGAGAGATAGTAGGAACTGCAGATGCTGGAAAATCTGAGATAACAAGGTGTAGAGCTGGATGAACACAGCAGGCCAAGCAGCATCACAGGAGCAGGAAGGCTGACGTTTCGGGCCTAGACCCTTCATCAGAAATGGGGGAGGGGAAGGGGGTTCTGAAATAAATAGGGAGAGAGGGGGAGGCTCCATCCCCGCCTCTTTGACCTGTCTGTTTCCTCTCCACCTGTCTTCTCCTCTATCCATCTTCTATCCGCCTCCCCCTCTCTCCCTATTTATTTCAGAACCCCCTTCCCCTCCCCCATTTCTGATGAAGGGTCTAGGCCCGAAACGTCAGCCTTCCTGCTCCTGTGATGCCTGCTGTGTTCATTCAGCTCTACACCTTGTTATCTCGCAATTTTGTGTGTGCTTTTTTTTCATACCTGCAGTGCTCTGAAATGTACTCCATTGTATAATTGAGATGTTCTCCAAAACATTAGCGAGGTGAACATTTCGTAGAACCACTTCAGTGATATAAATGGAGAGCTGACGTGGTTGCCTTTTATAAATGAGGTCCATAAAGTGAGAGACTATCCATTTCCTGTAAATTGCACTCAGTCAGAGACAGCTGTTTACTTTAACTGTCTCTGCAATTGCATGCAGTGTAGTAATGAGCTTATGCTGATTAAATCGGTATCTTGGCTGTCAATAGAAGCTTTCTTATTGCAAATAAAGTTCATATTTGCCGCTACATCTTGCAAAACAAAAATTAAAATAAAACTTTATAAAGTAGTCATGGAAAATTATAACTAATTTAGTAATATGTCAGTGAAACCGTCAAAAACTGCCCAAGGCTGGCAATATCCCACACAAGATAACAAGCACTAAATACTAGTTGGAGAGCGTGCTTTTTTTGTGCATGTGTAATCACTCTCAGGTACCTGTGGCAGAAATAGCGGCACAGTGGCTTACTGGTTAGTACTGCTGCCTCACAGCTCCAGGGGCCTGAGTTCGATTTTAGACTTTGGTGACTGTCTGTGTGGAGTTTGCATGTACTCCCTGTGTCTGTGTGGGTTTCCTGTGGCTGCTCTGGTTTCCTCCCACTGTCCAAAGATGTGCAGGTTAAGTGGATTGGCTATGGTAAATTACCCTGTAGTGTGCAGGCGAGGTGGATTAGCCATGAGAAATGCAGGGTTAGAGGGATGGGGTGGGAGGGGGGTGGGAGTTATGGTTGGGATGCTGTTTGGAGGGTTGGTGTGGACTCGATGGTTTTTCTAATACAATTGCCCTTCCTTTCTCAATGTTCTCTTCTCCTGTCCAGCGCGTAACAGTTCAGGCCACTAATCCAATGGTAACATTAAACCTGTTACCTTAGTCAAATGGCTGCACTAAATGACATAGTGTATCAATGGGTTATTCAACTGCAATTGGCAGCACAACTAAGACCAGTCTTGTCTTTGGATAATTCCACTTAGAAGCACTTCCCACACTCTAGACTTTGATGGGAAACTGGGAGGAAAATCCCCTTTATTTTGGAAAAAAGGTTCCTGTCCTCGACACAGGGTGGATGAAGCCTCTCTTCAATATCTGAACAGGTTATGAATAAATAACAATTCACAGCTAAGTTAGAAGCCAAAATCAAAGATCCCTTTATGGTTCAGTAGATTTTTACCACATAACTGAGTCATAAATCTGGGTTTGATCCTCTGCCTATGCTGAGCAGAGCTGCAGCTAACTGAATCTGATGGAGCAGCAGCTAGAGTGATATAATGAGCCTCTGTGACCCTGAGCTATAGACGGGAAGCCTGATACCTGGTGGTCATTATCTAGTGGCTCCTGTTAGAGGTGTATATGGATCAAAACAAGTGAAGACTTGATCAAGCTTAGCTGTGTCCTTTAAAGTTAACTGCCTGTTGACTTACATTATCAGAGCATCATATCTGAACCACAAATAAATATTTTAATCAACCTATTCAAATGCATTATGACACACCTCTGGACCAGGTAGAACTTGAACCCATGCCTTCTTGCTCAGAGGTAGGGACCCTACTATCACACCATAAAACGCCATATTTAAAGAGACGCCGAAATAGAGTTTCTTGCATATTTTGCCAAAACCCAGAATTGAAGCAGGGACCTTTACAACTTCAGTCTAATGCTCTCCTAACTAAACTATTTCAGCTACACCTGAAGTAGAAGAAAACAGATTTCGTTCCACACAAGGAGGCAAAGACGTCCATGGGGAGATATGTCAACAGAGAATGAAAACCTGAAGCTTTCTTGTCTTTACAACTCAGTGTAGTATATTTACCGACACAGACATCAAAAGGATGTCTCTGACAGAAATACCGCAAACTTTTCCAATAATCAAAAAGCATTTTCCCATCAATCAGTCTAATGGCCCTTGCCATTCCCTTCCTTGTCAGCAATTTTCTATCTGTTTTTAAAAAAGGCCTATGCCAGTTAGCTTTTGGAAGGTCACTCCTCCACTGCTTGAACAAAAATGTAGTGAATGTGTATTTAAATCAGCATTTCAGTGTTTATATAGTGGCAAACAATTCTGCAAATAAATCTGTGCTTGGTATCACAAATTTCTGAATTTTGCAGTTTGAGGTGATGCAGAGTTGACATTATATCTTGTAGTGAAAGTTGAGCCATATGGGAGTGCAGCAAGGAAATCCGATCCTTATGACTGGAATTGAATCCTGGGCTCAGTTTTAATTCAAACCCATCTGTCCTTAAAGGCTGCAGAAACCTAGATTCTGCAGATAGTATTGTTTTAATACTAGCAATGATCCATTTAGAATAAGTGGGTAATCAGTTCTGATGAAGGAAACACTCTGAAAACATGAACTTGCCGCTTTATAGCTACACCACTGTTATTTTCTAGTTTTTTCTGCTTTTATTTTCTTTTTATCTAAATTGATTCCAATTGTGAACAGTCTCAACCTTGGCCCCATTTTAAAGCTAAAACCTGGGCATCTTTTTGTTTTTCCTTGTCTTCCTGTTGATTTATATTTTTAAAAAAATGAGCCTGCTTATGTGAGGGAATAGAATGAATATATGCAGTTGAGGAAGTCTAATCTGTAAAGCACCCTAGATATAAGGATGCAATAACAGGAATAGACAATTCAACTCTTTGAGCATGTTGAATCAGTCTGTTAAATATTGTGTGGTCTGTACCTCAAAGCTTTGGATCTGCCTTTGATCTATCAGGGTGGGATTTTCCAATTAATGGGTGGCAGGAGGTTGCTTTGTTTGGAAAACAGTTTTAATGCCTTCTACGGTTGTTTTCCTCATTGATCTTTTCAATATGTATTTTAGCATTTGTCCCTAGGATGTACAAGATGTTTTGATCACATTTTGAAGTGTGATTTGGTTATCATTGATGGAGGTGGCATATGGGCTACAAAGTCAAAATACTGAAATAAGTCAAATATTGTCTCTCCATGGTTGCAAATTCCAAACCTGCCTCTGAGAGCTCATTCAGGGGGTGACTGCAGCAATGTTGAAATCCAGAACCTTTATCCATGGATGCTAATTGACTTTGACATGATAGAACTGTATGAGCAGAAAAGCTAGTTATCTTTAGATGACAAGACTAATTTGTGCACTAAAACATTTCTTTGTGTTAGATCAGCATGCAGCAATGTAGAGAGGAGATGTTTGAAAAACATTCAGTCCATTCAGTTACATCTTTCTGTACCACATCCAATTAGTTGTTTCTCATTGATGACCCTGGGCATAAGGCTTTGAAATGAACATGGAGGTGGAAAGGAAGCACAGAAACCCAGTAAAAATCAAAGAATGGGCAAGGCAGAGAGCATGAAGTCTTTCACAGCAGGGCTATATATATTGTAGATGCACAAACTCTTCTCTGATACCTGACCCTGGTTATGATCGCAGTGAAGTGTGTGTGGTATCCTCTTGGTATAATGGCAAGCAAGTGGGAATGAAGGTTTTGGGCATGATGAAGGTGTTAGGGCAGTACCATTATGGACATGATTGCAGGGTTTGGGGTGGAGGAAGCACTTGTTTGCTGTGGGCACAATCACATAGAAGGAGTATGAAGGGTTCACTTATAATGGTTTGGATGAAGAGAAAGACTGCTTGGCATGACCAAGGAGGAAGAGGAAGCCTCTGGGTACATTTGGGATTGGTGCTTTTGAGTGGGATCCAAGGGTATTAACCGTTAAATAACCAGCTAATGTTTGTTGTCTAAACTCTCACCCATAAAAAGCCACATGAGCAAGGTATGCTATTTAAGTGGATCCTTTATCCTCACATGAGGTTCATGGGGAGGGAGTGCAGGTAGATAAAGGAGAGGAGAAAGACAGCAGGAATTGGCTTTTTTTTACTCACATCACCTTTGCAGATACCCAGAAGATTTTTCACCCAGCACATTTTAGAGAAATGTGAAACTGCAGTTTATCACTACGTGACTAAATTGATTTGTAAGCACATTGAAATTTGTAACCCAGCTGGAACATATACAACATAATACAGCCTCTGTGGACACATTACAACTATTTTGAAATCTAGCTTCTCTAAACCCATTAAAGCTGTTTTCAGGTTTGATCTAGAGTTAGACAATCAGCCCAGTGTTGTTTCACAGGATGATTCAAAACCTTTTAAATAAATAGGTCAAGGAATCAGTGCCATTTTTACTAAGTATAGAGATTAACTATACAACAAGAGAATTTGTTTAATATTACCAACTTAGTAAGTAGTATTTCTCTTGTGATTTGTACTGAAGCTGATAAGGTCAGAAACATTCTGCCAATTAAATGCGAATTCTAATCTCACTGTAATGGAGAAACTGTTGAAATAAGTAAGTATCCAGAGTTAATTAGATATTATCACTAACATTATCAAAATGAAAATAAGATGAAGGCTAATTGAAGAGGTATGTGTCCTGTGTAGCTTCATTTTAAAAATCTCCAATTCAGTCCCTGCCACAGTAATTGAAATTGCCCTCATCGATGATACAAATTATATCCTTGGTGACTGTGAACATAATAAACTTCATTCTAATCCTCCCCAACCTTCTGCATTCCTTGACATAGCTGGCCAAATCGTCCACTGTTGATTCCACATTTTGGTACGAAGCAATCTGTGCCATGTTCATCAAGACCCAGACAATATTCAGATTTAGCCTGATAAGTGACAAGTAACATTTACACCATAGAAGTGCAAGGCAATGATTACTTGCAACAGGAAAAGCCTAACTAGCTGCTTTTGGCATTCACTAGCACTGGTTTGTGAGTCTCCCTTTGATGTTTAGCAGTGGCATCATCACAGAATTCTTTCCATCAACATTCTTGACGATTGATCAGATACTTAAGCAGCCCATCCACCTAACACTGACTGGATGAACAGGACAAAGGCTAGGGTTTCAAAAGTAACTAATTCGTCACCTGACTCCCTAGAGATTTTACAACACTGACAAGACACAAATCAGGAGTGTGATAGTTTATGCTAAATGTACCTGGGTGCAAACAGCTCTAAGAACATTTAGGAAGCTTGACAACGTCTAGGACAAAGCAGCCACTTGATCAACACATCATCCACCACCTTAAACATTCATTTCCTTCAACACTGATGCTCAGTGACAGCATTTTGTAGGTGGTACTTGAATAACGTAGCCAGGCTTCTTTGGTAGCACCTCCCGAACCCACAACTTCTACCACCAAGAAGAGTCAGGTGATGAAGGATGCATGATAAATCCTTGCTTTTCCAGGGACACTCCCATCCCTTGCGTGAATTAAAAAACCTCTCCCTTATCATTTCAGTTTGTAGAACTGCGCTCAATTTGTTCCATTCTATCCAGTCATAGCCACGGCATCATGTCAAATACCTTCTTTTCCTCTTCTTGTACCATTACCTCTGAAAACCCCTAAGGATCAATTCTTGGCACCCTCCTTTTTTTCTGTCGCTTGTGACATCATTTGAAAAGATGACAACAGATTCCATGCATCTGACCATCTCTATCTCTATAAAATTCTCTAGTACGACAGTCTTTGGGATCTCTGCACTTTCTTTGCTATAGTTTCTTGTTCATTCCTTTTTATAATGATGGCCATTACTTCAGCTGCATTGGTCGTAATCTCTGGAATTCCCTGTCTAAACCTGTCAGCCTCCCTACCTTCTGCTTTCACTTTAAGACATTGCTGAATGCAAAGAGATGGGAGAATTTCTGACTTGGAAGCCAACTATTTTTGGTTTGGAGTGACTGGTGGGTTGGAGGGACAGGATAGGTGGTTGGGGGTGGTGATTTGAGAAGTCCTGAAGAAACTGTCAGTTGCTGAGACAGGTTGGGCAGAAAGCCTGCTTCAGGACTCCAATACTATGTTCAAAAATTAAAAATAAAAAAAATTAAATTCCTGTAATCCTCACCCCTCACAATCCTCTACATCCCCTACTCCCATACTCTAATCATGCCATCTAAAAACTTTTACCTGTACCTATGACCTCTCATACCTCTGTGCTACATTAATACTTAGTACTCATGCCAAGCCATAGTTACATCATTTCTCCCCCATTACCTAGCATGCCAACTCATCTAGAATTCCCTAGTACCCAAGCTGCAGAAACCAAAATAAAATTATATTATTTGTCATTTGGTAATACGGAACTTGGGTATTACTGAAGAAAGACATGTTTTGTGGAAGCTTCTCATCTTGCACTTATCAGGACATTTCACGTGGATGACAATTCAAGGTTGAAACCAACATATATATTACACAAGAAGAAAGTGATAATTGATTGTCAGGTGGACTGCGGTTGGTAGAATTGTTGACATTGAGAATGCACCCATTAGTGCTGATGGATAGTTAAATGTAATTTAAATGTAAATAAAGGCTGGCAGTTCATTCTCATGATATGGAACTTCTGCCCAAGCAACTGATTGACCATGGCCAAGCTATTGGACTGAAATTGATCATTGCCCTTGGCTGACTGTGGCAATGCCCCCAAATCTGACAACAGTCTTTCTTGACTTACTGAAGTATCCTTCCCTTAAACTATAGGATTTGATTGAAGGACATTGAGTGTTTGCCACATAAGCTGCTGGCAAATGCTAAAGGATGATATGGAAGCAGCTCTGTACCATATGGCAACATGTCCAACCCTTGATTGTCACTAAACCATGACAAGCTGCCTGGCTTTATGCCTGTGCTAAAATACAAGGCAAGACACAAGTAACTTGAGCCTCTTCTAAATGAGGCAGGAAAGCATAAAAAGGCAAAGCAAGGCACAGCATCCAATCAGGCACAAAATGACTGAGTGCTCAGAAAGCAAGCAAAGATTCCCGAAATTACCCTGTTCTGATACATGGGATTGATGCCCTGGCAAATCCACCTGGCAGCAACATTACAATGGAAGGTGCTGGCGTGCTTCAAAGTATGTTTGCTGCCCATGGAGAAAGCAAAGACCTGGAGGTGCCAGGTTTCCTCTCTGGCTCTCATTTCTGGGATTGTTCCCGTCTAGTTGCACTCAGCCACATTAACGAATAGCAAACACTATGATGTGAGAGTAGTTAATAATGAGATGTAAATGCATGTAATGAGCCTCCCCCTATTTATTAACAAGATTCTCATCTCATCACTCAAACCTTGTGCGCAGAATTCGACTTTGATTTTATCTAGGTCAGGAATCGCATTCTGCAGTCACTCATATTATCCCAACTTACTCTCCATTGTCCATGGTCATTGAGGGTCTGGGAAAATCCAGATCATGGATACAACGTTGATAGAATAATAGCTAATGAAAGATCTTCAGGCTGAAGGATGGTCCCAGAATCACAGGTGCCGGTCTCCAGTCATTTCAATTTACTTCACAATATCAAGAAATAGCTAAAGACACCACACACTGCAAAGACTATGGGTCCTGACAATGTTATGATATCATCAAATATTACTACTGGACAAGTCAGATCCCAGACAGAAACATGACATGATAATCACATTTTTTTTGTTTTGCTTGTAACAAAGTGGTCTCTCACTGATGATAAGCATACAAAAGGTTTTGCTTTAACAATAAACCGGATGTCGATTACAAAAGGACTGTAGATAAACAAGAGTAATCTGAGCCTATATACTTATAAGTTCCCAGGATTAACACGACTCAAAGTTAAAAGTGAAATTAAAAGTTTTGCTGTCTGAGCCAAGAGCGCCAACCCCAAACTGAAAAGCAGATTCCAGAACTGTCCAAAATTCTGTCTGAGGTCCTAGATTTACCATGCAGAGTTGCAAACTATCTAAAATAAACAGAAGTCGATTGGCACATAAAAGTACATTTACTTTACAGCCAGGCTTCAAAAACTGGTTTTAAAATAAATCTCCATGACTACAGAAATATTTACAAGTTAATTAGTAACTTCAGGAAAACCCACTAGCTACTAGCTCAATTCCAAAGTACCAAGCTGCAGCAACTAACGTTAAACATCATGCATATAACTCCCACAGTTTACAATGCCAATGGTACCAAAGGTTTATGCTGTACCTCAGCTGTGACTCAAACTAAGCTGTTGCAGTACCACTACAACACTGGCATCTACATAGGAATGTAAATATGTCCTGTCTGCAAAAAGCAGCACAAATCCGTTCTGGCTAATTATAGACCCATCGGTCTGCGCTCGAATATCAGGAATGTAACAGAAAGGGTCACTAAAAGCATTATCAAACAGCACTTGCTGAAAAATAACCTGCTCAGGTTGGATTCCAGCAGGGCGACTAATCCCTTGACCTCATCATCACTTTTGTTCAGATCTGGACAAAAGCTAAATTCAGGAGGTGAGTTGGGAATGACTGCTGTTTATTATCAACATTAGACTGACGATGGTATCATTAAGCTCCAATAAAACTGAAGTCAATGGGAATCCGGTAAAGCTCTGCATTTGTTGGAGTCGTACCCAGCACAAAGAAAGATGCTTATGGCTGTTCAAAGTTCCAGGACATCACTGCAAGAGCTTTTCAGGATTGTATCGTGGGCCCAACAACCGTTTTCAGCTACTTGATTAATCCTCTCCATCTTAGTTCAGCAGTGCGCATGTTCACAGATTGCTTTGTGTTCAACATTTGTTGCTTGTTCCTAATTGCCCAGAGCACAGTTAAGAGATAACAATATTCCTGTGTAACTGGAGTCACATGTAGACCAGACTAGGTATCAATGGCAGATTTCCTTCCCTAAAGGGGACAGTGAACCAGTTAGATTGTTACAACAATCAACAGTGCTTTCACAGTCAACAATTAGGCTAGATTTTAATTCCAGATTTTTATTGAATTCATATTTCAACTTGTACTGAGTGGAATTTGAAACCATGTCCACAAAATATTAGCCTGGGGTTGTCTGTTACTGTTCCAGTGACATTACCACTTTGCCACCAGCTCCATAATGCTAAAGCAGCCTGTGCACAAATGCAGCAAGACCTGGGGCAACATCTGACTTTAGGCTAATAAGTGACAAGGAACTTGCATGCCATGCACATACTAGGTAATGACCATCTACAAAAAATAGAGAATCTAACCATTTTTATTTCATGCTCATCAAGATTACCATTGTTTTATCAACATCCTCACCAGTGACTGAACTGTACTAACCACATAAACACTCTAGTTATGACAACAGGTCAGAGGTTAGGAACTTTGTGGTGACTAATTCATCTCCTGACTCCCCAGTGCTTGTCCACCATCTACAAGGCACAAACCAGGAGTATGATGGCTAGTCTCCACTTGCCTGGATGTGTGCAGGTGCAACAAAATTTGATGTTCAACACAATCCAGGACACAAGATTCCACTTGATTGGAATTCTAGCTACCACCTTCACCATTCACGCCCTCCATCACCAAAGCTCAATAACAGCAGTGTGTACCATCTACAAGATGTAATGCAGCAATTCACCAAGGCTGCATTGAAAGCACCTTCCAGCACCATAATCTCCACCACCTAGAAGGACAAGGGTAGCATATGCATGGGAACACAATCACCTGTAAAATCTCCACCAAGACACACACTATTCTGAATTGGGACAATCATGCCATTCATTCACTGTTGCTGGATCAAAAACCTGGAGCTCTCTTCCTAGGAGCACTATAGGTGTACCTATCTCCCATGGACTATAGTGCTTCAAGAAGGCACCTCCTTCTTCTCAAAGGCAATTTGTGATGAGCAATAAATGATGTAGCCAGCAATGCCCACATCCATGATCAAAGTGAAAAAAAGACTTGGTCTCTGCTGTGCAGGACACTTCAAAACTTACAGCTGATATATGAAGCTTGGAAACATTGTGAACAGTTAGGAAGATAATGCACCCCATTCCATCCACTCAACCCAAGAATTCCACAATACCCTCAAGAATGTAAAAATCAGCAACGATGAGATCGTGGTATCCTTTGTCGTCACAGCATTATTCACGTCAATTGACATTCCATTAGCCAAAGAAACACTGGTCACATTACTAGAGGAAACAGGAACTCAGACCAGCAGCTCCATCAGCAATGACAACATACTCAAACTACTAGACTTATGCCTCACCACACATTTTGTCTTTAATATTCAAGTATACAAACAGATCAATGGCACACCCATGGAGTCACCCCCATCTCAGGACTCATTGCAGAGGTAGTCATGCAAAGACTAGAACACACCACCCTCCCCCACACTCAACCTAAACTGTGGATCTGGTACATGGAGGACACATTTGTCCTCATTAAACGCACCAAACTAGAAGAGACCCACCACCTCAACAACAACATATTCGCTAGGATTAAATTCACAAGAGCAGATGAAAACAACAATCAGCTTCCATTTCTGGAGATCAGAGTTGAATGTATGACCAACGGGGAGTTCCAAACCTCGGTATACAGGAAAGCAACCCACACTGACCAAATCCTCAACTTCCACAGCAACCACCCCAACGTCCACAAACAAAGCTGTATAAGGACACTATTTAACTGGGCCACTACTCACTGCAACACACCAGAACTACGCAGGAAAGTGAAAGAGCACCTATACAAAATCTTCACTATGAACGGCTATCCCTGCAACTTATCCGCAAGTGCCTACTAAATAGACAACACCAAGAGGACACAGTACGCCCTAACACACTGGCCACGCTGCCCTTTATCAAGAACATATAAGAACTGACAACAAGACTTCGACGATAACTAGGATTCATGGTAGCACACAAGCCCACAGCCACTCTATGAAAAATACTCACAAGGATTAAAGACCCTATTCTCACAACATGCAGAACCAACGTAGTTTACAAAATATCATGCAACAACTGCCATCGGACAGACAGGAAGGAAACTAGCCATCGGGATACATGAACATCAGCTTGCAGCAAAACTACACAACGAACTTTCCTTAATATCAGTACACTCGGACAATGAAGGCCATCAGTTTAATTGGGACAACATAACCATAGTAGCCCAAGCCAAACGTAGACATGCACGGGAATTCCTAGAGGCATGGTTCTCAACCCATAATACAATCAACAAACATATAGAATTGGACCCCATATACAAACCTGTACAGAACAAAACCAGAAATGACACTACTCATCATAACGGACTGGTCAGGAGTAGAACAATATCGCTTCATCGGAGGCTTCACTGATGATGTTACCTAGCATGCCGACAAAACATCTGAACGAAAACAAGCCAGCTTGGTGAGGAAGTCAACAATCTCACCCACAACCCAAGCTACAAATCTTCGCTAAAACCATAGATAGTGCAGAAATTCAAAGGTTACAGACAAGAGGTGTTGGACTGAGTGGATGAGTAGTGAATAAAATTTAAACAGGGAAGAGTTAAATGATTAATTTTAGCAGAAACGGAAAGAAGACCCAATGTAAACTGAAGGATGCATTTCTAAAAATGGATTCAGCAACCTTGATGTTCAAGTGCATAAGTTGTCGAAGATGAAAGGAAAGGTTGAGAGAGTGGTTAATAAAGCATACAGCATCCTAAGCTTTGTTGTTAGAGACATAGGGTAAAAAAGCAAGGAGGTTATGGGAAACCTGTATGGAATACTATTTTAGCCTCAACTGGAGTATTGTACTTTTGATAATTATTTTATATTCACTCATGGGGCGTGGAATCGCTGGCTGGCCAAAATTTATTGCCTGACCCTAGTTACCTTTGAGAAGATAGTGGTGAATGGCCTTCGTGACTCACAATGCAATTAGGGAAGGAATTCCAGGATTTTGACCCAGAAGCACTTAAGGAATAGTGATTTATTTCCACGTCAGGATGGTGAGAAACTTGGAGGGAATTTGAAGGTGGTGGTATTCCCATGTATCTGTTGCTCTTGTCCTTCTAGATAGAAGTGGTAGTGGCTTTGGAAGGTGCTGTTTAATGATCTTTGGTGAATTTCTGCAGTGAATTTTGTAGACAGGACACATTGCTACTACTGAATATCAATGGTAGAGGGAGTGGATGCTTTTGGATGTGATGTCAGTCAAGTGGGCTGTTTTGTCCTGGATGATGTCAAGCTTCTTGAGTTTTGTTGGAGCTACACTCATCCAGGCAAGAGGGGAGTATTTCATTACTCACCTGACTTGTGCCTTGTTGATGGCTGTTAGGCTTTGGGAGTGTATTGTTAGGCTGAAAGTACCTAATGGATTCTTTAATGTCTGATCAAAATTAGTACAAGAAGATATGTGCACTTTAAAATGAAGTAAATTTATTATCTTAATCTACTTAGTATATATTAGAAACGTACGCAATTTGATGAGTGTATCTATTAGCCCAAACTATATAATATGCGTATATAATAGATATAAACAAGTGAGTCTCACACTGCCTTCTATCCATCAGGGACTTTGGTAATGGTATTCCATGGCACCGGTCTTGAGAACTCCAGTCCAGTGGTCAAAGGTCTGATGAGTTTGTCAAAGTCCCTGGTATTAATTCAATCTGAATCTGAGGTAATACGATGAATCCCCATTTCATCATGACAGCAGAACTTTCTCAAGCTTCAAAACAGGCTGAGAAATAAATCTGGGTGGCCCCATGTAACTGCACAACAGGACAGTTCTCACAGACAATTCAGTGTCATACAGTAACCTCCTAGTCAAAACAGGCTAGTTTTGCATTCGGCCTATTTTTCGCGTACTTTTCTGCTTTCCTACAGTTGTTCATTGCCACGAGCAATTAACCCTTAATGATTAAACCTTTTGTGGTCTGGTTTGAAGATATCATTTTAAAACCCAACATTGCAGGGACTCAGGAGGTGAGTAACTTGCTCCTGCTCCTAGCCTCTGACCTGCTGTTGTAGCCACATATGTATGGTGCGTGCAGTTGAATTTATGGTCAATGGTAACTCCCTAGGATGTTGACAGTGGGGAATTCAGTGATTGTAACACCATTGAGTGTCAAGGGAGGAGATGATTGTCTCTTATTGGAAATGATCATTGCCTAGCATTTGTGTGGCATGAATGTTACTTGCCATTTGTCAGTTCAGTGTCGATATTGTCAAGCTCTTATTGTATTTAAGCATGGACTGCTCCAGTATCTGAAGAGTTGCAAATGGTGCTGAACATTATGCAATCATCAGTGAACATCCCCACTTCTGACCTTATACTGGAGGGAAGGCTGTTGATGAAGCAGTTGAAGATGGTGGAGCCTAGGACACTAACTACCCTGACGAACACCTGCAGAGATGTTCTCGAGCTGAGATAACTGACATCCAAAAACCACAGCCTTCTTCCTATCTTTCAGCTATGACTCCAACCAATGGAGAGTTTTCCACTAATTCCCATTGATTCCAGTTTTGCTATGGCTGCTTGATGTTACACTTGGTTGAATGCTGCCTTGATGTCAAGGGGTGTCACTCTCACCTCACCTCTGGGACTCAGTGCTTTTGAGCATGTTTAAACCAAGGCTGGAATGATGTCAGGAGCTGGTTGGCCCTGGCAGAACCCAAACTGGGCATCAGTGAACAGGTGCAGCTTGATAAAACTGTTGATGACATCTTCCATCACTTTAGTGGTGGAAATAACTGCTTCCAGGCACCATTCTTCAGGAAAGACGCAATGGCATTGGAGAGAATGCATTAAAAAGTCAAAGAAATGATTCTGGTGTGAGAATCTTTAGTTAGTTATAACTGGAGAGATTGTGATTGTTTTTCTTGTTGAAGGGGAGGCTAACAGATTTGATGGACGTGTTCAAAATAATAAGGCTCCTGCACAGGGTAGATCGGGAAAACTTTTTCCATTATGGAAGAATAGATGGAACAGGACTGCACAGATGACATTTATTAACAAGAGAAGCAACAGAAACATGAGGAAAAATGAGTGGTTAATATCTGGATTGCACTGACAGAAGGTGTACTGAATTCAGGCTCAGTTGACAAGGAATTGGATTATTAATTGAAAAGGAAGATGATCCAGAAAAAAGGCTTGGTAGTGGCACTTGGTATGTTAGTTTTTCAGAGATTCAGCACAGACACAATTAGCCAAATTCTATCCTGTTCTGAAACTATTCTGTGATACATTTTGCTCAGAACTAGTACAATTAAGATGAGAGCTATTCTGCATCAGGTAGTGTAACTGTATCTCTCCGAGGATCTAATACAGGTTTTTCAAGTTTCCAGGATGCCTTCTACTCCATTTTACAACCACACATGTTAAAAATATTATCAGTCCTTTTGGAAACACTGACATAATTGCAGGAAAAGATTGTAAGTTCTTAATTTAAAATTTATGTCTTTTTCCAAATTAACACCAGGTTAATTGACCTTTTGGTCATTGATAATGTTTTCCAGGATCAAAATATTATCAAGTATGTGTGCATATCCCTTTTCAAACACCTTGGCTGTCTTACTTGAAATGACTTTGCACAGTTTCGTGTCTCAGCTGCTCTCTACACTTAAAGCAGTTCCAGTGATCAGTTTTGTAATTGACAGTTAATTATTTATCTCTCTTGCTTGTTTAAAGCAAACACACACCCTGGGGCTTAGGAAACAGCATGAACCACAACTCCAGAAAGCCAGCTCCAGGTAGAAGATTCACGATGAAATTAATCCTTAAATTGTGTTTAAAATGTAAGGGCTTGGTAGATTCTCAACCCCTATCTTCAGGCATCATAATTAATACTGCATGGTTACTGAAGTACAGTCTTTTACAGACCGAAAGCAAACAATATTTAATTCATGACTGAATTGGCTTTTTCTCAACTGGAAGATTTTCCAAAGATATTTAAATTTTATTCAAAGTCAGTCCTAATCTGCAGCTCGGGGTCTCAACATTCTTCAATCCATGCATCTTAATGAGAGGAAGCATTGAATCTTCAAGTGCTGAGTCCTTTGAAGTTAGAGTGCCCCAGTTTAGAGAATTCCTCCTGTGAAATCTCAACCATTGAAGATTTCAAGGTGGTACGTTCAAGAAGTTGAAAGAGGGTTTCAAAACCTTTTAAATTTATAACCATGAAAAAGCTGCGATATTAACAGTTCGATAAAGTTAACACGTACACTTAAAAAAACACAAAAACAAAAATAAAATGCTGGATCAGTTATTGTTGGGATAAAAGGAGGCTTTTCTACATTATAGCCTCAAGTAATGTGTGTAAGCTTAAGCATTATAGGAGGTATAATGAGTAGGGTATCTTAATTAGATGGGATATGAAATCTCAATTTCCCAGTGGTAGGTTCAAGTGCAGAGATTGCAACATATTTATGGTGTATTGAGCCTCACAGTGACATGTGGCAAGTTCGTATTTATTATCTACTTGCATCACATAAATACTTATTAGCATGAAACCTAAAGTATATCCCAGCTCAAGGATGACTTCAGCAGCAAATGAAAATCTTGTGACATAAAAACAGAGTGCTGGGGAAACTCTGGTCTGGCAGCATCTGTGGAGAGAGATAAACAAAGCTTGCATTACGAGTCCCATAAGACTGTACTTTAGAAATGAGAATCTTGTGACATTTGGCCCCCATTTGTTCAAAGATAGAGTACACCTGTCATCTTGTGCAGTTATATGTCAGCAGTTTGCTTTGTTTAAGTCTGTGGCAAATTTGAGGGGAGGAGCAGAATAGCAGCTTCCTTCGAGGCTTGGAACCAGCAAGGGTGATCAGTGAAGTCAGGGGCATGTAGGAGCGCAAGAGACATCGAATGGAGGACAGAGAATGAAGACTGTAGTAATGTGAGATCAGCAGTCTTGCGAGTGAACAACAACAGGTTTACTGGACAGAACCATATACAGAGGATAGTAAGAGAGAACATCCCACTTGGATCCCTATAGATTCTGGTAGATTAAAGCAAAATACTGTTGATGCTGGAAATCCAAAGCAAACACAAAAAGATCTGGCAGCATCTGTGGAGAGAGAAACAGAGTTAAAATTTTGAGTCTGATATGACCGCTTCAGTTCTGACAATTACTGTTTTTCTCTTCACAAATGTTGTCTTACCTGCTGAGTTTCTCCAGCATTCTCCATGTCTGTTACATATCCAGCTCTATGTGCTCTGCCAACACTGTGACCCAACTCAGTGTGCATATGCTCAATAATTATACTTAGAGTAAAGGTAAAATTCATTGATGGAGTCGGGAGCATAAAGAGAGTGGGAAGCTCCTGGCATCCTGATTCTAGCAGGGAGAGGAGTGAAGTAAACAATCATTCAAGGTTGAAAAAATTAGAAGCCGAAAGAGCACTATTGGTACTATCCAAATGTGTGTCCAGCTCAGAGAAGGAGTGATATGGAGCTGGGGGTTGGCAGATAGAGACCGTACAGGGCTTTACGTTCAGTACAATATTTCCATTACCTCCACTGAGAGTGGCCTATGAGAAAGTTCTTTGTAATGCATTGAATGAAGGGTTAACTGAGCCTACAAGTTCAGCCATGCGCTTGGAATGGTGTATATAACTCTGGATAGCAACATGAACATTCGATAAACAGTGAACAAAAAAAAACTCTCCAATCATGAAATGTACCTTACATCCCTGTGATTATCAGTATACGTCAGCAATGAGGCATGCAGTACATTTAGCTTTCTGACTATGTGAGTCTCAATAAATAATGATTATGCACATGTTATGAAATTGTGTAGGATAATCGTCAATTGGAAGGCAAAAAGCTAGAATTTGTTTGTAAAAAAATGATAAGGGGGAAAGAGTGCATAGTCCCTTTAAGAGGTGATGTACTTTTCTAAGTTTGGAGATTAAAATGAAAATTTGTCTGTAGCAGCTGAAACATGTATCAACTGTGTGATTGGAAACCATGGTATGTTTTCATGTTTTGGCAATGAGCTGGAATCAGCCAATTAATTCAAACCAAGCACTTAGCGATTGAAAGCCGATTGAATTTAAATTTGATGGTTTTGACAACCTTGGACCAATGCTATTGTAAGAAAATTGATAATTCATCCGAGGTATATAAGAAGAGGGTTTTCAAAAATCAGCATGAGAGTGAACTATCATCTGAGAAATAAGCACCTAGCTCTCATAAGAAATCACTAAGCTTTTTCTTTAACTCATTCATGGGATGAGGGCGTTGCTGGCTCGGCAGCATTTATTGCCCATCCCTAATTGCCTAGAGGGCAGTTAAGAGTCAACCATGTTGCTGTGGGTCTGGAGTCACATGTAGGCCAGACCAAGTAAGGATGAGAGTTTCCTTCCCTAAAGAACATTAGTGAACCAGATGGGTTTTTCCTGACAATCAACAGTGGATTCATGGTTATCATTTGACTCTTAATTCCAGATATTTATTAAATTCAAATTCCACCATCTGCTGTGGCAGGATTCGAACCTGGGTCCCCAGAATATTATCTAGGTCTCTGGATTAACAGTCCAGCAATAATACCACTAGGCCATCACCTTCCCCTGTCTGAGCTCTCTCAGAAAGTACCACCTTTTCTATAAAAAGTACCACGACACTTCTAGCTGAGAGTCTTCACAGAAAAAACATCTCTGACAGCAGGATCCGTGGAAGAAAGGTGTTTATGAATGAGAACAGCAGAAGAAAGATGTTTATGACTGGAGAGACAGAGGAGAAGGCAGAGCTTTCCAGAAGACACATTCTGTGTGAACTTTGTGAGACCAAGTTGTAACTCACTTTCTTTCTTACGACTTGGATTATATAAGTGGGACTTGTGTTTATTGGACTAGCGTACCAGTAGAATTTTGTTCAGTTAGTGAATAGTTAGGAGTTGGATGGAATTGTTCGGTTTGTTGGTAGTTCTGTTAATTTGTTCACTGTTAGGGTTAAATAAATAAATTGTTACTTATTACTTAAAATAAATTTCAGGGTTTTTCTTTCATTTAACCTCTCCTTCTCTGTAACACAGACATGAATAAATTGAATTCAATGTAATGACATATATTTACAGGTGAAATTAAAATTTGATAAACATCAGTGCCACACTCTTAAGTCTAATGTTAATAGCTTTGGAGTTGTACAGGAAGGTTGTATCTACGGTGCAGAGGCTCTTTGTTTGACGGGAGGCTCTTTAATAGACCAGTCGTAGCTGCAACACGAGCAACTGATTGTGGGTTTCAGCACTGAAAAACTTGCTTGCATTTACCAGCACTTTAAATTTTAATTGAAATTGTATGAACAAGTGAGTAAAAGAAAGAGAACAAAAGTGGTGTACACTTCTGGTGAAACCATATGGAGTGACACACAGTTGACAAAGTCCCTCTTCTCCAGCCCATTTCTCCCCACCCACCCTTTTCTTGCCAATACAACCAAAGACAGAGGAATTGCTATTGCCAATATACACTGGAAGTCATTATGGTATAGTTCAACACTATCCTCTTTTTCTGATTTAACCCAAATATACTTGCCCCTACTCAGTGTTCTAGTCTGTGTTTGAAAAAGGACTTTGAACAGTTGTTTTGGAAAACTGGACTGTATTTATCACTAGCCCGTCTGACAGATATACCTTGAGAGAGTTAAATGCTTCTATTAACTTTGTCTGCTTCTCCTAATGGCAGGTGAAATCTTTTTTCTGTCCCTGAATGTCAGAAAAGTTATCTTTGCTTCTAAGTTACTTTCCTAATCATACATCAGGAGAGAACTTTTGGAGTGAGACTGGTCCGGGGGCGTTTGAAGAAATGTATGCAATTATCAAGGCAAATATAAAAAATCTTTTACATGCAGTCTATATAAATGGACTATTCAGGTGAAGGAATATAGAGTTTGACTGTCTCTACTGTCCTCTGCATACACCCAGAGACTTGTATAGTAATCTATACATGCTGTGAAAAGAATTAAAATAAATAGTCATTTGGTAGTACAGGGCTTGAGTGCATTTTGTCAAACCTTTTAATTTGGCATTTGTGATGCAAACTATAGGGTTCATGTGTATATTTTTTAATAATATTTGGCATGAGTTTGGATCTGGATTTTGAGTTAGTAACTGATGGGTTTCTCTGTGTGTCTGAAGTTAATAGTTCACCAGTAATTATTTCTGTCACCTTGGCAGCTTCTTTTAAAAACAGCTTTTGAAGCCTGGCTGTAGAACGAAAGGCATTGTGCACTATTGTTCTTTTGATGGATGACTTGTGGAGTACTTGGAAGTGCTTGGTAAAATAGGGCTAAGTCAGCATATCTTCATCAGGGAAGATCATGTCTGACAAATCTGTTACAACTCTCTGAGGAGGTAATCAGCAAGATAGACAAAGGAGATCCAGTGGGCGTGATCTATTTGGATTTCTAGAAGGTGCTGCACAGGAGGCTGCTAAATAAGGTAAGAGCCCATGATGTTAGGACCAAGGTATTAGCATGAATAAAGGATTAACTGACTGGCAGAAGGCTGAGAGTAGGGTCCTTTCCAGATGGTAGCCAGTGACTATTGGAGTTCTGCAGGGGTCAGTGTTGGGACCATAGCTGCTCATGTTATACATTAACAATTTGGACGAAGGAACTGAGGGCATTGTCGCTAAGTTTGCAGATGACACAAAGATAGGTAGAGGGACAGGTAGTGTTGAGGAAGCATGGAGGATGCAAAAGGACTTGGATAGGCTAGGACAGTGGACAAAGAAATGGCAGATGGAATACAATGTGGGATGACTTTTCAGAACTGAGATGAGGAGGAATTTCATCAACCAGAGATTGGTGAATCTAAGGAACTCATTGCCACAGAAGACTGTCGAGGCCAAGTCATTGAGTGTTTTTTTAAGACAATGACAGATAGATTCTTGATTAGAAAAGTGATCAAAGGTTTCAGCGAAAAGGTAGGAGAATGCGACTGAGAAAAATATCAACCATTAACAAATGGCAGAATAGGGTGGATGGGCCAAATGGCTTACTTCTGCTCCTATATCTTATGGTCTGATATTCGTTTCAGAAAGTGTGTGATCCTGCATGGTAAATAATGGGGCCTCAAAGGTTTGTAGAGAGATTTGAAATTTGAGGATGCTTTATGCTTAAGGGAAATCCCAATAATTGAGAGACTTTTCATTTTGCTTTGAACTTTGAGTAGCATTTTAATCCTGGGAAGACCTTGGAACAGGATGGTTGTATACAACAATACTCCTGAAAAGGGAATAATAGATTGAGTGAATAGATTACCTTGGAGTGAAAGGTTAGTGTTAGTACCAGACCTTGTGCTGGGATTAAAAGCACAGAAGTGTTTACTTAAACTGAGTACATTGAACCTTAGATGTGTGATCGCACCAGCGAGAAGCTATCGTAGTTCTAGTCCAGAAGTTGCAAGTGACTTAAAGCTACTAAGATGTTAGATACAGGTATTCCAGTGTCAGTGTCATACGAGTGATGTTTGGAATTGTACCAGAAGTGACAGTTTGGTACTTTACAAAAGCTGTTTGCTTGTTTTCATTTTATGAAGGAGTGTTTTGTGATTAATAAGACTTTTAGAGTGCTTTTAATACTTTGAAGTTTCTATAACAAATAGATAGTTTGGATTGACTATTTTAACATTTGTTTTGTAATAAACTTCTGTTTTATTATCAAAGCAAGTGTGCAGCACTACATACTTACATTTCAATGAGAGACCACTTAGTTAAAACTAAAGCAAATAAAAGTATGACCTATCCAGCTGGGTTCCTGTCTGGAATCTGTCTTGTCCAGTCATTAAATCAACTGAGATCATAACTCTGAACCGGACATTTGGTACATCTCAATGGCAACACTTCAACCAATCATTGTTCACTTGCCAACCAATCAGCATTCTCCTCTCATTCAGTATGGATGTTGTTTTTTCCTCCTTGGATGGTTTTCTTGTGAATTGTCCTGATGAGTTCAAAATGAATGCCTTCAGCAAAATGCCTTTTTCAGTGAAACTTAACATCTTAAAACGGTTTTTATCAATGTGAACCACAGACAGTACCATTTCACAGTACAGACAAAAAAATATGCTGGAACCTTCTTGGGCAAGATATCCAGATAGCCTTCATTAGAAAATGTACTGTCCCAGCTCTTTTTTTTAATTCATTTGTGGGATGTAGGATATGGATGTAGCTAGCTGGCTAGCATTTATTGCCCATCCCTGGTTGTTCTTGAGAAAGTGTGGTGAGCTGCTTTTTGAACCTCTGCGGTGCACCTGCTGAGAGTTGACCCACAATGCCATGGGAAAGTGAATTCCAGGATTTTGACCCAACTACAGTGAAGAAACGCTGATATTTTTCCACGTCAGGTTGGTGACTGGCTTGGAGGGGAACTTGAAGGTGATGGTGTTCCCATGTATCTGCTGCCCTCGTCCTTCTAGATGGAAGTGGTTGTGAGTTTAGAAGGTGCTGTCGGATGATCTTTGGTGAATTTCTGCAGTGCATCTTGTACACACTGATGCTACTGAGCATTGGTGGTGGAGGGAGTGGATGCTTGTGGATGTAGCGTCAGTCAAGTGGGCTGCTTTATTCTGTATGGTGCCAAGCTTTTTGAGTGTTGTTCCAGCTGCACTGATGCATGGAAGTAGGGAGTATTCTGTCACACTCCTGACTTTTGCCTTGTAGATGATGGACAGGCTTTTGGGAATCAGGAGGTGAGTTACTCATTGCAGTATTCCTAGCCCCTGACCTACGCTTGCAGTTACTGTATTTATGTGGCAAGTCCAGTTGAGTTTCTGGCCAATGATAATCCCCAGGATATTCATGGTGGGGGATTCAGCGATGGTAACGCCATTAAATGTGAAGGGACAGTGGTTAGATTGTCTCTTATTGGTGATGGTCATAGCCTAGAATTTGTGTAGCATGAATGTTAGTTGCCACTTGTCAGCCCGAGCCTGGATATTGTCCAGATCTTGTGCATTAGAACATAGACTGCTTCAGTATTTAAGGAGTCGTAAATAGTGTTGAATATTGTGCAATCATCAGCGAACATCCCCATTTCTGACCTTGCAATTGTCATTGATGAACCAGCTGAAGATGGTTGACCTTAGGACACTACCCTGAGGAACTCTAGCGGAAATATCCTGCAGCTAAGATGACTCCAACCACTGAAGAATTCGACCCTGATACCCATTGATTCCAGTTTTGCTTAGCTTTCTTGATGCCTCACTCAGTCAAATGCAGCCTTGATATCAAGGGCTGTCGCTATCAGCTCAACTCTGGAATTCAGCTCTTTTGTCCATATTTGAAATAAGGCTGTAATGAGGTCGGGAGCTGAGTGGCCCTGATGGAACCCAAACTGAGAGTCACTGAGCAGGTTATTGTTGAGCAGGGATAGTAGGAACTGCAGATGCTGGAAAATCTGAGATAACAAGGTGTAGAGCTGGATGAACACAGCAGGCCAAGCAGCATCAGAGGAGCAGGAAGTCACCAAATTGGCACTTCTGGCTGAAGTTGCTGCAAATGCTTTAATGAGCCTTCCTGCTCCTCTGATGCTGCTTGGCCTATTATTGAGCAGGTAACACTGTTGATGACACCTTCCATCACTTTACAGATGATTCAGAGTAGACTGATGGGGCAATAATTGGCCAGCTGGGTTGTGAGCTACTTTTTGTGTAGGACATACCTGGGCAATTTTCCACATTGTTGGGTAGATACCAATGTTGTAATTGTACTGAAAGAGCTTGAGTAGGGGAGCAGCAAGTTCTGGAGCACAAGCCATCAGTACTATTGCTGGAATGTTGTCAGATCCTGTAGCCTTTGCAATATCCAATGTCTCCAACTGTTTCTTGCTATCACGTGCAGTGAATCGAAATGGCTGAAGACTAGTATTTGTAATGCTGGGGACCACTGGAGAACAAAGAACAAAGAAAATTACAGCACAGGAACAGGCCCTTCGGCCCTCCAAGCCTGCTGCAACATGCTGCCCGTCACAACTAAAACCCTCTACCTTTCCGGGGACCGTATCTGAGATGAGGCTGAGATGAGTCACCAAATTGGCACTTCTGGCTGAAGTTGCTGCAAATGCTTTAGTCTTATGTTTTGCACTGATGCGCTGTCCTCTTCCATCATTGATGAAAGGGATATTTGTGGAGCATCCTCCTCCAGTGAGTTGTTTAATTGTCTGCCACCATTCACAACTGGATGTTGCAGGACTGCAGAGCTTCGATCTGATCTGTTGGTTGTGGGATCGCTTATTTCTGTCTATCACTTGCTGCTTATGCTGTTTGGCACACAAGTAGTCTTGTTTGGTAGCTTCACCAGTTTGACACGTCATTTTCACATGCTGCACCTGGCATACCCACCTGCACTCTCCAATGAACCATTATTGTGTTGGCTTGTTCTTGCTCTTCAGTAATGTGAAATAATAGGAATGTGAAATGTTTGCAATATATCCTCTACGTTGTGAAAAGATTCAGAAATGCAGTTATAGGCTTATCTTTTCTTGAATTGGCTTTGTCCCAGGGGAGTATTTTGAGCTGTATCACATCAGATTGAAGTAATGGTGATTACAGTGTAAGTATTGGCATAAATGTAACTTGTATTGGCTTGAAAGCAATTTTCTTACAGCATATCAATATTGAAGTGTTAAGTGAATTTGCTGGCATAACTGTTATGACAATTCAAGTGGAGTTAACCGTTCATGTGAGTTAGTTAGGAATATAGTGGTAAGTGATCGCTTCTGAGGACACATTGTCTCTCATCGCTCGTCTCTTCTGTCACCATTCTTAAGAAAAAAGTTCTTGTATTCAAAAAGAAATTTCTTTCTCTAACATACAGCTATGAATTGAAGAATTTCCCTTGGTGTCATTGCTTGTCTAGATGTTTTACTATGGTAAAGGCACTATATAATTTTGAGTTGTTTTGTGACATATATCGGTATAAATAGTATGTCTATAAATTCATAATTATATTTCAAACTCATTTACTTAATATTAATTTTTGTTCAACTAATGCAATTATATATAATTATTTCCACTTAATTATGAAATTCTTTTGTTTTTCTTGGTTACAATACATTTCCAAATGTAATACTGTTGCCCATGATTTAAACATACAACATTGTAGACAGGGAATCTTCATTGGCTTATGAGTGAACCTTTGGATTCACACAATTTGATTACAATGGCAAACTTATCTGAAAAGTTAACAAGCAGTGTATTTTGATTGTGATACCAAATATGAGGATCACTAGTTAGGAAATGGTAAGGCATGTCTTCCTTCATGGTGCTTACACTATTTGATACTGGCATGTTCTCCAGTTGTTGGCAATAATCTAAATATGTGGACCAGGTTTTTTTCTTAAATCTCCCAATTCAGCCTGAAAAAATTCAACAGATTTTCTGAGACAGGACTAGTTTCCATAATAGGAAACCAGGGAAGGCAATGGCCTAGTGGTATTATTGCTGGACTGTCAATCCATAGACCCAGATCATGTTGTGGGGACCAGGGTTTGAATCCTGCCATGGAATTTGATGATGGAGTTTGAATTTAATAAATATCTGGAATCAAGAGTTTGATAATGATGAATACCCTTGTTGATTGTTGGGGAAAAAAACCCATCTGGTTCACCAATGTCCTTTAGGAAAGGAAACTGCCATCTTTACCTGGTCTAGCCTACATGTGACTCCAAACCCACAGCAATGTAGTTCATTCGTAACTGCCCTTTGGGCAATTAGGGATGGGCAATGAATGCTGTCTAGCCAGTGATGCCCTCATCCTGTGAATGAATAAAGGGAAAAGAAACATTAAACTGTGTTTCCTTTGTGAGGACTGGAAATTCTTGATGTTGTTTCTGTACCATGCATATGCTGGTTCAGAAAGTCTTCAGATTAAATCAGTCTCTTTCAAATGGTTCGCACTACAAATAGTTCTTGCATGTGGAAATTGGAATCAGTTAAATGCTTACAGCTTTTAGATTGATTTTACTGGTTGCTGTGATATGCAACATCTGGCTGTAAAATGTGAGGAAAACCAGGAATCTGTATGTTTGGGTTCAGGAAAACGTTGAGGGTGCAGGTGGTGTAGAGGGAAGTTACATGTTCTGAGCATTCGTGTCCTGGAATCTAGATCAATTTTGTACTTAATGATCAATTTAATTTTTTGCAAGCCCTCTCACCGATTAGCCTGGATATTGAACATGGCCAGAAAATGTGAGAGGCTTACGATCTCTTTGCTTTGCTGTTAAACATTCCAGCCTTCCCCTGGGTTCATTTTAACAGACAGTTATGCCGTTTTCATGGAAGCTGGCTGTCTTGAAATATTGACTATTTTCATTGTTAACACACAAATCTTAGGTGGCTTCTTTTGACATTGGATGTAATCCATAATAAGGTTTTTTTTGAGTCTGATTCGTTCAGGAAAAAATGGCTAATTTGTAGTTGATGTAAATATTATGCAGTGACAATGTTATTTTAGCTATTTTCAACCTCCATGTTTCCAAATTCACAGCTGGCAGTCAATACAATCAGATATCAGCTAGTTGGCTGTGTCTAGCTTTCTCAAACATAGAAACCAAGTGTAAATTTATGAGTTTGGATGAAGAATTAGTAATTAAGGTTGACCCAGGTTTGTCCCATGGCGCATATTTTTAAAACAAAAACAGCCTGCACCAGAAGTTTAAAGTAAGATCTATGAGTTTAATAAAAAAAAGTAAGAATCTTCCACTTTATTGACAATGAACCAAAGGACCTAATATCTGGACCTAATCACTAATAGAGAGAATTGATTAATGCTTTTAATCTCGCTAAAGATTGCAATTGCAATTCTGCTCTGAAATATTATGTATAATATTCCATAACTCGTTTTCTCTTCGTACCTTAAAGTGTTCCCTACCATTGAAAAATGCTACTCTACCATTCACTGGGATTGTTGCACATGCAATTATACATCCCTCCTTTTTCAATTGTTATATTCTTAATTGTACCACTAATTGTTAGCTTCTCAGTGCAACGCATTGATCTTCAGCAAAAAAGAAACAAGAAAATATTATGCAACTACCCAATTAAAGATTAATGAAGTATTAAATCTGTTATTCCTATCATAAAATTCTTTTAATCATATTATGAGTGGTGAAATAGATCTTATTTCCAAATGGATTTTTGTAAGAGAATGCACACCCACAAAACTTCAAAGAGGAAAAGGGAATGTCGGGGGGTGGGGAAGCAGAATAATGGAGAACCAGAAAAAAAAACTATGCTATTGTGATGTTATACACCATTGAAAACTCAGTGTTATCATAACCTTTCCATTGATACAAATGGTTTACATTGTCTGATAACTCATTGAATACCTCATAGATGTTACTCACACACACGCATAGGCCTGGAATTTTGCCTAGCCGGGCTGACTCAGGATACATTTAGTAATGGTAAGCAGGATCCAATTCTGACACTTGCACCTCCATTCCTTTTTCCAGCAGTTTTTGCTGCCACGTGGTAACGGTGTAAGTAATGAACTCTCGCACACCACACCTATCCTTACCACCTGAATGCTGGTGATGCGCAGTTCAAAATGCGCAGCACACGCATACACCACACACACACACCACACACACACCCAAACACACACACACGGAGGATCCTTTGTCCAGAGCTAGCAGCCAAATACAACAGCCATTCAACATCCACATTGAGGTATATTAGCTCTCTTACCTTCTCACTATGATGTGAACCAATCACAGCCATTTGGGTTATCAAAGTGCAGAAGCTTCAATCCATTCAGGACATCTTAGGTTTTTATCAATAAACATGCAAAGAGTGGGGAAAAAACATCTTCAATAAAATGGTCATTTCAAGGTACTAGAGATGCCAATCAAATACTGCATACCCTCCCCTCTGCCTCTCCCTGAGAACTAAGTGGATTATCCATTTTTGGAGCTCAGCCAGACATTTGTGCTGAATCTATCTGTTTGGCGATCAGTCTGCTTTTACTGATACAGAATGTCACAGTTTGGAAGGAGGTCAATGGGTTCATGGTGTCTGCTCTGGAATTTGGTCCATGGGCTGGATGTGGGCAAGGGGTTGAAGGCTAGAGGACCTGATATTCACAGTAGTCAGAACTGGGTGTTTGAGCCTGCCTGCATCTATCTGCCTCCATTGTTGCCTCTGGTCTGCCTCTGCAGCAGCAGACCCCATCTCATCCTATACCACCCTCCCTGGAATAGAAGTATAGCAGGTGAGGACTTTCTTAAATGAGATGTGTTTCCAAACCTGACAACTTTCCTGAATCCCAATACATGTCTCCTTCACAAAAATATAGAGTGGCTGCTTAGATTGCTCCTATTAGTGTGTAAATGTAATGATTACAATATCGCCAACATGATAATCATACTTTTGATCGTTAAAATATCATGCAGTTAACCATCCAAATTTGTTTTAACAATCATGACTCTACGTTTTTTTTATTGAGGTTTCACACCAATTGCTTTTACACTGAAGCCAGTATGCAATCCTCCTTGTCTGATGTGATATTTATTTCATGAATAGAAAGTTCATTGACTGAAAGGAAATAAAGGGCAAAGGAAAATGGGTCAAAAGCAAAACACTGGCTTTGGTGGAAATCTGAAAGATATCTGAAAATGCTGGAAATACCCAGCAAGTCTGGCCAAGTCTGGAGGCTGGGAAAATCAGAGTCAATATTTCAAGTTGATAACCTTTCATCTGACTAATTCCTAAATAGTAAACAACTAAAAATCGGAGACATCCAAAAAGACGTGAAAGTCCTGGTACACAGATCATTAAAAGGTATATAAAACTAGGCATGGAAAATGATCAAAAAAAGCTAATAGCCTTTCTAGTTAAAGGAATTGTCGTCATCATTTGCTATCCCTTGTTTGAGACATCTAGAGTCACAGAGTCATAGGGTTGTACAGCATGGAAACAGACCCTTTGGTCCAACTCGTCCATGCCAACCAGATATCCTGAAATAATCTAATCCCATTTGCCAGCATTTAGCCCATATCCGTCTAAACCATTCCTATTCATGTACCCATCCAGATGTCTTTTAAATGTTGTAATTGTACCGGACTCCACAACTTCCTCTGGCAGCTCATTCCATTCACGTACCACACTCTGAGTGAAAAAGTTGCTCCTTAGATCTCTTTTATATCTTTCCCCTTACACCTTACACCTATGCCCTCTAGTTTTGGACTCTCCTACCCTAGGAAAATGATCTTGTCTATTCAACCTATTCATACCTCTCATGGTTTTAGAAACTTTTATAAGGTCACCCCTCAGCCTCCGACACTCCAGAGAAAATAGCTCTAAGCCTATTCAGTCTCTCTCTAAAGCTCAAACACTCCAATCCCGGCAACATCCTTGGAAATTCTTTCTGCACCCTTTTGAATTTAACAACATCTTTCCTGTAGCTGGGAGACCAGATTTGAACACAGTATTCCAAAAGTGGCCTAACCAATGTCCTATACAGCTGCAATATGACATCCTAACTCCTATAATTAATGCACTGACCAATAAAGACAAGTGTACCCAATGCCTTCTTCACTATCCTGTCTACCTGTGACTCCATTTTCAAGGAACTATGAACCTACACCCCAAAGTCTCTTTGTTCAGCAACACTCCCTAGGACCCTACCATTAAGTGTATAAGTCCTGCCCTGATTTGCCTTACCAAAATGCAACACCTGACATTTATCTAAATTAAACTCCATTTGCCACTTCTAGGCCCAAAGGCCCATCTGATCAAGGTCCATTTAACTCTGAGAAAACCTTTTTTCATTGTCCACTACACCACCAATTTTGGTGTCATCTGCAAACTTACTAACCATTGCTTCCATTATTCACATCTAAATTATTTACGTAAATGAGAAAAAGCAGTGGACCCAGCAATGACCTCTGCGGCATACCGCTAGCCACATGCCTTCAGTCCGAAAAACAATCCTCCACCGCAACCCTCTGTGCAACTCCTGCTCCTTCACCCTCCCCATGCTCACCATCCAAGGACCTAAACAGTTTTTCTAGGTGAAGCAGCATTTCACCTGTACCTCCTCCAATCTTGTGTATTGTATTCGCTGCACCCAATGTGGCCTACTCTACATTGGAGAGACCAAACGCAAACTGGGTGACCACTTTGCAGAACACCTCCGGTCTGTGTGCAAGCATGACCCTGACTTTCCCATAGCTGGTCATTTTAACACAGCATCCTGCTCGCATACCCACATGTCTGTCCTCAGCATGCTGCAGTGTTCCAGTGTCCAGAATCACAGTGCAAACTGAAGGAACAACATCTCATCTTCAGACTAGGTACTTTACAGCCTTCTGGACTTATTAAGTTCAACACGTTTAAACTGTGAACCAATTCTTCGCTTTCCTTTAGCTTGTTATCATGTCCTATCCTCCCCCCTGCAATCCCAGTTACTGTTCTTTCAAGTCTGGCAGGGGACACACCATTGTTCTGCCATTATCACATTCCGATCTATCAACATCTCTTCTCCACTAGCACACTACACCCACTACCCCCAGCCCCCAAACAATAGCATAAATGCTGTCCCCTCCATACTTCACTTCAGCTCTGATGAAGAGTCGTCTGGATTCGAAACGTTAGCTTGATGTCTCTCCATGGATGCTGTCTGACCCCCTGCGATCTCCAGCATTTGTTGTTTTCAGTACATGGGTATGAGTTTCTGCTGTGGGTCATGTGACTGGCTAGCCTGATTCTCAACTCTTAGACCTTTGGGCACTTGGCTAAGATGTCCCACAAGGTAGTGGTATCTGGTGTGTAGTATTTGCTGTCTTTCTCCCTTCTCTGCTGCTGTGCTATCTCAGCATTACGGTATTTGGACTTAAAGCTTGGTGGACAAGTTGTCACCATTCTGAATGATTTGTAGCAAGTTCTTTCCAGTGACTAATGTCAATGTTGCTGTGCTTCAAAGAGAGCTTCAGAGTGTCTGTGCAGTGTTTTCCATATCATCCCCTGGAATACTTGCCTTTTGAAAGTTGAGAAACTAGACATGGTGAAGAAGATAGTTTTGAAGTATACAGACACAGTGTCTATGAAGTTGATTTTGGAGGAGTTTTGCATGGATGATGGTGGAGTTGTCTTTAAGAAGGCCAACAGCATTTGGTTAATGTTCCACTCATTGAATCTGGAGGATAAATGTGAAACATTGCTGGTGGAATTTGTCAAACACTCTTTGGGGTGCTGATGCACAATCCAGATTCCACTGGATCACAGCACAGTGGTAGTGACAACTATTCTGTGCGCTACGTCTTTTGTTGACTTGCAGAGACCTTTAATGCAAACACTTGCTGCTGTAGTTTGTCGAAGGCTGACACAACTAAGCCAGTGTTGGAGCTCCTTAAGGGTGGCCTTTTGAGAGCACTGGCTGCCAAGTTATGGGAAGTGCTGAACATACTCCAGAGACATAAAGGAGGTGGAATATTTAGCAGGTGTGGGTTGATAATTGTTATCTAAAGAAAAATCATTTAAATTGGTTGAATTCCTTATGCAGATTGATTAAATCAAGCGTGGTATGCCAAATTGAACAGACTAGAGGCATCCAAACTGCATTATTCAAGGAATCATCAATGCACACAAGCCTTTCCACCACATCAACTCACGGTAATCCAGAGAGAAGATTTAGTGGATTAGACTATAAAGGGATAAAAGCTATTCTTTAGCTATACAAAGCCTTGGTTAGACCACACATTAAATATTTGGAGCAGTTTTGGGCGCCACCACAAGAAAGACATATTGACCCTATAGGAAATGCAGTGTGAATTTATCAGAATTATGTATACGGACTCCATGGGTTTTGTTTCTCCCATATGTAATTAGGCCATAGGTTAGTCACAATCTCATTGAATGAACAGGCTTGAAATGCTAAATGGCTAACTTCAATGTTCCTATGTTATGCAATCATTCAAGTTTTTTTTACACTAGTCTAACTATTTCAATGCATTCTTAGCTTAACTCTCATATTCTACAATCCATAAATTTAGGGTCATTTAGCACTCTGCTGCCTGCGTCCTTACTTATACCAAATTCTGTTCCCCTTTTCCCTGCCATCACTGACCTACGTTGGTGTCAAGTCAAGCAATGCTTTGATCTAAAATTCTCATCCTGCTTTTCAGACTCCTCTATGGCTCACGTCACCCTATCTCTATAATATCCTCCAGCCCCACAAGACCTGTGATATTTGCCCTCAATGAATTCTGGACTTTGCGCATCATTGATTTTAATCACTCCACTACTGGTGGCTTAGGTGTAAACTTTGGAATTGCCACCCTAAATCCATATAAATTTCTAGCTCTTTCTTCCCTTAAGAGGCTCCTGAAAACCAATCCTTTGATTGAACATTTAGTTATTTTCTCAGCCCAATGTGGCTGAGTGTCTAATTTTGCTTTGTAATTCCCCTGTGAAGCACCTTGGGACATTTTGTTGCGCTAGAAGTACTATATAAGTGCAAATTAGTGTTGTCATTTAATATGGTGAGCAAACAGAACATTGTTATAATTTCAATGTTATTTCTGAAAAAGCAATCAGTAGAATAGACTTTGCTTGGAAAAGTTATTGTATCACCTTCCCTATAATTCATAGGCATACCATATATTACAATGTATGCTAATTTAAAAAGCTGCGACTTGACCTGTGGTGTGACATTTTCATGATCAAATAGTTAGGTTAAAATTATGTAATTTTTGTAAGTTGACTGAAAATATGGAAGAGCTTTGAAGAAAAGCCATAGATTTCACTCACAAGAGATATGTTTCGTCAAATTATGTTGTGTGCAGCCTTAGATGCATGATCAGTGTATTATATAACTGTCTTGTCCTCACCAGAATAAACATTTTGTATAAAGGAAATGTGCTGTCAAAGGGTTGTTAAAGTTCTGTGGGTTTGATTCATTTCTGTGAAAACCATTTGTTTAGAAGTATGGCCTTCTTGAAAGCATTCAGCAGTCAGATTATAGAGCCCACATGTATAATTGTGAAAGTGGCCACGGCAACCTCTCACCTCAAATTGTGTTGGCAATTTTATGACCACTGTTTGAAAACACAATATAATTCTGTAGCACCATTGTGCTATTTACTTAACCCATTGATGCTTAGTTTTGCTGGAACAGCATTAAGCAGATACATGTAAAACGGAGATACTTGGTATATGATGATTACAAAAAACACATCACAACTTGTCTCATACTCCCATTTCATTTACTATTTTCTGTGTTTGCCTTTGCCCAAATACAAAAGATAGCCCATTGTGGTAGCCTTCATCCTGTATGCTTTTACAGTATTTACAAGTAAAGCATTGAGGGATTCTAAATTATAAATTTCATTATGTACCCCATTGTCTAACATTCTGTTCTTTGCAATACCAAGGCTTCTGGTATGATGCAGAATGTTTCTGACTTCTCACACTAGAAAAGTCAAGCTCTATTGAATACTTCTTAAGGTGCCAGTTGCTCAGCTTGGATCTTATATAAACGTAAAGTCACTGACTTTAGATTTTTTTTTAAAACTTACTTTCTTCTCTAAAAACAAAATTGTAGGTCTGTTACAGGAGTTAGCAATGTATACAAAGGGGCTGCCATGAGGAGAAGACACGGACCAGAATGTCAGTGGCCCACAGATCAAGCCAATAAACCCTTTGTGAAGGCATCTTCTATGCCTCCAGGTAGAAGCTGGTGGCATTAGCAAAATGTCAGCTATGCAAAGAAGTATTCTGGAGGTGACAGATTTACTCTTGGAGAAGAGGAGAAATTAACCACTTTATCCATGAGGAAGGATGGCCCAGAATGGAGAGGCATTTGTGTTGATAATGATAACAGGCTTTCCAGTACTTCAGGACTGCACCCATGTAGCACTATGAAGTAGCAGTACTGTAGCCACAGGGATTATCACTCAGTCCATACACACTGGATGTGTGATGCGTTGAGATATTTCAATAAATGCCCACTAGCCTGGCAGCACCTGATGATTTTACACAGTTAACAATTCCCACCATCTATGAACTTCTAGCCGCAGGGTGGCTGTGGGACACTTGGCTACCTCCAGCCCCTTCCGTACAGAGTCTCCTGACCTTCCATCATCTTACCTCACAAAGTCAGAGGATCTACACTGAAAGACATGGAACCACCTGCTACACTGGAACAAACCATCGGGTTAATGGACTCCTGAAACAGTGATTTTACTTCTTGGTTTATTGTGTGCCAGGAAAGGTATTCGTGGAATTTGTGGATGAAACATCTGAGATGGTCTCCATGCAGTACACTGCATCCTCTATTGTATTAGTGATTATGAGGGTCCCAGGCAATATCTCTCTGTGATCCTGAGGACACATCATTGGCAGGTGGAGAGAAGGAGGAGGAAGGGAGGAAACCATATATCCTAAATGCAACTGGATCGCGTGAATGTGACCATCTTGTGTGTTTTTGCTTCAGTTAAAAGGGACTTTGCCAGCATTTACATGAACCCACCATTTCCAAACAATATACCCAGAATTAGACTCGCAAATTCTCCTTGGCCTGCTTCAAAATCACATCAATTATTACATAATGACTTTATGCAGCCAGTAGTAAATAATACAAAAAAAGCTAATAATTGTTTGTACTTCCTTTGTGTCTGCCTTGCAGTGATCTTGTCTAACCCAACACTCCTATGTAATGCTATCCTAGATGCTGGAACATGACTGGTGGAAGGCTGCTGACCTTCACTGGGAGAGCTGCAGCAGACCTTGCAGCTCAGGCTTGAGCAACTGCGGGCCTTGAGGAGCCCAACTTTGGACTGCACCACTTCAGCACGGGTAGCAGCAGACTGAGCTGGTTAACTGACCGACAGACAGCAGCAAGGCCAATGATGGGAGGATGAGAGGACAGCAGGTTCATGTTCCATGGTGCCACTGCTACAAGGCAGCACCTTGACATCTGTCTGTGGTACCTGTCTGGACCTTGAGACTGCAAACCAGCAACCAGTAATCTGATGACTTCTGTCTGAGTTTCCAATGCAGTGCAGTTACTTCAGTAGGATTTGGTTTGTACTGCAGTCAAGGCTGATACTACAGTTATCAAGTGCTCCCTTCATAGCAAAAAGCATGGGCTCCAGACTCTCCACAGTATCCTCTGATCTGCTGGAGCTGGATTCCTCATGCTCCTATCCAGTGACTGCAGGCTACTTGGCAGACAATGCCAATGCATCAAGTGCTTTTGTGTGCACATTCATCATCATTTTCCTGTAGTCAAGGTCAAAGAGGATATCACCCATGTCCCCTGCAACAGAACTGGAATGTGACCTTGCCCTCCGAGGAGCTTGCACGTAAACTGACCTATCTCCCTGTCCTGGTGGCTGCACACACATTCCTGGTAACATATCACATCAGATTCCAACTTTAAACTATCATTGAGAATTCACATAGTTCTGGTATCTTTTCCAAGTTCTTATTTTCCCAAAATGCCCTTGATTTGTGGAAAATCCCATAATATTGGGGATGGCAAATGTAACTCCCACAGAAATCAGGAAGCTACAGGCCAGTGAAATTAACATCTGTCACTGGAAATAAACAATAAAGCCTGTTATTAGGGAAGTTATAATGGGACTGTTAATAGATTTAAGGCATAGTCAACATGGTTTGTGAGAGGAAAATTGTGTTTGACCAATCTATTCGAGTACTTTGTGGAGTAAACACATGGATAACAGGAAATGGATGTGTGCAGTACACTTATATTTGCAGAAGGTATTTGATAAAGTGCTACATCGAAGGTTATTGTAGAAAATGAAGTCTCAAGCTGTAGTAGGTGGCATATTGACATGGATAGAAGATTGGCTGGCGAACAGGAATCAGAGAGTCGGGATAAATGGTTCTTCTTTAGGCTTGCAAGATGCAATGAGTGTGTGTGCCACAGGGATTGGTGCTGGGGTCTCAAATGTTTCCAATTTATATGAATGAATTCAATGAAACAGTGGAAGGTATGGTCACTGATATCACAAAGATGGGCACAAAACTGCACACAATATTCTAGGTCCAAGGCCTTGTATAACTGCAACAACATATCCCTGCTCCTGTACTCAAAATCTCTTACTTAAGAAGACATGTAAATGCACTGGAAGCAGTTCAGAGAAGGTTTGTCAGACTAATATCTGGGAATGGACAGGCAGTCTTCATGAAGAACTATTGGACAGACTATGCTTGTATTCCCTGGATTTTTACAAGAGTAAATGCAATTTGATTGAAACTTAAGATCCTAAGGGATCTTGACAAGGTCGAGGTGGAGAAAATGTTTTCTCTTATGGGAGAATCCAGAACTCAGATCACTGTTTAATTTTGTCACCCAATTACAAACAACATTAGGCCTTTTTTCCTCAGTTGGTATTTAGTCTTTGCTTCCACCACCTTTTCAGGAAGAGAGTTCCAGTGTCCTTGATTATTTTTAAAGAAAAGGTAGATAGATTCTCATGTAGGTCTTTCCCCTGAGAAGGGCCTTGCCTCTACGGGTCATGTTAAGATCTGAAGCTACGTCTGAATCTCAATGCAGCATGTTCATGCAGCCAGATGCTGCTGCAATTGGGCACCTCTTCATGGATACTTACTGTGTCATTATGTACTCAATTATGAATTTTACTCCAGCTATTACTAGACCATTCCAACTAGTTAGTGTCTGTTGAGGAAAGTAATCACTACATTTTGCTTAATAAACAATTGAGACCCATGTTAGACATGCTGCAGTGAACTTTCATGACCAGATTATCTTTGACAGCATGGATTTCTTCCTCTTCCACCTCAGCAATGTTTTTTCTGAGTCAGAATTTCGACTCAGAATTTCAAGCCTCACCCTTAAAGTAGCATGCTCTGAGGGCTGTAGGAGTAGAGATGCAGTTTCATCTAACCAGTGTTGTGGGAAAATGATGGGACTGAATCAGCCATCCACTTCCCTCATCTCCAGATTTTACATTCCATGGATTTTGGGTAAGATGTAAAATGAGTGGCCAGTCTGATGTTTCCACTTCCCAACTGGATGGATTACATTCAAATTATCCCTGCTTTCTTCCAAGTGAGAGTTAGAAAGCATGGGCTCCTGTTCAGTATATAAAAAATAAACCCATGGAATTATTTGAAAAAGAAATTGAGTGTCCTGACTAACATTCACACATTCACTTTGTTAGGAGTAAGTTGAGTGCCACCATTTACCTACATAAAAACTATGGCTGCACTTCAAGCTAGTACCGCATTAAAGTGAAACATTTATATGGACTAAGGAAGGATCAGGATGAGACTAAGGACTTTTAAAATGGAAACTTGCTAAGAGTGAGAATTCAATAGTCCATATATATAGCTGTAAAAAAAACATTCAGAAGTCCCTTTGCAGGCTGCGGTGGGTCAGTGACAACGATATCTTCTCATGTTTGTGCAGTTTGGGACAACAGAATGGTTTCTTAGGCCATTTCAGATGGCAGTTAAGAGTCAGTCACATTACTACATGTCTGGATTCAAATGTAAAACAGGCCAGGTAAGGATTGCATATTTTCTTCTCAGAAGAGCATTCATGAACCAGATGGGTCTTTATGACAAATGGTGATTGTTTCTTGATCTCTATTAATGAGATTGGTTTTCAATTCCAGATTTTATTAAGTCATTAATTTAAATTCTACCAGCTGGCACAGTGGAAATTGAGCCCGTGTCCCCACAGCAATGGCCAGGCCATCTGGATTCCAAGCCCACTGACATCACCAGCAAGTTCTCTGAGCCCAGTCCCCTCTTCAATGAGCCACCAGAAGCCAGTACAAAAAACATACTTTCTTGTGAACTGAAAATTAAGTTTACATTCTTAATTTGTGAAATTGCAAGTCAGTTGGCAGTTAACTGTGAAGCCAATCCCAAGTTGGGGAGGCAATGGCCTAATGGTATTATTGCTAGATTATCAATCCAGAGACCGTGATAACATTCTGGGGACCTGGGTTCAAATCCTGCCATGGCAGAGGGTGAATCTAAGGATAACCATAAATCCATTGTTGATTGTCACTAAAACCCATCTGGTTCACTAATGTCCTTTAGGGAAGGAAACTGCCATCCTTACCTGGTCTGGCCTACGTGTGACTCCAGGCCCACAGCAATGTGGTTGACTCTTAACTGCCCTCTGGGCAATAAATGCTGCCTGGTCAGTGATGCCCTCATCCTGTTAATGAATAAAATAAGTTGGCCACTGGCCAAGGGTTAATTAGATATTGTGGTTGGACACTATAGGTATGATATTTATTCTGAGATTCAGAACAGACAGCAGAAAAAAAATGTTCACACAAAGAGTTCTGAGACATGTTTCTTTTAGGATTAGTCATAGAGGCAAAAATGGGATTGAATTATGGAGAAAGGGAAATGGAAATGCATGAGTAAATATGATCATTATTTTCTCACTGTATCAGTAAATGCTGGCATGGACTGATTATGCTGAGTGGACTGTTTCCATCATTCACATTCTAGGCAAAATTAATTGGCCACTTTGTCATGTTGCAGTACAGACACTATGGAAATGCAATTTCTCTTTTTTCTAAACTATGTTATCCATCAAATCGTCAATAATACATTTTGACTCTTGCTAAGGGCTTAATCCACAGCATTTAAAAATGCTGTGTTTTAAAAGGGAACTGCTGCATTATTTTGATTTACAGGCTTGTTGGTGGAGCATTTGCACATGCAATTGAATAGAGTATTTTTTGTTGATATTTCCATAAGGTCTAATCATTATGAATACTATGGTGAGTTTCAAAGATACAATTATCTCAGCAGGGGACTCCTTTACATTAAGAAATAGAAAACAGATAGTGAGATGAGTTTGGTTTAATGACAAATAGGATGGACATGTAACTTACAACGGGAGGAATCACCTGAGGATCTCGTGATGTAGTTTACTAACATTTGAGATCATTCACAATAGGATGACAATGAAGAAAAGCAGATGTTTATTGTGGTCATATCCCCTCTTTAGTTGCCTGTCCCTGCCACCCAGTATGAGCTCATTGTAAAGAATAGCTGCAATTTTTCTTTGCTCATCAGATATGACAGCTTGGTTGTGAGATTGCCATCTGTTGCAGCTCTCTGCAGTATTATGCACTGTTAACATCTTTTAAAAGGTATGAATTCCTCTTCACTGTTAGAACATGCAGTGAAGCACTGTTCTGCTATTTAAGCTAATTGCACACAGTAAACAATTGGACACCATTTCAGGCTTTTCTAGGTTGCATGGATATAAATGGAGGTCTTGTGGATTACAGCTGGAGTTATCAAGTATTGTTTAACAACCTGAACATTTGTAAGTTACGGTAATACTTGATACAATGAGGTGGACAAATTATTGTAAGTGTTTCCTTATTACATACAGTACGTTCTCAGTAAGGTATTGGTGCCTTCTGTTTTTGGTAGCCTCTATGGAGAGAGAAACAGAGTAGTATTTCAAGTCTAGTATGACTCTTCTTCAGAATTGTTGTCCTAAAGCTTCCAAAATTCTGGAAAGGCCTGGTTGAGTAGAAGGTTGAACAGAGGGGAGGCGATGGCCTACTGGTATTATTGCTGGACTTTTTAATCCAGAGCTGGGGCCTGGATTCGAGTCCCACCATGGCAGATGGTGGAATTTGAATTCAATAAAAAATATCTGGAATTAAGAATCTAATGATGACTGTGAATCCATTGTCAATTGTTGGAAAAACCCATCTGATTCACTAATGTCCTTTAGGGAAGGAAACTGCCATCTTTACCTGGTCAAGCCTACATGTGACTCCAGACCCACAGCATTGTGGTTGACTCATAACCGCCCTCTGGGCAATTAGGGATGGGCAATAAATGCTGCCTAGCCAGCAATGCCCTCATCCTGTGAATGAATAAAGAGGAAAAAAATTATTATTCGTTGTAAAGGCAATCACCTATTATTGCTGTGGGAAGCTATCCTGCAGCCCTCAATGCCAGATAGCATTGCCTATCTTGCCCTTATTTTCTGGAATAGAAAATTTAATCAAAAATTATTTTCTGTCTCAAACAGAGGGGCATGGATAGGGTAAACCAAGGTCTTTTCCTCAGAGTAGCAGAGTCCAAAGCTAGGTTTAAGGTGAGAGGGGAAAGAATTAAAAGGGACCTAAAGGGCAACTTTTTCATGCAGAGGGTGGTACGTGTATAGAATGATCTGCCAGAGGAAGTGTTGGAGGCTGGTATAATTATAATATTTAAAAGACATCTGGATGAGTACATGAATATGAAGGGTTTAGAGGGATATGGGCCAAATGCTAGCAAATGGGACTAGATTAATTTAGGATATCTGGCCAAAATGGACGAGTTGGGCCGAAGAGCCTATTTTCATACTGTATAGCTCTATGATTCTATATCGCCGTTCCTTCACTGTCTCTGGGACAAAATTCTGGAAGTCCCTCCCTAACAGCATTATAGGTCAACCTACAGCACATGGACTGCAGCAGTTCAAGAAGGCAGCTCATCACCATCTTCTCAAGGGCAACCAGGGTCAGGCAATAAATGCTGGCCAACCAGTGACACCCATGTCCCACAAGAAAATAAAAAAATTGAGCATTTATTTGAGAATTAGTCATCATCATACTTTGCAATTTCAGGTCTTTTGTTCTTTTTTTAATTCACAGAACCGTGTTACTGTCTATTGGAAGGTTTTATAGCATTCCTGAAAAAAAAAGCAAATGCAGATAACACCCATTAGACCAAGATAAAATGGACCATCATTTTATTTTATGTAACTAAATATCGGTAATTTCAAAAATTTTCATATTTTTTGGCTGCTTTACTACATGCTAATCTCATTATGCTCTATTTACTGTCATGAGTTCAAGAGTTTGTTCTGAATACACTAACAACTTTAATTCACTCTGTGAGGGCAGCTTTTCATTACAATTCAGAAGCAGAAATTGATGGTAAAGCTCAGCAGGTCTGGCAGCATCTGTGGAGAGAAAGTGACCTTTCTTCAGAACTGCTTGGAGCTAGGAAAAGGTTTGTATATATTCTGAAGATGGGGTGGTGAGGGGGTGAGAAGTAAATAATAGGTGGACATGGAATCCAGAGAGATAACAACAGTTGGGCAGACAAAGAAATGGATAATAGTCAGCCTGGGAGAATGAATAGCTGCTAATTGGGACAATCGTAGCTGACAACAGCTTTGTTGCAGTAGCAGCCCATGTGATGACAGTGCCTGGTTTGTGGGGACTGGGGTAAGGACATGGAAGATGATGCTCAGGCCCTAAGATGATTGAACTCGATATTGAGTCCCGAAGGCTATGGGATACCCGAGCGGAAAGTGAGATGCTGTATTCAGATAATCAGATTTTGATTTCCAGATCCGTAATTCTTTGTTATTTTTTCACTGCAAAGGCTCCTTGGAGATAAATTTTGTTTGTGTTTTTCATGGTTCAGTGCAGTGGATGAATGATATGGTGAAGCTCACTTGAAAAATTTCCATTGTGCAAACATAAGAGTGCTGAAAGAAAGGTTCAGATGCCTGGATAGTTCATGCAAGTCCCTCTGGTATGCCACTGTCTATTATGTGTTGCAATACTTTTCAACCCAGTGAGACCTCCAATTTGTTACGCTAGAGGATGATTGCAATATAGATGGTGATCCCATGGAGGGAGAACATGAAGTGTATGAGGAAGCAGACGAATCAACAAAACTGGGAAGATGCAACTGTAGTTTATTTGGTACTCCTTCACTGAAGTATACAGCATTGCTTGTCAACAAACACATACAAAGAGAATCGCTGTGCTGCCCAATCAGCCTTTACAACATGGGAGTAAGTGAAGTGCACAAAGAAACTATTAGTAACTAAAATGTTTGAAATCTTTGGGAGAAATATTCCCCTTCCTGATGAGGCATGGTGAGAAAGGAACGAAAGGAACGAAAAGATGAAGAGAATTTGTGGGCTCCTCAAATGCTTGTGCCAGCCAATGCCCAGAATGCTTCCTCACAACAACATTGCATTTTACGCTGCATAGCCACTATCCTCCTCGACACTTTGTCCACCTAGGTCACCATGGGCAAACAACCAGTCTCATCCTGCTTGTTGTAACTCACACACCACTTCATCCCTTCAACACTTTACTTTGGAGCTCAGGGACACCAATCACCTGCATGCTTCTCTCAAGGCACTTTGCGCGCAGGGACAGACATATGCATCTACGCAGGATGCGTCTTATGGCTTTTGGCTTCCTTTATTAGCATCTATTCACTTTGGAGTCTGTCACATTCTGTATTCTTCACATGGCTTTCTTAGCCCACGCTCACCGAATTCAGCACTGATTTACAGGCTACCAGCCTTTGTCTTTTGGTTATATTGCTTTCAGCTGCACAGGGTCTTTAGTATTCAGTTACAAGACTACCAGCTTCTGTTGCTTGCATTTCCTTTTACCACAGAGGATGAAGTAGGCAGCTTGTGACAGTGGGGAACACTGAACGGCCAAGCAAGTGGTACCATATGCCCATATCAATGTTGCAAGTGTCAGTAGTTTATACAGCGAACACATGCGTTTCAAACAAATGGTGATGTGAGGCACTCAAGACGATGCAGACCTCACTGAAGGAGGACTGCAACCAGACAGGGGGCACCACCACAGGCAGTTAGGGGGCATGTCTGATTCTAGTCAAATAGTCAGTTCAGCAAATGGTCATAGCAGAGTCCAGGGATTGAACCACAATGAGTCCTGTAGATACAGTGCCACCAGTCTGGAGACTGTGAGTAGATCATTCAGGATTGTGGATACATCAGCGTGTGGGGTGGGAAGAAGTATCTTTTCCTGCTTGAGTTAAAAGGGAGGCATTGGTTATGATGGAAGTGTATGAAGGAAGGACATAGCACTAACCCTGGCTGCAATTTACATCCAGAACTGGCTTGGCTTAGACTCTTGTGGTGGTCCACACAAAAAAAAAGACTTTCCATCTTTCTACCACTCCGTTAGTATAATCTACAGTACTCCCACCTGAACCAAGAACAGAATTCTACTGCCCCATGATAGATAGAAAAACTGACTTGATCAAAACCTCAGTGATTGTACTAGTTATCCTGTAAGCACTCAAAGTGTTGCTTTGGATTCAGAATCCATTAGTCATTGTTATCTCCATATGATCCCCCAAAGTTGGATGGCCAATAATTAACCCTCCCATTGAGAAGGTGTTGGATGCTACAAGTTAAAATTGCAGACATTAGAAATGCTACCACTATCTCCATCAAGCCCGTTCAGATAGGGCTGTAGGGCACCCATTGGGATTTATTTGATAAATCAGTGAACAGTCCAAACATGCAAGATGTTCACTTCTTGTGGCAAAACCTGTAGAGGACACCAGCTGCTTGTTTAGCAGTGATATTACCTTGGCCTTCATTCAGTTTACTCCACTCCACTCTGTTACCAAACATTAAACCCTTAGAGTCTTTGAGCTCAGTAATTAACCCAATAACAGTTCACCATCTGAACCTTGTTCCTGATTACCAAACACTTTACTCTGGCTGGTCATAATGAAAGTGATGGGCAATGGGAGAGTGCAAGGCCACTGCCAGCTTAATTTTTACCATTTCTTGTCTCATAGCTTCATAAATCTGAAGGAATAGAAGAAAAGCTTGCACTACTAGATTTCTGCTGTCACTCCTTGCTATCCTCATTGTCTTTTAGTCACAAGTTTTGTATGCTTTGTCTCTATTTCTATAACTAAAGCCTCCAGTACAATAATTCTGCATCACAAACTGATTTTGAACTCACAGCTTCCAGGTTTTCTAGCCTGAGAAATGTTATTCCTTAGGTAGGTATGGCCTTGTCTTCTAACTGGGTCATTTGCTTGGTGCATTGGAGACCTCTGTCTGTGGCCTGTTGCTCTATGCCATCGTATGCCAACTTCTACTCAAAGAAGAATTCATAAATATTAAATAGCAACAGCACTCTGATGCTTATCTCATTTGACTGTCAGTGTGTAGTGAAATAGAAGAATGAAACATTGGAGACAGGTTTCAAAGGGCCAGCATGCATTGCAAGATGTGAGAGAATGTTAAACAGAAGGGTCTGAGGCAAAGAAGCTTCCTTGTACATGGAACAATGTGACTTTCCAGTGATGTTAACCTCAACATTGAGCAGGCAATGTTGAATTTTCTCTAAAGGCATCAGAAAGTTGGCAGGGTACTTAATTGGCTTGTTGCATTCTCTTGCTGCACTGGTGAGGTTATTAAGTTTCTCCTTACATTTTTGGGAGTGGGGTCTTGGTCTTTAATTATAGAATCATAGAAGCCCTCCAGTGTGGAAGCAGGCCGTTTGGCCAATTGAGGCCACACCGATCCTCCGAAGAGCTTCCCACCCAGATCCACCTGCCTACCCTATCACTGTAACCCTGTATTTCCCACAGCTATTATTCCCACAGTTAGGCAATGGCCTGGTGGTATTATCGCTGGACTATTAATCCAGCGACCCAGGTAATCTTCTGGGGACTAGGGTTTGAATCCCGCCATGGCAGCTGGTGGAATTTGAATTCAATAAATATCTGGAATTAAGGATCTAATGATGACCATGAATTCATTGTTGATTGTCAGGAAAAACCTATCTGGTTCACTAATGCCCTTTAGGGAAGGAAACTGCCATCCTTACCTGGTCTGGCCTACATGTGACTCCAGACCTACAGCAATGTGGTTGACCCTTAACTGCCCTCTGGACAATTAGGGATGGGCAATAAATGCTGCCTAGCCAGTGATGTCTTCATCCAGTAAATGAATCAAGAAAACAAATAAAAATGCTGGTATTTGCTTCTCCACTTCCTTCCATGTGAAATGACAAAACTCCATCCCTTTTTCTGTCTTATTTCAATGAAAACCATTTCACATTGTAGTTTGTAAAGTTTTGAAATCTTGTTCTCCTCTGTCAATTGTCATGTTTGCCATCCCCAGAACCTTCCTCCTTTAATCATATGCACACTTCTGGCTCTGTTCCACACTCCTGACCTTCTCTCCACCCCACCCTAGATTTTTAAGATCTCTTGGCTATTGTCTATTTTGGCTAAGATTTCCATTCTAGTTCCCATTCAGTTACTTACATAAACTGATCCCAGGCCACTGACAAGCTCTACCTCCTGTGATGCCAGCAGCTATCGGTCCTGTACCCATCCACAGGGCAAGGCACATTTCAAGCCTTGTGTCTTGAGTTCTGTATGGAGAGACCATTTTGAGCTGTGTTGTGTAAAGAATTTACATTTGCAGATTACCAGTGTTACTAGTTGTTAGAACAATTTGAAGTAGTGAGTTGGTAATATGTAAATAAAAGCAACCAATATAACTTGCCCTAAATGCAACATATCTTAGAGCATATTAGCAGCAATAAATGAAATAATTCCAGTGACAACAATGGCATGTTTTCTCAAACAACCATACCTGTCCTGGGGTTTTTGATACTAAAAAAAATCAGTCAACCTGTACTTGGTACAAAAGGAGATGATGGCCCCAAATTTCCTCAGGGATGTGTCCCTTCATCAAAATAAAGCAGTGTTTCTGTTTTGCCACATCATTGGTAATTTTGATATTTCCCAGTTGGCCTTATTAAGGGAAGGGGCTCCTGTCTGTTCCATACAAAACTAACGTTGTCAGCTCTTTTGCTGGGAGATTCCATTTTTCTAGCTCAGCAAATTCTGGCAGAGGGAACAAGGTGCAGGGCTGGATGAACACAGCAGGCCAAGCAGCATCATAGGAGCAGGAAGGCTGACGTTTCGGGCCTAGACCCTTCATCAGAAATGGGGGAGGGGAAGGGGGTTCTGAAATAAATAGGGAGAGAGTGGGAGGCGGATAGAAGAGGGATAGAGGAGAGGATAGGTGGAGAGGAAACAAACAGGTCAAAGAGGCGGGGATGGAGCCAGTAAAGGTGAGTGTAGGTGGGGAGGTAGGGAGGAGATAGGTCAGTCCAGGGAGGACAGACAGGTCAAGGGGGCGGGATGAGGTTAGTAAGTAGGAAATGGGGGTGGGGCTTGAGGTGGGAGGAGGGGATAGGTGGGAGGAAGAACAGGTTAGGGAGGCGGGGATGAGCTGGGCTGGTTTTGGGATGCGGTAGGGGGAGGGGAGATTTTGAAGCTTGTGAAATCCACATTGGTGTCTCGGCCCGAAACGTCAGTCTCTCTGCTCCTATGATGCTGCTTGGCCTGCTGTGTTCATCCAGCTCTGCACCTTGTTGTCTCGGATTTTCCAGCATCTGCAGTTCCTACTATCTCTGGCAGAGGGAACATTGACTGTGATAAGGCAAATGTATCCCAGATGGTACAAGTGTACCTCTATTTTGGGGAGGAGCATCCATGCAGGGAAAACAGCCTATAACTCTGAAGCAAAGCTGATCTAGTTCATAAATTGTACAAGGAGTGGAGAGTTCAAGAAGAGCATTATTGAGTCCTGGGGGGGGTGACAGTGGGGAGGAGAAGGCTATTGGGTTACCATACCCCTCTGTCCCCAACTGCTGTAGGTACGTACTTTTCACTACCCGGGTGGGACAATCAAGTTTCAAAGCTGTGACTTCAGATGCCTTCTGGTGAGTCTGAAATTCCCTGTAGGATCAGCAGCTGGAGGGCATTGGAATAGCTGGAATTTTGTATTTGAAATTGATACTCACACACATCAGAAAAGCATTTGAGTTATGCCAGCAACTTGAAATGTTGAGAATCCTGCTGGAGGGTTCTCAGTGATCCAAAACTCCTGGTGCAGCAGAATATTGGATAGCGTGGACATAGGGAAGTTAATGCTTGTTCGTTTTAGAATTGCATTTTGAAATTACAGCTTCAGATATCAGTGCACAAATGCTAAACACATATGTCTGAAATCCCACCCTCTAATTTTAGCAAGTATATTCTAAAGATAAAGTTATAGACCAAAAAGCATTCATGAGCTTACATCCATGATATGATTTTTAGAAGTTGAAAGACATTACAATCAAATACCAGAGGTAAAACACCCTCATGGCTTGGTGTTGTCTCCTTGAGAATAATGCTAATATCCACCTCTTCCCTAGCTATTCTGGGGAGGCAATGGTCTAGTGGTATTATCACTGGACTGTTAATACAGCAACCCAAGTAATATTCTGGGGACTTGAGTTCAAATCCCACTATGGCAGATGTTAGAATTTGAATTCAATAAATATCTAGATTAGGAGTCTAATGGTCACTATGAAATCATGTCAATTGCCAGGAAAACCCATTTGGATCACTAATGTCCTTCAGGGAACAAAACTGCCATCCTTATCTGGTCTGGCCTACATGTGACTCCAGACCCACAGCAACATGGTTGACTCTTAACTGCACACTGGGTAATTAGGAATGGGCAATAAATGCTGGTCTAGTGATGCCCTCATCCTGCAAATGAATTGAAAAAGAATTTAAAATTTTGACTCAATTCTCGTATCCACTTGAAGTATTCCTTTAACTCTGAAGGACAGTATTTACCAATGACCATTTCCATACTGGGAATCAATGGTGCTCTGTAGGCAGTATCTTGTGAGGTTCATAATCAAGCGAGTTTTGAAATGTAACACAGAATTGTAAAGATGTCCTTTTTCTGACCCCTCCGCGCCCCCACCCACCGAACCTGCAAAGTATACTAGCATTGCCTATGTACAAACTATACACAATTTCTCATATCATTAGTAGTCAAACATTCAACCATTTCTGTGTGAACTTGATATTTTAAAATATATTTTTGTTTAATCATTAATCATTTTTTTGTTAGTCATTCCAGACACGCTCAGTGCAACATCGGTACCCCAGACCCTGGATAAGGTTGAAGGTGACTCCCTGGAACTGGTCTGTGAAGTATCTAAACAAACATCACAACACACACACGTGGCTGTCGCATGGTACATACAGAAGGGAAATCAGAATCTGAAGGTCATCTCTCTCACACGAGATTTCATCCTACGAACTGGAGATTCGTACAAACAAAGGCAGGCATCAGGAGATGTACGATTGGATAAGATTGGAGCAACTTCATTCAAACTCACCATCTACAAACTGCAAGCATTTGATCAAGGAGAGTTCTACTGTGAGGCTAGAGAATGGATCCAAGACCCAGATCGGTCTTGGTTCACCATAGCTACCAAGCGCACTGACAAAACAATTGTGAATATAAAAGCAACTGGTAAGTGGTTGTCATTGAAAAGCAGTGATCAGCATAGCTATTATCGGACTAAGCAGAGAATAATGCATTGTTAGCATATAACATATGGTGTGAGAAAGGTAACACTAAAATGGTTAGGTCAGGCTTCCAGAACAACAAGAAATGGTTATGTCCTGAATAATGCCAATCAGACGGTCAATATGAAGTTGTTTAGAAATATTGGAGGAGAGCCATATACAACTACCTTATTTAAACAATTGGTTAGATAGTAGTGCCCTTGACCTATTTGTCAGTTACTTTTAGCTGCACACAACTGCGTTAACATGTGAGGTTGATAAATTTCTTGAAAACTGTGGGCTAAGCTAAGTGCGTTAAATACAGGAAGCCATGTCAGCTTAGCTTCATGAAGTTGGCCTGCCACTGGGATGTTTTACTAACAGCAGGACCAGATGCATTCTGCTAGGGGATACAGACAGGATCTGCATGCATTTAGAAAGGCAAAGACTGACTAGGGATAGTCAACATGGCTTTGTGAGTGGGAAATTGTGTCTCACAAATTTGATTGAGTTTTTGAAGAGGTGACCAACAAGATAGATGAAGACAGAGGGGTGAATGTTGTCTAAATGGATTTTAACAAGGCCTTCGACAAGGTTCCACATGGTAGACTGGTTAGTTAGGTTAGATCACGTGGGATCCAGGTAGAGCTAGCCAATTGGATACAAAATTGGCTTGATGGTAGGGGACTGTGGGTGATGGTAGAGGATTGTCTTTTGGACTGGAGGCCTGTGACCAGTGGTGTGCTGCAAGGATCAGTGCTGGGTCCACCATTGTTCATAATTTATATGAACGATTTGGATGAGAATATAGGAGGCCTGGTTAGTAAGTTTGATGGTACAGTGGGCAATGAGGAAGGTTATCTCAGAGTTTGACAGGATCTTCATCAACTGGGCCAGTGGGCCGAGGAATATCAGATGAAGTTTCATTCAGATAAATGCGAGGTGATTGCATTTTGGTCAACCAAACCAGGGCAAGACATGCACAGTTAATGGTAGGGCCATGGGGAGTGTTGTCAAACAGGGAGACCTAGGGGTGCAGGTACATAGTTCCTTAAAAGTAGAGTTACAAGTAGATAGGGTGGTGAGGAAGGCGTTTGGCACTCCTGCCTTCTTTGGTCAGATCATTGAGTATAGAATTTGGGCTGTCATGTTACAGCTGTACAAGATATTGATAAGGCCATATTTGGAGCACTGCATACAATTCTCGTCGCCCTGCTACAGGAAGGATATTATTACACAGGAAAGGGGCAAAAACATTCACAAGGATGTTACCAATTATGGAGGGTTTGAGTTCTAAGGAGAGGCTGTATAGGTTTGGACTTTGTTCCATGCAGTGTCAGAGGCTAACGCGTGACCTTATAGAGATTTATAAAATCTTGATGTCTGTAGATAAGGTGACTTGCTAAGGTTTTTTTTTTCCCTCAGGGTAGGGGAGTCCAGAACTAGAGGGCATAGGTTTATGGTGAGAGGGGAAAGAGTTAAAAGGGACCTGAGGGTGGTGCATATATGAAATGACCTGCCAGAGGAAGTGATAGATACAGGTACAGTTGCAACATTTAAAAGGCATTTGGACAGATACATGGATAGGAAAGGTTTAGAGGGATGTGGGCCAAATGCAGGCAAATGGAACTAGTTCAGTTTAGGAAATCTGGTCAGTATGGACAAGATGGGACAAAGCGACTGTTTCCGTGCTGTATCAATCTATGACCTAACGGGGCAATTGGCATTTTGTCAGTGGTGGATTGACTGCCAACCATTTGTCACTTAAATCAAGGTGACCTCCCAGTGGATGCCCAGTTAGAGGGGGCACTGTTTGCTTTTTTAAAGCAAAGTGGGGACCACAGGCAGGGAGGACACACTCTACGGTCTCCCAGCAATTTCCCCTTAGAGGGTTTTCTCGTCCAGCACTGAGGCTTATTTTTCTAAAAGGTATTTTTGCTGCCGTCTGGAGGCTGCAGGGTCCTTGCCTGGCTCGACTGTAGCCCCAAGAGCTGCCGAGCTTTCAACCCTTTAATAAAATTAAGACAGTGGAGAAACGCAGCGGGTCTGACACCACATGTGTGGGGAGGGTGCAGGGGGGAGCGCTAATATTTTCAGTCCAAAATGACTCTTCAGTTCCAAAACCAGAGATGCTCTGGTTACGCTTTTAAAAAAAAATCTAGAGCAGAGCTAAGTGAGAACAGTCCCACTTCTGAGGGAGAAAAAGTGTTTAATGACGATGGTTCATTACACTGTTAAAGGTCACAAAGAGAATGAGGAAGGGAATTGATTGTAAAGGCAGAAGTGTTTTGTTACAGTTGTAGGCATTGGTGAGACTACATCAATTTTTGTCTCCTCATTTAATAAAGGACATAATTGCAATAGAAGTAGTTCAAAGAAGGTCCACTCAACTGATTCCTGGCATTAAGTGTTTATCTTAGAGAATAAGTTGAGTAGGTTGGGTCTGTATCGATTGGAGTTTAGAAAAACAAATAGTGTTTCTGGGAGAGACTAGAACTAGGGAACACAATTTAAACAACAAAGAATCACAGAATTAATTTAATGTGAAGGAGCTCATACAGTCCATCCTCCCTGCACCAGCTCTGTTATCTAGTCCAGCTCTAACATAAGAGGTTTCACATTTTCGAAGTAAATGAGAAGAATTTTTTCCTTTATGAAATTCTCTTCTCTGTGGTGCAGACAAGGTCATTGGACATTTTTAAAACTGAATTAGATAGGTTTTTGTTTAACAAGAGGGTCAAATGGTAAGTAGATAGGGAAGTAGATGGGGAGGCAATGCCTCGTGGTATTATTGCTGGACCGTTAATCCAGAGACCCAGATAATATTCTGGGGACTGCAGTTTGTATTCTGCCACGGTAATACATTTAAAAACAGAAGTCTGGAACTAAGAGTCTAATGATGACCACAAATCCGTTGTTGATTGTTGGAGAAACCTATCTGGTTTACTCATGTCCTTTAGGGAAGGAAACTGCCATCCTTAACTGGTCTGGCCTACATGTGACTCCAGACCCACAGCAATGTGGTTGATCTCAACTGCCCCTCTGGGCAATTAGGGATGGGCAATAAATGCTGGTCTAGCCAGTGACGCCCACATCCCATGAATGAATAATAAAAAAGAATAAGTAAAGATCACAAACGCATCAATCATGATCTTATTAAAGGTTCAAGGGGCTAGATGGACTACTTTTCTTAATTTATTATGTTCTAAGAATCTTTTTATTTAGTGAGTGCTGATTCGTAGAACCCATTAGCCATGAGGGTGAGGGAAGTGATTTTAAAAGGTATTTGGGTAGGCATTTGAGTGGAAATACACTTGCAGGACCATGGGGAATGAAGTGAGTGGATTATTTTTCCAGAGAATTGTCATGGGTTGGCTTCTTTCTGTACCACTATGACTCCATGAAAATACTATGCCAAACGGCAGATAAAATCTGAAATAAAAACATAACTTGCAGGCAAAACTCAGCAGGTCAGGCAGCTTCTGTGGAAGAAAGCACAGTTAACACTTCGATTCTGGTGACTCTTCATCAGAACACTGTGCTCAAAATGTTAACTCTACTTTCTCCCTACAGATGCTGCCAGACCTGTTGAGTTTCACCAGCAATTTCTGTTTTTGGTTCAGATCTCCAGCATCCACAGTTATTTGTTTTTAGCAGATAAAATATCCCAGATAGAGTTAAATTCTTTAGGAGCGAGGCAGGGAAGGTTTAAAGGTTGGGAGGACAAACTGCACCATGCAGATATGATCTTAGGACTTGTAAAACAAACTTCTGTTTATAATTCTTCACTACTAAATTCCCTCGCTCTAATTTTTTTCTGCATGTCTATATTCTGTTCTAGATAAGAACTTCAATGTTCAGTTAGAGAATGAAAGGAAAATTCTCATAGCTGGAGATACCATGGAAATAAGATGTATCATTGAAGCTCAAAACATACAGGATCGGTATTTTTCAGTGTTGTGGATCTTTAATGGCACACAAATTGCCAACATTGGCCGTAATGCTGTAGCAACAGTCAATGGTGAATATGCAAACAGAGATCGCCTGGGATATGTAAGGTTCACAAAGGAGACAGATACAACATACCTGCTGAAAATCTACCATGTTCAACTGGAGGACAGTGGCAAATACCATTGTCGGGCCACAGAGCATGAGAAAACAGTGACGAGAGAATTCATTGCCAGAGATACCAACAAATCTCCTAAAGTTTTGATCCATGTCCAGTCTATCAGTAAGTAACTATCTAAATAAAGTTTTCATTTTTATAAGAATTAATGACATGAAATCTGTTGGTAACTTGGAATAACTGAGAAGGATTCCAGAATCCTCTGTAAGCTCTTTCAGGCAGACAAAGAAATTGATTTGATGAAGCAGTGCCTCTAGTTACTGTGATTTATTTTTTTAGTCACAAGTAGTTTTTCTCTGCAACTGATCTTGTCTCATATTTTAAATTCAATGAATCTAATCAGTTAAGTCGCAGTTCTCCAACTGTCAAGGTTGCTCTAGGCTGCGCAGAAATATTGTTGCTTAGTGACGCAGCTCTTATCAGTGTGATAACAACAAAAGTGAAAAAAGAACTTTCCCATGGTTATGAAAGGTTCTACTTGTTTCTGTTAGCTCTTCACGAAGGAATCTGGGTTTAATGTGGCCTAGTTATCAGGTCTAAAACATATTTGAAAAAGAAATGTAGATTTGCCATTTTAGAAGTCAAGATGAACAATGTCACAGGGTGAAAGCTTCACCCACTAATTTTGCTATTATGCAGAAATATTACCAAAAAAACATGGGTTTAAAGGAACTTCTTGATTTTGAGTGACATTAGCTTTTGTTCATCAAGAAGCGACTGTAGCGATGACTTAGTCTGTCAGATCTCTGCCTGCAGTCTCTGATGTCTGTTCATACAGATGCAAACAAAAGCTGACCAGAATGACTGACTGAAAATCACATGCCAGTGTTAGCATTGAGACCATTTCCTTTGATGTTTTTGCCTTTCATCTTCCCCTAAAAATGATAGAAGCTATACTTCCACAAAACAGCAATACATTATGGTATTAATGTCAGATTTAAAATTTTTTTCCACATGAAAGTATGTGAGTCTGCCATGAAGAAATAAAAATGATCATGAATGCACTTCACACTGACATTCATTTATTGGAAGCTCTCTGAATTCAGGTCTTCGGGGTTTCAAAAAGAATTGATAGACAATGAAGACAATAATGTTAAAATGATGTACTGAAACACTTGCTCATAGTGATGGGTGATCAAAGACAGTTCCTGCCCATTTCTCTATCTGAATTTCTACCTGTCCCTCTTCAGTCACTGATTGTTTGAGATGCATTTTCCATATTTACCACTTGTACTGCTATTGTAGTTCAAATGAAGATCAAAATCTGATCAAGTCCAAATGTTATATTTAAAATAGTAAACTTCATAAATTTAGAACTCAATAGCAACTACATTTGTGATTAATATTACTTTTAATTGTTATGCCATGATTTTATGCTGCCCACAATTTCTAACTTTCTCATGAGTTAATCCTTCCACTAAAATAAAATTTGGCATGCACATGCTACAGTAACATTGCCCATAATAGCTTCCAGGCTTCTAATCTCTCTGTGTTTGGAAGTATGAATTGAAATTGAAATGTCCCTCTGAAGCAGCAAGCCCAATCAAAATAGTTCACTCGACCATATTGTAAATGTATTATTTGCAACAGTTGTTGTTCACGGCCAATACAGAAGTCATCTTCCTAAGGTAACACCGCATTTCCCATGAATTGAAAAGCTTGATTTTATCTAGAAAATAACCTGGGTGGTGTTGCTATGATGCAAGCAAATTAACTTTTCTATTACTGGTATGCATATTTGAAATAAATTGGCCTTATGTTATGTCATCTCTCCAAACACGAAATGAACGACATGACTATGCTGTGTACTCAGGCTAAAAATTTAAAACAGCGTTTGCTGTAATAAGGTTATACTAAAACACAACTGAACTACATTCTTTGAAAAATATTATTACCTCTCTCAAAGCAGTTTTTATTCACTTAAATGCTAAGAGTAGTACACACTAACTGCTTCTTAAAGGTAGTGGCTGCAGCAAATCGAACAGAAGATCTAAAGAATATATGTCACTTACGTCTAGATTTAGGAAACTTCAGGCTAATTAGAGCAAAACGAATAAAAATAGATGGATATTGTGTTGATTTAACAGTAGCTATTGTTTAATCAGGAATTACTTATTCTGACACAATGTGAGCAACATGAGGAGAAACAACTCATGTAGCACTTTTAGTGCAATGAAATGTCCATGGATGCTTCACAGGAGCATTGTAAAACACAGCATGACACTATTCTGAGGAAAGGTCACCGGACCCGAAACGTTAACACTGATTTTTCTTCACAGATGCTGCCAGACCTGCTAAGCTTTTCCAGCAACTTCTGTTTTTGTTCCTGATTTATAGCATCCGTAGTTTTTTTTGTTTTTTTAAATACAGCATGACACTGATTCACATAAAAGAGGTCAAGAGTTTGATCAAAGAGGAAGATTTTAATGAATATGTTAATAGAGGCAAGTGAGGCAGCAAGAAGGACAGCTGCAAGGAAGGAATTCCAGAGCATGGGTCACAGGCAGCTGAAGACATGGCCTCCAGTGGTAGAGCAACTTTAATTAGGAATACCCAACAAGTCAGAATTAAATCAGCGCAGCTATTTCAGAAGGGCTGAAGTAGATTACAGAGTGGAGAGGGGCAAGACTGCAGAGGGATTTAAAGAAAAAGGATGGGTATTTTGAAGTCAAGACCTTGCAAGACCAGGGACCAATATAAGTGCATGAACATAGGAGAGACAGGAGAACAGGACTTGCTAAGTGAGATACCGGTCACAACCACCAAAGACACATTAAGGTAGCTGACTTCACAAGTAACAGTGACAAGAATGAGGACTTCAGCAGCAGTGAAGCTGACACAGGAGCAAAGTCAGCTGGCATTACCAGTGGAAAATGCAATATTAGTTATGGAACAGATATAAGATTGGAAGTTCATCTCAGGACCAAATATGGCACCAAAGTTGCAGAAAGATGAGCTTAATCTCAGATTGTTGTCAGAGAGAAGGATGGAGCAGATAACTGGAATGGAATTGGGAGCAGGTAGGTTTTGAAACTATAGACCATGTTTTTGAAGGTTCAGTATGACAGAAAATGATAGTGTTTCTTCTGACATTGACAATATTATGTATATTAACATTGGTAACTGACCAATTGATCTAGTTCGAATCCTAGAAAGTTTATGGACAAAGACAAAAACCACCAATAGAACAACCTTTCTTCCCCTTTCTCTGCCACACTTGTGTGTTAATCCTCAACAGTTTACCCTGAAATTATAGCAATAGTGTAACTGGATTATTGCCAGCATTAACATAACATTAATCAAAGCATCTATCGATTACTTGTTCTCACTGTAAAAAAGAAATGTTGCCTGTAAAACATAAGTTATTTTTAAAACAATTATTGAATGGTATTATGACAAATTCTCATAAAACATAGTCATATTGATTCCTGTGATCTGAAACAAGATGGATCCTCAAATCTTATACAGTTGTCTTTCTACAAAACTACTAATTGAACTAATAATATTTTATTTCCTGCAGAAAGTAGCCTGAGTACAACAGTTACCAGTAATACCACTAAGGTTTTGGAGGGTAACTCACTCGAGTTCACTTGTGATGTTCAATCAGCAATCAGGAACCACAGCCGCCTTTCTGTTGCCTGGCAGTTAATCAACAAGCAGAAACAGGTTACCGATATCATCAGCTTGGACCAGGATGGTACTCAGGTTATCGGTACACTCTACCGTAAGCGTGATGCTAATGGAGAACTCAGGCTGACCAAACAGCGACCAGATTCTTTCATCTTGCGGCTACATAATTCAGTGATATTGGATGATGGAGAGTATGTCTGTACAGTCACTGAATGGATCATGAACGTGAGTGGAGATTGGCAGCAGATAGGAAAGCAATCTGCTCATATTGTAGCGGTGATAACACCTCTTGGTAAGTACTCGCATCGAAAGAAAACTCAAGGGCTGAAAATTTTCTTGCACTACTCTAATTACTGAATATCTAAAAGGAGCAGTGTTATATAGATTAGAGTAACAGTGGTTATGTTGTTGGAATGGAAGTATTGATGGAATAATGCATTACAGTAGTAATGTAAAAATCTCAATTTTGGGTGTGCAGAGGATATTGATAGGCTGAGTACAGCATAATATTTTCATCATGAGGATGTTGGATTGGATCCATCACAATTGATATAAAGAAGCATCTTCTGAAATCCTGCACCTCCAACTAGTTAAAACTTCAGTTGTGGAGATATTTAGTAGTAAGGAGGACAGTGCCAGTGCATTCAATGCAATTTATGGTGAGCTGAGGTACACATGGTGTCTTTTGCAACGCATTCCTGGTACACAGATTACCTCTCCCATGATGGTTAGCTATTTTATGACTGGCTAATGACTATCCTCCACAGAGTTGGTGGGCAGGAGATGGAGGGCTGCTTGTTGGTGGGACAGAGGGTAGCTAGGATCTTTTTCAGGAGTCTTTAAGATGATATGCCTGGTGATGGAAGATTGTAACCAAGTCCAAAAAATTGTTTTAAGGCTTGACAATCTGAAAGCTAACTTGGTTGTGTCAAAGTATCCCTTTGGTCAATTAGGGTGGAATCTCGCAGGAGCCTGAATGTCATGGGCTGAAATGAGATTTATGGCAGAATCAGATGGGAAGTCCAGTAAGGAATATCTCGATATCAGGAACAATTCATTGCATCTTTTATGCAGTGTCAAGCAGCCAGGCAAGTTTCTCACTAGACAACAGTAAGTTGCCACTTAAGTGGGATTGTAGTTTGTTAAATGCCTTTTAATGGCACAAATCACCTCATTAATATTCAGCTCTTTATCTTACCAAACATGCTGAACAAAACAGCTGTCAAGCATTCTCCACATGGAAGTTATAGTGGGTGCCTAGCGACTTCACCTTACCACTGGCTGTCTGGAGACTTCTTGTTCCTCAGGACCGTGCAGCATCTCAGGATTATGATCCATGATAATCAGTCACATTTAGCCCTTATGGGCTATTGGGGCAGAGCGAGAAACTAGGTGATGCTGAGGCTCCAGGGAGTTAACTGGCAACTGGACAAATCCTGGTGCTGACAGAGTCCACTGCAAGTTGTGTTCCCTGCCATTATTTGCTGTTTTTCAGATGCTAACTGCACCTAGAAAATGGCTAGGACAATGCCAGGGATGGGCAAAGTCAGTGTCATTTAATGGGCAAAACATTGGATTCCACAGTTGTTGAGCCAGAATATTATAGGGGCAAAGTGATGAACCATGCATTTGTAAACTCCAGATACATTTCATTTGCAATCATTTCTTCAACCATTTGCAATGCATGCAGAGTAAACATGCTTAGATATCAATTGCTGGTCAAAGGAAGATTGCATTATGCCATTGGTGCTTGCGTAGTTAATATTGCCATCCCAGCGAAGATGCAGAAGTTAATGGCAATGACTTAAAAGGAGACCAATGCTGGCCAAAGCATCCTATCACTTGTGAAACTTCCAAGGGTGCTGTGGGATGTGGGGGACATTGCTGCATTATATGTCATGTAAGTATTATGAAGGACTGCACTGAATTCAGTGATAACTTTCATGGTTGCATATGCTGCGACCAGGGTCATGGTGGAGCAGGTGATAAGGGTACTGAAGATGTGGTTCTGTTGCTTAGACCAATAAGGGGGGGTTGCTCTGCACACTTCGAACATGCGACGAGGCAGTGATATATGCTGATGAGCTGGGCAAATAGGAGCAGTCTTGCAAGGAACCAGATGGAAACATTGATAATGAACATAGCCTTAGCTGCATTGGGCATCACAAGCCAGACAGGACCTAACTGACACCTGGTTCCAGTTGATCTGAGCTGGGTGCAGCAGATAAACATGGAATGTAAAATAGTCAGTGGTCATAATACCAACACTTGACTAGCAATGTAAGGGCGAACTTCAGCCTTTACTGGTTTTGTTTGTGTTCACTTTTGCTGGTTATAAATAAACCTTGTGTTTGGAATTGCTAGATTTGCTTATCGGTATCTGATATCCAATGTTGGACATTGATAATATACGGGTGTACAGTGGACACTGGGGACAGGTTTGCACTGACTTAGAGAGATCAGACTGATAAAGTTTGTGGCCCGGTGGTTAAACAGCAACCAGGGTGAGAGAATGGGATTATTTCTGTGAGGGAATCTCAGCCACGCCAGCTATGTGCCAGGAGCAGCATGACTTTGCGGCTGCTCTGCCATTTGATTGCCCTGAAGAAATGTCGATGCTAGCTTAGGCACACAGTGGTCTTGTAAAGATGGTGCGAGTGCCAGAGATGTTGATCTTTCAAGGGATATCTGGTGAACGTTGAGTTGTTTGGCGAATGATGCATATTAAGATGGGGATCGAATCAGACATGAGAGATACCATAGTGGTAGGTAGGTAGTTAATGAGGTGAGTTTGGTAAGATAGGATGAGAAATTTCACTAGGCCTCATGAGTGACTCATTCAGAAAAAACTCAATGCGTTTTACACTTCGCCAAAATTGTAAGATTCAACCCATAACAGTTGGGGATTGGTTAGCAAGGTTAGGTCACATGGAATAAAGGGAGAGCTAGCCATTTGGGTACAAAATTGGCTCAAAGATAGGAGACAGAGAGTGGTGGTGGAGGGTTGCTTTTCGGACTGGAGGCCAGTGACCGGTGATGTGCAGCAAGGATCGGTGCTGAGTCCACTGCATTTTGACATTTATATAAATGATTTGGATGTGAATATGGGAGGTATAGTAAGTTTGTAGATTACACCAAAATTGGTGGTGTAGTGGATGGCAAAGAAGCTTACCTCAGCCTCTGATCAGATAGGCAAAGGGGCTGAGGAGTGGCAGATGGAGTTTAATTTAGATAAATGTGAGGTGCTGCATTTTGGTAGGGCAAATCAGGGCAAGACTTATACACTTAATGGTAACGTCCTGGGGAGACCTTGGGGTACATGTTCATAGTTGAAAGTAGAGTTGCAAGTAAACTGTGTGGTAGAAAAGGCATTTGGTACGCTTACTGAAATTGGTCAGTGCATTAAGTATAGGAGTTGGGAGGTCATGGTGCAGCTGTACAGGACTCTGGTTAGGCCGCTTTTGGAATTCTGCATTCAATTCCGGTCTCCCTGTTATAAGAAAGATGTTGTGAAACTTTAAGTGTTCAGAAAAGATTTACAATGATATTGCTAGGGCTGGAGGGTTTGAACTGTAGGGAGAGGCTGAATAGGCTGGTACAGTTACAACATTTAAAAGGCATCTGGATGGATATATGAATAAGAAGCGTTTAGAGGAATATGGGCCAAATGCTGGCAATTGGGACTAGATTAATTTAGGATATCTGGTCAGCATGTTGGACCGAAGGGTCTGTTTCCATGCTGTACAGCTCTATGACTTATACTCAGTAAAAGTGGGTGCCTTTAGGAAGGAGAAGGTGGCAAGGGAAAAGATCTTTCTATTACATGAAATGTTTGGAAGTTGATAGTAATACCTTTTTTTTTACTTCACAGAAACAGGTTTCAGTGTTACAGCAATAACACGAACACCATCGGTGATCTATGATAATGCATTTCAACTTCAATGTTTCATCAGACCAACCTATCCTTCTCGAGTATCAGTTTCTGTCACGTGGAAATTCCAGCCTGCTGGATCAAGCAATAGCTATGACATTATCACCTTCGCCCGTGACACATCCATTTCGTGGGGGGATAAGGCGACAAATTTTACAAATAAAATAATGATAACAAAGGCAGTGTCTAATACTATCCGTCTGGTGGTCAATAAAGCCAGTGACTTGGAGGCTGGGAAATACCAGTGCATTGCTGAACTGTGGCACCAAAACCAGGTGGACCAATGGGTGAAGAAAATCAGCAAATCTTCCAATATTCTGGAGGTGAAGGTTAAACCCCCTGGTGAGTGTAAATGCTCTCTCACTCAATACTAGTAAATAAAGTTGTCAGCCCAAACAGCCACTTATTTGTCTTTGTTCAATACATCAATATGTCTGTCTACCCATAGTCTCGTCTTTCAGTCGCTCAGTTTTTAATTCTTTGGTATGGAACAACTACTCAAGTTCCTAAGTAATTTGTTTAATGCCTTAATAACATGCTATCAAACTTTTATTTTAACAATTACATTTAGATAGCTAACAGGAAAGCCAAGAAATTTTGAAGAACAAATCTCCCTGGGATGACTAAGGAACATTTTGCTGTACCTCCTTACTTTTAAGAAGTACAGTAAATGGACTTGCTGTTTCTTTTTCACATACATGATTAGTAAAGCGCTTTCACCAGACATACAAGATTATGGAGCTTGATAAGTAGTGGCTGAAAGATAGTTTCCTTTGGCCAGAGAACCTAGACCATGGGGCCACGATCTCTGAATAAGGCCTCAATCTCTCAGGACTTAAGAGAAATTTCTTCATGCGAAGGGTTATGAGTAAGAGTTCTTTCCCCCAGAAAGAAGTGAGGGTGCGTAAATGACACAAAAATGGCGTGGGAAACAAGGAGTCTGCAGAGGGATATAGGCAGCATAAATGAGCATGTAGAAACTGGCAGATGGAATATAATGTGGCACTTTGGCAGGAAGAATAAAAGAGTTGAATATCCTTTCAATGGAGAAAGGCTGCAGAAAGGTGGCAGTACAGAGGAATTTGGAAGGCTTTAGACATTAATCAAGTTCAGCGCATAAGACGGAAGGCAAATGCACTGTCAGCCTTTATTTGAAAGGGAATCATGTATAGATATAGTAAAGTGCTGCTAAAACAAAACATTGCATTAGTTAGACCACACCCAGAATACTGTGAACAATTTTGGTACCTTTACCTAAGGATACATATACTAGCACTGGAGGCAGTCCAGAAAAGGTTCACTCAGTTGATTCCTGGTATGGAGGGATTTTCTTCTGAGAAGAGGTTGAGTAGTTTGGTCTGTACTCATTGGAGTTTAGAAGAATGAAAGGTGACTTTATTAAAGCATAAGGCAATTTCAAAGGGTAGATGCAGAGCGTACGTTTCCCCTTGTTGGAGAGTCTAGGACTAGAGAGCGTAATCTCAGAGTAACAGGTCACCCATTGAAGACACAGATGATGAGTAATTTCTTCTCTAGGCATATTGAATTTGTGGAGTTCCTTGCCACAGAGGGCTGTCAAATCTGGGTTATTAGGTATATTCAAGGCAGCGATAAACAGATTGTTAATCAATAAGGGGATTGAGGATTATGAAAAAATGGCAGGAAAGTGGAACTGATGGTTATCAAATCAACTATGATCAGTGTTCGCACAATTTTATTTTCTGTCTTGTGTGTACCTCTGAAGTCCAAGCACAGCAGCGACTTCTGGAATTGGGAATCAATTCTGTAAACTGAGTCAGCACACCAATCGTCATTGGAAATATCAGTGGTCTGATTAGTAAGTTTGCAGACACCACAAAAATTGGTGGAGTTGTGGATTGAGGAAGGTTGTCAAAGGATACAGCACAATATAGATCAGTTGGAAAGTTGGGTGGAGAAATGGCAGGTGGAGTTTAATCCGGATAAATGTGAGGTGATAAATTTCAGAAGGTCAACTGCAAGAGGAAAACATACAGTAAATGGCAGGACCTTAAGAAGCATTGATATACGGGAGGATCTTGGGGTGCAAGTCCATAGCTCCCTGAATGTGACAGCACAAGTGGATAAAGTAATAAGTAAGGCGTACGGCATGTTTGTCTTTATCGGTCGAGGCACTGAGAATCAAAATTGGCATGTCATATTGCAACTGTGTGAGACTTTATTTAGGTCACATTTGGAGTATTGTGTGCAGTTCTGTCCCCACACTATACGAAGGATTTTGAGGCTTTGGAGAGGGTGCAAAGAGGTTTACCAGGCTGCTGCCTGGATTGGACATATGTTAATGTTAAGGAGAGATTGGACAAACTTATACAGTTTTCGCTCGAGCGTCAGAAGCTGTGGGGTGACCTAATAGAAGTACATAATATTATGAGAGGCATAGATAGGGTGAATGGTTGGGGCCTTTTTCTCAGGGTGGAAATGTCAAATTAAGATGAGAGGGGACAAGCTTAAAAGAGATGTACACAGAGGGTGCCTTCGACTGTGCTGCCAGTGGAAGTAATTGAAGCAGATGTGGTAGCAAAGGTTAAGAGACGTTTAAACAGGCACATGAAAAGATAGATAATAGAGGGATATGGACCATTTGCAGGCAGATTAGTTTAGAATGGCATCATGGTCATCACAGACAGGATGAGCCGAAGGGCCTGTTCCTGCACTGTCCTGTTCTTGTTATCTATGTTCTATGTCATGCAGAGATTGTATAATTTAGAAGGAACAATGGCCATGATCTCATCAAATAGTGGAATAGACTCAATGGGCCGAATGGCCTACTTCTGCTTCTACATCTTATGGTTTTATGGTCTCAGAGAATCAAGGAATATGAAGAGAAAGTGGAATTGAAGCCCAAGAATAGCCATGATGGTATTGCTTGTTGAAACAAGCTTGATGGACCATACAGTCTGTTCCATTTTTTTGTGTTCTTATGCATTGTATTTGGCAACATTAAAAATTTTAATAAAAATTTAAAACTACACCTTTTTCCTTCTGCCAAATTCATCGCTTTTTCTCTCTTAAAGGCATTCATTGCTTACTGAAGTAGCTTTGCAGGCGTTGGATTGTCCTTTGGTATCTTGTTCAGTGAGGTTACTAGACATTTGTGAATCTTGATAGTGACTGAGTGCAATTGGTTGTATGTGATTTTTACACTGAGCCAATATTAACATAACATGGACACGAACATATGATTTTCCAATATGGTTTGAACTGCAGTGGGCAAAGAAACTCAATTTATTTTTAATTCTCTAATCCAGGGACACCTATAAAGATAAACTTGCATCTCTATGTCATCTTTCGTACCTCGTGCTTTACAGCCAGTGAAGTACCATTGAATTGTATCCATTGTTATAATATAAGAAATGTATCCTACTCTCCTATGCCTTTCTGCCCATTCCCATGCCTGCCCCATACCAACTATGCTGACCTGTACCCATTACCCTGACCCTTTAATAAATGTTTCTATATTTGCCAAGCTAAGCCTGCCACGCAGCCTCCTTTGCCCTCTCCCCACCATATTTTCTCAACCTACTATCCACCTCAGGAGCTGTGCTGACATAAAATAAAGTTAAATACCTAATGAAGCTATCAATATTTTTAAAAATTTTCTGTGACACAAGAAAAAAATCCAAAACACTGTTTTGATGTGAGATTTTTGAAGACATTTCAAACATTTGTATTCTTTGACAGTTGGACAGTTCAATGACGGTGTGTTTTAGGTGCAAATTTTTGTATACCCCTGACACACACATACACACACACACACAAACACACACACACAGACCCCCCTCCCTCTCTCTCTCTCTCTCGCTGTCTCGCTAAGCTCTTCAAAAGGCAAGACTCTATGTTCATTGATCAATATTTGGCAAGCACCATATTTGTTTTCCAACATAGGGATGCAGCTTGTTTCAGAACATTACTGCAATTCACTGTTGACACTGTGGCATTTGATGTGGTTTCATTTCATCCAACTTTCCTTCCTTCACAACAAGCAGCTCCAAAGAACATAAAATCTTAATTTTATTTGTTACTCAGACTCTCTCTTCCATTTCATTATGTAATTATCTCTTTCTTTCCCTTCAATCTCATCTCCAACATCAACTTCAGTCTTCAATGCAGCTGTCCCTTGAGGTCCTAGAGTCAGCTTTGCATCAAAGCTCATTTCCTGTAAGTAGGATTGAATGGAGCCGGTAGCCACTAATGTTCTCACTGTTCTTTCACAGCAGTAATTAAAGTTACTGCACATTAGTTAATAAATGTTCTTCTCTGAGCCATTCCGTAAAATCACCTGGGATGGAAGTTTTGTCTTTTAACTCTTAATATCATGAGTCATTCGTTAGGAATTCTGAGGCCTGCCTCAAAACTTTAACATAGAATGTGTTTATTAACCACTGAATATGTTTTATTTCTAATTTAAGGGCATTTTCCTGAAAATCTTTCCTAGGCAACAGAAATAATACATGTGTACAATCTTCCAGAAACATAGTGTTAAAATGAAAGGGATGAGTGACATCACAGAGAGAACTTCAGTGAAATGTATGGGCCCAGACATTTATCAAAACTGTATCTATTTTAGATACTGAAGCATCTCATAAAACAGCCTGGGGTAGACACTTGCATTCTGAGCGAGAAGTACACTGTCAATCATGTTCCAATGGCATGAAAAGAGCTTTTCTCCCCCTTTATTCATTAACGGAATGAGGGCATCGCTGGCTGGGCAGCATTTATTGCCCATCCATAATTGCCCAGAGGGTAGTTCAGAGTCAACCACATTACTGTGGGTCTGGAGTCACATGTAGAGCAGACCAGGTAAGGATGGCAGTTTCCTTCCCTGAAGGGCATTAGTGAACCAGATAGGTTTTTTCCCAACAATCTGCAATGGATTCATGGTCATCATTAGATTCTTAATTCCAGATGTTTTATTGAACTCAAATTCCACTATCTTCCTTGGCAGGATTTGAACCTGGGTGTCCAGAATGTTATCTGGGTCTCTGGATTAACAGTCCAGCAATTATGACCTTCCCTGCTTCCAGGTCCCACACCGGAAACCACTATTAGATAAGGAGCATAACAACTATTTGATGGTCCCATTACCAAATTAACTTGCCAAGAGCATAACTGGTGTTGGCCTAACTGTGGTTTCAGGAAAGCCAGGTCTACTTCTGGCCTAACTAATGGATCCATAAAGAGACTGATTTCAGACTGCTACCAAAATGTGCACTGCAAAAAAAAAATGGTAACCTCAAAATGAAACCAGATGGTGTAAGGATGATTCTCCCAGGTCTATATCAAAACCACAGGTTACTCCCCCAGATAACTTCACCCAAATTTGAAATGCTACCTCAATTTGCCACTAATCCACCAACCCAACCACAATCTCAACCCTCCCATCTAACTATTACCTTGACCCTTACTATCCTCCAACCTGAACACTATCTTGACACTTCTTTGCTTGACTACTGCTGCAGAACCCCACCTCTCCCCCATCACAACTACTGTCTCAACCCACCCACCCCCATTCCACTGCTACATAGACACTCACCATAGTGACCAATGCCTTAACACTTTCCATTCTAATTCACTACACATTCGTATAAAACAGGATGTTTTTCTAAAATGAACAAACAGGGCAGAAAAAAACCATTTCACTTTTTGCTCATTTAAGTATTTTCTAAATCTGCATGATTTTCTTTATTGGGTAAGACAGGAATAAACATAACACAGTATAAATTAAGTAACACAGATCCAAAGAGAATGACATTTTGGAATCTGTGACTTCGAGAATCTTTAGGTAATTTTTTTAAAAATCAGATTTCAGGTTAACATTTGTAAAACTGTAATGAAAGTCAGCTCAAAACCTAAATACATTGTTACATACAGAAATTCTCTCTGCAATATGAACTAGTTTTCTCCAGTTCTGAAGACACTGATTCAATGAACTACAATCTGTAGGTCCTGGTAAACCTTTGTTTCTTACCTAATGTCCTGTTATTTGTCTCAAAATCTCTCCAGTGAACATTATGATGCAGCATGACACTGTTCCAAATGGGCAGCAGACCTATTTGCGCACTTTCCCATAGAGATTGTGAGATTATAATCAGGAGAAGTAACTCAAACTGCGCCCTTCTTTTCCCAATCTGTACTCACTGATGTGATGCTGCAATTGTCACATTTAAATTCGCACAAGGATTGAAATGTTCTTTTTATTTCATGCCATTACAAGCATTGGATTGGTGGAATATTGTTGCTATGCATTCAGTCCTCCTTGATCACGCACATGATTGTTCTGTGATCAAAAGGTGAAAATCATTGAATCATTCAGGACAGAACGTGACCATTTGTCCCAGGATGTCTGTGTCAGCTTATTGCCAATTAGTTCTACTTCCATCCTGTTTATTCATTGCATTGTAATAAGAAAGTGCATCTTTCGACAGAAATGAAAGAAAATTTTCCTTTTTCTGTTGTGCCTGGGGTAGCATGGGAGAAGAAATTGAGGTAGAAATCCTTAGTATCTGGATTTCAAGGATTTCCTTACATCTTTTTAGGGAGCAGTGCTGAATCAGAATCTGCTTTAAACATAATCCGGTACTAACATTTAGACTAAGCAGGAGAATCTATTCACATCAGCCCTGTCTCAGTTTGCTGCACATCAATCTCTGGGGTGTTCAAATTGAAGAATGTACCAAAAAGCTGGGCTTGTCTGCCGTTTCCTATGGCCAGGAATGCATGCACTTTTCCCAAGATCATGCCAAATATCCAAGTTGATTTTATGTAGCTGGATCAGGATCAGTTAGGATCTTTGGATCTTTGTGGCCTCCTGACTGCTGCTCTGTAGCATGGCCACAGATATAGTTCTCTGGAAATCCTGGAAGCCTTCAGCAAGTCAGGCAACATCTGCAGAAGGCACACACTGTCAGAACTAGAATCTGTCTTAGATAAGGATTATCTCAGAAGGGACAAACCAAAGGGAAGGTGGAAGAACAAAAAGAGTGTGAGCACACAGACACAGGAAAAGAAATGGAATAACTGGTAAGTTGCTTAAGTGGAGTATCAAGAATAAAGTGAAGGACAAATTCAAGGCACAGTGAGTACCTGCTAAAGGGTTGGAAATTAGGCTGGTGAAAATAGAAGCATTAACAACTAGAAAAGTGAGCAAGCTGTAATAGTTCAGGAGCTTGATGAATGGTGTGGCAAGAGGTCTAATAGGTAGACCATTCACTTCACACATTTATTTCCAAGTGGCAGAAGTGTAAACTATTTCTTGGAGCTTACTTGTGTTTTCTTCTGTAAGGCTGTTGGATCTCTGCAACCTGTTTTTTAATGATTCCCTATCCAGGTGGCTAATCCCATCCCTTTAGCTAGTCAGAGATAACAAGGTGTAGAGCTGGATGAACACAGCAGGCCAAGCAGCATCAGAGGAGCAGGAAGGCTGACGTTTCGGGCCTAGACCCTTCTTCAGAAAATTAGCTAGTCACCTGTCTGCTTCTCCCAATTTGCATGAGGTTATCACAATGCTAGTTGATCACCTTCTGCATCTCCTCCCGTCAGCCATTCATTACTCTTCCAATCCCACTGTGTCTAAGCCTGTTGCCACCACATCTTTCCACCTAGATGTGGGCATCCTAGTCTTCTTGCCAGCAACCCATCCCTACCACTTGCCTCAACTTATTTCCTCTCTCAGTCTGCAATAGACAATTGTATCATTTCATTTTCTACCCAGCCACTTGGTGCTGTTCCTTATTTTTTACTGTTGCCCAAGTTTCAACATTATATAATAAGTCTCATAATATTCTTGTAAATTCTTCCTTTGAGTTTCAGCAAAACTTTTCCATCATATGATACTGGCATGCTATTGCGTTTTGTACGTACATTTTAACAATTCTTAATCATACTTTATCATCACATTTCTCAACACCAACTTTCTGTAGGCTGTTCAGTTTTTTTCCTGCTTGTGTTGTCTTGCCATTGATTTATTCTGTTTCTCTTTTCCTTATTTTCATCCATTTTACTGCTGTCACATAAGAAATGCAGCAGCCAATTTGCACCAAACCAGGTCTCTCAAACAGAGCAATGATAACAACCATATTCCCTGAGGGATAAGAACAACAAAGTATGCAAGAAAGTATGCTAAAATCAGCAGGAGATAAAGAGAGTTAACTTTTCAGGTTTACGACCCTTCACCAGAATCCTTTCGGAATTTTTTTTTGTTCCCATCTCATGTTTCCAACATCTGCAGTATTTTTATATTTATAGTCAAAAGATAAGTACTGCTCAGGGCACTGAGGGAAGTATTCTGTTTTCTGTGAATGATGCCATGACATCTTGAAAGGGTAGACAGGGATCCTTTTAATGTCTCATCCAAAAGACAGCATCTGTAACTGTGCAGAGCTCCCTGATACTGCATTGGCACATCAGCTAGACAAAAGGTTTAACTTACTGAAGCAGGCTTGAACTCACAGCTTTCTAACTCAGAGATGAGAGTGCTACTAATGTTATTCATCTTTTAATACCTTCCAGCTCTGATGAAGGAATCCACTCTGAAATATTAACTGGTTTGCTGTCGCCACAGCTATAACCTGGCTTGCTGAGAGTTATTCACGTTTTCTGTTCTAAATTAAAATGGAATCTGAATTGAATATTTAATTAATTTTTTTTATAAATGTACAAATTATTTATAAACTATTAATATTAAATTTTCAATTTCCACACAGGTCATCTTTCTACCAAGATCAGATTACTTGACACTTATTAAATATATATCATTTTTCACAGTTGTGTTGATTAGAACAATGGACACAATACCCTGTTTCATTCCTCCCACACTTGAGGAAAGTTCTTCACAATACAATTCACTAATGATTTCAATTTGCTCTGTTGGTTGATTTTTAATTTTTGATCCCTAAATACTCTACAGAAAGGCACTTAAGCTGAGCATCAACACAGTCTGAGAAATGGTAGCAAGTTATTATTTCAACTTTTATAATCTCATTTTATTAACGATTAATTTAACATCACTTCCAAAAGGGAAATTATGGTACATTGTTTTGCATTTCTATTGGATAACCATTTCTTTCAATGAGTAGAGTTGATACTTGTCATGGAAAGCTTTTTTTAAATATACATTCCTAATAAATTACAACTAACTTTTGCACATTGAAACTTCAAACGACTCAGTGACATAATAGAAGGCAAGTGCAAGGAGCTCATGGACTTATTTGTTATTGAACTTGAGACTATCCAACCAGCTGTCTCTGTTATTTCCCTACTTTCCACTTGCCTGGCAAGCCAAACTTCCTCTAAGGAACCCTTCTGTCCCAACCCTGAGCTCACTCCTTTTTCTAGTTAATATTCCATCTATCCTCATGACATGAGGTTTAAATATAGGGAAATCTTGTTACAATTGTACGGAATGTTTGTGAGGCTGCACCTGGAGAATGGCGTACATTTATGGTCCCCATATTTAAAAAAGGAGATTCTGGCATTGGAGGCAGTACAAAAAAGATTTGCAAGACTGATTCGTGGGATGAAGGTGTTGATTTATCAAGAATGGCTAGACAGGTTAGGCCTTTATTTAGAAGAATGAAGGGTGACTTTACTGAAACATACAAGCTTCTGGGGTAGCTTAAGAGGGTAGATGTTGAAAAGAATGTTCCACTATTGTAGAAATCTCGACACAGATAAAGAATAATTGGACACTCATTTAAAACTGAAGTGGGAAGGAATTTCTACTCCTAGAGGGTAGTAAACCTCTGGAATTCTGTACCCCAGAGAGTTGTGGTGGACAGATCACTGAAAGTATTAAAAGAGGAGGGAGATAGATTTTAGAAATATCAGGGAGTTGCAGATTATGCTGAGTTGATATGAAAGAGGAGTTTAGGCCTGGAGCAGATCAGCCTTGGATCTTGTTGAACGGTGGAGCAGGTTTGAGGGGCCAAATACTGACTCCTGCTCCTATTTCTTTCTTCCCAAGCTTATTTGGTCTGCCAAGTCCACTTCCTGCTTCCACAACCCTATTCAAGCTAAACTTCACTTCTTGTAGACAGCAAAACAAAGTTAACAGTGAGTCTGAATCGACTCAAAATTCTCTTTCTCTGTCAGAACTGCTGAGATTCTCTAGCATTTTCTGTTTTTGCTTTAGATTTCCAGCATCTGCAGTATTTTGTTATTATTAAACTTTCCTTTCTGGTCTTTTCAGTAGCTAATGTTGTGAACAGTTCTCACTGTTCAAGTACAGTCGCAATATTCTTCAATACCTATCTCCTTAAATTAAAAGTCCTGTAACCTCAACCTCCTTATCACCCATCAAGCATCTGCGGTACTTCACCATATGATTGTCTCCCAAATAAATACCCATCTTTCCTGGAACTCCATGTTTGAATCCCTCTGATCAGGTTTCTGTCCTTGCCAAGGTACCATAAAAACATTTAACCAAATTCACATAGAAAGAAAGGAAAGAGCAGCAGGAGTAGGCCATTTGGCCCTTTGAGCCTGCTGAGTTATCAACATTATCATTGATAATCATCCAACTCAATTTGCTGTTTGTAGTCATTGTAACAAAGTCAGCCAGGTGGACCTCACAGAATCTGAGTTCCCTGATTGGGGCTGTTAATCTGGTTCAATCAGGAATCCCTGGCCGACAGATAGGAACAGGAGTGTCAGACATCCTGTTCACTCTGAGAGCTGGCTCTAAGGGAGTTGGATCAGTGTCAAGGACTTTTCATATGTAAGTAAAAGGTGACTTGGTGATGGGATACTGGCTTGCTTGGAGTTATTTCACTGCATTTTCCTCATACTCTTTGACCCCTTTCGCCATGAGTACTTTTTCTAATGCATTCTTGAAAACATTCAATTTATTGGTCTCAACCACTTTCCCTGGAAGAGAATTCAGAGGCTTACCACTCACTGGATGAAGAAATTTCTCCTCATCTCAGACCTAAATGGCCCATCCATTTCCTTTGACTGTGACTCCTATTTATGGACTCCTTGGCCAAGGCCTGTTGGAGTTTTTAAAATTTCTATGAGATCACTCCTGCTAAACTCCAGTGAATATGGACCTAACCAACCCAGTCTCTCTTCATGCATTAGTCCTGCCATCCCAGGAATCAGTCAGTTTATTGCATTCCCTCTCAAGTTTGAACATCATTCCTTAGATAACAATGGGCACAATACACCAGGTGTGGTCTCACCAAGGCCCTGTACAATTACAGCAAGACATCCCTGCTCCTGTACTCAGTCCTGCTCAATGTGAAGTACAATATGCCAGTTGCCTTCTTCACCACCTGCTGTGCCTGCATGGTTATTTACAGCAACTGGTGTCCAAAGTTTGTCACTTCCACCTTTCCCAATCTATTGCCACTCATATAATAATCTGCGTTCCTGCTTTTGCTACCAAAGTGGATAATCTCACATTTATGTTCATTACACTTCATCTATCTTACATTTTCCTAATCACTAAACATGTTCAAATTGTCACAATTAGCACTCCACTTGGGTGACTTTGGTGATGGCGTAGCACCCATTTGGGCCCTTCACTAAATAATTACTATTGTTGATGCACTCTTGACTTCTTACTAATCTCAGGATAGGTCTTCTTCTAGTTCCATTTGATGACAAGAATCACATGGGTCTACAAATAATTCTAGTTTCAATGTTCTGCAGAGTTGCGCCTTTCAGATTGTCATCTAGCTTCTTTTTGGTTGGACTTTCAGTTACAACTTTTGATTATTATGACTTCAATTTCCTCAACTTTCCATTTCCTGTGGATTGCTATGACTTCCAGAATTTGGTGAGCAAGATTGCCTTATGTTTGATGTGAGATGGTGCCCCTCAACTATGTAACCAATTGTCTCTTTACAAAGGAACAAGATGCCTATGGTCCTTCATGTACTACAGCAAATTTACCAAACCATCAGTGAGTGAGCTTACGTTAAATGGATGAGCAAAACAGCTTGCATATGCTCTGAGATATACAAGTCAATGTCAGATGACAGATTAATCAATGAGACAAAAGAGATAGAGAAGTAATAACCTACAGACCCATAAGAAAATGGAATTCTGTAGATGATTGCACACTAAATGTCTTCTCAGGTGAAGAGATTGATGGATAAATAGGTGCATACCCGAACTGAGCTAAAAGACTACCGCATTGAAATGCAGGAACCTTCAATAGGACACAACTGGGAAATCAGAAACACATTATTGCTACTATATCTGGTATTTTATTACAGACCAGTTTTGCAGCTTAAATCCCAACAGATTAATCATGATGTCTCCACATTGGACTGCCTGCCCTTTGGACTGCCTGTCCTGAGCTAATGAATGTTTTTTTTTGAAAGACAGTGTTATGAAGGTAAAAGAATAAATTCACTTCAATGCTGCTCAGAATTCCACATTAGGATTTATTACTTCTGTGTAAAATCGAGGAGCACTAATTGTCATATTGATTTTCCTGTTTGACTGCCCTAGATCCCTTGAAGTTCAAAGCAGTTCATGCAATTGATGAACTCAATAAAATAAACCTTGTGGTCTAAGCTTACTTCTCTCCCAGATATTTATTTTCTCATGTGGTACTGCCCTTGATGTTTCCCACATCACTGACTATCTGAACATACAATTTAAGAAAAACTTCTAGCATGTGGAGTGAAATTAATCTGAAGTATTGTTTTTCAACATATTAATATCCGTAAATTGTACTGTTCAGTAATTTTGATTTTACACTATTAAAATTTGCAAAAGCCACAGCAAATAAGCACTGACTCTCTTGTTTAAGATAGTTTAGACAGTTTACTGGTCTTCAGTACAGCAGACCATGAAGAGGAGGTTTGGTCTCAAAATAAGAACCTCAATTAACTCTTCTCTTATTGTAAATGGGAATGAAATGGCATTGGGGTTCAGTTTTAGACAATGTATGAATGCAGAAAATGTTGAATTTCAAGTTACAATGAAATCCTTTCAGGACTTCATTTGCACACTTTGGAGAAATTTTGGGAAAGTGCACAATATCCACACAGACCAGAGGTTGGGCCCCCATCACCATTTTCATTCCACAAAGGAGATGCTCATCAAAAGCAGTAGATCCTCAGCCTCAGAACAGTATGAGGATGGCATTCATTCTCAGTAGCTATAAAAGTGTTTGTGGCAATGAACCTCTTTCCGTCTGGGTGCTTTCAGGTTGCACTAGCAATATATCTAACATCTTAGAGTTTGATGTACTCTGTTATGTAATGGAGGTCATTAACTGTATGTAAAGAAAGGGCAAAGAGAAACTAGTGGAGTAAAGACATGGCTTCACCAGGGTAACAAGCTTCCTCATGTTGCAGGGTGTAAATAACTGTATTTACATTACTTGCAAACAATACATGTAAATTCAGAAATGTACTTCAATTACAACTCAACGTACAGCAGGAGTTTGTACTGTACTCTGTGCATCATGCCAGTCAGTGCTCAGGTTTCCTGGCAGCATTTATGGTTTTTCTGTTGTGTCCATAATACCATCAGAAGAGGAGATCAGAGTGTAGTTTGCCACCAATCACCTGCCTTGTGACTCTAGTGTGCAGTTCATGTATTGTCATTCACACAATCAACACAATTCCACCACATAACCAAACAGACCTTTCCTTATTGAAGGGCTGTTCTACTACCTGGAATTCTATTGAGTAATCACACGTTGGAGCTGTAGCTGGCAAGTTCCTGGATCCTGAGGTCTTAAAATAAGTGGCTAATGTGATAGTTGAAGTGTTTTCTCTTTCAAAATCCCCTGCATTTGGGAAAGATTCCATTTGAATGGAAAATAACAAATGTAATTCCTTTCCTCAAAAAGAGGGTAGAGGGTGGAAGGGAAATTTGGGAAAATGTGAAGTTGTTCATTTCAGCAGGAAGAATAAAACTGAAGCATATTATCTGAATTGTGAGTAGATGAAGAGAGATCTAGATGCCTAAGTGCCTGAATTACAAAACATTAGTATACAGCACAGAAAGTCATGAAGAAAGCTATTAGAATGTTATCATTGATTTAGAGGGAATTGAATACAAAAGTGGGGAGTTATGCTTCAGTTATATAGGGCATTAGTGAGACCACATTTAAAGTACAGTATTCGTGTTCATTTTACGGAACGATCTAAATTCTTTGGAGGTACTTCATAGAAGATTTACTAGACTAATACGTGTAACAGGTGGGCTGTCATATGAGGAAAGGTTGGACATGCTAGGCTTGCATCACTGGAGTTTAGAAAGTTTAGTGATACCTTCTTGAAACATATAAGATCTTGACGAGTACTGACAGGGTGGATATGGAAAGGATGTTGTGTGGGAGAATGTTTTAAAATAAGGGGCCACCCATTTTAAAACAGAGACTAAGTCATTTGATGATAGAGCACGATGAGTCTTTGGAATGCCCTTCCTCAGAAGGCAGTGGAAGCGAGCCCTTGTTAAATCTTTGATAAACAAAGGGGCAAAAGGTCATCACAGAGAGGTAGGAATGTGGATTTGACGTTACAATCAGGTCATCATTGATCTTACTGAATGGCCAAGGAAGCTTGTGGGGGAAAGTGGCCTACCTTTGCTCCTAGTTTGTATGTAGTGTTACTTCATGGTGCCCTGTGTCTTGTACAGTTTCACCAATTTCATAAGGGCACAGACATTGCCACCACGTGGCATGGTGGCTCAGTAGTTAGCACTGCTGCCTCATAATGCCAGGGTTCGATTCCACCCTCGAGTGACTGTCTGTGTGGAGTTTGCACATTCTCCCAATGTCTGCATGGGTTTCCTCCGGGTACTCCGGTTTCCTCCCATAGTCCAAAGATGTGCAGGTTAGGTGGATTGACTCTGCTAAATTGTCCATAGTGTCTAGGGATGTGCAGGCTACATGGATTAGCCACGGGAAATGCAGAGTTACAGGGATAGGGTACAGGGTGTGTGTCTGGGTGGGATGCTTTTTGGAGGGTCGATGTGGACTCAATGGGCCAACTGGCCTGCTTCCATGATTCTATATCCAGCAAGTGACTGAGGAGAAGAAAAAGGAGCAGCTAGGAGACAAACAAGTCATCCCATTTCAAAATGAGCAATACAGAATCTGCTTGTCCAACTGCAGTGCCAGTGAATGCATTTCCAATTCCCCACCCATAAACAGTCCCAATTTAATTGCCCATTGGTACTGAATGTCACAGCCCCACAAAGTTGAAATAAAAGACAACACAAAGCATTCCAATCCAATTTAATAAATTAAAGAATACAATATTTCATACAAAAATGAACTAATCACCCTGTGTATTTCTCTAGTACCTGTCTTAAGAGTGCCTTTGCTTGTCATAGTGTTCCTCTGCAGAAGAGATGATACGGTAGTGTCACTGCACTAGCAATCTGAGACCAAAACCAGTGCTGTAGGGACATTGATTCAAATGAGTGCATAAGAAAATCTAGAATTGAAAATAAACAATGCCATGTCATTATCATTAATTATTGTCAAAACTCATCTGGTTCACTGATGCCATTTAGGGAAGGAAATCTGCCATTCTTACCTGGAGTGGGGAGGGGGCACGGTGGTGGGGTCTGACCTACAGCAATGTCATTAAGGATTAACTATCCTCTGAAATTGTGTAGCAAGCCATTCTGTTTGAGTGCAGTTATGGATGAGCGACAAATGCTGGCCTTGTCAGCAATGTCCACATCCAAGAAAGAATAAAAAATAGTGCCACACCAGTGGCTGCAATACGGCTGGAGAAAGGCTGATGGCTTACAATGGGGGAAACTGAAGCTGATCTTGCAGTCTATAGAAGTCCTCTTTGGGACAACACCATTCAATATGGGCTGGCTAGCTGACTGAATACTGGCGGAGTAGCAGTCGTCGAAGGATAAACATTACCATCCTGAGAGAGAGCAATAGTTTGTGTTTTACAGACCTATTACTGTTTCCTTGGGTTTGCGCCTTAGCAAACCTAGTAATGTGTTAGAGGATCAATTATTGTATTGCTGTGAAACCCTGAGTAAACCCATCTGAATACTGGTAACTACAGACATAATGCCACCTCTCTGGGTTTCCACTGCAACACTCAGATGTTGAGTGACTTTCTGCTGTATTGGAAACTGAGAGATGTGCTGCCATGTTGTATCATGGTTGGGGCCACAGTGTGTTAATCGATTGACCTGTCACTTCCATGCTGGGAAGAGTAGGCTTCAATCCCTGCAGAAAGCCTTGTACAATGTTGCTTTTGGTCACTTCTGTGCTCCTTGCCATGTAACCTTTCTGGCTGGGCAACCAATGCATTATATTTCTATGTGTCTATCCATCTGCATTTTATTTGTACTTGCCACCATTAAATTCCTCTACAGCAGAACTCCTGTATACCATACCCTTCTATGAGCTGGCACTGTGTTACTTTTTCTTTCTGTCTCAACTGGAGCCCACACTTTCCTTTTGATGCAACATGTGCAAGTTCCTCCTTTCTGCCATCCTCTAAGCATACACAGTGTCAACACCCAAGCTGGCAGCTGAGAGTGTGAGACCGAGTGATATCAGTCAGTCAGTGTCAGTGTCCTCATCCACTTTTACCTCTTACTGCTGCACCACCACCTAGTCAGGTGGCAGGTCTTGGGTATCATTGAGAAGAAAGATACAAAGCTAGGACTGGAATGAAGGAAGGGTGGGAGAGTATTGTTGTACTAGCTGCAACATGTAAGTCAGAAGTAGTTGTGCCATATGGGGGATGAGGGATGTGACAAGGAGAATTGGGTATGATATCTTCTACAAGGGTTTCAGCCCCTCCATTGGTCACAACCCCAGTCAAGGCCTTTCCAATGAGGGTGAGCCCAATCCCCTCCATCAGGGTGAGGACATCTCTAGATGCTGTTGCCTGCAGTTACCTTCTCCTGTAAGAGAAAGCTTGTCAGACAGTGTGGTGTAATGAATTTTGATGATAAGACTATCAATGGTCGAAAAGCCGGTACTGAGAGATGTGGAGGTAAAGCTATCAATTTGAGGCAGGAATTTCATTAATAGGTTGCTTAGAAAGGTGGTGGGGTGAATGAAGCAGTGCGTGAGGCAAGTGGTTCAATTGTAGGGAAGTGCCATTTGAAAATGTATTCACTGACTTTGGCCATTCGCATGAGGTCATTGTACTTTGTACAACATTGCATCCTATTCTTTATGGCAATGTTGCAAGCATTGACCATGACTGTACCTTTGCAGTGTCTGAATGGAGGGCCTCCTTGTACCTTATCCATTTCCTGAACTAATGCTGCCGTGGCTGCAACAGAGAATCACACGCTGTCCTGTTTTGCCATATTTTAGAAATTTTAATCATCAGGTGCTCTCTTCTCCAGCCACATCCAGCAACTGCGACAGCTAGAACACACTAGCACTTTAAGAGGTATAGACAGACTTTAAGAAATGCAGACAAACTTTAAGCAGTGATAGTAGGAACTGCAGATGCTGGAGAATCTGAGACAACAAGGTGCAGGGCTGGATGAACACAGCAGGCCAAGCAGCATCATAGGAGCAAAAAGGCTGACGTTTCGGGCCTAGACCCAGTGCTAGTTTCTTATGAATTTGCACATCCTACAGAGACATGCAGCCACTGAACAATGCACATGACACTGGCTGCATTACAATAATGGTAGTGAGCAGGCAGCACAGAGTTTGCTTGCTGCCTGCATCAGAAGCAATGGGCATTGCAATCCCTATATTTGTTTCAGGACCTATTGAATTTCACAGACCAGGACTTTGAACATTGGAGTCATTTTCCCCCCTCAAATGTCTGTTCGACGTTTTGTGCACTAGCTTGCCTATGTCACCCTAAATCACTCCCTAATCACTTCCATATATTTCCTATTCATTGACCAGGATAGCTCACTTTGAATGATTGCTCAGTTATAATGCCAGAAGTAATAAAGTAACATTTCGACCTTTATTCTAAAATGGTGCTAGTAGAATTCTGTTTAGCAGGATGTGATTGACAGCCTCTAATAATGTGTTTTACCCAGCAGAGACTGTATTGTTTTGCTTGGACTAAAAGAACCCTTTTATTTAGTTTTCCCTTGATAACATAATTGGAGTATCTAATCTGTTGCTATGTAACTCACCAACAGGGATCTGTAATTAGGAATACAGAGTGACCTATTAATAGTCCCATTCTTAAGATCATTAACCCTTTCAATTTCTAGTTCTGACAATTCTGGACTCTAAGGACATCATTAGATTCTGATTGTTACAAAGTCATTGTTGAAAGTCGCTTTTGTTTCTCAAACAGATGGAATTTCGCCAGAATTTTTAATTTTTTCAATTCACAAGATGACTTCAAGGTTGCACAGATAGAAAAAAGGAAAAAGAAGTGTGGGAGTCGGAATAGAGGACAAAAACATAGTCGTGATAAAATTAATGAGGTCTTCTGGTTTTAAAAATATGACTATGCAGTCATGCAATTTTGTTAATATATATATGCCTGATAATAATTTCTCCTGACAAATTTATATGTTTGCTTATGTGATTTTATGAGCTAGACTTTACAGTGCACATAATCTGCAAATTCTTGGCTAAGATGTTTCAGGTGGGGAATCCCATAAATACCGTAACAATCCTATAAAACCATAAGATGTACATGTAGAAGTTCACCATTTGCTCATTGAGTGAGATAATCTTATTTTCATGCTCAATTCACTTTAAAATAAAACCCAACAGTCCAGTGCCTTACCTATTACCTTCTGGACATGATTCTGTAGCTTTCTGCAGTCTTTTGCCATTTATTTAAATTCAACTCCTCTATTCTTCATGCAAACATGCATAACCTCACATTTTCTCACATTATATTCCAACTGCCAAATTTTTGCCCACTTACTTAACCTGTCTATATCCCTCTTGTTTGTTACATTCTCACTAATCCTTCCATTTATTTTTGTGTCATCCACAAACTTGGTGATAGTACATTTACAATATCCTACGGTGCAACCCCACAGATTCAGGGGACTTATTGCCTTTAGCGCCATTAGTTTCCCTAGTCTTTTTCTCCTTTGATAGTTATTGTACATATTTCCACTCCACTTCGTGCCCTTGATTATTTATTAATTTTGTAATACCAAAAGTGTCTCCTACCATCAAGACTGATGCCAAACATTTATTCAGCTCCTCATGGTTTCATTTCATGGTCCACCAATTATTATTTCCTCAGCCTCATTCTCTAAGGGGCTTATGTTCACTTTAGTCTTTTTGTTCCTTTTATATATTTAAAGCTCTTGTTGTCAGCTCCACACTCCCCACCAACCCCTACACCACACCCGGTACCTTTCTCTGCAATCGCAGGAGGTGCTACACCTGCCCATAAACTTTCCGTCTCACCTCCATCCAAGGTCTGATACAATCCTTCCAAATCCCGCAGAGAGTCACCTGTATTTCATCTAACCTCATCTACCATATCTCTTGCTCCTGATGTGGTCTCCTCTATATCAGGGAGACCCAACGCAGACTTGGGGACTGGTTTGCAGAGCATCTGGACTCTGCACCAACCAACCCAGCCTTCCGGTTGCTATCCACTTTAACTCCCCCTTCCCATTCCCCTGGTGACATTTTCCATTCTTGGCCTCCTCCACTGTCACAGTGAGGCCAAACGTAAACTGGAGGAACAACACTTCATATTTTGCCTTAGGAGCTTACAGCCCAATGGCCTGAATACTGACTTCACCAGCTTCAAATTCTCTCCTCCCCCAACCTTTCCATCTTCTGACTCACCGATCCGCTCCCACCCTTCTCACTGACCAACCACAATAACCCCCTGCCTGCATTACAGCTTCAAAATCTCTCCGCCCCCAACCTGTCCATCTTCCTACTCACCTATACGTTCCATCCTTCCCATGGACCAATCACAATAACCCCCTACCTGTATCCACCTATCACTATCCCACCTAGCCTCCCCCCAGCCCCACCGCACTCCCTCTATTTATTTCTGGACTCCTATCCCTCTCCACAGTCCTGACAAACAGTTTCAGCCTGAAATGTTGACTTTCCTGCTCCTCTGATGCTGTCTGACCGGCTGTGCTTTTCCAGCTCCACACTTATTGACTCTAATTTCTCAGTTCACTTTATCGGACTGTGAATTCATTCCTTTGTAATTATCTTATTTAACAATTGTTTCTGTCCAAGTTTCTCACTCTCAAACTGAATGCCAAATTTTACCATGTTATAGATATTGGTTCCTAAGGGATCTTTTACTCTGAGATCTTTTATTGTACCTCCCTCATTACACATTCAAAATAGCCTGATCACTAGTTCAATCAGCAACATATTGTTCTAGTAAACTGTCCAAAATATGGTCTATTAATTCTTCCTATTAATTCTACCTCTGCCAATTTCATTTTTTCCAATCTACACGAAGATTAACATCACCTGTGATTAACGTACTGCCTGTTTAATGCCCTCACTAACTCTCGATTTATTATTTGTCACAGAGTATTTGTCATAGCTATTGTTAGGGGGCCTAGAGACTTCTCCCACTAGTGTTTTCTTCCCCTTATAATTTCTTATCTCCATACATACAGATTCTATATTTTCTAATCCAACATCATTTCTTGAAATCACACTTATTCTATCTCATACAACCGAAGTGACCACACCATTCCTTTCTTACTGTATGTTCTTTTGAACAGTCATACATCAGATAAATGTAAAGACACCAAACTCTTACCAGACAATAAGGCTGCTTTCTGTTGAGTGTGAGATGACTGGTGATTGTTTAACCTGAGGGTCACCACTCCTCAGACGAGGGGAGTCGTTGAGAAGAAGAATCCTTTATGGTAACCTCAGCTGGTGCTGGAAATGAACTCATACTGTTGGCATTACTTTGCATTGCAAGCCAGCTGTCCAGCCAACTGAGCTAACCAACTGCCTTAGTCCATATACCAATGAATATTTAGTTCCTAGATTTAATCTCCTTGTATCCATGTCTCTGTAATGATTGTTAACCTATTAATCTCAATTTGTGCTACTATTTACATTAGTTTATTCTGAATACTATGTGAATTTAAGTAAAGAGCCATTAATTTTACCTTTCTTGCCATTTTCTTTCCCCATTTTCCCTATTTGGTACTAATTTTCTATGTTTCTACACTCGATACCTTCCTATTCCACTCTGCATATCATTATCCAAATAACTACCTTGTAATGTTGCCATAGCCTTTTGCTTTGTAAACCTAGGTATTTGTTTTCCCAAACATGGACGATGACAATTAGATCACTCTCCTCCCATTCCAAGTTTCTCTCCGACCCTGAGGAGATGTTGTTCACCTGGTACCAGGCTGGTAAAGTAGCGTTTGGAATTTGTGCTCATGTTACAGTGAATAGTATCCATTCCCCTAATTAGAGTGTCCCGTAACACTAGTACATTCCTATTTCTTCCCCCACTTGAATGGTTCCCTGCACCACAATGTCATGGTCAGTTTGTTCAGCCTCCCTGCAGTCCCATTCTCATCCACATAGCTTGCAAGAACCTGTTGGACAGTTGCAGGGGCCAGAAATAAATAGAGGGAGTGGGGTGGAGCTGGGGGGAGGGAAGGTGGGATAGTGATAGGTGGATGCAGGTAGGGGGTTATTGTAGTCCACATACAAACCACTTTGTCCTGATCACAGACCAAATTTGAACTTAAATGACCTAGCCTAAGTAGCATTATGTCTTTTGGAACAAAGTGTCCATGTAACTTTCCCTTCCCTAATGTGATCTAATTTGGACTCCAACTCCCCAACTTTGGATCTGAAATTGCTCAGGATGGAAGCATTTGATACAGATGGGTTCATTCTGGATCACCCTGATGTCCAGCAACTGTCACATGCTGGAGCAGCAACACATCACCAGTCCTGCAACTACAGTCATATTTTATTTAATTTACTAATTAATTACTCGAGAATGCCTGTTCTTTACACCTTTTATTATTATTTTAATTATTTCTTAAAAGCATCAGTATCAATCTTAAACTGTTTTTAAAAAAAGAAAAATAGTTTAGAGACCCAAACAGACACTGAAGGTCTTACTTTTACTTGAAAGACCAGAAATATTCACCAATCCCAGTTACCAAGTAACTGCTTTCCCTGCACTCTCATTGCATTGTTCCAGATGTCACTTGCCCATTTGTCTCACTGCACGTAGGCTTTTTGATCCAAGCCTTTTATCCTCTCCTGCTCACATCTTACAATGGAGAAAAATTAAAGCATATCATTTCTGCCTCAGCGCCAAATTCCCACTTCAAACCAAATTCCCAGAGAATACTCTTTTGGCCTTTGTTTCAGTCAGGCAAATCTCCACTCTCACTAACCTTGTTTCCTTATTTGTCCATTAGCAATTTTAAACTGAAACAGAGTTAATCACTTTAACTTCACCCTCACCTCAGGAGCAGATCCTGCCTTAGAGATTGGAGAGCTAACTGGAGCTGACAACTTTCTAGACCCAGCAGTACCTTTGGGTTGAGGATCCAGGGTAATGGTTCTGATGAGAGCTGTCAATCTGTCACTCGAAGGGGTGATAAGGAATTGTGAGAGGGTCAGCTTCAAGAGGTCCATGGTGCAGATTACAACACCCACGCCCCTCCCCAAATTCAAACCACCACCACCATCACTTTCTCAGGTTTTACAGCCAAAGATACTGGCTTTTCTTCATGGCATGAGCCTTCCCCCACCGTTAAAATGCCAGTATCAGCAGGATGAGGTCTTTATAGAAACCCTACAGTGCAGGTAGAGGCCATTCAGTCCATCAAGTTTCACCGACTTCCAAAGTTTATCCCATCCTATCCCTGTAACCCGATATTTATCATGGCTAATCAACCTAACCAGCACATCCCTGGACACCATGGGTAATTCAGCATGGCTAACACACCTAACCTGCACATCTTTGGACAGTCGGGGGAATCCAGAGCACCCGGTGGAAACCCACACAGACACGTGGAGAATGTGTAATCTCCACACTGACAGTCACCGAGGCTGGAATCAAACCCAGGTCCCTGATGCTGTGAGGCAGTAGTGCTAACCACTGTGCCACTGTGCCACCGCTTTAGTTGGTCATTATTTAACCATTGAAGTGCTTTAATAGGCCCAAAGACAGTCAGGCTGTCTGCCAACTGCTTCACTGGGCAGCAGGAGGGCCATTCTCTGAATTTTACCTGCTATTCTCAAAACCATCTTCAAACCCACCAGTCAGGGAACACGAAATCCAGATCCTGCATGTCATATGTACATATCAGTGTGCTGTTGTCTGTCTGTTTGTGGTATCTGAGTCTGGATCCACATAATTGTGTGTAAGAGATTAATCATTTGATAATCTGGAAAAAGGTAAAAATCCAATGGAGATAATGCCTTTAGATATTCCCCTCCAAATCTTTTTATGGCTCCATAACAACAGCTTGCATATATTTGAATATTTACCCTATTATTTTTCAATGTGCAGAAATAGAGAAAAAAAAAGCAATGCTTTCTTTATATTTTTTTCATTTCATTTCTTAGTTCATTTTTCCAGCCATGAATCCTTACTGTAAAAAAAATTAATTAATGTAAACTTACTCATCATACCAGGACTAGCTTTTGTCTAAGAAATGAGGCATTAAATAAAGTGCTCTGAGTACAGAATGTATGGTAAATTGGACTGGCGCCTCTTGAAGACTGTGTTCTATTTCAAATGTCCATAATGATGCACTGCTAGAAACTGCAAGCAGAGATGATGTTGAAGTGAAGAGATTAAAGGCATTGTTTTTAAAAATTGGAAATAATTGATCCATTTTATATTTCAAAATGATTTGAGGGATGTTACAATAGTCCTTGGAGTGGAAGCATTTGCTAGCTGAACACCACTGACATTTATTAGACGAACCTCAGGATAGTACAGCAATATATTATCGATTAATGTATGCCTGATCCACTCAGCTCCATTAATCAACATGTATAGTAGATTCATTGTGCTTCTCAACAGTCTGAGTATACCACACAAGACTCTCTAAACCCTTTTGTCTGGAATCTGTCGTCTGTATAGTTTCAGTCTATTTGCTTTGCTTGCCAGATCATATACAATTTTGGGGAATACAGTCAGCAATGAGCTAATTTAAAGTGGATGACATACTAGTTGCAGATCAGTCATGTAATGTTTGTTTTTCAAAACTGTAAAATCAGCATTTTTTTTTTAATCACTGCTACTTAAACAACAATTTTTATATACGTATTGACTCCAGGCTGGAGGAGTGTGTTGAAGCACAATGGGCATGAACACCTTTGGCACATCCAGCATAAATGCTCCGATCAAGGTTCATAAAATTGAAGTTGTTTAACTTAATTACAAAAGGCAGCCATCCTAATCAGGCCAGCTCTCGGATGCTGGTGTGGAGAGGATGCTACGAATTAGGAGCTGTCCAGTCACAGTGGGAAATAACATTTGCTTGGGACCATTAATAACCTTATAAGGAGAAACAGAATTGCTGAGAATTCTTCATAGGTCCAGAATGTAATACAGGTGGGCCCCACATGTGAAACTGAATAAGCTAAAACACTTCCTCTCACCCAACTGTATTGCCTGTCCACTGTTCCCTTGAGACTAAGAGATTATGAACTGTATGGGAGCTTCCATCTCTGATCATATCCAGTCTTACAACACACATCTTGTAGATGGTGGATAGCAGTTCTGCTCTTAACAAGGACGAGTAGAGAGTGTCATGCCTGGGCTCTGATGTTCACTGCAGAGTTTTTTCAGATTACTTCTGAAGTTACAGTGGAAGTGTGCCAGCACACCCATGGAACTTCGGCAGTGACGCCTGTGAAATGTTCCTCAACATCCAGCCGTCATTGCTGCAGTGTAGTATATACTGTACAGTATACTGAAAGGGAGTGATTGCTGTTTTTAGACATTATTCCAAAGCCTCCTTTTCCATACAGTGATTCATTTTCCAGGAACTAGTTTGCAAATGAAAGTGTTTTTGTTGTTTTAGTTCCTTTACACGTTACCATGCAATCTGAGGAACTTGCAATCTGCAAGTCATTTTCAAGTTACCAGCAGGAGCAACATTGCAATTGGTATGTTAATACGCAAGTGCTTTGATTAAATATTAATGTAATACAGATTTACACAATAAGGCTGCAAACACAGCAGCTTTTTGGATATAATACCTGTTGTACATCACATTGATGGCTTCAATGAATATTGCAAAGAGAAAAAAAAACATCAGGTGCAATATCATTCCAGTGAAAATTAAAAGCTGGAACAAGGGGACATCTTTCTCTGTTTCTCAGTCAGGTTTTGTAGCTATCTTTGTTGCCGGGCACATTAAACCTCAGTATATTCTGAATTATCTAGTTCATCACTGAATAATCTCTTTAGTTCTTCTATAGAAGAACAGTTATCAACAGGATATTGAAGAAGGCGTTTGATTCTTTTCCTTTATTGGTCAGTGCATTGAGTATAGGAGTTGGGAGGTCATGCTGCAGCAGTACAGGACATTGATTAGGCTGCTTTTGGAATACTGCATTCAATTCTGGTCTCTCCGCTATAGGAAAGAATTTGTGAAACTTGAAAGGGTTCAGAAAAAATTTACAAGGATGTTGCTAGGGTTGGAGGGTTTAAACTATAGGGAGAGGCTGAATAGGCTGGGGCTACTTTCCCTGGAGAGTCGGAGGCTTGAGGGGCTTGGATAGGATGAATAGCCAAAGTCTTTTACCCAGGGTAGCGGAATATAAAACTAGAGGGCATAGGTTTAAGGTGAGAGGGAAAAGATTTAAAAGGGAATTAAGGGGCAACTTTTTCCTGGAGAGGGTGGTGCATGTATGGAATGAGCTGCCAGAAGAAGTGTTGGAGGCTGGTACAATTACAACATTTAAAAGGCATCTGGATGGATTTATAAATAGGAAGGGTTTAGAGGGATTTGGGCCAAATGCTGGCAAATGGGACTGGATTAATTTAGGATATGTGGTCGGCATGGTCGAGTTGGACTGAAGGGTCTGTTTCCATGCTGTAAATCTCTATGACTCTATATGACTCACAATGTCTCAGTTTGTTCAATGACTGGGTACAACTTGAACTGTTCTTGTAAGGTGCACTTAATCTGTCTTTTGTGATGACCTGTGATTATAAATTTCAGCAATGATGCTGTCCAGTGTAACCACAGCACCATCACTCTCACTCCATTGATCCACAACATACCAAGATTGAAAAGTTAAATTCTTTTATTTATATCAGGTTTTAAACAACAAGATTCTTCAAAGGCTTCTTAATAGACAAAAATATCCATTTGTTCGCAAAACAAAACTTATTCAATGAAGATGTAATAATTGGTTAACATATACAGTCAGCAATGTAGCAGTATAAGTGCTTATCCCCCTAAGTATTCCCAAAATGCGCAGACATGTCTCAGGAAAAGGGAAAACAAAACATCCCTCTGCAGAGATTGGCTTTCTGGGGGAAAAAACACACTTTAGCCAATGGGGGTTATTGTTGAAGACAAAAGGATAAAGCATAGGATATTCTGGAGTGTATTGGTCTGATGTTCTGGCATAAGTGGTCAAGTTCCTCAGATTGTATGGTAACATGTAAAGGAACTAAAACAACAAAAACACTTTCATTTGCAAACTAGTTCCTGGAAAATGGTTCACAGTCGTCACTGAAATCTTATAGACACAACTTACTCAGGAAATATAATCTCAATTGGTCTTACAAAAGAACAAATAGGTTTCATCTGAACTCAGCAAGAGGCTTTCCTTTTCATAAATGAGAGAGAGCAGTGGGGCAGTTTATTCTTAGCAAGCTTTACCAACTCTGTTTGTTCTTAGCAGGCTTTCCTCAACTAGCTTGTTCTTGACAGGCTTTCCTCTAATTCAACCAGATAAATCAAGAATCTCTGTAAGCCAGACACTGTTCAAACCAGATCTGGCAGGGGTTTCAGCAAAGCAAGAAGTAATTGCCATGCATGTGGCTTATAAGAAACCTTTTATTTTTAAAAACAATTCCAATATTCACAGTGAGCTTTCAATGACTTCTTTTAAGTAAACCAGAATCTTTCGAAGTTAAGTCGTCCAAGTGATATTAATTCTGAGGAAGGGTCACCAGAGCTGAAACCTTAACTCTGACTTTTCTTCACAGATGCTGCCAGACCTGCTGAGCTTTTCCAGCAACTTCTGTTTTTGTTCCTGATTTACAGCATCCACAGTTCTTTTGGTTTTTATTTAGTATTAATTAAAAAGTATCTTTGTAACACTGTTGATTGCTCTGTTACATGGAATAAATCACTATAATCCTGTAGCAGGCACTGAGAGGAATGTATAGATGAGGTAGAGAAGAAAGTTGTCTTGCTTGGAAGTAAATTATCTCAGTGCAGATTTTTGTGAAGACCTTGCTCCAGCTGTACAAGAAGATGACTTGGATAGTGATGTTTAATAATCAATAATGATTGCAAAACCGTCAGCCTTCATCATCAATACTCCTCTGAAACTGACAGCAATTTCTGGAGTCTGCATGTTTGTAATTGAACATGGAAATCCAGTATTGCTGTGAATGATTCTTTACTTTTGCAAACATGCCTTGTTAAAGTATCACTAGACTGAAAACTATTAGAAATAACAACACTGATGAGAACTTGTTACAGATTTAGTAGGAACTGCCGATGCTGGAGAATCTGAGATAACAAGGCGTACAGCTGGATGAACACAGCAGGCCAAGTAGCATCAGAGGAGCAGGAAAGCTGATGTTTCGAGTGTAGACCCTTCTTCAGAAATGCTAGGCTTCACAATGGGGTTAAAATTGTTACAGAGATAGTAGGAACTGCCAATGCTGGAGAATCTGAGATAACAAGGTGTAGAGCTGGATGAACACAGCAGGCCAAGCAGCATCAGAGGAGCAGGAAAGCTGACGTTTCAGGTCTAGACCCTTCAGAAATGAAAATGTTCCATCATATTGAACAAGGCCTAACTGGGCTTTGTTGGCATACCAGATTTATCATTGCTGCTGACCAACATTTCTGGCCGTGGAAAACTGATGTAATACTTGTGGTAAGCCAAATTTCTCCATTGTGATATAAAACAAGATGCATTTTTATGTTTTTTAGAGCTGGTTCATCTTGTTCATGATCATTGAGATTTTGCCTGAATCCCTTATGTATGGCTTAGTTATGTTTTGCTATCTGTGAAGTATCATTATGAGGAATAATCAGTGCAATTTGCTTCTTAGTTTGCTGTCTATGAGAATACTTCAATGCAATTGACTGATGATTCTGCTTGATGAGCTTACTGTTGCTGGACACCTGGAGATTCACTTGACTTGATAGCAGATTCAAATTAATGTCAAGAAAGTGTTGTCACTTCACCACTGACTGCAAAATGCAGACTATTATGGTTGCTAAAATGTATGAAAGAAAAAAAAGATTTTTTTTAAATTAGTTTTTATTTTGGATTTACCACTGCTCTATATGTGACCTGATCTTTTTTCTCTTACAGAATGTAAATTAAAAGTCAATCAAGCAAAGAGAAACATTGTTGTGAAAGAAAATGACAATATTCATTTAAACTGCTACATCATAAATCAAACAAGACCAGACTCTCAATTCTCTGTGCAATGGCACGTTCAGAAATCACCGGAGAAAGCTGATAAGCTGATCCTGAAATCAAACCGTGACTCGGTGGTTGAGCACAAGGACTGGTTAGGAAGAGACAAGAAGAAGGAGAGACTACAAGTTGCAAAACCTTTTACTGGGCATTATACCTTGGTCTTACTAAAAGCTGACATTAATGATAGTGGGAAATACTATTGTCATGTGGAGGAATGGCTACTAAGCCCCAATAACATCTGGTATAAAATTGGAGAGGACACATCTGGACAGACCATTGTCACTGTCCAGCGCCCAGGTATTGAATCAACTTTGTCTTTGTGAAAAGTATTCTGTGCAATGGTGCTAGTTGCCTCACAGGTAGGACAGAAGAGAAGGTCTGAGTGCTAGCCATGTATCTCACTTGATAACTGTGTTGGCAGAAGCTATGCCCTCTTGTTGCTTAAAGAGTAATACAGAATTTTAAAAAGAGATAGAAAAGTGAGGACTGAATGCATGTCATGATACTTTGTAATTTGTATGTTGAACAATGTTAACAATTTGAAACATTCAGGACCAAAGAAGAATAATATTTTACATATTCTCTTCCCTGACAGAAGTAATCTACCTAATTATATTTTAAAGTCAATTAAAATTTTCCAAGGGATTTCATGCCAGTGTTATTTGTAGCACAAGTGCACAAGCAGTATGCTACACATTCTACATTTGAACCCTGGTGTTAGCTGTCATTTTCATGACTTTAAATTCGGAGATAGAACTGATGTGAGCAATTTGATTCGTTTGATATCTTAACTGATTGACCCCATTCAGCTCCAAAGCTAACAAACAAATACCTTGCATGTGATATAAAATAAAAGATTCAATTTGAAAAAAAGATGTAGATGGACCTAGCAGAAGGTCCTGGGGTTATTGGTGGAATTTAATCCAGACAATAAGGGCCTTGCCCAACAGGTGGAGAACTGTGTCACCCACTTTTGAGAATGCACATTGCATCCTTGGCCACTTGGGTGCTCAGCAGGCCACCTTCCCTGGGAACAAGGACACTTCTTTCCCTTGAGAACTGCTGGCTATTTAGAGGCCATTGGTTCTCCATATCAGGCAGAGCCACCAGAAACCAAGTTAGCAGCCAGCAATACACCCTGCAGAGGCGTACGTGGAGAAATTCATTAGGACGTAATATACTAGTGACCTTACCATTGTCATGTGATCACCACGTCTTCTGTTGGTTGCTTTCATTTTAGCTTGTGGAAGCCATTAGATCTATTACTTAAAAACATGATGTCAAAGGAGTGTAGTTGAAATTGGGTGAATTTTCAGATCTGTAAGAGAGTCAGCTCCAATTAAAAGAAAACTTACTCAAGGATGAATTAAATCACCACTGGATGAATCACAATGGCTGTTAATTCTCTAATCCCTTCTCCTATGGAAATGACAGAGGAGACAGAATTGGCTTCTCTCACTCACAAAACTATGAAATAGATAAAGAATTAAATAACATAATTGGGCAAATTAGAGTTACAACCCTCTTATCAATACTCAGAAAAGAGTGCTACAAAACTGCATTGCACCTGAGATGACACTGAGAAGAAGAGGACTCAGACAGGAGAGAGTTTGAAGCCATACTTTAAACCCCATATCAATAATACTAATGAATGGTATGGTTGTATATCAGAGCTTTAGGAGAGGGAGACTGTTGTTCTGTATGTGATAGCACTGCCACATTGAGTGTTTGGACAACTCAAAAATGATCTCATCAGAGATAGGATTGCTTTAGGCATAAGAGATCCCAATGTGAAAGCACGTCAAAAGAGAGAAAAGAAACTCATTCTCAAGAAAGCCCTTGACATGTGCAGAAACTCGAGGTTGTCAATCATCCCTTGTGTATTAATGGGATGAAACTTTACATTACACTAAGACATATTCCAGGTCATGGAGACAGAAAGGACTGCAGATGCTGGAAGCTAGAGTCAATAAATGTGGAGCCGGAAAAGCACAGCAGGTCAGGCATCATCAAGAAGCAGGAAAGTCAATGTTTCGGGCCAAAATCATTCGTCAGTCCTGATGAAGGCTTTCGGCCCGAAACATTGACTTTCCTGCTCCTCGAATGCTGTCTGACCTGCTGTGCTTTTCCAGCTCCACATTTATTGACTCATATTCCAGGTCAAATGAGAACAACATATTGGAAAAAAGGAAGAAGTATTTGTTCAAGAGCCAGCAGAATGATCAAAGCCTGAGGACTGGATGTAAATATTGCAGAGGCCTCCATTCAAAAGAAAAAAATACATGTCCAGTGTTGGGGAAACAATGCTTTCATTGCAAGAAGCTGAATCACTTTACATGGCAGTGTTTAGCTAGAAATAAGCAAAGTAAGCCTGTACAGATGGCTTTTGGAGAGATGTCAGCCGTTTATTCTGATAAATTGCTCTACAGCATAATACAGGTTGGTTTCATCAGATCTAAAGGTAATAAATTGGTTGTGATTATTAGAATGATTACTGCAGAAGGAGAGTATCAAATGAATATGAAACACCAAATAGACACCAGTACTTTATGCAACAGCATGAGTTTTGAGGACTTGTGTGATTGCTCAAGAAGGTAACATGAAACATGAAACTTTTGATGGTAAGGTTGAGGCTATGTGATGGAACAATACCCATCCCAAGAGGACAAATGAAGGTGAGAGCTCAAAGCAGGGGGAAAAATGAAGATCTGTTAGTGATAGTAAGCAAAATCCATTTATCTCAGCTGATTTGATTGGACTGAAAACATTACATTTGCCAAAATTGATTTGCAATATTTTCCTGGCCACCAAGCCATTGACTGATGAACAGACCCTTGAAGATTACAAGGATGCAGTTACTGGTCTGAAGAGGCTGGATAGGCTGAGATTTTTCCTTGGAATGTAGGAGGCTGAGACGTGACCTTATAAAGGTTTATAAAATCACAATGGGTATAGATAAGCCATTCAACCAAGGTCTTTTCCCCAAGGTAAGGGTGTCCAAAACTAGAAGGCATGGGCTGAAGGTGAGAGGGGAAAGGGACCTGAGGGGCAACTTTCCCACACAGAGGGTGGTGTGTATATAGAACGAACTGCCAGTGGTAGTGGTAGGGACAGGTAGAATTACAACACTTAAAAGACATTTGGACAGGTACATGGATAGGAAGGGTTTAAGAGGGATATGGGCCAAACGCAGGCAAATGGGACTAGTTCAGTTTAGGAAACCTCGTTAGCATGGACAAGTTGGGCTGAAGGGTCTGTTTCTGTGCTGTATGACACTGTGTCTTCCTGGTGAATGTCATTTTGATATAAATGAGAGTGTAAGACTAACTCAGCATCTGATGAGGAGAGCATAGTAGTAGCAAATGAACCTGGTAAGCTGAGAGTATGCGTAGATCTAAAGGATCTCAATAAATCATTGAAGATATCTCACTATGCCATGCCAACCATCAAATAATGACAGGATCAGACAGAGTCAATATGGGCTTACGAAGGAGAAGTCACCCTTCCAAATCTGCTGGAATTTATCAAGGATGTGCCTAGTAACGTGGACAAGGTACAGCCTTTGGCAGCTTGGACCCTAGCTATTCACAATATATATTAATGATTTAAGTGTCACATCTCCAGGTTTGCAGATGACACCAAACCGGATGGGAGGGTATACTGTGGGAAGGAAACAAACAGGCTTCAGTATGATTCGGACAAGTTAAGTGGACAAATACATGGTAGAGTCACTATTATGTGGATAAATGTGAGACTATCGCTTTGATAGCAAAAAAGAGGGAGGCAGATTACTATCTGAATGGGGATAGATTGGGAAAGGGGTAGGTGCAATGAGACCTTTTACACAAGTCACTGAAGGTAAACAAGTAGCGAAGAAGGCAAATGGTATGTTGGCCTTCATAGAGAGTGGATTCAATTACACGAGTTCAGATGACTTACTGCAACTGCACAGAGTCTTGGTAAGACCACACCTGGAGTATTGTGTGCAGTTTTGGTCACCTTATCTAAGCACGGATTTTCTGGCTATTGAGTACGAAGAAGCTTTGCTGGACTAATTCCTGGGATGGTGGGACTGATGTATGTGGAAAGACTGAATCAGTTAGGACTATATTCAATAGAGTTTAGAAGAATGGGGAGGAGGGGGAATAGCATAGAAATCTAGAAAATTTCTAACAGAATAAGCCAGGGTAGATACAGGAAAGATGTTCTTGATGACCAGGGACTCTAGAATTAGGGGTCATAGTTTAAGGATATGGGGTAGGCTTTTTAGGCCAGAGATGAGGAGAAATTTCTTCACCCAGGGAGTGGTGAGCCTGTTGAATCCTCTGCCACAGGAAACAGTTGAGGCAAAATATTGAAGACTTTCAAGAAAGATGTAGATATAGTTCTTAGGACTAAAGGGATCAAAGGATATGGGAAGAAAGCAGGAACAGGGTACTAAATTAGATATCAGCCATGATCACATTGGATAGTGGAGCAGGCTCAAAGGGCTGAATGGCCTACTTAATTTCCGATATGCTATTTCCCAATGAATAGATTTTACCAGAGCTTGCCCTTGATGCAAAAAAAAAAGTTATTGGCAAGTGAAGCTAAATGAAAACCCATTCAGGGTTACAGATAGTTGCTCATGCCACTTGGCATTTCCACTGCTCTGGAAGAGCACCAAAGTAGACAGCACAAGGCAGTCAGTGATCTTCTTGAATTAGAAGACATATTGGATGATCTACTAGTCTACGGATGTGGAAACACAATGGAAGAACATAGAACATTACAGCGCAGTACAGGCCCTTCGGCCCTCGATGTTGCGCCGACCTGTGAAACTAATCTGAAGCCCATCTAACCTAAACTATTCCATTATCATGCATATGTTTATCCAATGACCATTTAAATGCCCTTAAAGTTGGCGAGTCTACTATTTTTGCAGGCAGGGCATTCCACGCCCTTACTACTCTCTGAGTAAAGAACCTACCTCTGACATCTGTCCTATATCTATCACCCCTCAATTTAAAGCTATGTCCCCTCGTGCTAGCCATCACCATCCGAGGAAAAAGGCTCCTACTGTCCACCCTATCTAATCCTCTGATCATCTTGAAGAAGCCATTGCAGACCACAATCAGAATCTAGTGTGACTACTAAAGAGAGAATTCATCAGATGAAGATGAAGCTGAATAAGATACATTTGAAAATTTCATTAAGTCAAGTACATAGGTTGTGTATTTACAGCAAAAGCTCTCTGCCTGGATCCTGCCAAGGTGACAGCAGTAGCAGAGATACAGCAACCAACAATTGTGAAAGCAATGCAATAACTCATTTTGGATTCATGCATTTGTACAGAATATACTAGCTGGCTTACTATGGTCATGGAACCTCTACCTTTGCTGCATGTTGCTTTCACCTAAATTGGCGTCAGGAAAGGAAGGCCATCTGTGAGTCTTCCCAATCCAGACTTCATTGGGACAGAGGCAGGAAGGTGGTATGGTCCCCACCAGACACCCTCTTGCCCAATTAAATGCCTCCCTGGCTCTAGACCTGGGGAGAACAGCAAATTCCATCTCTCTTTCTCCAAACTCATTGAAGCTGGCAGGAGAAGTTGAGAAAGTGGCCAATAAAGTATCTGAGCTCCTGTACTTTATGAATATTGGCATCAAGTACAAAAAGAAGCAATTTATGAAAAACCTTTACAAAACACTGGTTCAGCCAATTCTGGGCAAAGTGCTTTCAGAAGGATGTGAAGGCAATCGAATGCTTGCAGAAAAAATTTACAAAGATTTGGTCGGCATGGTGGCTCAGTGATTAGCACTGCCACCTCACAGCGCCAGGGACCCAGGTTCAATTCCACCCTCGGCTGACTGTCTGTGTGGAGTTTGCACATTGTCCCAATGTCTGTGTGGGTTTCCTCCGGGTGCTCCGGTTTCCTCCCACAGTCCAAAGATGTGTAGGTTAGGTGGATTAGCCATGCTGAGTTGCCTGTACTGTTCAGGGATGTGTAGCTTAGGTGGGCTATAGGGAGATGGGTCTGGGTAGGATGCTCCAAGGGTCGGTGTGGACATGTTGGACTGAAGGGCCTGTTTCCACACTTGTAGGGATTCTATGCACATAAGTTATGTAGATCAATTGGACAAAATAGGGCTGTTTTCTTTAGAAAAGAGAAGGTTAAGCAGACATTTGATAAAAGTGTTCAGAATCATGGGGATTCTGGAGAGTGTATAGGTTCCTGTTTAAAGAAAGATCAAGAACCTGAGGGCAGTGATTTAAGATGATTTTCAAAAAAAATCAGAGGTGACATGAGGAAAAGATTTCATGCAGCAAGAGGTTGGTATCCAGAATGCAATATCTGAAAGAGAGATAGGGCAGATTAAATCATGAAGTTCAAAACTAAGGTTAGAAAATTATCCAAAAAGAAAATAATTGCAGGGCTATGTAGAAATGACAGGAGAGTGAAAATAGCTGATTAACGTTTACAAAGAGCCAGCACGGGCACGGTGGGCTGAGTCTGTCTTTCCATTGTTGTAACTATTTTGTGATGCTGTGATTTCCAGCGATTTCTGTTTTACTCCATTTGATGCATCAAAATGTAAAAGTTAAACTATTTGTGTTTTCAGAAATCACTTTTCTTAACTCCATCAAGTTAATGTATTTGAATTGAATATCCAATAAATTAGTGTGTTTGGGGACTAATGGAACCAAGCTTCTATAATATTTAAAGGCTCTCAGGTTTCCTTTTAATAAAGTAAAAACTCTCTTGTACCTACAGAAAGCAACTTGCAAACTGACAAAGTTGAGAAAAGTATCGCTGTGCCTGAGGACAGCCAAATTCAACTGGAATGCAAGATCAGCAACCGTACTAACCTAGACTCCCAAATATCTGTGACGTGGTATTCCCAGAAAATAGAGGGGCAAGAACAATACCCCATTCTCCACCTGAATCGGAATTCTGTTTTTGAATATGGCAGCTCCATCAATGACAGTGCAAGTCTGAGGGATAGACTACAATTTGAAAAAGCTACTAATGATCTATATAATGTGATACTGAAGAAAGCAACGACATATGATAGTGGCAGTTATTATTGTTATGTGGAAGAGTGGCTACTTGACCCCAATGATGTTTGGTATAAACTGGGAGAGGATCAGTCTGGACTGACTTTTGTGACTGTACAACAACCAGGTACCGTATAGCTATTATTTTCAGTTTAGGAAAGAATGCTTTAATGAAGGATTGTTTCAAAAACTATCCTTTTGATTAGCATTAGACCATATTATATGAGTCCACCTTACTGAAAATTTTAAGACATGATTGTATGATGTATGAAAAATTAAATTATGCAGAACATTAGCTTAAATCTGGTTTCTGAAATGTAATACCTTTCAACAGATTGATATGGACTGAGTTAGCCTCCATTTTAAATTACAATGATGTTAGCATCGTAAATATAGCAGAGAAAGTTTCGCCTCTTTTGGCACCGAATGCATTGCATCCCAACCAATAGCGATTCCCAACCAAGTTATGTTATCTTGCCTCCAATACAGATGCTAGAATCAAAATACATTGTCCATCATAATACCGCAGTGCATGTTGTTCAAGTATTTTGCTTGCCATATGTGTTGCCCCCAACCCTCAAAATTGCACACGTTTAATGCAGGTAATGTGGGATGAGCAAGATTTAAATGCATGCTCTGGTTTCCTGAAAACTTGAGAGCTGGTAACGTGTGCTCTGTATTTCAAAGAAGTGTACTGTCACTGTCATGGTATAGGTCAGTCCTGTTAATTGGATGAGGCAGCATTGATAAATTCAGTTATGTCAGTAATAAAGACATCAGATTCTTCAGTGAACTCAATACTATCCACTTCATCCAGGCTGTGCACTCATGATAATATTCACCCTATTCTGATTTCCATATATTCTCTTTTTGCATCCCATGTTGAAGAAGTTTCTTGTAAAATTCACATGCAACGTACTTTGTACAGTTTAATGTGTTCTGTAAACTCTTCTTAGCCAGTACCTGAGTAAAGTTAATCCTGTTTGTAGCATTGTTCTGTCCAGTAGTATATCACACGTTGGCAGCTTAACAGTTATGGTATACACATTATACATCTGCGTACATGTGTATATGCAATGGGATGGAAGAGGAAAGAATATTTGACGGTTGGAGGGCTGTCTTGAAAGGGCCAGGAATGAGAAACAATTTAGAAACATGAGCACATGAGAGTGTTTGACAGAGTAGATGCTGAGAGAATGTTTCCTGCTGTCGGGGTTTCCAGGACTAGGGACATAGCTTCAAACTGAGAGAACATAAGAACTAGGAGCAGGAGTAGGCCATCTGGCCCCTCGAGCCTGTGCTGCATTTAATAAGATCATGGCTGATCTTTGAGACTCAGCTCCACTTACCCGTCCACTCACCATAACCCTTAATTCCTTTACTGTTCAAAAATTTATCTAGCCTTGCCTTAAAAACATTCAGCGAGGTAGCTTCAACCACTTCACTAGGCAGGGAATTCCACAGATTCACAACCCTTTGGGTGAAGAAGTTCCTCCTGACCTCAGTCCTACATCTGCTTCCCTTTATTTTGAGGCTAGCGGAAACAACCTCCCTGCCTCCACTTTATCTATTCCCTTCATAATCTTCTATGTTTCTATAAGATCTCCCCTCATTCTTCTGAATTCCAATGAGTATAAGCCCAGTCTACTCAGTCTCTCCTCATAATCCAACCCTCTCATTTAAGTCTCCCATTTGAGTCCCCCATTTAAGATGAAGATGAGGAGAAATTTCTTCTCAGGGTATTGTTACACTGGAATTTTCCATCTCAGAGAGTCATGAAGGCTGGTTTATTGGTCTACAAGGGAACCAAGACCAATGGGACTTAGGCAGTGAAGTGGAATTTGGGCCAGGATCAGCTCAATCATGACATTATTGAATGATGGAGCAGTCTCGAGATATCATGTGGCCTACTCCTGTTCTTCTTTCTCATACTTTTGTGGCCAGAGGTATAGTCAGGCAGTTATGCACAAATTTCTTGGATAATAATTATATATTGGTTACTTGTGAATCAAGGCACAGATGTTATTAAATGGAAATAAACGAAAAGCAAATCTAATCATATAGCCATAGTTTGCCTAAGGCAATCTCTTTAAATCTCATTAGCACTGCTGGTGTTAATATTGACTTAATCACAGTGTGACTTACTTTAAAAGAGTTATTTCAATTGAAATATTAGCTGGACATTCATCTCTGCCTCATTTATTCATGATTAAACTGATGTCAACTTCAGTGACAATAGTCAGAAAAGGTGTAAGATGTGATCAGATGCAAAGGAGGCAGAAATTATCCTGCCAAAATAACAGTTTATTTGAGTTAGCTGATGGGATTGAGCTCCGGGAAACTCCAGAAATTAATATATTACTGCATCACAAGGAATAATTCAGCAAAACTGAAATTTTGAGATCAGTTGTACAGAATCTATTTTTTAATACATATGGAGGAAAGACATGAAATAGGCCATTGTGGATTGGAACCTTTCCAGAATGAACTTCATTTGACAGCCCACGTTATACTGGGACCAAATGTAAGCCTCCAGCTGTGGTTTTGATGATGCAGTTTTAATGTAGTGTAATCTTACTGTTAGTGTTAAATGGAAATTGACTGCAATCTACAATGCATGTCTCAAGACAGCAGGCAATGATTTTCACTCCTGAATCTGCACATTGTGGATGTGGGCTTGACTGCCTCATTACTGCGGTGAATTGTGGGGTGGGGGAAGCACCACTCATGGTATCTGTATCTGGAAAATGAGGCTGGGAAACCTCAGCCATTGGGGACTGTTCAATGGGAAAACTGCTTGGAGGTGGACAGACATTATGGAGCTAACTCCATGACAGGGATTTTCTCAGCAGCTTGCCACTTTCATTTCCTATATCTGCTTCTTCCCATGTGATTAAATTTAAATCTAGAAGTGCCAGAGTCTGCATGCAAAACACATTTGATTTAGTGGCAGCAGAAGTTTCTCATTGGTAAAACCTGCCATCAGTTGACAATGCTGCACCTACAGAGGGTCTGGTCAGAGGAGCTTCTGGTCAAACAAGGAGACTCTGTATTTTGACCACAGCATTCTGCCCAACTCCACTGATATTAACATAAGACTTGAGAGCCCAAAGGTGGTGCAGGTGTTCCTCAAAATTAAATTTAAGTTGTAAGTATTTCACATTACAATGATTTCACTTTATTCATGTGTGCATCATTGTTACTTGTTGAGATTATCTTAGTCAAAGTTAAATGTGCTGGCCTACCTCATGGTTGGGATGTGTTGATGATTACACGGATGTTATAGGGACATTTCCTTTATTGTGGAAGAAACAATGCTGTATTTTTGTGTCCATTCTTTGAGTATTTATGTTAGTGTCCAGTGTTGTACTCACCACTCTGTGGGACACAGCTGAATTTGCAAGCTCAACTGGTCCCCTCTTCCATGCATTACAAAGGATATTGTCCAAGAATGATCTCTGCAGGGATTAGTTGAAATGTTGTACCAAAGCCCTGTGGGGATTCTGCCAACCAACGACCTGAAATGGACTCTCATTTGGATTGTACTGACAATGCCCTTTGCCCCCATATTTTCTTGATTTCACTATCCCATCATTTCCAGGATACAATGCCCTTCCTATTTCACTTCCCTATACTTGTGAACTCACTCCTCTACTATGGTGATTCCATTCGACAATCCATTTACTATTGATTCACTGTTGCCATTCCCAAGCTTCCATGCAGGAACTCCATCTCCTGCTCCCCTCCCTTGTCGCATGGAGTTAAGCAAAGAAAATCACTGCCTTTACACAGCTGCACATCCCAACTGGTGCATGTTGCCTTTAAATGATTGTAAACCAGTTGTCATGAGATTTTCTAACTATTTTGGACTCATTGAATATTGTTTTCCACTGTTGACTCTCACGGCATGCAAAATATATGACACCCCTCTCACTCACTCCAATCTCTCCCCCACAGAATGTGCAGCCCTCCACTCCCTCTGCTCCAACCCTAAACTCACCATCAAATCGCAGATAAGGGAGGCGCAGTTGTGGTATGGCGCACTGACCTTTACATCGCCGAGGCCAGGCGCCAACTCTCTGACACCTCCTCCTACTGCCCCCTCGATCATGACCCCACCCCAACCACCAAAACATCATCTCCCAGACCATCCATAACCTCATCACCTCAGGTGATCTCCCGCCCACAGCCTCCAACCTCATCGTTCCCCAGTGCCGCACCACCCATTTCTATCTCCTTCCCAAAATCCACAAACCTGACTGCCCTGGTCGACCCATTGTCTCCGCCTGCTCCTGCCCCACTGAACTTATTTCTGCTTATCTCGACTCTATTTTCTCCCCCCCACCCCCAGTCCAAGAACTTCCTACTTATGTCCGGGACACCACCCACGGCCTCCACCTCCTCCAAGACTTCCAATTCCCTGGCCCCCAACACCTCATCCTCACTGTGGACGTCCAGTCCCTATACACTTGCATTCCCCACGCAAATGGCCTAAAAACCCTGTGCTTCTTCCTCTCCCACAGGCCCAACCAGTCCCCCTCCAACGACACCCTCATCCGCTTAACCGAACGCGCCCTTACCCTGAACAACTTCTCCTTTAACTCCTCCCACTTCCTACAGATTAAGGGGGTGGCCACGGGAACCCGCATGGGCCCAAACTATGCCTGCCTCTTCGTAGGATGCGTGGAACAGTCCCTCTTCCGCAGCTACACTGGCGCTACACCCCACCTCTTCCGCTATATCGATGACTGTATTGGTGGAGGAGCTCAAACAGTTCATCAACTTTACTAACACCTTTCACCCCAACCTCAAATTCACCTGGACCATCTCTGATACCTCTCTCTCCTTCCTGGACCTCTCTGTCTCCATCTGCAGTAACCACCTTGAAACTGATATCTATTTCAAGCCCATCGACTCTCACAGCTACCTAGACTACGTCTCCTCTCACCCACCTTCCTGCAAGCATGCGATCCCCTACTCCCAATTCCTCCACATCTGCTCCCAAGATGAGGCATTCCTCTCCCGAATATCCCAGATGTCCTCGTATTTCCAGGACCGCAACTTCTCCACTTTATTGGTCGAAAACGCTGTCGACCACATCGCTTGTATTCCCCACACCTCAGCCATCACACACCCTCCCCGCAACAAAAACAAAGACAGAATTCCCCTTGTCCTCATGTATCACCCCACTAACCTCCAGATTCAACACCTCATTCTCCGCCACTTTCACCACCTACAAAATGACCCCACAACCAAGGATATATTTCCCTCCCCACCCCATCTGCCTTCCAGAGGAACCACTCTCTCCGCGACTTCCTCGTCCGCTCCACACTCCCCACTAGCCCCATGATCCCTGGCACATTTCCCTGCAATCGCAGGAAGTGGTACACCTGTTCCTATACCTCCCCACTCACCTCCATCCCAGGCCCCAAAAAAACCTTCCACATCAGACGGATATTCACCTGCACATCTGCTAATGTGGTCTACTTCATTCATTGCTCCAGATGTGGCCTCCTCTACATCAGTGAGACCAAGCGTAGGCTCGGAGACTGCTTTGTGGAGCACCTGCGCTTGGTTTGCAACAAACGACAACACCTTCCAGTCACGAACCACTTCAACTCCCCCTCCCACTCCCTGGACGACATGTCCATCCTGGGCCTCCTCTGACTCCAGCATCGGCAGTTTCTTGTATATGACAAGTACAGATCCTTCAGAGGCCAGCGTACTATTTGACACACTGCAAATGTGCTATTGACTTTACCTCCATGTCTCAGTTTGCTCTCACGAAATCAAAATATCATCTCTTGTTTTTTAACTCTTTGCTCTTGGCTTTGCTAAAAGGGCTTGCTCATATAACCGTTCGTAACCCAAAAAGATTGCTGGTATTTTAATCTGTAGTTCTGGGCGGCAAGAAGTCGGCAAACTGAACGAGAGAACCATCCCAAATGATCGTATAGTGCCCTTCTATAGTAGTCATGTCTACTATATAATTCAAAGTTCCATCAACTTTGTTGCTGCGGATCCTTCTGTAATTCTTGTACTTGACAATTTATTAAGAAGGGTCCTTTCTGCACCTTTCAATCTTTCCTGCTGGTGGTTGATCTGGGCAGAGATGACTGAATGTCCTTTGTTTCACTCTTTGAAGGAGAGGAATAATGTGAACTTAAGACAAATTTACTGATCCTGCACTCCCAGTTGGAAGCAACGAATAAAGGAAGTAAGGATTGGAGGTAGGACTGCAACACAGCAGATGCTCTGACCTGCCCATTGTGTTCAAATGTGTTGCCCTGTTGGGAGGATCAGATTAGTGAGTTTGTTCAACAAATAGAAAAATGGGTACATTGACTTTCTCAGATTTTCACAAGTTAAATATTAAGATCTGTTAACTTCTTGTTTTCAATTTTGCAAACAGAATTTAAAATGCAAGTGGATAAAACTGAATTGAATATTAGCATACCAGAGAAGGACCTGTTTCAGCTCACCTGTAATGTAACCCATCAAACACAAGATAATTCTCAATTTGCTGTAACTTGGTTCATGTGGAAAGTCAAAGAAGGTGCTGACCAAATTGTGAAGGAGACCATTTTAAAAGTTGATCACAATTCAGTGTTTGCATTTGATGTTTCCCTGGATGGAGTCGAAGGAATGAAGGAGAGACTGCAGTTAGAGAGACCTTCCAATGGACTGTACATCTTGACTGTGCAGGACTCTGCCAGCAGTGATACAGGCAACTACTCATGCCACGTGGAGGAATGGATTCAAAACGCCAACAATGTCTGGTATAAACTAGGAGAGGATGAGTCTGGGCTGGTCATGATCACCGTACAAGAAAAAGGTAACTTGTTCACAGGCAAAATGCTGATATTTCCTGAATCATATTATATTAAATATTAATAAGTATATTAAATAATTGAGTTCATTCTTAATGCCAAGTATATGATGCTTTGGGAATGCTTTATGAAGAAGTCCAAAGATGTGCAGGTTAGTTGGATTGGCCATACTAAATTGCCCATAGTGTTCAAGGATGTGCAGGCTAGGTGTGTTAGTCATGGGAAATGCAGGGTTAGGCGGATGGGTCTAGGTGGGATTCTCTTTGGAGGCTTGGTTGGTGTAGGCCTGTTGGGCCGAATGGCTCAACCTCCAGATCCCCGCTAATCTCTAAGACACAGATCTTCCTAACCACTTCCAGACCCCTGACACTTCTCGATTTGCAGCAAGGTTTAGATGTCAAACACTTGAAGCTTGAAAGCTACAACAACCACCAGAATCTGAATTGTCTCTCTTCACTACCTGGATCACTTAAACCAGCAACTTTGCTGTCAGGACTTGAGCTCATTTGTTTGTCTTTGTCAATTTTTCGTTCCTTTTTCGCACATCCAGTGCCGCAGCCACTGCAAACAGTTTTGGTTTTGTCTATAGTCACCAATTTCCTCCTCCACAACTGCTTAGTGTCCACTTTATGTGAAGTAGAGTAAGATATTTTACTGGGGCAAAGCTACTGTAAAATGCAAATTAATGTTGTGTTTTATTCCTCTCATTTCTATGAGTTTCTTCCTGTATTCCTAACTTTCTTCATTTGTCTAAGTTGATCTGTTACTGTACCTCTTATTCTCTTTGTTGATATCTGTTCTTCTGTTTTTGTTTCTATTCATCTATTTTTGTCTCATTGTTTCTCTTCCTCAATTTCTAGATTTTTCTTCTGTTTTTGTATTAATAGTCTTCCAGGAAATAGTGAAAAACTGCAAGAGGGAATGGCCAGAGCAGTAAGTGGCAGGAGACCACAAATAGCGGAATGTAGACTGGTCATAGGTGAAACTAGGGAGGGATTGAGTCAGGAGCACATGCATGAAGTTGGCCTGCCAAGTATGAAGTATTGGGGAGACAGCAGAGTGAGTGAAAGTGCACTGGATATAATTGTCATTTTCCTGAGATAAGTATTTATTTTTTAATGTATTAATCATACAATCATTTCTTGTTTTGCGTGGTTTACATAGAATGGGAGAAGAACTGATGTGGCAGCTATGTATCAGAAAAGTACTTTTTGATAAAGTCATAGAGTTACACAGCACAGAGACAGACCCTTCGGTCCAACTTCGATCTGCACTAACCTGATATTCTAAATTGATCTAGTCCCATTTGGCAGCAGTTGGCTCATATCCCTCTAATCCCTCCCTATTCAAATGCCCATCCAAATGCCTTTTAAATGTTGTGACTGTACCTGCCTCCACCACTTCCCCTGGCAACTCATTCCATACACGCACCACACTCTCTACATGAAAAAATTACCTCTTAGGTCCCTTTTAAATCTTTCCCTTCTCACCTTGAACTTAAGCTGTCTACTTTTATACGCCCCCACCCTGGGAAAAAGACCTTGGCTATTCATCCTATCCATGCCTCTCATGGCTTTATAAGAGGAATCTTCAAAAGTTGATTGGGGGAGGCTATTCACAGATAAAGGGACAGTTGGGAAGTGGGAGGCTTCCAAAAATGAGATAATGAGAGTTCAGAGACAGTGTGTTCCTGTTAGTTTGAAGAGCAAGGCTGGTAGGTGTAAGGAATGCTAAGGGTATAACGGTGGCTCAGTGGTTAGCACTGCTGCCTCACAGTGATAGGGACCTGGGTTTGAATCCAGCCTCAGGCAACTGTCTGTATGGTGTTTGCATATTCGCCCAATGTCCGTATAGGTTTCTTCCAGGTGCTCTAGTTTCCTCCCACAATCCAAAGATATGCAGGTTAGGTGGCGTGGCCATGCTAAATTGCATATAATGTCCAGGATGTACAGGGTAGGTGCATTAACCATGGCATTATAGGAATAGGGTCAGGGTGTGGGTCTGGGTGGAATGCTCTTCAGAAGGGTGGTATGGACTTGATGGACTGAATGGCCTGCTTTCACACTGTAGGGATTCTATGATTCAATGATAATGTCACCCCTCAGCCCCCAGTGCTCCAGGGGAAAATGCCCCAGTTTATTCCAGCCCCTCCCTGTAGCTCAAACCCTCCAATCCCAGCAATACCGTTGTAAATATTTTCTGAACCCTTTCAATTTTTAACGCTATCTTTCCTATAGCAGGGAGACAAGAATTGTACGGAGTATTCCATAAGTGGCCTCACCAATGTCCTGTATAGCTGCAATATGACGTATTAACTCCCATACTCAATGCACTGATTAATAAAGGCAAGCGTACCAAAAGCTTTCTTCACCACCCTGTCTACCTACAACTCAACTTTCAAGGAACTATGCACCTGCACCCCTAGGTCTCCTTGTTCTGCAACAGTCCCCAGGCCCCTATCATTAACTATATAAGTCTTGCCCTGGTTTGCCTTACCACTATGCAACACCTCACACTCATCTAAATTAATCTCCATCTGTCACACCTTAGCCATTTGCCCATCTGATTAAGATCCGATTGTGCTCTGAGATAACGTTTTTGGCTGTCCACTACACCACCAATTTTCGTGATCTGCAAACTTACTAACCGTACCTCCTATGTTCAAATCCAAATCATTTATATAAATGACAAAAAGCAGCGGACCCATCACCGACCCTCGCAGCACACCAGACCAAAAAGCAACCCTCCACCACTACCCTCTGTCTCCCACCTGCAAGCCAATTTTGTATCCAATTGGCTGGCTCTCCCATTTCCTACGTAATCTAACCTTGCTAACCAGTCTAGGATGCGGAACCTTGATAGAATATGACTGGAGATTTTCAATAAAAACTATGAAGAAAGAGATTATTTCTGCAGAAGGGTCCTGACCCGAAACATCAACTTTCTTGCTCCTCTGATGCTACCTGGCCTGCTGTGCTCCTCCAGCTCCACACTGTGTTATCTCTGACTCCAGCATCGGCAATTCTTACTATCTCTGAGATTATTCCTGACCCCTTTTTTTACATGTCTAAATCTTAAAGGCCCATAAATTACTTCGTAGAAAAGTCATCTCCAGAAGAGAGGTGGGGGATTTAGTTAACATATCAAAGGCACAAGCTGCTGATATTTAATAATATGTGAGGGACAACTTGACCTGTGAGATGCCTAGCAGCTTGACCAGAGGCTGGACCTGTCAGCTTTCTGAGGGAAATTGTTCTTTTGCATTCATTGTGGCCAAGCAGGAGCAGGACTGATCCAGGACTAGGCTTCTTGAGAAAGCTTTTCAGCCTCTCCCCAGGTCTGCTGACCACCAGCTCCCTGACTCCATCCTGATCCCAACAAGAAGGACATGGCTTATTTCAGTAATTCTGTAATTAGAAAATTATCCATACATTAGTATCAAAGTACACATTAAGGAACATCCATCACAAAGATTAATTCATTTCACTTCCTTAACCACCCCTACTCATCTGCTCCACATTTTGCCTATGTACCTTCATATTGAACAATGTGATCCTAGCCCACTTCTAATTCTTCATCATCGATCCTCATCAACTCATACAAAGCTCTCCAAGACATATTGTATCCTACACAGAGATAACAAGGTGTAGAGCTGGATGAACACAGCAGGCCAAGCAGCATCAGAGGGGCAGGAAGGCTGACATTTCGGGCCTAGACCTACGCAAATTCCTAATCATCCTTTATCTCGTACCTATATCATTCTGGTGTGCTTCATATTCAATTTTTGATTTTAAATCTCTTTCTGGCCAAGTTTCTTCCTATCTCCATAATGTCTACCTGCTTTATAGGTCCTCACTTCTCACCAGTATTGGTAACTTCCCTTCAGCTACACAGTGCTCTGGAATTTCTTCCATGATCCTTCCTTTCCTCCTTCCATTCTTTAAGGCACTCCTTAAAACCCACCTCTTTTCCTCAAGTTTTTGTCACCCATTGTAAAGCCTTTCTTTGGCTCAGTGTCATTTTTCTATTCTAAATGCATTATAAATGCAATGTGCTGTTGAATTATAGGGTGTGACTAAAGTGTGACAGCAGCACACATTTATATTTAAAGTTTGCATTTATATCATGCCTTTGAGATAGAAAACATTGCAAAGTGCTTCAGAGATGTTTTAGTGTGGATCCATCTGCTTTTCAAATAATCTCAGGCCAGACTTCCAGTTGTTCCTTCAAATTGTATTTATTAACAATAATTACACAGTGATTGTGCAGCCCTTGTATATGCTGAGAGCTGCCCTGGTAACTACTTTCCATAGAATCTTTCATGCAACTATTGAGGTCATGTCTCAGAGGCTCAGACTTAAACATTATCCCCAAAATAATGGTGTGTGTTTTAAAGACATAACTCAGGTTTATGATTTCTGATGCTCAACTAAGCCGGTTTCTGTGGCATTTCAAAGAACAGTCATACTGAACTTGACATGTTAACCCTGTTCCTCTGTCTACCAACACAAAATCAGACCAGCTTAGTTTTTCCGACACATGACACTTTTTTCAGATCCCCAGTACCTTGCTTTGATTTTATGTTTTTTTGGGATGTATGTCATCAGTACTACAGGAATCATCAACGCCCTGTCAGTCATTTTCACTAACGCACATTGCTGTCAATCAGTATATATTCCCTCAAACACCCTGGAAGAAAAGATTTCAAAGTAATTTGTCATTATGTGTGATAAGTGAACCACAGCCTATGTGCAAAATACCATTTGTACTAATCAGCTGTGCCTCAGTTTATCCATAAACTGACAAAATGTAGCTCAAGTTCAGCTTGTTCACATGATCAATCTGTAAATTCCGATGTAAAGTTTCCACATGCTCCTTTTCAATCATTCGTTAGCCCAGCATTTAGTGCCCATCCCTAATTCCCTATGAGAAATTGGTGTTGAGCAGTCTTCTTGTTCTGCTGCAGTCTATGTAAAGATGTAAAGATACCCATATTGCTCTTAAGGAGCAAGTTGCAGGATTTTGACCTAGTGACAATGAAGGAATAGTGATAATTCTCCAAGTCAGTGTCGTGTGTGTCTTGAAGGGGAACTTGCAGGTGGTTTTGTTCCCAGTTATCTGCTGCCTTCATGATTCTACGTAATAAAGGTTGTTGAAGGAGCCTTGGTTAATTTGTTGCAAGCTGTCTTGCAGATGATACACACTGCTGCCATTATATATCAGTGGTAGAGGAAGGAAATGTTGAAGGTTTTAGAAGGGATGCCAATCAGTGGGCTGCTTTATCCAGTATAAGGTTGAGCTTCTTGAGTGTTGTTGGAGCTGAATTCACCCAGGTAAGTCAAGAATATTCCATAACACTCCTGATGTGTGCACTGTAGATGGCGGGAAGATCTTTGGGAGTCAAGAGATAAGTTACTCACCAGAATTTCCAGTCTCAGACATATGTTTGTAACCACAGTATGTAAATGGCTGGTCCTGTTAAGTTTCAGGACAACATTAACCCCCAGGACTTTGATAGTGGGGGATTCAGTAATGGTAATGCCATTGAATGTCAATGGATAATGGTTAGACTTTCTCTGTGCCATCATCAGCGAGCATCCCCACTTCTGACTTTATAATGAGGGAAGGTTATTGATGATGCATCTGAAGACGGTTGGGCTCAGGACACTACCCTGATGAACTCCTGCAATGATGTCCTGGGAGTAAGATGACTGACTTCCAACAATCACAACCACTGTCCTTTGCCAGCTAAAAATACAACCAGTAGACAGTTTTCCTCCTGATTCTCAATGTCCCAGTTTTGCTAGAGCTCCTTGATGCTGCACTCGTTCAAATGTGGTCTTGACGGCCATGGACAGTGACTCTCACTTCATATCTGGAGTTCATCTCTTTGGTCCATGTTTGAACCAAGGCTGTAATGAGGTCAAAAGCAGAATGTGTCTGAAAGAGCTGAAAATAAGAGTCAGTGAGCAGGTTTTTGTTAAGTGCTGCTTGATAGCACTGTTGATGACACCTTCCATCACTTTACTGATGATCGAGAGTAGACTGATTGGCTGGTAATTGGTTGGGTTAGACTTGTCCTTTTTTTGGTGTATGGGACAAATACCTGGGTAAGTTTCCAAATTGTCAGTTAAATACTAGTGATGTAGTTGTACTGGGACAGCTTTGCAAGGCCAGTTCTGGAGCACATTTCTTCAGTACTGCTGCCAAATGTTGTCAGGGCCATATCCTTTATGGTACTTAATGTCTTCAGCTATTTCTTCATCATGTTGAGTGAATCAAATTGATTGAAGATTAGCATCTGTGATGCTAAGGACCTTCCAAGGAATCCAAAATGAATCATCCACTCGGCTGAAGATGCTTGGGAATGCTTCTGCCTTGTCTTTTGTGCTGATGTATTGAGAATGACAATACCTATAGAACCTCCTCCACATAATGGGTTATTTAATTGTCAATTACCATTCATGACTGAATGTGACATGATTGCAGAGCTTAGATCTGATCGGTTTTAATGTTACTGCTGCTGGCATGACCATCTGCATTATGCTTTGGCTCACAGTTGATTCCTTGGCTTAGCGGTAGTAGTGGAACCATGACGTTACAGATTATGGTTAAGTATAATTATGCTGTTGATGATGATCCTTAATGCCTCAAGCATGCACATTCATGAGTTGTCAGACCTGTCTGAAACTTATCCTATTCAATATGGTGGAAGTGCCCCATAACACAATGATAGTTATCATTGGTGTGAAGATAGCACCGTGTCTCCACCAGGACTGTGCAGTGGTCACTCTTACTGAAACGATCATGGACAGACACATCTTCGCTGCTTTGCATAGTGAGAGCATGGTAAGTATAATGTTCCTTCCTGCTAGTTCCCTCATCAGTTCCTGCAGGACCTGTCCAGCAGCTACGACCTTTTTGGACATGGCCAGCTCAGTCAGTAATGGGGCTACCCAGCCACTGTTGGTGAGGGGCATTGAGGACCAAACCCAGATTACATTCTGTTCCTTTTATTTCTTCAGCGCTTCCTCCAAGTGGTGTTCAACATGGAGGAAAACTGATCTATCAGCTGAGGGGAGGGGTGGATGTGGTCGGTCTGCGATTATCAGTAGAAAGTTTCTTTGCCCAGGTTTCACCTAATGCTATGAGAGTTCATGAAGTCAGGAGTCAGTGCTGAAGTCTCCCAGTACAGCTTCTTCCTGACTGTGTGCCACTATGCTGTGGATCTGTTCTGTGGAAAGGTCTGGACATGCCCAGGAATAGCAATGGCAGGATTTAGGAGATTGTGTGCAAGGGATGATTCTGTGAGCATAACTATGTCAGCATGCTGCTTGACTAGGCTATAAGATATCTATTCAAAATTTGACACTAGTGGCCAGATGTTAATAAGGTGGACTTTGTAGTGTCACCAGGACTGCGTGTGCCGTTTCTAGCATTTGTTCGATGTCTGTGGTCTGTCCTTTTGTGAGACTTTGTAGCAGTTAGATTGAACTAAGCTACTTCAGAAGGCATTTAAGAGTCAACCACATTGCAGATCCACAACAGTTACATATAAGTCAGACCATGTAAGATTAGCAGATTTCCTTCCCTAAACCAGGTGGGTTTTTAACCACAAACTGCATGATTTGATGTTCGTCATTAGACACCTTGTTTAAAGTTTTCAGATTTTATTTATTAATTGAATTCGAATTCCACAATCTGTCATGTTGGGATTACTAGCCCAATAGCAATATCACCACACCACTGCTTCTCCTCATCTGTAGTGGAGGTAAAGAAAACCTCAAAACCCGAAAACCTGAAACAAATAGACAGATGCTGAAAATAAACAGGGCATCGTATTGGCATCTGTCAAGAGAAATGTTGTGTATTTTTTGGTGTTAAACCTTCCGAAACGGAAAGTTTATACGCACAAAGATAACATCTTAAGTATTGAAGATTAACTTTTAAATTATGAGAGCAAGGCATCTGTCCACACACTTCAGGCAATTCTATTTTGAAATTTGGCTAAATATCACAAAAAAGAACTGCCATTTTTTTTCAAATGCCAGTTGCCTGTGAATTCAGTCTGTTAATCCTCGAAGAACTCCTAATTAAAAAGAAAAAAAAACTTTCAAATCATAACATCAGTTACATCATTTTGGTATTTAGTGTTTGTTTCATACATTCAAATACAAACTGGAATTAATCACTGATTTCAGGTTAACATAATTTTTGTCCTTAAATTTTCTCCAAATGAGCATATGAAGTATTACCACCAGATATGTATCGAGAATCATCCAGATATTCTCAACAAAATATAAAACATAGAAGATAGGAGCAGGAGGAGGCCATTCGACCCGTTGAGCCTGCTCTGCCATTCCTCATGATCATGGCTGATTATCCAACCCAATAGCCTAATCCTGTTTTGTCCCCATAACCTTTGATCCCATTCACCCCAAGTGCTATATCTAATCGCCTCTTGAATACATTCTATGTTTTGGCATCAACTACTTCCTGTGGTAATGAATTCCACAGGCTCACCACTCTTTGGGTGAAGAAATGTCTCCTCATCTCCATCCTAAATCATCTACCCTGAATCCTCACACTGTGACCCCTGGTTCTAGACACACCCACCATCAGGAACATCCTCCCTACATCTACCCTGTCCAGTCCTATTAGAAGATGTTGTTACAAAGATACCTCCTTTAGCTTGAAGGATGGGATGCTCTGGACTCAGGTCAGTAGTTCATGTTTCGATGACACGGAGTGAAGGAAGAAGTTGAGGCAGTCATTGCAGAGGGAAATGAAAGTGCGGGGGAGTGGCAATGTCAAAAAATAAGAAAGTTTCTGATTTTCATTATTTCTTTCCTACAGGTTCTTCTCTTCAGGAAGCAATTTGTTCAAATGATGCCCTTTTCTACTTTATATTTTTCTACCCTTTTCCAATTTTTGGAGTCCTGCTTATTGCCATTTTATTAACACGCTATAAAACCCTAAACTCACAGAAGAAGTCTGATGGCAAAAATGGTGTCCCATTGCTCTGGATTAAAGAACCCGCAGTGACTTATTCTCCAACAAGCCTTGAGCCACCAGATTTCAGAATAGGACCAGGAAGCCTCGGTTAACAAAGGAGCAGGCAAATGGCTTTCATAAAAAAATCTAAATGATATTCAACTGATGGGGTTAAAGTTATAATGAATTAAGGATCAATAATTACCCTCCCAAAAAAATCCACGTTTGGAAGCAATATCTTCCACATTAAGAATGTACATTCTGAGGGTCATGGCAGTGAGGTAGGAGGGAGAGTGGGTACTTTTATTCCAAGATATTCGCCTCAATTGGTCTTCTCCCCATTACTCCCAACACAATTAGTTGATATATTTGGAATGTTTAATTTTACACTAATATAGATGTGTAGTCTTCTGCCAACTGTTTGTACTGCATGAGAGCTCTGCTTGTCACACTAGTCTGCCATGTGTAATAAGTCTGACCTCATTAAAATGTCAGATGATCTCCTAAATGTTAAGACTATTGTCAATTTTGAAAAATACAGAACTGTAGCAAATGCAGACCTGTGGAGAGAAATATTGAGCTGTAATGATGTAAGATTTAGGATTTTTTAATGCTTCATTACACTTAACTGCCCCAACGCTTAGTTACAATGTCTGAGAATAGTCAACACCAAATCGGAAACATCTAACTGGAAGGATGGACATAACATCCAGACTTTCTATTCAGTCATTGCACTGTTCTGAACATTTGAACAATGGAACAAAAGAGGAGTGGAAACTTCATAAAAGCTGGGAAGAAGCTGTAGCACTAAAGACTCAAAGACGTTGTGTCAGTTTTTTGACAAGTGTCAAATGACTAGAACTTGTGCAATAGAAAAGCAAGGAACGACACCCTGCAAAGATCGTCATCAATGTTATGACTGCATTATGACAGGATTACACAAACACAAGTATTACTTAATACAGGATATGGACAAAGAAATTCCATCCCTTCTTAATAAATATAGATAAAGCTTAAGTAGACTATTAGCAAGTACAGCCAATGTTTCTCATTGATGAATTTTTGATACAGAAATCTGATCAAGCTGCAATTGTGTAGAATGGAAAGTAGTCATGCAGCTGGATAGTTTTTTTTTATATGTTGTTTTTGCACTTTTTGAAAAACTTTTTATTCTGTGTTTGAACAAGAATTGTTATGATTGTCTGTTTCGTTCTGATAGTGTTCTTTTTGAAAGAGTGTCATTTGGTCAAAGGAAATGGTGACAAGTCTGAACAGATTCAGTGCCCAAGCAGGTTCAATGTGCTGACAGAATCCTGGGTTTTGTTGCAAGCCCATTTAGTCTAATCATGTAACACATGTGTCAGCTTGAATATCTTCAGAAAAATCTCAAACATTCTACATTCAAGAATATTCTGTTGAAACGAAATCAATGTGTATTTACCATTTTAATCATGTAAGATTTCACATCACACAGTGAGGTTATGCTGTGGGTAGTTTTGAATTATTGATGAATTTTTCAGGGTAAAAATGTTTTGCACTAAAACAAAAATGATGATTTAATTGAATCAAACTCTTAAAAACCACAAATTCCACAATAGGGGGAGAAAAAAATTGAATATTTGAGTGAGGAAAGAGAAATGAGCTTGGAAAGGTGAATGCCAGAGATCTGAGTAGTCTTATGAGGGCAGCATCAAACCATGGGGATAGAGTTCAAAACAAGATAATATGTGAGAGGATTAACCAACCTAGCTAGACCTCTATGCATAACTAAATTTTTAGTTTTCATGTTGAATTGATATAATTTTGATGCAAATCAGTTTTGAATTGATAGGTGATTATTTGATTCATTTGATCTGATAGAAGAGATCTCTGAGCTGTTCACATAAATCCCACTGCACAAACTAAGCAGAATAGAATTAACTGTACTTTCTAGATAAAATTACTCTTCTTTCATCTGGTTTATGTCCCTCCGTTATCACATGTCATGCATGTCATATTTCTAAAATTCCCTCCCTAATAGCATTGTGGGTCAACCCACAGCGGGTGAACTGTAGTGATTCAAGAAGGCAGCTCACCACCACCTTCTCAAGGGCAACTAGGGATGGTCAATAAATGTCGGCCAGCCAGCGATGCCCACATCCCACAAATGAATAAAATAAAATGTATAAAAACCATGTACCAGGAGCACAGTACTCAAACAGGTAGGGCTGTTGTAAGCCAATGCATCCCTAACTTAGTATTTCTAATTTATACACAATTGTTACAGTTCACAGAAGCTGCAAATTTTCGGGTGAGAGTCTGATAATACCTTTACCTGCCTTCAGTGATATTTGTTGGATGACCTGCAATGGTTTCAGGTTATACTTGGTATTTCTAATACTCAGCACTTTTGTTAAGTTTGCTGTCCTCTTGCAGTAATGATGAATTATGATAATAAGTTTTGTTTAAAAATTTGCTTTAGTTTTCCTCTAAAATCTAAATTTATATCTTGTTTGCATGTCACAGCATTTCATCCTGAACACAATCACTTGATTCCTCATCTGATCAAGTACTTAGGCAAAAGATACTCCTTTTGAGTATGTGGCCAGTGGCACACAATGTGTTCATTGGACAGGGTAGCAAGGGAGAACAAGCCTTTGATGTCCAATTGTTATGTATAGCCATGAGTGGAGAATATAAAAGAGCTGTGGAGTTGCTGGTAAAGTTAGTTGATCACTTATAGTCTCATGGACTGTTCTACACAGTCCCAATGCCAAGTGAAGTGATGGATTAAAATGTCAAATCTAAAGTAACATGATGTATAAATAGCCTAAATTGTGTCCTTTCCTCCCTAGTGTCAGAAGTTCACATTGTAACATAACCTCTGCATTGCACATTAATATCACTATAATAAGTTCAACATTCATTAAAAGGTTTGAATTCCCTGGCCTATGAAACTTGCTTTCGCAGATATTTCCTCTGAATTTGTGCTTCTCCGAATTTGGGTTATACTGATTTGAAAGTATCACTTACCCAGCTTTATGTTGGAAAGTGAGACATTCATTTACATAACTCTGAACTTATTAAGTACTAAACATTCAAAAGAGGTTAAAAAAAAAGCACAAAGGAAGCAGTAAAAATGTGTTATTGAGTTAGTAAACCAAAGCAGTTCATTCAAATAAAGATTCTCAAGTATGAGTGGAAGAATTGGGAAATTACCATGTAAAATAAGTTCCAGAAATACAGCTTAAGCATTTTCTAGTGGTAAAATGCAATAGAATATCACAATCTCTATAAAGGCATGGAACCTAATGATAAATGAGTAATCAAATATGTTAAATATTTGAGTTTGACTATCAATTTCGGTTAAAGATCATCCCGAGATGCATCAGTAGTAGAATTGCTGAATTATATTTTTGTGGAGTTCACTCAACGAACAGACGGATCCAGCTGAAAACTGTGACTGGTCTGCAAAGAAGCGATGAATTTACATCTGGTAATTAAATACACTGCAAATTATTAGTCCAGTAATGGATGAATTGTTTTGGGAACGCTGTTATTTAAGATAACATAAATATGACAGGTTGTAGAAGGCACCAATTTAGCTGATGAAAAGGTTTGTTTCATCAAACTCACTGAAACATTTGGCTATACTGAGAAATTGAACAGTTTTTCTGGGTTCATAGCTTGGTACTGACTATGAAATTGTTGACTGAAAAATTCTATTGGGCATTCCCGAACACTTTTAATTCTGGAAAATTTCTGGTGGAGTTTCACCAACTTTGGATAATGCTGACTCTAAAAAAAGATCAAGGATACAGATTCTGATTTACCCAACACAATCTGCAAGTTGCCAAGTTGTGTGAAATGGCAACAGCAATATTTCTGGACAACGTCAATTGGCACCACCACCAAAGCCATGAATGAGTAAAGTAGCAATATGGGTCTATTAAACTTGAGTCTTGACTGAGCAAGCCAGGAAAGACATAACTGGTTCTGCACTAGCATTCACAAAAGATCATACCGCAACTTCAAAAAGCAGACTGTAATTGGGCATTATCTGGGGCTTCAGCAAATGCATATTCTACTTTTGAGTTTGGTTTGGATAATTGAGCAGAAATGTAAAAATGACAAATGATAAAGTTGGTGCCTAGAGCTTTGTTGCGTATTGCGGAAAATCCTAGTCAGCAATATTCTGATAATACAAGTCATGCAAGCATACTCTTTAATTAATATTTAAGTGAAAGTATAATGACATGAATGATGTGCACTATTCATATCATTCCCATAACCTACAGGGAAACTGATAATGAATTTCAAATTGCAGATATTGCAAGTTTCCAAGAGTTGTAAAAAAATTGGCATGATTTTTAACATTTTCATTATCTACTTGTGCAATCAAAAGATTTTTTTGTTCAGTGAAAATGCACATACAAACTTTTTATTGAGAAAAGGCTGAAAGAGGCCAATCAGCCCATTGAGTCTGCACCTACCTTTTGAAAAGCATCCTATTCCCCCACACCAGGGTTTTGTAAAGAGGAAGTATCTATGTGATAGGAAACATCTATGTGATAGAAACGGTATTAATGTTATTGAAATCCAAGATTAACTATTTCTATCCCAAACCTCAAAACATTTTTTTTAAATCTCAAGCAACAGTTGATAAATTCTGACCATGCTCCTCAGTTAAATATGTGTTTAAGTTGGTAAGTGGTTTATCACAAATCGCTTATTCTGGTAGGTACAAAACTGAATTACAATATATCAGTATCAGTAAACTGACAGTGATAAGCCAAATATTTTTCCCCCTTTTGTTTTTTTCCCCTTTAGTTAATTTTCTATATTCCTTCCATACCACCTGAAGATCCTGAATCTTGCTGGAGAATTCTGTTCTTAAACTGTCCCCAGGGGTCAAGCAAAATCCTGTTTCAACTTCAATTCATTTGGGTTCTGAAATGGCTAATCAGTCTATTGCATGATCTGTAGATTCTATCAAAGGTGGGGTAGGTGACTCTTTAAGATTGGGTAGGTGGACTGTTTAGAGGTTTATGTCCCTCCAATGCCTTGACTTCACCTCTTTATTTTCCTGACAAAGTGTCACGATGCTCTCCTGAACGAGCCTTCCCCATTTTCATTATTCACAAGAAGGTTTTTCATGAGTCAGTGGGTATGTGAGACCTTTTCTGGAATGTTTTAAGGAGATCTCTAAAGCATTTCTGCCAGTCTCCTGGGAGTTTCCTGCTACAACTGATCTCCAAGTGGAACATTGCTTCAGGAGCCTGAAATCAGGAATATGAATGGCATGTTCAGGTTCAGAGCTGGTTTTGACTCATTTGCAGCTTAACGTTAGGCAAAAGTCACTGGACCATCTTTGCGGTCACCAGATTTGTAAAAACTTCTAAAGGTACCACTCATGGTATTTCTCCAATGCTTTGAGATACTTTCTATAGATTGTTCAAATCTTTAAAGCTGACACAACCTTGCTCGAGTACAATTCCATGTACGGCACCCCCAGTATGTCATCCCATCCAAATTGGCAGTCTTTATTTCTGATCCTGAATAGTAATTTCCAGTAAACTGCTTGATTATGAATGGTGTAAAGGATGTATCTGTTCTCATTGACATTTTCCAGCCTCAGTCATTCTGTCTAGAATTCGGCCTCCAGTTCAGAGTGGCTGGATGCAATTGAAGTACGCAGCTGCGTCTCAAAGGGCCCAAGTAATTCAGTACACACCATTATTCAACTATTTACCTTTCTTTCCTGGATCAACTGCTTTCATAGAATCATACAGTACAGAATGTGGCCATTGTGCTTTTGTCAGCTCTCTGAGATATCCATATTTGTGCCATTACCATCCTCTTGCCCCTAACAGTGCAAATGTTTCCTTTTTGAGGGTATTCCAGTTCACTTTTGAATCTGCTTTCAGCAGCCTTTTAGGCAATGTGTTCCAGTTAATGAATGTAATAACAGCTTGCTACTTAAAAAGAATTCTCTCCAATTCCCCTCTGGTTCTTTTGACAATTGTCTTAATTATGTACTCTTAATACCAGCCTTCTGCCAGTGGAAATATCTTTTTCCTCATTTATATTTATAACAAAACAGTTTATTTGAAATATTACATATGTTTGGGAAGCTGTGTGGATGGAAAATAGGCATATCAAATAAACCAGTTAAGAGACATTAGGTATTTGCTAAAGTTCCAATCAAATCTTTCAAATCAGCATGATTCCATCGTGTATTCAAATTCCTCTCAGTGCAAATTCTAATATGTTTGCTAGACAGATTGAAAGAGAGCTATTCCAAGTTTGAATCCACTTTATTATAAAGATATTTTCAACAGATACCTCAATCTTCCATTTCTCACAATATCTATCAATCTGTGGGATGACTGGGGAATTAGCCAGATACTTTTCACCTGAAGAAATGGAGCAAATCTCACTGCATACGTCTTCCTTCATTTTTTTTTGTTTTGCAAATTTGAATTTCAGAGAAGAAATGACTTCTATGTCAAAACTATGCTAAATAATAATTGAGTGCACCATTTTCCAGTTGGTCAAATTCAAACTAGAAGTGGATATCTAAATCTATATATTTCTATTAGTTATGGTAGTAAATATTATTTTAAATTACATTTAATTAAGTCTGCATGTATTATCCATGTATTACGGCACCTATAACATTTAATAGGACAGTATTTTGTGGGTTAGATATTGCTGGTTGAAATCAATATGATATATGTGAATATAATCTGTCATGGACTTTTAGTATAATTTATAATAACCTGTTGCCTGACAAGCTGAATGAGCCATATCATTTGTCATCAGATCTGGGGGGTAAAGGTGGGTGTTGATACAAAGTGAAATTGAAAACTTTTAAGTTTTTTGAAAATTTTTTGAAAAATTTTTCAAAATATGTATCAGTTATTTTGGAAAATTGGGTAGATGGTGGATGCAAGGTAGAATACAGAGTTCAAGTATAATGGATTGTGCATTTCAGGATTGATTTGACCATCATATTTGTCTGATTGTTCCATGTGAAGCTGTCTTTTGCTGTTCTGCTCACAACTGTTCTTGAAATATTTTATAAAATGGTATCAGCACATAACTACTAATGAATGGGACCATTGTTAGTGTAATGTCAGCGAGTTATTGCACTTTGAAAAACTCACAAGCATCTTGGAGCTGTTCCAATTTTGAATGTGAGTTTAAATGTTTAAAATGCTATCGAGTAGAGCTTGCAATGAATATAGTTGATTATTGCACATTCAGCAACATGTTCCAATGGTCAGAAAGTGATTTACTGCAAACTTCCTTCGTGATCAGGTTGATCATCAGACAAAAGTGGGTTAAGTTTTTAGCCTCACCACATGGACAGTACTCTGGTGGAGTGAAATGTCCTTCCCCTCCCAGCCTGTTATGGAACCTATCAATGGAATGAAATTCAAGTGGCTTGAACATTTGGCAGTGATCTACATCATTAGCTTACTGCCTATGTGAATACTAGATGAAAATTTACCCCATAGTTTCAGCAGATAGAAAACTTAGATGCTGAATGCCATTAGAAATATAATTAATCTCATCCAGTCAACACAACTCTAACGTCCATTGTAAGGTTTCCCACACAGGTAGATGCTAATTGTGGATTTACACAGAGAAAACAAACATTACCACTGAATACAAGAATGATAATTTGACACTGAAACTGAATCATTGTATTTCAGGTGGTCCTATGTTAATACTGTAGCTTCTCCAATGGAGTGTGTTGTAACTTAAGGCTTGCGGCAGAACTGAACATGCTTCCTTGAAGAAGTTATTGTGCATTAAATCTGATTCATTCTATTTTCTTCACAATTTCTTAAAACTTTGTCAGATTGCCACATGACCAATTCAAAGTGTCAAACTTTGTCAGAAGCACATGAAACCGTTTTATTAATTTGGTAGATGTATATAATTTTCCCCTCATGAGATTAGTGCACTTTGTACCTATAATGCTGACATATTTGCAAAATGATTTCAAGGGGTCCTTGCACTGCCTGCTGGTAAAGATCTTCGACAAGATGAGACCTTCTAGTTTGAAATCCTACTGCTAACTTGGAAAATTGTTGAAAAATGAATGCTTCACAGTATTAAAATTAATTGAAGAATGAACATCTCACACAACCAGTCTGATATATTTGTTCCTGTGTATAGGCATTTCTTCCAGCATAACCTATGTAGTTGACCTGAATTAAATTTGAAATTGTGAAGTAGCAGTCGTTACTCCAATTCATGATCAAAACAAACAATTCTATACTGTTGGCACTGTGATATTTATTGTCACTGATATGGAACTCCTGTCATAAATTGACACTTCAATTAAATCATAAATATTGCTTAAAGTGTTAAAGAATGTTCCCAATTTCTCATTGTTTGGACAAATGCCCTGTTTTAGGTATTTTCTATGTATTAATAGTGCATGATATGGCAAAATTTCATTTGTGATGTATTTTAATGTAAATTTTAAAATGTGGTGTGCTTTGAAATCTTTTGTCATTTTGTTGTTAATAAAATAATGTCTTGAAAAAAGTCATTGTGTTTCTAGAAGTACCTTGTCTGCACACCTATGATTAAAAACTTTCCAAATTTTTTTAATCCTGTGGGGATTATTTATGGATATTAGACATTCTTTTTCATCATCCACATATCACGTTTTCCTTTCATGCAGTGACATGCAGAATTGAGGTAAACGACAAAATAATGAACGGATCTGTTCAAGACCCATCTCCTGCACTTCCACCCTCACTCCTTCTTTTCCCTCCCACAACAGCGATAGGATTCCCTTTGTCCTTACCTACCATCCCACCAGTATCCACATCCAGAAGATCATCAGACACCACTTCCTCCACCACCAGACACGTATTTCCCATCCCTCCCTTGTCCGCCTTCTGCAGGGACCATTCTCTCCGGGACACCCTTGGTCCACTCTTCCTTCACCCCAACAGCCCCCCACAGCCCTATGCACCTTCCCCTGCAACCGTCGAAGGTGTAACACCTGCCCATTTACCTCCTCCCGCCCCAGTATCCAAGGAGCCAAACATACCTTTCAGGTGAAGCAGCACTTCACCTGCATTTCCCACAATCTAGTCTACTGCATTTGCTGCTCACAATATGGTTTCCTCTACATTGGGGAAACGAAGTGTAGACTGGGTGACTGCTTCGCAGGACATCTTAGTTCTGCCCCCAAAAAAGACCCTGAGCTTCCAGTTGCCTGCCACTTAAACACACCACCTTGTTCCCTGGCTAACATCTCTGTCTCCGGCTTGCTGCAGTGTTCCAGTGAAGCTCAATGCAAGCTGGAAGAATAGCACCTCATTTTCTGCTAGGGGATCCTACAGCTCTCCGGACTCAATATCAAGTTCAATAATTTTAGGGCCTGAACTCTCCCATCTAGCCCACCATCCCACACACCAGGCCTTATTATCATATTGTCTGACATTACACACCATGCATTATTAGCCACTAACAGTCCCCATTAATAGCTATTCACTGTCCTAGCCAGATCTTTATCAGCTCCTTTGTCCAACTGCTTTTCTCTTTTTTTCTATTCATTTGTGGGATGTGGCCAGCATTTCTTGCCCATCCCTAGTTGCCCTTGAGAAGGTGGTGGTGAGCTGCCTTCTTGAACTGTAGCAGTCCTCCTGCTGTGGGTTGACCCAAAATGCTATTAGGGAGGGAATTCCAGGATTTTGACCCAGCGACAGTGAAGGAATGGCGATATATTTCCAAGTCAGGATGGTGAGTGACTTGGAGGGGGACTTGCAGATGGTGGTGTTCCCATATGTCTGATGCCCTTGACCCTCTAGATGGAAGTGGTTGTGGATTTGGAAGGTGCTGTCTGAGGATCTTTGGTGAATTTCTGCAGTTTATCTTGTAGATAGTACATACTGCTGTTACTGAGTGTCGGTGGTGAAGGGAGTGAATGCTTGTGGATGTAGTGCCAATCAAGTGGGCTGCTTTGTCCTGCTTGATGTTAAACTTCTTGAGTGTTTTTGGGGCTGCACTCATCCAGACAAGTGGGGAGTATTCCATCACACTCCTGACTTGTGCCTTGTAGATGGTGGACAGGCTTTGAGGAGTCAGGAGGTGAGTTACTCGCTGCAGTATTCCTACCTTCTGGCCTGCTATTGTAGGTTAATGTGGTGAGTCCAGTAAGGTTTCTGGTCAATGGTAACCCCCAGGATGTTGATAGTGGGGGATTCAATGATGGTAACACCATTGAATGCCAAGGGGTGGTGGTTAGATTGTCTCTTATTGGTGATGGTCATAGCCTGACATTTGTGTGGCACGAATGTCATTTGCCACTTGTCAGCCCAAGCCTGGATATTGTCCAGATCTTGTGGCATGTGAACATGGACTGCTTCAGTGTCTGAGGAGTCGCAAATGGTGCTGAACATTGTGCAATCATCAGCGAACATCCCCACTTCTGACCTTATGATAAAGGAAGGTCATTGATGAAGCAGCTGAAGATGGTTGGGCCTAGGACATTACCCTGAGAAACTCCTGCAGAGATGTCCTTCAGCTGGGATGATTGACCTCCCACAACCACGACCATCTTCCTGTGTGTCAGGTATGACTCCAACCACCAGAATGTTTGCCCCCGATACCCATTGATTCCAGTTTTGCGAGGGCTCCTTGATGCCACACTCGGTTGATTGCAGCCTTGATATCAAGGGCTGTCACTCTCACCTCACCTCTGGAATTCAGCTCTTTTGTCCATGTTTGAACTAAGGCTGTAATGAGGTCAGGAGCTGAGTGGCCCTGGCGGAATCCAAACTGGGCATCACTGAGTAGGTGCTGCTTGATAGCACTGTTGATGACACCTTCCATCACTTTAATGATGATCGAGAGGAGACTGATGGGGCTGTAATTGGCCGGGTTGGATTTGTCCTGCTTTTTATGTACAGGATATACTTGGGCAATTTTCCACATTGTCAGGTAGATACCAGTGTTGTTACTGTGCTGGGATAGCATGGCTAGGGGAGCAGCAAGTTCTAGAGCACAAGTCTTCAGTACTATTGCCGGAATGTTGTCAGGGCCCGTAGCCTTTGCAATATCCAGTGTCTCCAACCATCTCTTGATATCACATGGAGTGAATCAAATTGGCTGAAGACTGGTATCTGTAATGCTGGGGACCACTGGAGGAGGCCGAGATGGATCATCTACTCGGCACTTTGGCTGAAGATTGCTGCGAATGCTTCAGCCTTATCTTTTGCTCTGATGTGCTGGGCTCTTCCATCATTGAGGAAGGGGATATTTGTGGAGCCGCCTCCTCCAGTGAGTTGTTTAATTGTCCACCACCATTCATGACTGGATGTGGCAGGACTGCAGAGCTTAGATCTGATCTGCTGGCTGTGGGATCACTTAGCTCTGTCTATCACTTGCTGCTTTTGCTGTTTGGTGTGCAAGTAGTCCTGTTTGGTGGCTTCACCAGGTTGACACCTCATCCCAGCTATGCCTAGTGCTACTCCTGGCATGCCCTCCTGCACTCTTCATTGAACCAGCGTTGATCCCCTGGCTTGATGGTAATGGTTGAGTAGGGGATACGCCGGGCCATGAGGTTACAGATTGTGCTGGAGTATAATTCTGCTGCTGTTGATGGCTCACAGTGCCTCATGGATGCCCAGTCTTGAGTTGCTAGATCTGTGCGAAGTCTGTCCCATTTAACACGGTGATAGTGCCACATAACACAATGGAGGTTGTTCTCAATTTGAAGGCGGGACTTCGTCTCCACAAGGACTGTGCGATGGTCACTCTTACCAATACTGTCATGGACAGATGCAATTGCAGCTGGCAGATTACTAAGGATGAGGTCTAGTATGTTCTTCCCTCTTGTTGGTTCCCTCACCACCTGTCGCAGACCCAGTCTTGCAGCTATGTCCTTTAGGACCCGACCAGCTCGATCAGTAGTACTGCTGCCGAGCCACTCTTGGTGGTGGATATTGAAATCCCCCACCCAGAGTACACTTTGTGACCTTGCCATCCTCAGTGCTTCCTCTAAGTGTTGATCAACATTGGGGGATACTGATTCATCAGCTGAGGGAGGACAGTATGTGGTAATCAGCAGGAGGTTTCCTTGCCCATGTTTAACCTGAAGCCACAAGACTTCATGGGATCCGGAGTCAATATTGAGGACTCCCAGAGCAACTCCCTCCTAACTGCATATCACTGTGCTGTCCCCTCTGCTGGGTCAGTCCTGCCGGTGAGACAGGACATATCCAGGGATGGTGATGGTGGTGTCTGGGACATTGTTTGTAAGGTATGATTCTGTGAGTATAACTATGTCAGGCTGTTGCTTGACTTGTCTGTGAGACAGCTCTTCCAATTTTGACACTGACCCCCAGATGTTAGCAAGGATGACTTTGCACGGTCGACAGGGCCATTTCTGCCGTTGTCTTTTCCAGTGCCTAGGTAGATGCCATGTGATCCGCCAGTTTCATTTCTTTGAGTCTCTGTAGCAATTGGTACAACTGAGTGGCTTGCTGGGCCATTTCAGAGGGCAGTTGAGAGTCAACCACATTGCTGTGGGTCTTTGGGCTCTATCCCCACCTATCATTTACTTCTTACCCCTTCCCCCCACCATATCATCTGCATACAAACTGACATTTTCCTAGTGACCATCAGTTCTGTGGAAGGGTCACTCAACCCAAAATGTTCACTCTGATTCTTCTTCACAGATGCTGCCAGACCTGCTGAGCTTTTCCAGCAACTTCTGTTTTTGATCCTGATTTACAGCATCCGCAGTTCTTACGCTTTTTACAAAGCTAGATGTAATCCAAGTACTTACAGTTTGTTGCTTTCGCGAGCAAACATTTTGAGGGCATCGTTACATTAAAGGAAATCAAGGGCCACTGAAGCAATTTAAAACAAGGTCACAGAACCAGAAGCATTGCAAAGCCTAAATTTGAATGATAAAGCCACAATTTAGAAATTTAAGCAAACAAAGTGTAAAGAAGGAAAATAGTTAGGAGCCTATTAAGGCCCCAGAAAAGGTTGGAGATCTATTACTTAAACGGTTCCTGCCTTTACTGCAGTTCATGTAAACCACAAACATTGGGATTCATCTCGGAAAAGACCGTGAAAGCAACGATAATTATTATTTAGTACCTCAGAAATCATCTAGCTAAAACTGTGAATGGATCAGATTTGTCTTATTAAGGTGTGAGGAGCAGAATTAATTCATTTAGGCCTTTAAGACAGCAGAAATCATTTATTAGAAGTACATACAGTGGGGTTAACTCATTGAGCCATGAAGGAAATGGGAATCATATTATGGCAATGATTAATGGGATTTGTCAAGAGAAGCTGCACAAAATGTACAAATCATCCAATTTACTCTCAAAAGGTAAAAGAAAAGCTCCACTTTAATCATAAAAGGAAGGGAAAATATTAATTACAGCAGTTCTCAGTAATTTGGTCATACTGAACGATTACATATCTTTTAAACAAGGAAAATAAATAATTACATTAGAGAAAATGACAGATATAATATTGCCAGGAAGACGTGATTCCAAACATGGGTGAGATAGGACACAGAACACAGAACTGGACATCTTGATTGAAAAAATTCTTAAGATATAGAATCGCTTCCAAACAGGATACTAAATCAAAACTTGAACAAGTAAATAACTTATGGTGTGTAGCTAATGATGTTATAGCTCACCAAGAAAAAAAAACAAAGAAGCAAAAGATAGATATGTTTAAGTACTGTAAGACTGTCAAAATTATTTTAACCACAATTCTTGAAAGAGCCAGACTTAATTGAAGGGTTCAGAAACCAGGGAACACATCGGTAAGTCATTAGTGACCTGTACAGATTAGTGGAAAGAAAACGTAACTAATGAGGTTTAAAGACAGGACTCATAAGAGATAAAATTGTCATTGGAGTTGCTGATGAGTTTTTGTCAGATTTATTACAAAGTAGGATTTGACTAGAGAGAAAACCTCTCAGATGGTGAGCAAAGCAGAAGTTTAGAAAAATCAATCTTAGAAGATTAATCTTATCACAGGAGATCAACAGAATCTTCTCAGTTTTTAAGGTACAAGGCCCTTAAAGGCACATGTGAGAAACCAATGCAGTGAATAGCATAACAGATATGAATAGTCATTGTTAGTGCCGTTGTTAGTACCTTAAAGACACAAGTAGTGACCAATAATTTACAAAGATATGCTTTATCTGTAAAAGAGCAGGTCGTTTTCAGAAAATGTGCCAAAATAGGGCATAGTCACAGAGCAATAAAAAGACAAATAGCTACTCACAAAGAATTTCATATGATAGAACAACTTACAGAAGTAAGAAGGCCAAAGGTATTCATAGGAGAAACAACTTATTCAGATCTAGCTGCTTGACAAGAAGCCATTAATGTCAATGTGCATTTCACCAATTTTAAGCTCTGTACAGTGGCAAGTGTCATTATTTTATCAGATAATCTACCATGGTTGAAGAAACACTCTCTATAGCCAACAGTTTCACAAAACGCGTCCAGGAGTAAAACATTTGTGACAAATAACTTGCCTACTTTAGGGGCATCTGATTGTACAGACTCTATACATAGTTCACAATTAAGAATTCCCACTCTTAAGCACAAGTCAGCATTTTGACCTGAGTTGTTTTCAAATGATGGAAGGAGTCAAATTGTTTAAGTTAAGGAACAACAGGTCATGGAAGAACCGGTCAAAGAACATTCAATTACTGGACAGCTGGTCATGGAACAACAAATAAAGCTTTCACAAAGCTCCCTAGACTCATGGCAGAATCAAAACACAAGACAGAATTCATCAAGATTAACTATGGTGATATAAAAATACTACCAGCAAGTTGGAAATCTTGACTATACCAAATTGACCGAATGTTTTCCAATGCTGTCAATACTGAGGAGTATTCAGGTTGCAAGACTCAGCAGGTTTGCAAGAAGGCAGAAGGAATCAAATAACCAAACAGCAGCACATCCCATTTGAGCTCATTGATGAATCTTTAACTAAGTTAATTCAGAATGCGACACAGTTTAGGGAGCAAATAGTAACAACAGATTTAAATTTAATGTCAGATGTTGAGGTGACTTCTAAGATAGAACTTCAAACAAATTCTTTAATTTCCTTGTCTTCCCAGAAGAATACTAATGGTAGTGATCATGCCATGCAAAAAAAAATCACAAATAATATGAGGGAATAAACATGTTGTCTACACACTTATCAAATGCTGCTTAGCGATTTCAAGGGTAATTTCAGCTCTGGAAATCACTTCATTGTGAAATTGTTGAAATGTGGACTAATGAGGTCTGGAACTGAGTCGTCTTGGCAGAAAATCACACTCAGCATTGGTCAGCACGATAGCACTGTTGATGTCTCCTGTCACTTTACTGATGATTAAGTGTAGACCTGGTGGTGAATTATTGGGTAGGCTGGATTTGTCAGGCTTCTTATGAACAAGACATACCAGACACTTTTTCACCACTGTCTGATTGATATTGTATTGTAGTGAACTGAAATAGCTGAGTAAGTCATTTGGAGCACAAATTCTCAGATCCACAGCCTGGATGTTGGCAGGACTTATCATCTTTGCTCTGTTCAGCGCATTCAGTGATTTCTTTACATCAGGGGAAGCAACTCGAGTTGATAGAAGACAGGGATTTCTGATGATGGGTACCAAAGGGTGCAGGCAGTAAATAATTGTCAATGCAACACTTCCATCCTTATTATATTTGTACTGGGTTCCACAAACACTGAGGATAAGGATGTTAATGGATCCCTAAACTTGCAGGCCTGAGTCAGGGGAACTTTTTTAAAAGGTAAACATAATTCTATAATTCAACAGAAGTGGTGAATTTAGGTCTTGCTATGAAAATTTATAATCTTCAAACTGACATAAAGGTGGGAAATTCACCTCCTCTGATCTTCAGCAAAGGGGCAGAGTTTGGTTAATAGACTATCGGACTTTCACTGTGGTAAGTCAACAGCACTGCAAAAAAACAAACAAATTCATGCACAGTAACAAACTGGTGTAAAACTAGACTAAATCAGCTACATACAAATTTTCTTCAGGGAAAAGTTGTGCAACTAAACTCTTAAATTGCAGTTATGTTGAAAACTTCCAGAAAATTCAAGCACATGATAGAAAAAGAAATGTATTGTTTTGAGATTGTAAAAGTTAGGACATAGAATAATCACTTGTAACCTTCAATAAGAGAAAAATATTAATTGCGTAAACCAGCTCATGTTGCTTTACATTGGTCATTTGTAATATGGCTGTTCAGAGCACCAGAAGGGTATCAAATGAATTATCTAGGCAGGATGAGGTTGTTACCATTTGACACTATTCAAAGCTCAAAATCTCTTCTATATTTTTCCAACGAAAACACGCTTAGTAATTAATAAATAGACAGGACACCTCAATTTGAGTGAAGATTTTATAAATCCATGCAGAGACAAAACTTAAAGTAAATCAATTGCTCCTTCTGTACAAAGAACTTTATAATTGAAGTTGTTAACTTAATATCTTTTCATTGTGATTTTGAAGAAGGGGATTCAAAAGCAATGTCATTTAATGTATCCAATGTTTAGAATGGAAGATGTTTAAGAATGCTCTCTCTGGATACATTGCTGAAAACAGTGTAAGCAGGATCTTTAATCTATTTTCTAGCTGCTAGTTCAGGAAAGGTAGAAGCAGGAACTTATAGTGAGGTGAGTTGGAAGCTTAACCATTACTCCATAAATAATGCATGTGCTATTTCAACTCCCCACTCTCATTTAAATCTCACCAACTGACAGCTAAAAGCAATGGGCACTTACAACTCTTAAATCTAAACTAAATTAATCCTTTCAGAGGTATTGAAGGAATAGTTAACCTTCTACACTGGCAAAGTTATCTGCAATTAACTGTGATTAAGTCAATAAATCAGTTTACACAACGAGTATCCCATTGAGCTTATCTCAGACACTTAAGACTTTGTATTACTACAAGCGGTTTCTCTGAGTTCAGAGCTGAAATACTTTCTGTGCAAGTTTATTAACACCAGTAGGCATAATTTTGCATGACCTATCTATGGATTTGTGGGGATCCATAATGTTCCCTGAGTTGCATCTGCCTAATGTGCCATTTACATTGAGTGAATGAGGCCCAAATCATCATGGCTTCCTTCCCACAAAGTGAAGCTTTTAAGCAGTCACTTAATGCCAAGCCTCAATCCTGAGACTAGTGAAATATGGTCATAGAGTCATAGAGTTGTACAACACGGAAACAGACCCTTTGGTCCAACTCAACCATGCTGACCAAATATCCTAAGTTAATCTAGTCAACATTTGGCCCATATCCTTCTAAACCCTTCCTATTCATGTACCCATCCAGATGCCTTTTAAATGTTGTCGTACCAGCCTCCACCACTTCCTCTGGCAGCTCATTCCATCCATGCACCATCTGTGTGAAAAAGTCACCCCTAGGTCACTTTTACATCTTTCCCCACTCACCTTGAACCTATACCCTCTAATTTTGGACACCCCTACCCTGGAAAAAAGACACTGGCTATTCACCCTATCTTTGCCCCTTATGATTTTATAAACTTCTATTAGGTCACCTCTCAACCTCCAATGTTCCAGGCAAAATAGCTCCAGCCTATTCAGCCTCTCCTTATAGCTCAAACCTTCTAACCCCAGCAACTTCCTTGTAAATCTTCTCTGCACCCTCTCAAGTTTAACAACATCTTCCCTATAACTGGGAGACCAGAACTGAATGCAGCATTCCAAAAGTTGCCTAACTGTTGTCTTGTACAGCTGCAGCATGACACCCCAACCCCTTCTTCACTACCTTGTCTACCTGTGACTCCACCTTCAAAGAACTATGACCCTGAACTCTAAGGTCTCTTTGTTCGGCAACACTCCCCAGGACCCTACAATTAAATGGTCAAAGAAGAGTGCAGGTGGTCAAGGCAAAAGGTGGGGGATGGTGGAGGAGCTCAGCAGGCTACCCTTACCAGGCCTCAGGTGGATGGAAAGCTAGGTTTCTCTGTGATAGGCCTCTTTCCTGGTCAAGGGCTCCCAGCAGCGTGTCCCACCCCATTGCTTCCTTCAGGTCATAATCTTTGCCCCTTGGCTACTATTCCTGTGGGACTTACCCTTTACTTGCTGTCGAACTTCAGCTGAAGCCTGAGACCTACACCTGGATTCCCAACACTTAAGAGTATGAAACTAGATACAGTTTTGACAATGGTCTCTGGTTCCATCTGTTGTGTTATGTCTCATAATTAGTATGTGATATACCTCTAAGAGGTATTGTCATGATTTCATAACCATATCATAGCCTGATTTGGGGATAAAAAATGTCTCATACCCCATTATAACTGGGGCCACTTGAAGCATGACAACACTGGTGAAAATATGTTACTTTTGTAACCAAATAGCTTGACATTAATCCAGACTCTAAAGGGCCTGTCATTGTAAGAGCTGCAATAAATTTCCTGTGAATCTTTCATTGCCACGTTAATCACACTGAATTCTTACATTATCAGAGCACAAGCATTGCCCCATCAGGTTGTTGGAGTCAAAGCCCATACTATGGTGATAAGCCACAGTTAGTAGCAGTCACTGTAAAGAATCCAACTTATTCGTGATAGATACTTGGAAACATCATTGAACATCAGCCAGACATCAGTGCTAGACTTCATTTGGAAAACTAAAGCACACATTTATATAATTGAAGATCTATAAACTACACAAAGAGCTACCTTCTTTCTGCTTATAAACTTATATCAAGCTGCAAGGCCTAATTCATTTTTTACAAAGTCAAATTGACAGCCTGCTTTCTTATTCCACTATCAAGTTAAAAGCAGCAGTCAAAAGTTTCTTATAGTCTGGATAAAGAGCTCTCCTGAACAAAATAAAACTTTTTGAAGCACTGCAAAGCACTTTTCTGATCAGTTTTACCTGTTTGCAGAGGTCAATGGGTATCACCATTTTTCCTCTCCGGTTTGGTACAAATGCAGAGGGAAGCCCAAGTGATATCATCACTCCTTATTTGGTGCTAACACCAACGAGAGGTAGAAACTTATTACTGCAGACCTGTATTTCTTAATCACTTTAGAGACTGTTCCTCTAAAGCCAAGTAAAGGAATGCCAACACTGAAAAATAAAGTGAAACAGAAGCAGCATAGGGAAAAGTAAAAGGTGAAAAGCACACAAGTAAAAGAAACAAACAAACACAGTAACCCTTTACATCTAACAAAATAAACTTTCAAAAAGAATTGGAAGACAAACTCTTAATTATGGGCAGGGCAGTCAATTTACTGAATTACAGATATTCAAGCAACCTATGCAGCTTTTTTCACAGATCGAATTATAAATGATCCAGAGAAAAGATGTCTGATAATATGACTTACTGTGAGCAAGGCAGGGCTTCACAGAATTAACACTCTCAATCTTTCTGTAGAAAGATGCAGAAATGATCTGGAGAGTACTTAAAGATTAACTCAAGGTAAGAATTAACTTCAAGACCATCAGACTCTAATGAGTCATACCATCAGCAACTCTTGGATAGGATATTTCTATGTTTGTTACAAGATGTCACAGCAAAGGGTTTGACTAATCACCCCTACTTCAGTTAAAGCATTCAGAAATGGTGATCTGGAAATTACATTGTTTGAAGATGTAGAAACATAGAGCACAGGAGCACGACTCGGCCTTCGGCTCTTCCAGTTTGCTCCGCCACGGTTGATCATCCAACTCAGTACCCTGTTCCTGCTTTCTCCCCATACCCTTTGATCTCTTCAGCCCTAATAACTATATCTATCTCTTTCTGAAAAATATTCAATTTTTGGCTTCAAGTAGGTTTCAACTGTTTTCTGTGGCAGAGAATTCCACAGACTTACCACTGTCTGGGTGAAGAAATGTCTCCTCATCTCAGTCCTAAATGGACTAACCATTTTGATTAAACTGTGAACCCTGGTTCTGGATTCCCCAGTCTTCAGGAATTACCTTCTGCATTGATCGTGTCCAGTCCTGTTGCAATTTTATAGGTTTCTGTGAGATCCCTCCTCATTCTTCTAAACTCCAGTGAATATAGTCCTAACTGATCGAATCTCTCTTCACATATCAGACTGCCATCCCAGGAATAGACTGGTAAACCTTCAGTGCACACCTTCCTTTTATTTATTTAATATATTGTCACTTGTACCTAAGTACAATGAAAAGTGGATAATGTCGCCACATTCTGGTGCCATCTTGGATTACGGAATAAATTACTGAATAAATTGTATAGATGGTAAAATACTGAATAAATTAAAATTAAATTAATATTACTAAAACTGAAACAGCATCAAAAGTTCATCTTCCATAACCAGAACATTCTTCGTCAGCTACAGAGACCAAAATTGCAAACAATACTCCAGATATAGTCTCACCAAGGCACTGTACGATTGCAGCAAGACATCCCTCCCTGCTCCTATACTCAAATCCTCTTGCTCTGAAGGCCAACGTATTACTTACCTCTGTCACCACCTTCAGCACCTACACACTTACTTTCAATAACTGACTCATAAGAATACCCAGGGTTTATTGTGTTTGCCCCTTTCTCGATCTATCACCATTCAGATAATCCGCCTTCCTGTTTTTGCTACCAAAGTGGATAACCTCACATTTATCCACATTATACTTCATCTGCAATGCTTCTGTTCATTCACTAAACTTGTTCAATCTATGCAAGTATGAAACCATAATGGCAGGCCCACCATAATTATAATGCTTATGGTGCAGCCAACACTATTGTTGTGATCAGCTTTAAAATCTTTAGCATCACATGTTCTGAAAAGGAAGAATGACAAACCTTAAAAGCACTATCAACAATAGAGTAAGAGCCAACATATTACTACTATGCATCCTAAAGGACATGTAGATCAGCAAATGGTGCTCCCTGATATAACCTATGAGAAAGCTGCTCTAAACGATCACTGATTCCTTGCATTGGCAGAACCACAGTGCAGAGCTAATACATAATCTCATCTGGGTTTCCTGAAATCATCTATCTGGCAGATACCAATTGTCCAGCAGTAAAAAGATTACCAGTATGCACAGATCTCTGTATAGTCACAGTTCATGAGATTCAGATCACTGTGGTAGAACTGGCCACCAATCAAAAATCTCAATAACTGTGCCCAAATCACTTGAACAAGATCAGCAATTTTAAAAGTAATGTAGTATTGCATTTCAAAGACAATGCAACAATGTGCATTAATTCCAGAAAGAAGTATAGTGTGCACATGCAGGGGAAGCTTCAAGCAGAACTGAGTGAGATGGGGTGAATTCAGAATGCTAGTCCCACGCAGATTGATATAGCTTCATGGCACCAATACAGACATTAGAAGAATTAAATCTTAAAATTTCCAAAGCCAGGTTATTTTACAAACAAGATGTGAAACATTGCTACTGGTTCATCGCAGTAGTTCATGACAACTGGTGGGGGGGGGGGGGCACTTGGATGGTGCTGCTTTCAAAGGTTACCATTTGGGCTACCAGTATCTATTGCAATAACACATGGAAAGGATTATTGGAAATGTACTTGGCTGTGTTTGCACAGTTTGATGATGTCATGGTAATGGATTAAAGAAAGGCAAAGCGCAACCATAACCTTCACCTAAAGATGGCAGCATTGCATGAAATGTATTAGTATTTAGCAGCATTAAGTGTCAGACCAACATCAGCCAGATAGACATCTTTGTAGCTGTGGCCATGTGTACTCAAACTTTCAAGTACATCCTGATCCAAGAAAGATTAAAAATGTTAAACAAATGCCGACTGCACAAGATAAATGGGATCCGCAACACTGCTTTAGACTTTTCAACTTCCTCTCACCATATGTTCCCAACATTGTGAGAAGAGAGCTCCATTGAGAGATGTGCTGAAGAAGGGTGTCACCTTTGTTTAACAAGCTGACTACCAACAGACCTTTGATTCTCTCAAGGAGGGTAAATCGATAAAATCTTGCTGCAAAACTTCAACCCCATAAAATTTACAACTCTCAAAGTGGAGGCATCACAGAAAGGCCTCGGTGTGCGTCTTATGCAAAATGAGACGGCTATTGATTTTTTTTTGTTTGAAAGCCTTGTCACCTGTGCAAACCAAGTAGTTATAGAGCTCAAGACATTAGCTCTGGAATTTGGCATAACACAGTTTCATACCTAATTATTCCTTTAGAAATTTACCAGTGAAACAGATCATTCAGCACGAGAAATGATATTCCATAAACCACTCATGAATGGTCCACCACATTTGCAGCGTCTTCTAGCCAATTTACAAGAATGTGACTTTGAAGTGAGTTTTAAGCCAGGTTCCATGATGATTATTCCTGATGCACTCAGCCAATTACCCAACCTATATCAAGACCAAAATAGTCCTCTTGATCTTGTGAATTTTTCAATGCCACATTGCCATAATCATTTCTTATTTTACGGGAGCTAACATAAGCATTTCCGCATCAAGCACAAATAACCTGCCAGAGACAATGCTCACATCATAGTAACTGTTAATTGCCTGCGTGATTTATTTTTGAATGAAGGGTGGAAGTTCCACCTCTGGCCAATTAAAACTTCACCAAGTGATACGTGATTGCAAGGCTCTGATCTTGGTAAGGATGCGTTTCATGCCAGATTTTTTGACAGCAGGGCAGCACCAAGCGAGTAATCCTACCCATCAAGTCAGCCTATGAGTTGAAGATAGGATGGGACCAAGGGAACAACTTCCAACAGCAATTTAAAGTGTATATTTTTTAAAAAGCCTCTGTGAACGACAGCAAACTGCAATTTCTCCCAATCAAAGCAGTCATTTTCCAACAATGCACAGTGAGTGAATGGTTACAAATTAAATAAATGAGCATAAAAGCACTTTAACTCATTTAGAGCAGCGAAGTCTCCATGCATAACTAATGGGGAAATTATCCAATCACCCTCATTCTCATCAGAAATAATGCCACACGTAAGGCTGATCTTATGTGGCTTTAGGTTTTAACCTACAGTGTTATTTATAGCCACACAAAATACTACTTTAAACACAGATTGAAAGGTACAATTTGTCACATTAATCTTCCTGGCTGGAGGTCTTATCAACTCCAGAATTACAGTCTTGTAAAACCTACATGTGAAGAGCAGTACCATTCAAACAGGTCCTCTGTCATTTGAAAAACTGCAGACACTGCCTAATTCTTTCTGCTCTCTAGCACCCTTCCCTTGTTTATTGCTAAATCCCCCAACTGCTACAACAGTCAGCGTCATTGATATATTAAATGAATTAAAATTTAGAGAATGAAAAATATTTGTCAGTTTCTTAATCATTACCCATTTTTCTGAAATTGCAAAACCATAAACCTTGCATGCTGCCCTTTTTCCTGTAGGTACTTTTCTTTCTCGGAGATGCATTTTACTACAATAATAGACTCAAAAGAATTAACCTGCCTTCTTCCACAAACTTTAACCTTCTCGGTTTGCAAAGTGTGTGATGCCACTCACCACAAAAATGATTAAGGTTCAGAATAACCCATGTAATCACTGGGCAAGGACGAAAAGGAAGTGGAAAAAATGAGAGGGTCTTGACACGACAAAGAATCGAACTGAATGGTATAAAGGGGAGAATGAGATCAAATGCAAACCTCTGCCTGGGAAAGGTGATGCAGACTGCTGCTTCTGTAATCACTGTCTCTAGCAGAGCATTGTTAAATATTATATTCAGGATAATGATATAGCATCAGAATGATGCAAACTTCTTAGACTAAACATAAAGGAATATGTTAACCATTTCAATTTTCCGCCACAAAAAGAGATTGAGGCCAAATACTGAATACTTTTTAAGAAGGAGCTAGATATAGTTCTCGGGGTTAAAGGGGTCGAAGTGTATGGGGAGAAAGCAGGAAAGGGTCCTGGGTTTGGATGATCAGCCATGATCATGTCAAATGGCAGAACGAGTCTGAAGGGCTGAATCCCTACTTCTACTCTTATTTTCTGTGTTTCTATTCTTACAATTGATAAATTTGGCAACAATTGATATATATTGATTAATGAGAATTATCCCAGCCTGATGTCTCTTGACATGAGAAAGAAAATGTGATGATTTTCTCTCTTTTAACTGACTGGGCAGTGACTGCTGTCAAACCGGGATAGTGTGAGTGGATGTTGAAAGATAATGGGATTAGATTTGGTAGCTTCATGCTTGAATCAGTGATGGACAGGTTGGATGAGATATTGCAGTGACTGTGGTTCCCATAGAACCAAACCCAGGCAATGTGCATTCAATAGAAACTTGACAACTTTGCATTTCTCAACACTTAGTGCGAGATGATACTGTATAGATCTCTTAGGTTGCTTTTTAACATCGATGATGAGAGTTTGGGGCTGCTCACATTTTTAACTACTATCACCAGTTTCTAGTGCAGGGAGAAATATTTGAAGGTGGTTAACCAGCAGCTGAGGGAGCTGCCAGAAGACAGGGGGTATAAACCATGAAACAGTCTATTCGAGTCAGTACTTGAGGATATTGCTCTTCTCCATTAAAGTCTTTGCAGCCTTTTGTGATAGGATCTGCTGCCAGCTAGCATCACGCTTTTCCAGAGCCTTTCAAAGTTTAATCCTGAAATTCTTCAAGGTAGAACTTAAAGACAAAAAATAAAAACCCAAAGAACTGTGCATGCAAAAATTGTTGGAAAATCTCAGCAGGTCTGGCAAGATCTGCAAAGAGATAATGTTTCAGGTCCAGTGACTTTTCTTCAGAACTGGTTGTGGCTACGAAAAAGTCCATATATATGCTAGGGGAGAGGTGGGAGGTGGAGGAAGGAGTAAACGATAGGTGGAGATGGAGACCAGAGAGAGAGAAAAACAGTCAGGCAGATGAAGGAATGGGTAAAGGTCAACTTTGGAGAATGAATAGCTGCTAATAGTGACCATTTTTGGCTGACAATGGGTTGCTTGTGGTGACAAGCCTTACATGCAAGGGTTGGGGTAAGGACATGGGAGAAGGTGGTCAGGGCCTAAAATTATTGAACTCAATGTCAGACCAGAAGGCTGCAGGGTCCCCAAGCGGAAATGTCTGTGTAGAATGTAATTATCTGATTGTGACAAAAAGACTGTGGATGAATTTGACAGGAAGTTAATATGCAGAAACATGATGAACGTTAGGATCGAATGATCTCCTGAAAGGAACCAGTAAAATTTGTTCCCATCAGTTATTTCCAAGTTTGACTGGTATTTAACTTGTTAAAAAAAACTTCAGAACCTCCCTTCCAGACTGTTAGTTAGTATACCCTACAACATTGCTGAATGTGAAAGCCAAACTTTAATCCCCTCAATGCTCCAAACCCTTCCTCACTCCTGGATATTCCCTCTCCAGATTCCAACCACTCTCCCCTCCAATATTCAAAATTGCTTAGACTATTCCTCCTTTGGCCTGTTCAAAAAGAAGGGGGTGGCACAGTGGCTCAGTGGTTAGCACTGCTGCCTCACAGCGCCAGGGACCCGGGTTTGATACCACCCTCAGGCGACTGTCTGTGTGGAGTTTGCACATTCTCCCCGTGTCTGTGTTTGTTTCCTCCGGGTGCTCCGGTTTCCTCCCACAGTCCAAAAATGTGCAGGCTAGGTGGATTGGCCATGCTAAATTGTTCGTAGTGTTCAGGGATATGTAGCTTAGGTGGGTTGTAGGGGGATGGGTCTGGGTGGGATGCTCCAAGGGTCAGTGTGGGCTTGTTGGGCCAAAGGGCCTGTTTCCACACTGTAGGGTTATCTCAGTCCTGCCACAAACAAAAACTTCAATGTCGCTGTGTGCTAGGATCATTCTGCTGATGTTCCTGCAACTAACCTCTCCAATGTGGGACTGTGGGATTCCTTCCTTCATAATATAACTACATTCTGAGACTCCAGCCATCTCCTACACTGCACTACTCTCTCACCCATAACCCTTTCCTGCACTTCCAGATCACCTGATGTTAATACACTAGGGTAGGTCATGCAGCATCTGCGCAGGGAGATAGGATTCATCTTCCAGCTCCTGAAACATTAATGTTCTCCCTCTCTCCGCTGAAGCTCCTCCCTTAGCTGCTGAGTGTTTCCAGAATGTTTTTCTTTTCATTTCAGATTTCCAGCATTTTCAGCATTTTGCCATCATGTACTAAGTCATTGCCCCTGCTGATTTGATGTATAACATCCATAATCCTTGACTTATTGCCAGAAACACAAGACAATATTATCTAACCTCAAAGATACTGAAGGTGCCTTACTTAATACTGGATTTTTCCAGAGTCGATGTGAAAAGTTAGGCGATGATGCCACCTAGTGGAAAAATCTGCAATTTCAATGCTTGATGAACATAAATTCATTGATCCAAGCCTAGGTTGTTCAATCTATCCATTCAGTCCACTCTATTCCTTTGCTCTAATAATTTGAAATTATTGCTTAAGGCATAACACACGGCACCAGTTTGATCCAATTAAGTTATTGATTTTTCCAAATGTTAATCTTTTGCATGTTCACAATAAATAAAGTCTCTCAACCTTATAACTCAATTATACAGGGTAATGCTGTTGAGGCAAATTAGCTTTCATTCAGACAAGCAGGTAAAATCAGAATATACTAAATGAAATGAATAAATTGGACAGAACTATTTGTAAATGGATGTTTTTACCAGTCCTGCATGCTGGTACATTTAATTTATTTGCCAGTTACGTCATGGAGTTCTCTCAATTGTCCACCGTAATTATGTCAATCGTCGAGAATTACTGCATGTCATAACCATTTATGATTGGGAAAACATTCATGGAAATTTAACCCTCCCCTGTAATAGCAGAAGGTGTAACACCTGCCCATTTACTTCCTTCCTCCTCACTATCCAAGGCCCCAAACATACCTTCCAGGTGAAGCACACTTAATCCAGTCTACAGTACTCACTGCTCATAGTGTGGTCTCCTCTAAATTGGGGAAACGAAGTGCAGACTGAGTTCTGTCCACAAAAGGACCCTCAGCTTCCAGTTGCCTGCCATTTCAATACGTCACCCTATTCCCTGGCCAACATGTCTGTCTCAGGCTTGCTGCGCTATTCCAGTGAAGCTCAGTGCAAGCTGTAAGAACCGCACCTCATTTTCTAGATTTCATGTCAAGTTCAACAATTTCAGGGCTTGAGCACTTTCCCCCATGCTTTCCCCATCCCCACACGCCATGCTTTGTCATCACATAGGCTGCTGTCACTAACAATTCCCATTAGCAGTTATTCATTCTCCCAGATTGACCTCTGTCCATTCCTTTGTCTGTCCAACTGTTTTTCCTCTCTCTTTGGGGTCTATCTCCACCTATCATTTATTCCTCCTCCCTCACCCCACTCTATCTTCTGCGTGAAAATCAAACTTTTCCTCGCTACCATTAGTTCTAGAGAAGGGTCACCGGACTCGAAACATTAATTCGGATTTCTCTCCATAGATGCTGCCAGGCCTGCTGTCTTTTTGCAGCAATTTCAGTTTTTGTTTCCGATTTCCAGCATCCACAGTTCTTTTAGTTCTTTTGTTATGGAAATTTAACCAGCTTGCAGTTGTTTTAGTAATCCCATGGATGTCATTTTAAGAAATCAATTCTAAATTTTGTTAAATAAAACTTACAGGGACTGATTTCTGTCTCAGTTATTAAAGTTTCATGGAAACTGATTATTATGCTGTGTACTTCAGCATATCTTTCCTTTGCTTAATTTTTCCAGGATTTGAAAATTCAGTTTGTTTGGCTTTGTAACAGCAGATTCTCCAAAATATTTGATATTTTGAGAGTTGAATTTATTTCACAAACACAGATCATTCAGCCCATCTGGTCTATGCTAGATTTTAGGTTCCACATGAATTTCCTCTCATCTTGCTTCATCTAGATTGATCAGGATATCCTTCTGTTCTTCTCTACATTGTGATCTTAGTTAGCTTCCACTTAATTGCATCTGTACTATCTCAACTACTTCACGAGGTCGAATATTCAACTTTCAAACCATTCAGCAAACAAGTTTCTTCTGAATTTCTTGTTCTATTTATTTGTAGCTATCTTATATTTATAATCCCTAGTTCTGGATTACCCTGTTAGTGGAAACATCTACTCTGCCCTATCAACCCCAACAGAATCTTAAAGATCTCTCTTCAGTGCCTTCAGTTTTCCCTTTTCTAGAGAAAGCAATCTCAATGTGTTGAGTATTTCTTGATAGTTATTGTTGATATGTCTTTGCTGTACTCTTTTGTCTTCATTAGAAATAAAACATATACAGAATAGATACCAACAA